>NC_136913.1:101307900-101907900 GCF_949752795.1 Hyperoodon ampullatus | reverse complement strand
GCCCAGTAGTAGGATTGCTGGGTCGTATGGTAATTCTATTTTTAGTTTTTTAAGGAACCTCCATACTGTTCTCCATAGTGGCTGTATCCATTTACATTCCCACCAACAGTGCAAGAGGGTTCCCTTTTCTCCACACCCTCTCCAGCATTTATTGTTTGTAGATTTTTTTGTTGATGGCCATTCTGACCAGTGTGAGGTGATACCTCATTGTGGTTTTGAGTTGCATTTCTCTAATGATTAGTGATGTTGAGCATCTTTTCATGTGTTTGTTGGCAATCTGTATGAGTGACATGGTCTTAATGTTACTGATGTTTCCTACCCTTTTTTTTTTTCTCTTTGTTGTCACAGTGAAATTTTTTCTAAGGCCAGAGTTTCCAGATCGTTGGACTAGCTGTCAGGATCATGAACCACACAAGTTTCCCAATATATTTTAATAATCAGACTTTTAAAAGCACTTGACACATTAATACCCTTAGTGTAGAATTGTCATTTCCTCGGTCAACACACACACATTATTTTCATGTTATTATACTATTTTAAATTTATGGTGTCTGGAAATAACCAGAAGATGCAAGTAGTGACTTGACACTTTCTTAGAAAAACCACTTATGTAAGTTCATCTTTACAAGTTTACAAATTATAGGTCATCAGCCCTGGCAGTCAGTGGTCATTTTGAAACTTATTTTCTCTAAGGAAACAGCTCCACTTTTCAGTCACTGCTTGCTTGGTAACGTTAGCACCTCTGTTAATATGCAGCTATTAAGTTTTCAATGTACTGTTCCTAATATTTATATTCTGAGAATTTATCGTCTTCAGGCCAAGGACAGTTGTTATATAAGACTGAGGCACTAGAGGCTTTCTTCTTCTGACTTAATCCTTACCCTGTTTGAGTTCTTCCCACGTTATACTCAATTGGAGACAAGAAGTAGACTACCCTGTTGGGCAAGTGGCTGGCTTCCTTGCTCATGACCTTTAGAAATCACCCCTTTAATGTCTTATTAAAAACAGTCTTTTGTGTTTCAGTTTGAAAGTGACAGGATACAAGAGGATCATGCTTTTCATGAGCTGTTCCTAAATTTGTAATAACTGTTTGATTATATTTAGACTTTAAAAACACAATCGCCCAGAGCTTAAACCTAAGGATAATGATTTAAATATTCTAAAAAAACTACTCCCTGTCTAGATGGTAAACATTTTTATCTTAATTCATAAACTGTGTTTTCACAAATAAGTGTATGATTATAATATAGACACAAACCGTCAATACCAAAGGACAACTATAATTCCATTTAGAGGGCAATTATTTGATATTTCTTCCCGTTTGAAATTTTCTCCTAGAATCTGTAAGCAACTAAGCTTTTGTAGAAGATGATTGCTTCCCTTAAAATCAGCATACCCAGCAAATCCATTCTTTGCTACATATTTGAAGTTAAAATATTTTGGAAGTTTTTTTTAAAAAATCATGTGATTGACTTATTAAGTACACTCAAATATAGAGTCTTGATTCCAGGAGAACCTTCAGGCCCAAAAGAGTCATTATATAAAACCAAGTAGCAAGCAGCTTCATTTTGTTTTGTTTTTTTTCCTCCTGACCCACCCTACCCCTTTGAGTTCCTCCTATTTTGCACCCATGTGGGGATATGAAGTAGGCAGGTCCATCTCGTCACATTCTGTATCGTTGAGGTAACCAAACGTTATGTAACCACCCTGATTACCTCCCAAAAGAAGAACATCAATGTGTTCTTCTGAATTCCGTTTATAATGTTTCTCCTTGTATAAATAAGAAGAGGATATGTGTCAGTTGCCCTTTGTAATTTTCTTAGACCCATTATTTTTGCAGAATAGTAGATTTTGGTTCTAAAGAAATGCTTGCTTATATTTCTGAATGTTCTAGCAAGGTGGGGTTTTTAACATTTCTCATGTTCCATAAGCGTTTTTTAATGACACCCCCTCCCTCCGCCCCACACTAACATCTGTTGTAATAACATTCCATCTTAACTGATTATGTTGACATAGTCATATGTCTATGTAAATAGAGAAGGGGAGTAGGAATGGGTGTCAGGAAAATGAGATTGATGGGAAAATCATTTCACAGTTTAACAGGTTCATTAGTACCAGTACATCATTTATTCTTCATACACACAATAACCATTGCCTGCATATAATGATGAAAAGAAAACAGTGGCAGCGTTTGCAAGACATTTTAGATCATTTTAATGCATTTAGCCTTTTAAAGTCTTGCCATGGAGTGTATGGACCCAAGCCCATAGTACATAAAAATGATACTGTTAGTGTGTGTGTGAGCCTGGCTTATTGCTGAAATATAATTCCTTAGAAATGCTATTTTCCTTTGACACTGGGTACAGTGGGAAACTGGGGAAAGCTTAGAGTAGCTGTCACTTAAGTGAAAAAGAAGTCAGTTATTTCTGGTATCTTTCAAAAATGTCATATAAGAAATTGATCTTCCATTGAGGTTTTCTGTATTGAGGAGAAATATGATAGCTCAGATATCTTTCACTTCAGTTAAATAAGTCAGGGTTTCAAATAATGAAATAACTTATAGAAAACGTGTTAGATTTTTCCAAATAAATATACAATAAAATTACTGAAATTTATCAAATGCATCCATATCCCTTAATGGATTTGCAGTTTCTTTATTAAGCGACATATTACCAACTGGCACTCTAGGATTCTAGAGACCATCCCCTCTTTGTGGGAGCCATTATTGTCCAAATGGTTTTCTTCAGGACTAATCTCTTTCCTAACCTCAAAGAACAACTAAATTCCACTTCATCCCTTGTGTTCGATTCTGAGCTCCAGTGGAATCACCTGAGAAAATAAGAGTCCCTGATGAGTTATGTGAAATAACAAACCAAAGTGTAATTCTTAAATTAGGGAGCATCTCTAATTTAAATACTAGGCCACCAGACTACTGAAGATGGTTCTCTAGAATAGGGATCAGAAAACTGATCCCTATTGCCAGAAAGGAAATCTTTTTGGCTTTGCAGGCTGTAGGATCTCTGTCACAACTAATCAGCTCTGCTATTGTATTATGAAAGCAACTATAGACAATTTGTTTATAAACAAATGAGTGAAGTTGTTTTCCAATAAAGCTTTATATATGAACACTGAAATTCGAATGCCATATAATTTTCATATTTCACAAACTATTCTTCTTTTGATTTGTGTTTCCAACTCTTTAAAAATGTAAAAGCCATTCATGATTTTATCCTGTTGGCCATACAAAAGCAGACGACATACTGGATTTGGCTTATAGGCTGTAGTTTGCCTCACCTCCCCTGTTCTAGATTTTCCCAATTACCTCATTACCATTCCTACCTGTCATAGACTGTGATGGACTCACTGCTTTGTGGCTCCAACTCCTTGCTTGCTCATCCCGTGTCCCCTCCCCCTGTCAAGGTGGTTGGCACTAACATCTCATTGCCTTGTAAATATGGAAAATAGAACTAAGGGCATGTATCAATATATAGACTTGTTAATTAGATATATTCTATTTTAAAACTAACTATATTGATTTTACTAATAACAATAACAGTCCTGCATGGAGAAAGCCAAAGGTTGACAATAAAGATTAAATGATGGGAAAAGCTAAAGGAGATGGGTTATCTAGCTGGAAGAAGACAAGTTTAGGGATGATGAACTATTATATACTTGTTGTGTTATTGGTGATTAATAGCCATCTTACACTTCAGGGACCCCTGTATGAGAAAATATAGATGGATTCTTATAACCGCCATTACCTAAAAAGTGCAATTAACTCAGTGATAGAAGAGCAGCATTATCTTTCTACACAGGAAAATTTAAATAATCGTAAAGAGTGAATAGCTATTCAGATTCTAGCTCCCTATAAAAAGAATAAGAGGAAACTAATGCAAACTTCATCAGAACAGATTGAATTAGATGTAAAGAAAGAGTGTAACAGTCTAGAAATTTCAAAGTTCAAGGCAGAATTCTTCATTAAGAAAAGCATAGGGGCTTCCCTGGTGGCACAGTGGTTGAGAGTCCGCCTGCCGATGCAGGGGACATGGGTTCGTGCCCCGGTCCGGGAAGATCCCACATGCCGTGGAGCGGCTAGGCCCGTGAGCCATGGCCGCTGAGCCTGCGCGTCTGGAGCCTGTGCTCCGCAACGGGAGAGGCCACAACAGTGAGAGGCCCGCGTAACGCAAAAAAAAAAAAAAAACAACAAAAAAAGAAAGGCATAGAACTGGAGTAAAAGCTACCTTTGACATCAAATAGATGGAAAGAAGTCTTTAAAACCCTTCTGATAGGATGTGTGATTAGACTACAATCTTTTATCGGATAAAACCCTACCATTATTCACTTTGTTATAAAGCAGAAACTAATAATAAAAAAATAAAAAATAGAAAAAAATAAAAAAAAACCCTACCATTAATTACTTTGCTGATGCCAGTCAATATAGTAGATCCTCTGTAAGTATAGAGAGGGAGATAATGATATACATTCAGGAGGATTTTGCTTGTCAATTAGGCAAAAGCCATGCTGAAGGCAAATGGAACTGAACATTCAAGAAGACATCCAGGACTTCCCTGGTGGCGCAGTGGTTAAGAATGCTCCTGCCAATGCAGGGGACAGGGGTTTGAGCCCTGGTCCAGGAAGATCCCACATGCTGCAGAGCAACTAAGCCTGTGTGCCACAACTACTGAAGCCCGCGCACCTAGAGCCTGTGCTCCGCAACAAGAGAAGCCACCGCAATGAGAAGCCCACGCACCACAACAAAGAGTAGCTCCCACTCGCCACAACTAGAGAAAAGCCCGTGGGCAGCAACGAGGACCCACCACAGCCAAAAATAAATAAATTTTTTAAAAAAAAGAAGACATCCAGTGACTGAAAATAGTCACAAACAGTATTGGCGCAAACAGTTTTAGTTTGTCATTAATTGTGGAAATAGCCCTTATTTGGGGGCAAGGTTTTGCAGGATCTTGCTACCTGATGGGAAGGTTTAGAAGAAATAGAGTTGGTAAGGGCCCAAGCCTGAAGCAATGAACAAAACTAAGAAGAGATAAAAAAAGAGAACAGTTAAAAGCCTTTGAAATAAGACTGAAAATTCAAAACTAAAGTAGAAAAGGAAATCAGTAAAGGGATATGAGAAGTGGTATAATACAGGTATAGTTAGAGGAGAAATAAGTAGTTTATGTAGTGAATTTGAGGAAATGAAGTTATTGAAGAGAGTAGAAAATTAATCTCTCTCTCTCTCTAGTTTTGCCTGTTCTCACACTACTGTTGTTTTCTTAAATAGGAAAACTTGTTCAAAGGATGATTCATCAATTAGAATTGCATTTGGCTGCAAGTAGCCAAATTTTATTCCGGTGGCTTGATCAAATAGCCCCACTCAGTATCCTCCTGCTTGCATTCCATTGCCTACAACTGTATCATATCATCAATTCCAGCTTCAAGGGAACCTGCTAATTTGAATTTTATTCTGAGTTGGGCACAGTGCTTTCCTGAGCAGTGTTGTGGTTCTGTTAGTAAGAAAAAAGCAGGGTTAGTGGAGACAAGCATTTGGGTTAGCAAGTGGCAACGTCTGCAATAAATAGTATAAACTTTTCAAATCAATCTAGATGTTGTACTTTTGATCAGAGTCCTCCTAACATCCCTATTGTTTTTATGCCTTTTAAAAAAGATCACATTTTCTATCTGTCTGGACTGTCATTGTTCTAGTCTTGAGGTTATAACAGATTGATATTTAAGTAAGATGAGGCCACTTCTCAAATACTTTATGTTAAAGATGATAAATTTGTTCCTGAGAGGAAGTACCCCTAATAAAAATCTTAACTTCATATTACACTGCTAATCATCTTCAAGTTAAGAGCAGTACTGGCTACAACGGTATTGGGTGGTTATATGCAAGCTATTGGCTTTAATGTGTAAATACTGAAAAATTATTGTCAGTGTCCATTTTGTAGTCTGGATATAAAATAAAGCAATAGGGGGCTTCCCTGGTGGCACAGTGGTTGAGAGTCCGCCTGCCGATGCAGGGGACATGGGTTCGTGCCCCGGTCTGGGAGGATCCCACATGCCGTGGAGCAGCTGGGCCCGTGATCCATGGCCGCTGAGCCTGCGCGTCCAGAGCCTGTGCTCCTCAACGGGAGAGGCCACAGGAGTGAGAGGCCCGCATACCGCAAAAAAAAAAAAAAAAAAAAAAAAAGCAATAGGCATCAAAACATACACCAGGCAGTGTGCATACTTTCATTTTCAACTTAAATTTTTGCTTCATATCTGTTAACCTTTGTTTCCTATATGGTGTATCATATAGAATCGAAGTGTTTTTCTTCCTTGTGATTTTTTTCATCTTTTCTTCCCACATATTTAGAGCAAAGAAATGGGAGAAATGTCAAATTATAAAGATGTAACAAGATCCTAGAAGAAAAGAAATCCTAGTGATTTCTGCAGCAACAGAAATGTTACCTTATTGTATTACTTAGCTCGTCTGATGTAACATGTATCAATGTATTAATGGTTCATATTATTAACATAACATCAATAATTAATATAAGTGACCCCCAAAGAATATCTCATAGCTATAATAGAAATGTTTCAGTTATTTGGATATTATTATTGTTCCACCTAAAAGGAAAAATAATTAACTGCTAAATTTGAAATTATAAATCATTTTTAAAAATTCATTCGTTCTTTTTATTTTTTAAACAACAGCTACGGTAGAATGTTACAATCCAAGAACAAATGAATGGACTTACGTTGCCAAAATGAGTGAGCCCCACTATGGCCATGCTGGAACTGTGTACGGAGGTGTAATGTATATTTCAGGTAAATAATTGCAAATGCAATTAATATAATACATAGACTTTTAGCTATGTCACCATCTTTCCATCTGGTGTTAATAATAATCCTGGAAATGGATAACCAAAATATAATTTGTATTGAGTTTAGAATATATTTTGTGTGTACATTTGCATATGAATCCTTTGGCATTTTATAAGTTTATAAGACTAGCAGCAAACCAGTCCTACAGTAAATACCTTACTTAGAAGAAATTGGAAAGCTTTCAGCTTCTCCAGCTTGCCTTTCAGTCCCCATACTCTGTACTCCAATAACTCGGTACTCTAATAACCACCATTCATATTCTCTATAACAACATTTAATTCATTTTTATTCAGAATTTAGCTAAACTCTATGAGGAAATATATCATTATGTAACATATAAGCTCTACTGGGCATAAAACTTGCTACCAATATACACGTAATGCATAATAATGTTCATTGTCTCATTTAGTGCAACCCATAATATATGTTTCTCTTGTCCTTAGCATTATAATGGGTTCTACTATGGTGTCATTGCATAAATAATTCTGTGTTGATTACCTGTATTTTGGCCACATGCACATATATTTTTCTAATAAAAATTTCTGAAACAGCTGCAGTTGACTCAGTGTCCCAGTAACAACTTTCATTCTCAAACTGTTGGTGTTCAAATCATCCTTCTGTAGAATTTAGAAAGGAGTCTTATTTTAATGTAATGTTCACTTCAGGTATTGAAATTTTATTCCGTTATTCAGGTTCTTACCATTTGGCCCTGACACAGTCTACCTCTGACAGTTTTACCCCTTTTGAAGGCCTGCCAGTGCCAGGCCAGCAGTTACGCTATTAGAGAACAAAGGCGATAAGGTGATGTTTGTGGTCTGTCTTATGAAATCTGTAATGAAGAAGGATCAGGGAAAGGCCTGTAGTGTATGCTTGGCAGGTTTCTGGTGTTAAATATATGAGCAACTATGGGACGTCTTGTATTGAAAGAGCCATCCAGGAAATCATATGCTCCACTAATCAATGATTTACACCATCCACCTACTTTACGTGTGTAGCTGCTATGCCATTATAAGGAGAGCTCCAAGTCCTCTGGGGGAAAAAAGAAGACATTCGAATTGTTCTAGTGGTGCTTTGGCATAACTAGGATACATTGCACAAATGACCTTCCCAGTCAAGAGTAGACTAGGAACCACAGCTGAGTTTCAAACCAAAGAGCACTGTTTTGCTTGCTGGCAATTCGGTGAAGTACAGAAAAAATATCTAAAAGCAGAAAAAAAATTGATTGCCATCTGGCCACCAGACAATAGAGCTTTGAATGATATGGCTAAAGATTAGTTTAGTTTTCTCCCTAATCTGCAGAATATATAGTCTGATACTTTCATTGTACAGACCGATTTAGATGTGCTCTAGGAATATACTTTGTAGATGATATAGACTCAATAGAGCAACAACGAATTGCTGTACATACAAAATTCCATATTTATTCAGCATTCTAATTCTTTAGCTTTTTAAGAGAGGACATTACCCACCCTCACCCTACCCACCCAAAACTCTACAAAAATAATCAGTTCCGAATACTCGTATAAGCTTGTACATTTGCACAAAACTTTCGACTTTTCCAAAGCATTGTGATTTATTTCAATTCATAGTCACAATCCTAATGAGAGAACTAGAGTGGACATTCTTATTTGACAAATGAGGAACGGGCACCTAGGCTTTAAGGTGCCCTAGCCCTGTGCTCAGCACCCAGAGGGTGCTCGCTGAAGAGCAGCAGAAGTGAATGGTGCTTCGTAGTTGGGATTTCCTGTAAACCCAACTCTAAGAGTGGCCAAAATATATTTTCATTCTGTAAAGCCTCTTAAATCCCATGGGTCTCTGTTTGAGAAAGTCATTACAATAATATAAGCTGCATTTTTGTTCTTTAAGGAGATGAAAATGTTATTTTCTTTATTTTTAATCCAGAGAAAGTATAGCAGGGAGACATTTATAAGAACAAGGTTGATAAGCTCTAAAATGTCATAATACCTGGATAGAAGTTAATTATCTGTGACCTGTGACAGAGAGCCTCCTATTTACTTTTGCATTTTTATAATAATCTGTTTACCCCATGCCTATACTTTTCATTCTTTAGGAGGAATTACTCATGACACTTTCCAAAAGGAGCTCATGTGCTTTGACCCTGATACTGACAAATGGATCCAGAAGGCACCAATGACCACTGTCAGAGGTCTGCATTGCATGTGTACAGTGGGAGAAAGGCTGTATGTCATTGGTGGCAATCACTTCAGAGGAACAAGCGATTATGATGATGTCCTAAGCTGTGAATACTACTCACCGATCCTTGACCAGTGGACCCCAATTGCTGCCATGTTAAGAGGGCAGAGTGATGTTGGGGTCGCTGTCTTTGAAAATAAAATCTACGTGGTTGGTGGGTATTCATGGAATAATCGTTGTATGGTAGAGATAGTGCAGAAATATGATCCAGATAAAGATGAATGGCATAAGGTTTTTGATCTCCCAGAGTCCCTGGGTGGCATCCGAGCTTGCACACTCACAGTTTTTCCACCTGAAGAAACCACACCATCACCTTCTAGAGAGTCCCCTCTTTCTGCACCTTAAGATCGTCCCTACAACTAAGATGCTGTAGTCCTATCTTTGCACCGTGTCACGCATTCTCTTCTTTCACCCTCCCCCTTAAGTAGTGTATGTTAGGATTAGCCTCCAGTAATTGATACAAATATTGGAAAAAAGACGACATTGATGTTCTTTGTGCTGTTTGTTTGGCTTTGAGTGCTTATAAAGTGGTAACAAAACCATTCTGGAAATGTATCCCATAGAAGCTGATGTTTAACATACGAGGAGAAAAAAAAAAAAGAAGCAAGGCAAGGTATTGTCTATAAGATGTTTCTGCAGTACTTTTTTGATGCTGTGTACTGGGTGTAAGGTATTTGTCATCTTACATTAGAAAGCCCAATAAACCAAGTTGAAGGTGGATTATAGTAAATGTACAACTGTGCTAACTAGGCTTCAAAGTAAAAAGTTTTCCTTTCATCTTTGATTGTGAGATGTGAAAGGGAGGTAGCCCGCTCCAACAGGAAACAATAGACAAAAGGTTGCCAACTCCCATGAGCTACCTCCCTCTTTTCATAAAGTATTTTTGACATATCTGTCAGCCCACCTGTCTGTGGGGTACATTGAGAACACATCAAGTTTCTTAGACACACAGGAGAAAGAATAATTTTAATTCACGAATATTAATTTTAAAAAAACAGCATGACCCCTCAACTTGTAAGCAAGGCTTTGGGGTTTTTTAAGTGTGTATAAATATATGCACACACATGTATCAAATAGAAGAATTTTAAAAACTGAGTAGCACGTCAAACAAATGCAAAAAAAGAAAACTTTGAAATTTCTTCCAAAAAGCAGCTTCCATTAAAATGGGAATTCAGTATGCACGTACTGAATGCACGTATGTAGAATCATACTGAATTTAGGTGAATAAGGGCTAGACATTTTGAGCAACTAAATTTGTCATTTGGCCAAATTTTTCCTTCCAAAACTGTAATCTACACCTTCTCCTTTGCTGTTGAGGTAACTTACATATTATATGTATTCTGTATACTCAGTTCATAAGATTATTTAGCACAAATTATAGCAGCTCCACCTGGTGAGCTGCTTTTGCTCAGTGAATTCCACTTCCATGTTTCATGTTTTTTGTTCAATAAAAAACATTTAATGTCGCTTTGGTGTGAGGTATCCTGTTCTTGTCTGAGTTGGCTTCCTTTGGCTTCCTTTGATTAAATACCTTTCTTTTTTTTTTTTAGTATGCCAAGATCCAAATGATCAGAACTTAAGAGTACTGAACAGCTTGGATTAATGAATACTAATGACTTTCATTCAAGGAAGAAAAGAATTTGACCAGGTCAAACTTCATTGGTGAAAACTCATTGTTGGTTGTCTTTGAGGAATTAGTTTGTAGAAGATGCTAACTGACCCCTCTCCATCCCCACAGGGTAATAATATGTCTAAACCACAAGAGCAGTGAAATTTCTCAGGTCAGTTTCCCTGATCTTCCAGAAGATCCATCTTGCCTAATGAGAAGGGATTGTGTAAAATGACTTAAGAGATTTGTTCTTGACCGAAAAAATGTTTTTGTAAGAGATTGATAATTATGTTAGGGCCATATATATGATCTTTCCGACTTTATCTGCAAATGACCAGATTAAATCTGAACCAAAAATTTCGAGCTATTCCAAACCAACTAGAGGGTTGCCAAAGTTCTTATCTAGTGGAGAATTGGAAGTGCCCATGTCACTGCCTCTGTCTTGAGTTAATCATAATTAGGAAAACAATTTTCCCATCAGTGGTACTTTTGAATGTTAGGAGAAGCCTCGTTTGAATTTGAAAGACCCTCTTTGGCAAGATTGTTCTTAAGTCAGAGAAACTGGTCACGTGATTTCAGTTGTCTGCTTATAGGCAGATCAGATTCAGCCATTTGCAGAGAGTTAACACCCTCCTGAACATGGGAACGTGTACAGGACAGACTAATGGTCCCACCACAGTCCAGTGTGGGTGTTCCTGGTCAGGCGGCTCTCCTCCAAGCAGCAAAGGTTTTTTCCAACTTGTGGCTTCTTCTGCCTCTTGGGTCTTCGGAATCCTCTCCATTCAGTCAGCAGAAGAAAAATGGAACATTGCAGGTATGAGGGCTGTCGGGCTTGAAAGAGGCATGCATCACTTCTACCCACGTTCTGCTGGCCGGAAGTCAGTCCTGTGTCCACACAGAAGCCCAAAGGGGACTGGAAAATAGCAGATAGCCTCGTGCCCAGAAAGAAGAGGAAACAGGGTTGGTGATCCGGTCGCAGTTTGCCACAGGGAATAACAAAGCACAAGGTTCTGTTTGACAGCTTACCTTTTCTGCATCCAGGCCGTATGTTATTTAGAATAACAATTCATGTCATGCAAGTGCTGTTATTAAACAATTCCAACAGCTGGTAAATTATTACACATTTTCCTTCACAGCGAATTAACAATTTTTCTTTATAAAAAATATCTGCCAGTCATCAGTTGGCTTTACAAGCATTTCTCACATTTGCCTTTCTCAGGTTCTTGATCTACTTGAAAAAGGAGTTACTGAATACATTAAATCTCAAAAGGTTCATCATTTCCCTTCCTGGTCAAGGTTGGTAGAGTGGGAAAGATGAAAGAAAACAGCTACTTTGCCTGTTTCTAGAATTTAAAAAAAATTCATCTCATAATCAGGTTTTGCCCTGAAAAGTAAAATGATGACCTGAACCTGTTTCCTCTCTAATATTACTTTAGAGACTTAACAATATATAAGTATGTATTGTTTCCTTGGAAGTTGCTAAAATAATTCCCTCCCATTATACCCAGAGACAGTGCCTCCACAGGGCAAGTAAGTGGTGTTGTATTTAATTAGTTCAACTGTGACCTTTTTTTTCCATTTCAAGGGCCTTTGTGTATTCCCCACCCCCCCAAGAATGGTAAGTAGACTTCCTCATGTGGAAAGTTGGCCCTGCCTCTAATTTTATTCTTGGTTCTTGTGTCTTATTTTCAAGGCACTAGACCTCAGGTTTAGTCCTTTCCACATGAGAGATCTCTTGGAGTATGCAGGCAGGAAAGTAAATGTGAAACAAGTTCACAGGAATTAAAGGAATTTTATTTTAAATTGGTCAAATCATGTAGTATTTTACAACTCTTGGTAATTATAAAAAGGCAAAATACAGAAAAATTGGTAAATACAAGAAAGAAGAAAAGTCATTCATCTCCCCCTATATCAGTAACGATTGCTAAATGTGAGTATATTGTTTTTACACAATTATCAGAACGTTACAGGTTGGCAAACGTTTTCTGTAAAAATCAGTAAATATTTTAATCTCTGTGGGCCGTTGGTCTCTGTGGCAACTACTTATCTCTGATGTTGTCATGCAAAAATGTCGATAATGTGTAAATGAATGAGTGAGGATGTGTTCTAATAAAACTTTAGGACACTAAAATTTGAATATCATATAATTCTCACATAGTATAAAATATGGCTCCTCTTTTGAGTTTTCAGCCATTTAAAAATTTTTAGCTCCTGGGCCATAGAAAAACAGACCATGGACCAGACTTGGTCCATGGTCTGTAGTTTGCTGACTCCTGCATTACAAGAGTGTGTTTCATTATCATTCATTTATTCTTTTTTTAAAAAAAGTAATCAATTAATTAATTTATTTTTGGCTGCGTTGGGTCTTCGTTGCTGCGTGCAGGCTTTCTCTGGTTGCGGGGAGTGGGGGCTACTCTTTGTTGCGGTGCGCGGGCTTCTCATTGCGGTGGCTTCTCTTGTTGTGGAGCACGGGCTCTAGGCGTGCAGGCTTCAGTAGTTGTGGCACGCGGGCTCAGTAGTTGTGGCTCGAGGGCTCTAGAGTGCAGGCTCAGCAGTTGTGGCGCACGGGCTTAGTTGCTCCGTGGCATGTGGGATCTTCCCGGACAAGGGCTCAAACCCGTGTCCCTCGCGTTGGCAGGCGGATTCTTAGCCTCTGTGCTCTGAGCTAAGCCCCCCATTTATTCTTTCAAGAAACATTTACTGTGAACGTATTTTGTATCAGTCAATGAAGAGTCCTAGGGTCTACAAAGATGAATAAAACTGAATCCCTGCCCTCAAGGAGCTCAGTCTAATTGGGTAGATAGATGCTTACAACGTAGTGTGCTGGAGGCTATGATGGGTGTCTAAAGAAGCCACATCTGAGCAAGTCACAAAAATAGATGTTTATAAAATGAATGCCTGGGACTCGAATGCCTGCATTAATAAAATACAACTTTTCTTGCCACAAAGCTATAAATAAAAGAATATGCATAAGGAAGGGGCAGCCAGTCCTTGAAAGCCTAGCTCCTGCCCCCTGATCAACTTGATCTAATTACCCCAACTCCCAACTTGCTAGTTCTGTGCTAGGTAGGGTCACACACAACGTGTCCTTTAAAATACTCTGTAACCAGCAGAGTACAGGATGGGATATTTAACAAGACTTTCCTGAAATCTCAGTGCGTCAATATGTTTTTTGACTGCAAGTAACAGAAATCCCCAACTCTAACAATAAGGAAATGTGTTTTCTCACAGAGCTGCAAAGCCCACTGGAGATAAAGGAGGCCCCAGTCAAGATGTAATTAGCTCAGTGTCATCAAACTCCCAGGTTGTTTTTTTTTTTCCTCATATCCCCACTCTGTTTGCAACTGCCTTTGTAAACACTGTGTTTTGCCAGTAGCATCCCTTGTTCACATCCACAGAGGGAGAAAACCTCTCCCTCGGTCATGGAATTTAAATTCTCTTTAGTCTGATGGAGGCAACCCAGGGCATATGATGCTCGTGGCCCTGTTGCCAGGGGAATGCGGTGCACGGATTGGCTTAGATTAACTATCTTACATGAAATTGTTGTTGGGGGATTAACCATAATACCCTCCTCTCTCAGGAAGAACAAGAGGGAAACATGGAGAAGGAAATTTAGCTAATTGGATTTACTGGCTCACTTTGTCCAAAATCAGTCTAGGCTTTTTCTAGGTTCATGTTTTTCAAAGTCTGGGTCACAACCTATTAGTACAGAAATTCCCAAAGTGTGGTCCAGGCAACCTGGTGTCTCTGAGGCTCTTTCAGGGAATTCATGAGGTCAAAACTATTCTCATCATAATACTAAGCTCTCATTTGCCTGTTTCACTCTCATTCTCTCATTCTCAAGTGTACGGTGGCATTTTCCAGAGGTTGAAGGACACACGGTGATGCCATTACTCTGTCAGGTAATAGGATATGAGTTTGTGTATTCTTGTATTTAAAAAACCCTCAGGGAGTTCTCTGATGGTCCAGTGGTTAGGACTCGGCACTTTCACTGCTGTGGCCCCGGGTACAATCCCTGGTCGGGGCCAAAAAACAAAAGCAAAAAAGCCCTCTCATTGTTCGTTTCTAATACAGTAAACAATAGCTATAACTCACATAAACACAACCTCTTTTGTATCCTCAAATTTTAAGAATGTATGGGAGTCCTGAGACCCAAAAGTCTGAGAACTACTGAGTTGTAAGATCAATTTTAGAAACATTTTTTACAGAAATGGAATAAAAAATAGAGTGTGCCGTACATCATAAATGTAAGTATTGTTTTGTGAAGTTTTCTTTGGATTATGTAAATGTGTTTCTATATATACATAGACACATGTATTTAATCAAAAGAAAAAAATTCACAAAACAATAGTTATATGTGTGTGTGTGTGTGTGTGTGTGTGTGTGTGTGTGTGGTTACAATATAAGTAAAATGTTCTAATGTGGGACCTGATCAAAAATGGTTGAAAACACTGCTCATTGGTCCTGAGCATACTCCATGTAGCAAAGGCCCTCTTCCCACCATTCTCTCCACCACCAAGGAACACACTCAAGACTCCTGGGTTGTTTGAAGTCCTGACACCAAAGAGCGAGGCCCCAGCAGATACATCACCTAAGGTTTGATTTCTCAGTTCCCATGTCTTATCTGAAAATCTACCTGTTCCCTCAGTGATTAAACCCAGGCAGCCACAACCACCTATAAGGTCTGCCCTAGCCTGGTAGGAATTTGCACCAAAACCACATTAGAAGAGAACACATACTCTGAATGTAGCATAAGTGGCACACAATCATGGCAGCAGGCCATGATTTTGATTCGTCACACAAATCTCTTCACGAAGGTGTTTCTCAAAAGGAACAGTAGCTGTAATAGACGTTAATAAATATGGAAAGCAGGGACTTCCCTGGCGGTCCAGCGGTTACGACTCTGCGCTTCCATTGCAGGGGTCACGGGTGCGATCCCTGGTCGGGGAACTAAGACCTCACAAGCTGCGTGGTGTGGCCAAAAATAAAATAAAATGTGCAGCTTTCAAAATAAATAAAGAAATGAATAAATACAGAAGGCAAAAAGGGCCTGACTGTAAGCCATAGAAACCAAACTCCAGCCAGCTGAGGCTAAAAGAAAAATTATATATTAGACCAGTTATTGGGGCCTCTTACACAACCATAAGAAGAACCAGAGCTGCTGCTGGGACACAGAGAAAACCAGAGGAAGAACTCAAAGAGTGTCACAACTCTGACTCTGCTTTTCTCTCAGGCTTGGACTCGTCGCTTCCCAGCCTCTTTGACATGGCAGTGGCTAGGAATGGGAGCTCGGAGAACGTCTGCCTTTCCCCACAATGACAAAATGCTCCCCGCTCCCCATCATCAGTTGAAAACTCCTTGGGAAGCACAGCGATAGGACAGGTTTACATTAGATGCTTGCCTTTGGATGAATACGCAAGGGCCTCAGGGCCCTGATGTGAGGGGCAGGAACTCGGTCTCTGGAAAGGGGTGCATTCCCATTGAATGGGGAAATTATTTTGAGCCAAGATGTCCTCCAAATTGATGTCTAGGCAAATAATAAGTTCAAGCTACACAGAGTAACCCCACTCAGGTCCAAAGGAAAATGTGTATGTGCGCCAATCAAGAGGTCAAATATTTCTCAAAAGCTAACAGAGTTTGTCTGGAGAACTGATTCCTACTCAGGGCTCAGGAAGTACCTCTCCACCTGCTACCTTCTACCTCACTGTGGTCTACACATACCTTCAGGCCTGCCTGCTTCGGAAGGACATCGTGGGACGTAGTCAGGAAGAACTCACTGCTGCTTCTCATTGCCCATCACCTTCACTGTATGGCATCTTGGTCCCGGTAGAGACAGAAATGCAAAATGACAAAAACTGGCAAGATCTGAGCTAGGATCTCCAAGTGTTTGTTTTGTAGCCTTTAAAAAGGCAGCCTCCAAGCTGTTAGTTAAACACAACAAATGTGCAATGAAGTTGCTGTAGCAGATTTTTGGAACAAGGCTCGGAACGTGGTGGCAGGGCACCAAATGCAGTTAGCATGGCCTACCCGGGAACAGGCCCTTTGTCCTTGGGACAAATTAGAGTGACCTGTGGCCAGAGCACTCAAGGGCAAGAGTAGGTGTCCTGGTGGCCACAAGAGCTGATAAAGGCTGGGATGTCTGTGACCTCATATCTGGTGCCTCCTTTCTGTCCCTGTACTAGAAGCTTTTTCACACCAAGTCTTTGACACCCTCAGGTAAGAGAGAGGATCACAATCTCTCCTGCTAGAAGCATTGGGAAGGTTACAGGGAACGTGTGGATGTATTTGGGAGGCTTCTGGATGTGTGTACATAGGCTGTACGTCTCCACCAATTAGGAGTCCAGAATAAAAAGTTTGGGACCACTGATTCAGGAGTGAGAGGTTTGCAAGGTCATGGCAATGTCAGGTTGTGTGGTGCTGGGCAACCAGCCAGACTGACCCAGTGCGGAGGGCAGGGGTGGTCACAGCCAGGGCTACGTTCTTCTGAAGTCAGGTATCTGAAGTCAGGGAGCTGGCAGAAAGAGCTGAGTCAGGTACACAGGCTGCTGGGTGGCCCATCCGCCACCTTCTTCCTCATGCTGAAATTTTTAATACTAAAAATGAAATGTAAAGTGAAAAGTCTTCATTTCTGGTAAAGAGCCTTCAAGTTGAAAACTTCCTGGCACAACTGAGGACACAGCAATCTGAAGTCTCCTTTTCCTACTCAATGCTCTGTAATAACCTACATGGGAAAAGAATAGCTGTATGAATATGTATGACTAAATCACTTTGCTGTACACCTGAAACTAACACAACATGGTAAATCAACTACAGTCTAATATAAAATTAAAAATTTTTTTAAAAAGTCTCCCTTTCCTGCCCCCCTCTGATGACTCTGAATGAGCCCTTCCCACTTGGGAAGGGCTTGAATCTTTTTTGGATTCAATTCAATTAGTCCATTGCCTTAGACTCATGGCCCGAAAGGGCTAATGATCATCATCAGTGAAAATATTTCCAACAATAGAATTTTCCGTCATGGGTTTGGAAGGGTGACATTTTTCAGAAGTCTCAAGAGCGGGGCCAGAAGCCTGAGAAGCATGCCTGGGGCATCTATGGGTACAGAACTGAGCAAAAGTGAGTTTTTACAAATATTTCTTAAGGTAGGCTAAACTGCTGTAACACACAGACCCCCAAATGATAAAGTCAACATTTCTACTTCATACCCATGTACCAGGCAAGCTGTGTTCTGGGTCTGAGGGTGACTCTCCACGCAGTCACTCAGGAGCCAGCTCTCCCATCTACAGCTTCCCAAATAGCCACGATCGTCTCCATCCCGGTGAGCACCAATCAGAGAGGAGGGAATAGCTGAGGAGCAAGTGAGAGGATTTGCGGGCCAGATCTGGCTGTGGTACCCAACTTCCCACACAACTTTCAAGGAGGCTAGGAAATAAAATCTAAGGTTGGACTCAGAAGAAGAAAGAGACAATCGTGGTGAAGCACTAGCAGATGCTGCCCCAGCAAAAGAGTCTCATCTCTTTGACTTAAGAGGCAATGTGTTGCCAAGGAACTGGCAGAATCTCATGCAGGGTCTGTCAGTCGAAAAGGTCTCATGGGGCTTGAGATCATGAAGTCAGAGAGGGGACGAGAGTAGATTGCTTTTGCAGATATCAATGAGGGAACCCCATCTGCTACGACCCTGGAACTGAAGATGAACTGTACTTAAAACAATCAAGATGACACTGGTCAGACCACCACATGACCAATTTCAAGATGACTGTCAGAGCTGACTGTGCTGTTCCTGCATGTAGCCCCTCCCTCCATCTATAAAAGCCCTGCCCACTGCTCAATCCTGGGGGAGCTCCTGAAGCCCAGTGCCGGAGTCAGAACCTCAGGGCTCTGTGGGCTCTGTCCATTCGGTGTAAACTGTGAACCTCTCTTGTCAAGTGGAGAATCAAGAGCAAAATACAGGGGGAAACTGAGTCACGACCTCTGAGGCGTGGTTTGCTTCTTTTTCGTAAGAGGAAAAACTCCAAACCCAAAGTTATGCACGAAGGTTGGTAGCGAGAAATTGATTACCAATGATCGAAGCAGGGCCTGGACCCTCTGGACCAGGGTTTCCAGCAGGAAGCTTTGGTTGGCTATCACAGAGGAAACCCCAGTCTCCAGGATGTGCTCAAGAGCTGGGCCCAGTGAATTACTTCTGTGAGACTCCTAGGGTTCTGTGACAGAATCGTATTTTCTGACTGCTTTCTGTGTGCCTGCTTTCTGAGGTTCCTTATATTTACACTCACTCGTTCATTTCCACTTAGTGTGCAGATACAGATTTTAATGACGTGGGGAAACTTAGCTGACGGTACTGATTGTTCTGCAGGGCAAGCTCCCAGGAAGTCTAGGGAATTAGACACACTGCCCTTCAGTGTACAGATGTCAAGGGGCAGAGATGGCCATCATGGCCTGCTCAGGTCAGGTAGGGAAGTTTCACAGGGCTCGACAGGTATGTATGTATGTATGTATTTTTGAATGAAAGATTCTTTAAATTCTATAGTGGGGGCCCAATTGTTTTGAGTCCTGAGCCTGGAGCCTGAGGGAGACTCTGGGGCCAGTGAGGCCAGTGCCTCAAAGGATGTGCATGACTATCATCTAAGAAGAAATCTCATGAACGGAGCTCCATCCAGAGAGGCCACCGAAGGAATATTTTGTCAGGGACGCCTGGGACATGGCTGGAATCCATGGCGCTGCCCATTTGTCACATCTGGTGGCTGCTCTTTCTCTTTTCTCCCCTTTGATAGATTTCCTCTTTGAATCTCCCTCAGTCACTTACCTCTTCATGGAAGTGGGCAGATCTGGTTCTTTTCCAGGAGCATATCTGAAAGAGAGAAAGAGATCTGAGAGTAAGTACACGGAAAGGGTGGGAGTCTTTGGAAGGTGAAAGAATACCCACTCATCCATCAGGGAGGCGCTACCAAGTTTGCATCCAAGGGAAACACTGTGTGTGGTCACAGGTTAAGGAGACGGAGTTTTGAATGAGCTGGAGAGCTGACCCCTTTGTAGAGGTTGGGCTTAGGAGTCTGAAGGTGGTGAGGGAGGAGGGAGAACTGCGTCATGGACACATTGGGCAGGGCTCCCCCATATCTGCCACTTTCCTCTTCGTGGAATGAAGCAGACAGCACCCTCATAGAACGAGTCCTGCACGTCCCATTTTCTTGGATATCTGTGAGGGTGGCCCCGATAAGATTGGGGCACCCATTCGTTAGGGGTGTCCTAGCCACACCACTCATGCTGCTGCATGGATAGCCAGGGGCTGTCTTGCAGTCGCCAAAAATCCAGGAAGGCATCATGGAAAATTGAAATGTTCCAACAGATTATGTAGGAGGGGGCATGGGAACTTCCCTGGCGGTCCAGTTGTTAAGATTCGTGCTTCCACTGCAGGGGGCGTGGGTTTGATCCCAGGTGGGGAACTAAGATGCCACATGCCACGGGGGGGATAAAAAAAAGGAGGCGGCAATGGGTGTCTTTTAGTGAACCCACACACTGAGCATTTCACTCACTCGGCGCTAAGTTTTCGATCTGTTCTTTTCTTCTGTGTAGCAAGCAGACAGGCTCACAAAGATCCAAGAGCCCAGAGAGCCACCCACCTAATGTGCTCAGACTCTAAATATATGTAGGAAAGCAACAGTTGCTTGGCCTGGGGAGCTAGGGGTTGGGGTGGACTGACTAAGGGTCAGATAGAAGCACACAGTCGGTTGTAGGACAATGAGCCCATTACACCACCCGTATGTCTCTGGAAAATGGCTCTTTGGTTACGTGAGGGAGAGTGGACCCTTATTCCATGTTCTTGAGAGTGGGAGGGGCTCTTGAGAGTTGGCAGATGTTCTGGCCACAGACCCACAGTCATTGGTAAGGGTTGAGAAGAGCCCAAGCCAGAATTCTTTCGAGGAGGTAGCAACAACACAAGGGGAGAAACCATCTCTTGAGGAATTTTTCACCAAACACTTGCCCTCTGAGTGATAGTGACCACGATCGGAACTAGGGAGGACCCTGTGAGAGTGGCCATGGCTTGGAGGGATCCAGCCCAGTAATAAGAGCCTGAGGAAAGGCCAGCCACTGGAGAGACAAGAAGAGCGGCGGCGACACTATAGTCACGGGCAGAAGACCTCTCAATTGCTAACGTAGCACAGAGGATGGAGGCTCTGTTGGGAATGACGACTCAGTGAAAACTGGGATCCCCTCCAGTTTCTTTTTTTTTTTTTTCAATTTCATCTATTTTTTAATTTATTGGCAAAAAGGTGTTCATAGATGTCTCATCACTTTCATTTTATAGATCACTTGTTCTCATTTCCAATATTATTTATATGTGTGATATTTTTGTCTTAGTCTCTTTTGCTTGATTTCCTCAATTTTAATCTTTATTTCATTTTTTAATCAATATTTTTAAATTGAAGTATAGTTGACTTACAGTGTTGTGTTAATTTCTGCTGTGTAGCAAAGTGATTCAGTTATACGTATATATACACATTTTTAAAAATATTCTTTTGCGTTATGGTTTATCACAGGATATTGGATATAGTTCCCTATGCTATACAGTAAGACCTTGTTGATCCATCCTCCACTTTCAAAGAGAGGCAAAGAGACAGTGAAATATATTCTGTTGTTATTATTGTTTTCAGGCTTGTCCAAGGTAGAATATATGTGGTCCCATCAGTCTGTATAGAGGCAGGAAAACAGTGAAGTCCATCTGTGTCTACTATTGCTTTCTGTGAATCTAAGAGGAAAGGTGTATAGTCTCTGATCAAAGGAAAAAGAGTTGAGTGAGTTGCCTGAAGCCTGCCAAGGTGCCAGCATATAACGGGGATCTGTCTGACCCTCAGTGTTTCAGAAAGATCAAGGCTGCAGTGGGTGTGGGCCATGGCAGAAATGAGGTGGAAGATGTATCCAGAGGGAGATGGACAGCCTCGAGCTGGACTGACTTGAGTGCAGGAGGCCAAGAACTCGCAGAAAGGCTTAGCAGGGATGCCTGAAAGCAGAGAGAAGGATCTTGGTCCTGGTACTTCTGGAATGCAGGGAGCATATACCCATCAATAGGAGTTCATGTCCAGCCCACCCCCGCTGTTTCTTGGCCTGAGAAACAGATCCCAGGGAGGCTGGGGCCTGTGACTTACATGCCCCGGCACAAGAATGAGGGAACGTTGAGTTTTGTGGCTGAGGAGGCCTCAGGATGCCTGTGTCATTCGGGATTCTCGCCCAGATTTTCCACCTCATTTAATATGTTAAAGTTATACACGAAGGCTTTCCTTCTAAACTGGGATGTTCTAGGGACAGTGTTGGCTGTTTGATTCACTGGAAGCCAGCTGCTATGGTCTGAATGTTTGTGTCCCCATAAAATTCATATGCTGAAATCCTAATCTCCAAGGTGATGATGGTATTTGGAGGTGGGGCGTTTGGGAGGTGATTTGGCCATAATAGCCCTCACGAATGGGGTTAGTGCCCTTATAAAAGAGGCCTCAGAGACCTAGCTTGTCCCTTTTGCCATGTGAGGACACTGAGAAAAGACAGCCATCTAGAAACCAGGAAGCAGGCTCTCCCCAGAATCTGCCAGCACCTTGGACTTAGACCGCCGAGCCCCCAGAACTGTGAGTAATAAATTTCTATTGTTTGTTTGGTTTATTTTATTTTATTGAAGTATAGTTGCTTTATAATGTTGTGTTAGCTTCTGGTGTACAGCAAAGTGATTTAGCTTTATACATATATACTCTTTTTCAGATTTTTTTCCATTACCGTTTATTACAAGATACTGAATATAGTTCCCTGTGCTATACCTTGCTGTTTATTTTATATATAGTGGTTTGTATCTGTTAATCCCAAACTCCTAGTTCCCCCCCCCCACAATTTCTGTTGTTTATAAGCCACCCAGCCTGTGGTATTTTTTACTAAGACACCAGCCATCTCCACTGACCCCTTCTTCACACCACCACCACTGGGATCAATAGCTCTGACTAGCTTCCTCAACCACTTAAGCCAGAAAAATCTGTTCAATATCCTGACGCCACAAAACAGAACGGTGGGCTTCCTGTGGTCTCACTCCTCCAAAAGAATACTAACAGATAATGTAATGAGAATGTAAAAGATACCTGTGGTTTTCTACTGCTTTTATAGAATTTTGAGAAGTGCATTTTCAAATGTTTTCCTTTCTCTTTTTAAACTATTTTTGTTGTTTGAGTTTTTCTTTACGAGGAAAACCATCCCTGGTTGTAGATCATCTGATTGTTTATGTGGAAAATTTCAGGGGCTCTACGGTATTGTAACCAGAAGTGGGATCCGGCTGCTTGTTGCTCAAAAGCCGATAAAGAGGCCAAGTTGGTGGAAAGGAAAGTTTGCTTTATTTTGGAGGCTGGCAACCGGGGTTGGGGGCAGGGCAGATGCCTGTGCAAAGGCCAACTCCCCCCACCGCCCCCTGGCCAACAATCAGTGGGCAAGAGATTTTCTAGACAGAGGGAGGGGGCTACATGCAGAATCAGCACAGTCAGCTCTGATAGTCATCTTGAAATTGGTCATGTGGTGGTCTGACCAGCGTCATCTTGATTGTTTTAGGTACAATTAATCTTCAGTTCCAGGGTCGGTTTGTTCCCATTTCTTTGAGGCCAATTCTCGGAATTGTGGCAGCTTATGTCACGGCTATAGCCTGGTCATCATGTAGTTCACTTCTTCCACCTGGTGTGTGTTTCAGTATCTACAAGGCAGCTCACAGGATGTGGCTCAGAATATTATCTCTAGCCCTTGAGAAGGAACTAAAGGTCCTTGACTATGCTTTATGATTAAACTATTATTATTTGGTCTCCTTTGACTGTTTTCCTTTGTTTCTGCCTGTTCTCACTTCTCTGGTTAAACTTATTCTTTGGCTAAAGTTTTTCCACAGACAAAAGTCAGGGGGAGGACATAGGGGGCAAGGACCATAGGATCCTGCTCCGTTTCAAGCCCCTTTTCTTTGGTACTCCTCAGTCTTGAGGAGGGGCGGGTGCGGAACAAGAGGGGAAGAAGGTTTGGGTAGAGGGTTAGTCAGAAACTTGGCAGAGGGGCTTGGGTTTAGTTCCATTTCTGTTTCAATTTTCCCCAACTGTTTGAGGGAATGGGGCGACGACTGCTCTTCGCTACTTCTTGCTGACGTGGGGAGTAGTCCTGCCTAATTTGGGGAATGGACACAGAAAAGGAAATAATCTCGAGCTCCATGCTTAGCATCAATATTTTGTATTATGAGAACATTACCTCTCTCCTTGATTACTTTGTCGTAGTACCTGGAGAAACATTTGAAAATTAGTAGACATTTTACAATGAAGATAATAATCAAAATGCATCTTTGTATTATTCTCTGAATGTATTTTTTCTTAATGGTTAAAGCAGATGTACAGTGTATGTTTAATAGGCCATAAACAGGCTGTTTTGGTTAGCCTAAATTTCCAAGTAAATCATGTATAAGCCAGAATGACTTCGTCACACCTCAATAGGTGAAAATTTCCTCCATCATTTTTCCCTTTTAATTGTAACTCTTTCCATAGAAAGCATTGATACTCAATATATTTTTCCAACGTTGCCAGAGTGGCTCAGTTGTCTGCTCTGGGTCCATTCATGTCCCTCAGTGCTAGGCCTCTTTTTGTTTATGTATTTGCCTAGTTGTCCACGTTGGGGGAAAACTAACCAGATATCATGGACAGGCTCAGAGGTATGTTAATCGGGAAACGCTTTATAGACCATGCATTTTATCATTTATATCCAATTCTCACACAAACATTGTACATGTGCAGTAAACTTAGAGCCAGCAGTGATACACATCATGAGCAGTTTTACTCTGTGACAACCTCACTAGACAGTTTTTTCCATTCTGAACATCGGGGTCAAAAGTATGGTTAGAAACAAAACAATAGCTTTCCATCAGAATTTTGAATTTGTGAATTTCTTACCCAGTTCAACAGTATGATCTGAAAGTTATCAAATGTTTTCCATATAATTTAACATGCCAAATAATCCTAATGAGTTTAGAGAAAATTTTTTTCTCTTAACAGAGAGAGAAAACCAAATTTAGTCATGTGTCAGTTTACTGTTACAACAAAATTCATCTACCTAATTAAATTCAGTCTAATCTTAATCCTGACAACATACAAAATTCTTTTCTCAAAGTTCCTTTTTCACAAGCCTTTTTATCACTTTCTGGATCCATACAAATCTGTCCTTTTTTTCCCCGTCCAACCCATTGTAGGACAAAATTATTGTCATCATTTTTCCTCAACAAAAATATCTCCGTTCTTTATACTTTCTCTTCGCCTACAACACATATCCTACTTGCTTTACACACTGAAATGCTTCTCTTATCATTTTTACATATTACAATTTTTAACTCTTGAAAACCTTAACAAAACCAAGAAACAAGTAATTGAACTATTTATTATATCAGTATATTCTGATTGGCAAACTTAAGAACATATTCCATAACCTCTAAAACCATATTTTTTCATAGCACAATTTCTCTTTAATGTGATACAAGATGTGTGTTTAAGAAACCCAAACATCTTTACTTTCCCTCTTGGTCTTGCAAGAAGACAAAAAGTAGGTAAATTTAGATTTCTTTGATTTGTAAGTGCTTACTTTTTTTTAAGCCAATTTGTAATAGAGCTCTTTACAAATTAACCAAAGACAAAGACACATATTGAGACATACATCCATCCAGACAAACAGATCTCATTGTTTCGTCTTTTTACATTTCATGAATTAGGCATTGTAATTAAACTTATCAGTTTATGAATAACAGTCCAAATAGTCAAATTTACACACTCAATTTTAAAAGCCTTCTTTTTTCCCCCTTTTTTTTTTTGGCTTGAAGGTTTTTTTGTTTGTTTGTTTGTTTGTTTTTGCGGTGCGCTGGCCTCTCACTGTTATGGCCTTTCCCGGCGCGGAGCACAGGCTCTGGACACGCAGGCTCAGCGGCCATGGCTCACGGGGCCCAGCCGCTCCACGGCATGTGGGATCTTCCTGGACCGGGGCATGAACCCGTGTCCCCTGCATCGGCAGGCGGACTCTCAAGCACTGCGCCACCAGGGAAGCCCTGGCTTGAAGTTTTACTAATTAACCCAAGGCTGAAGTCTCAGGCAAAGTGGGCTGTTTTTGTACTTCAAGGACATGATAAGAGTTAACTTCAAGTATTCTCCTAGGCATATTTTTGTTTTCTCAGGGTCAGCATTCTGCAAACAGTATTTTATCAAGCTAGCTTTCTCTAACTGCATATGCAAAAAGAACCAGTTTGGGAATTTCAAAAGAGTTTCATCTTAACCAATTTTCTCGGGAGTCTAAAGAATACTCTTGCCATACATTGGTAAAAAAATCATCTTTCTTTTTCTTTTGTCGTAATTTTATAGCTAAAATTTTTCTAATGAATTGAACCTGAATTTCCCATCTTACACAGGACAACAAAGATATCAATCACACAGATGGAATACGCACTCACGCACCAGAAGGCAGATCTGTCACAAATCCTCTTCAGAGGATGACCGGTAAGGAGTCCCAAACAAACACTTCCTCAACACAAATGGTCCTCAATGGTAGACAGACGTCAGAACCAATTGGCAAAATACCCTCAGTGCTCACAAACAGTCCTCAACGGTAGACAGATGTCAGAACCAATTGGCAAGAATGCCCAAATAGCACTTAGCGCTCACGAACGGGAAGGTTGCCCGGGTGCACACTGGTGGACTTACCTGGTCTTGGAGCTCATCAGCTTGTCCAGATGCATCTTTCCGTTCCACCAAGGAAAAGCGTAAGTTGGCAGCCAGTGCCGAGGAAGGGAGAAATAGGGAGGATCCTCGAAACAAATGGTTTTGGCAGCTGCTAGGAACATCCCCCAAGTCCCCTTCTCGGGGCTAGCTAACCATGAGCAACAGGCTCATCGCAACCATCCTGGTGCGTTGTCATGGCCATGACTCTACTCTGGAAAATCCAGGGGAGCCAGATGTCATAAGAGCACAGAAGCCATCATACCTGCAGTAGCCGCCGTAGCCCCACTAGCCCCACGCTGGGCGCCAAAAAGTGTAACCGAATGTGGGATCTGGCTGCTCGCCGCCTAAAAGCCGATAAAGAGGGCAGGTTGGTGGAAAGGAAAGTTTGCTTTATTTTGGATGCTGGCAACCACGGTGGGGTTGAGGGCGGACACCTGTCCAAAGGCTAACTCTCCCCCCCACCCCACCCCGACAATCAGGGGGCGAGAGCTTTTCTAGACAGAGGGAGGGGGCTACATGCAGAAACAATACAGTCAGCTCTGATAGTCATCTTGAAATTGGTCATCGGTGGTCTGACCAGCGTCATCTCGATTGTTTTAGGTACAGTTAATCTTCAGTTCCAGGGTCGGTTTGTTCCCATTTCTTTGAGGCCAATTCTCGGAATTGTGGCAGCTTATGTCACGGCTGTAGCCTGGTCATCATGTAGTTAACTTCTTCCACCTGGTGAGGGTTTCAGTATCTATAAGACAACTCACAGGATGTGGCTCAGAATATTATCTCTAGCCCTTGAGAAGGAACTAAAGGTCCTTGACTATGCTTTATGATTAAACTATTATTATTTGGTCTCCTTTGACTGTTTTCCTTTGTTTCTGCCTGTTCTCACTTCTCTGGTTAAACTTATTCTTTGGCTAAAGTTTTTCCACAGACAAAAGTCAGGTGGAGGACATAGGGTCCTGCTCCGTTTCAGTATAGCTACTAGAACTAATAAATGAATTTAGCAATGTCATAGGATCCAAGGTTAATATAGAGAACTCTAATGTATGCTTATATATAGTGGGAAACAATTGGAAAATGAAATTTTTAAAAACCCCATTTATAGCAATGCCAAGAAACATAAAATAACTAGTAATATGTTTAACAAAAGACAATCAACAGCACTCTGAGGAAAACTATAAAACATTGCTGAGTGAAATTAAATTAGATGAGACTGAAATAATTAGAAAGATATGCCATATTCGGATTGTTGAAGTTTCAAAATTGTTAAGATAACCATTTTCTCCAAACTGAATTCAAGATTCAAAGCCATCCTGGTCAACATCCCTGCAGGTCCAAGTGAGCCATGCGAGGGGTCCCAAGGAGCCAGGGCCACGGCCCCTCAGGGGAACAGCAGAGGCGAGGTGTGCCTGCAGCCTGGGCTGTGCCCGGATCGTGGTAGAGGTGGCATAGCCTCTGCTGGCCTTCAAATGCAGTGCTGCCCGATAGAAATACAATGTGAGCCACAAATGCCAGCCCAGCCATATGTGTCGTTTTTAATTTTCCAGCAATCACATCAAAAAGGTGAAATTATTTTTAATAATATACTTATTTAAACCAACATTTTCAAAATAGTATTATTTCCACATATGGTCAACACTTAACATTACTAATGAGATAGTTGTACATTATTTGAGATCCGGTATGCATTCTACACTTACAGGTGCTCAATAGCCACGTGTCACCAGTGGCTGCCACATTGGCCAGCCCACTTTTAAGCGATATCTTCTGTTATTCTCTAGTTTTTACTGTTATTTTTAAAATCTACTTTGTTGAGGTCTGATCGATGTACAAGAGCTGTACATATTGAATGGATACAACCTGATGAATTCGGAGGTAAGTTTGCACCAGTGAAACCATCACCGCAATCTATGCCATAAATATATCTGTCAATGCTACAAGTTTCCTCCCACCCTCCTTATTTATTTTTATCGTCATTGTATCATTTTTATTTTATTGGTTTGTTTCTTCAGTTTGGACAATAGCACAGGTCATCAGATCAGCCAAGTTCATCCCCCATGGGTCCTGAAAGTCAGAGACTTTTTTTTCTGTCACCCTCTGGGTCTGACTCACTCACCCTCCTCGAGGCAGACTGTGCATTCTTAGGGTAGGTAAGTAAGAAGATCACAGAGGCTTCCTTGAGCCCCTTAACATGTGAGGTCTTCCTATGTTATCATCCCTCAAAGGGCTTTTTATTTATTTATTTATTATTTATTTTTGGCTGCGTTGGGTCTTCGTTGCTGCATGTGGGCTTTCTCTAGTTGCGGCGAGTGGGGGCTACTCTTCGTTGCATTGCACAGGCTTCTCATTGCGGTGGCTTCTCTTGTTGTGCAGCACGGGCTTTAGGTGCGTGGTCTCAGTAGTTGTGGCTCACGGGCTCTAGAGCGCAGGCTCAGTAGTTGTGGTGCACGGGCTTAGTTGCTCCGCGGCATGTGGGGTCTTCCCGGACCAGGGCTTGAACCCGTGTCCCCTGCATTGGCAGGCAGATTCTTAACCACTGCACCACCAGGGAAGTCCCCTCAAAGGGATTTTAAATATAATCTTCCCTTTCTGTATGCAGTTTTGAGGAGGATGTTTTGTCAATGTCTTCCATTTCAACAGCAGTTAAGGTGTTGCCCCTGTGGGTCCCTCAAGCGGACAGACTCCCTCAGCAATATCTAGCTGTTTGACAATCTTTTTTTT
The DNA here is from genome assembly GCF_949752795.1 of Hyperoodon ampullatus. Classification (NCBI taxonomy): domain Eukaryota; kingdom Metazoa; phylum Chordata; class Mammalia; order Artiodactyla; family Ziphiidae; genus Hyperoodon; species Hyperoodon ampullatus. Next base: position 101,878,761 of record NC_136913.1, on the reverse strand, counting down.
TTTTTTTTTTTGGCTGTGCCGGGTCTTAGTTGCAGCACGTGGGATCTTTAGTTGTGGCATGCATGCAGGACCTAGTTCCCCGACCAGGGATCGAACCCGGGCCCTCTGCATTGGGAGTGTGGAGTCTTACCCACTGGATCACCAGAGAAGTCCCTGACAATCTTTAAATTACTGGCCATGACTAGCCCTTAGTTCGGGCCAACTGATCTGCCTCTGGGCAGCCTTCACACTCGTGGGCTACCTACTTAGGGGGATCTGACCACACGATAGAAATGATTCCTCTGCAAAGTTAATGCAAATTCCTTGGCATGAGAATATAAAGGCTTGTATGGTAGCCTGCCCCCTGCCTCCACATTATGTTTTTTGGTGAGAGAAAAGAATTTGGAGTTTACAATGCTGAATAATTCTTTGTCGTTAGCACCTGGCCTGCATTACACAATTTTAGATCTTTCCCCACTGATGGCTGCCCGTTCAGTAGCCTTAATTTTTGTAATAAGGGACTGCTCCCCTGACCTTGGGTGTAACCCACAGCCCTCTGAACAGGGGGCTGCCTTCCCCAGAGGCCTCCTGCCTCTTGGCTTCGCCTTTATTAGAAATCAGTATCTTGACTGACTCCTTTCCTCAAACCCTGTCTGTCCCGTCCTTCTACTTAAATGTGTGCCTAAATTTTCTGTCCACCTATGGGTTCCCCAGATCTGCACCGACCTCCTTCTGTGAATGTGCTTTTCCTTCCTAGCATCTGCCTTTAGGACCAAATGACAACCCTAAAGGCCCAGGAAGCGAAGCTTATCACGATTATAAACGACTGGAGGCTTCGTGTGCCCTGCCTCAAAGCACTTAAAAATTCATTCACTGGATTTATTTTTATTGTCAGACCTTCCTTTTCTCTAGCTCCACCTGGAGTCATGTGGTCACCCAGGGTGGAGACTCTCTGACCGATGTCTCCCTGCGCTGCCATCTTTTCATAATGATGCCCACCCCCGCCCCTAGCCCTGGGGCCTAGCTAACTCCCTCTGGATAGCTTCTCCAGCTTTTATTTTATTAAAAAAAAAATTTTTTTTTTATTTTTTGGCCACGCGGCATGCGGGATCTTGGTTCCCCGACCAGGGATCAAACCCGTGCCCCCTGCAGTGGAAGCGCAGAGCCTTCACTGCTGGACCACCAGGGAATTCCCACTTCCTCAGCTTTTAAAGCAAGGTCCGCAGAAAATCCCAGGGGCTCAAGGAAGACTTCTGGGCACCATTCGACTAGGTGCCGCACGTGTGCTAAGTGTCGAGGCCAAGGCTTCAGGAGCCTCTGTGAACTGAGACAGAACTGGAGCCTCTCTGAACCTGTTGTGTTTCATGCCTGTTTCTCCTCCCATTGCCCAAATCTGTAGTAATTCATTAACGATGAGCAGATCTGACCCTTCCTAGGACAAGATCTGAGATGAATGCCCAGGTGGGAAGGAGTTATCATTCAGAAGGCGACAGGACTTCCATACCATCTTTAAAAAAAAACCCCGTCTTATTTGGAGAGCACCATAGAAGGTGAGTAGCCCCTGACCACTAGCCCACACAGTCCCAAGGGTACGGCAGAGTCTGGTACAGGCGTGCATCTGTCAATAGGACCGATTCCCACAGGATGGGCAGCCAAGGGCAGCCAGCGCTACTGGAGATGTGTCCCTCAGGCACCTGGGAGCCCCACCTCTTTGACCAAGGAAACCTACCTGTCCCATGCACCCGGCAGAGTCTGGTGGAGGAATAGGAAAGAAACTGATCCCCAACAGGTATAGAAAAGGATGGTCCTCAGGAGGAAAACACATCTGAACCACGAGATGGGACAAAATAATCACACACCAGGCTAGGAGACCCCACCTACTCCATGCCCGGAGAGGCTGGGGGGACAGTGATGCTGGAGGTGAAGGAAAACCACAGACACACTGAGGACGGGCTGTCTGTGACCAGGCTCCGCTCTTACCTGGCCAACGACCTACATTTCTCCTTTTTTTTTTTTTTTTTTGGCGGTACGCGGGCCTCTCACTGTTGTGGCCTCTCCCGTTGCGGAGCACAGGCTCCGGACGCGCAGGCTCAGCGGCCATGGCTCATGGGCCCAGCCGCTCCGCGGCACGTGGGATCTTCCCAGACCGGGGCACGAACCCACATCCGCTGCATGGGCAGGCAGACTCTCAACCACTGCGCCACCAGGGAAGCCCCATTTCTCCTTTTAAAGGCCTGTCTGTCTTGCTAGAATTCTCAGCCCTGGTGCTGGATCTGAATGAACTCAGTCTCACTGTTTGGTTTCTTTCAATGACAGCACAATCTAGACGCTGTACCCTATCCACTGGAGTCAGACCATGTTTGCCCAGCTTCCCAGGTGGAGTGTCCACCAACTCTACTATATAGAGGGCAGGAATTCACAAAACCCTGCCTGCCCCCACTAGTGTCTCCTGGTGGAGGCCGAAGTAGAAGGTGGAGCTTTGGGCTTCCTAAAGACAAGTACTCTGCTTCAAGAGAAAAAAAAATAATCATTGTCTCAGAGGATGAAATAAAAAGTCAGTCACACGAAGGTATACATGAAAGGAAAACCTCAATTGTGGTAGCCCACTTTTTTCCTTCCTTCCTTTTATGGTGGGGGGATGAGGGGAATCCACAGTTAACGGAGAAGAGTGCCGTGTAGTTAGCTAAAGCACACACTTGGCATGAATCAAAGACTTGTCAGTCTCCTCACTGATGGTTGCATGTTCCGCAAGCTTCAGTTTTAAAATCTGAGCTTACTTGACCTTCATTCTTGCCATTGGAGCTTCTAAACCTCCCCCCTGACCCCCAGCCCCTGACAACCACTAATCTGTTTTCTGTTTCTATCCATTTGCCTATTTTGGATCTTTCGTGTAAATTAAATCAAACAGTACGTGGCCTTTTGTGTCTGCCTTCTATCACTTAGATAATGTTTTCATGGTTTATCCATGCTGTACCACATATTGGTATTTCATTCCTTTTCATTGCAGAAGAGTATTTCATTTTGTGGACATAAACCAGCTTTTGTTTACCCATTCATTAATTGATGAACATTTGGGTTATTTCTACCTCTTGGCTACTGTGAATAATGCTGCTACATACTATTCGGGCATGAGTTTTTGTGTGGATGTTTGTTTTCATTTCTCTTGGGTATATTCCTAGGGGTGGAATGGCTGGGTCATATGGTAACTCTATGTTTACCTTTTTGAGATACTGTCAAACTCTTTAGTGGAATTAATTTTTTTTTTTACTGGAATTAATTTTGATGGTAGCAGTTTTTCTGCTTCAGATAAGCGTTTACTTACATAGATTAGACAATACAATAACTATTTGAGAAACAAACATCACTGGATATAACTGGGGGATGAATTATCCCTCCTCCTTGAGATCAGCATTTATTTATATTGATCAGACCCCATCAATACTTCTTCCAGGACCAGATATCATTGGAATTCATTTTGATGGTGACCGAGAGCCTATGATTTCCCCTAGGCTCTCTTCTTGTCAGTTTCTTTGCCGGATCTCAACCTTCAGCCTTGCCCTTTTTCTAGTCCCTGTCCCTTCTTCCCCTTTACGGCTCCATTTCCCCCTCACCCTCCCCACAAGACTAGGTTCTTTGATTTGGTGTCCATAAATCACATAATTATCTGGTTTAAAGAGTATCTGAGCCTTGAAAACTATTCTCTGGGGGCTGGACATACAGAGTCCATATTTAAAAATATAGAAAAGGAGAAAGGAGAGGCAGAAGGGAGCAAGATAGCACAATGAAGTTGGTCTCAAAACGTGGCTTCAAAATTAGAATGAGCTGAAAGAGTCTCAGCTTTGAAAGAGGAGAGAAAGAAGATCCACATATAAAATCACTTGGTCCACCACATATTTAGAACCTTGAAGCTCATGATCATATATGATAATCAGTCTCTTTCCATCCAGCAACAGCCTCTGCTAGGCTCTGCCTTCTGTGGAACAGCTCTTTTCCAGAAAGTTCTGTCCTCATTCTTCTGTCTTCAGAGAAGCACCTAGGGGAGGGGGTGCTTAGTTGAGTTCTCCTTTAACCAATCACATTCTGACCCTGTCTTCTCCTCCCTACTCCATTTTGCATCTTCCAGAATGTTCTGCCCCTGCCCTTGCAGAAATTTCCAGAGAGGGGAGTTCTACTCAGTTCTCCTTCAGTCATGTTCTGAGCCAGCCCCTGGTATTTTCCTCAGACCACCCCACACAACGACTCCTGCTCAGACTTCTCCTCATTCCACAGATCAAGTGGTCTGGGCACTCCTTTAAAGCCCTGAGCCCACACAAGGCCCTGAAGGAAGCGCACTCAGGGGCTACAGCAACACACTGAGCTCTCACATCAGACCTTCCGCCATCCCTGTACTCAAGAGAGTGACAGAGGGACTTCCCTGGGGGTCCAGTGGTTAGGGCTCCATGTTTCCACTGCAGGGGTCCCAGGTTCCATCCCTGGTCGGGGAACTAGGATCCCACAAGCTGTGTGGTGAGGCCAAAAAAAAAAAAAAAAAAAAGAGAGAGAGTGACAGAGATCATTCCAGCTCCAAAATGTTATAAGAGGCACAGAGTTTTCCTTAAACACAAGCACATCCAACAGCTGGACATGCACATGAACACCAAATAAACATGCTCAGAGTGATTGTTTATATAAGACGTGAGTTTGTTCATGCACCACTATCTGACGATGGGTACCTACTGCCAGAATTCCCAAACAATGCCTTGTGCAGGCACAGTGATGAGGGAAAAAAAGCCATGAACTAGGGCTTCCCTGGTGGCACAGTGGTTGAGAGTCCGCCTGCCGATGCAGGGAACACGGGTTCGTGCCCCGGTCCGGGAAGATCCCACATGCCGCGGAGTGGCTGGGCCTGTGAGCCATGGCCGTTGAGCCTGCGCATCCGGAGCCTGTGCTCCGCAACGGAAGAGGCCACAGCAGTGCGAGGCCTGCGTACCGCAAAAAAAAAAAAAAAAAGCCATGAACTAGGCATTGGGAGACCTGGGCTGTGGTCTCAGCCCTGCCATTAACTGACTGTGTGACCTTGGCCAAGTCGCTTTCCCATTGTTTCCTGATACATGGAGTGAAGGGTTTGGATTGGAGAAGTAAATTTCCAAAGTAAGTTTTTAAAAAATTGATTTCAATTAATTTTTTTTCTGTGTCTACAAATTTCACAAAATAATACATGCTCACCAATACTCATGAGTGAAGGACCCAGATATTTTCTGTCCTATCATTTTCTGTTATTATTTTAATTGCCTGTTGTGACCCCAGAAACCCATTTTCTGACTCAGTAAGGAGAGACGACTGACTGGTGGTTTGAAGAACACTGGACTGGAGAGTCTTTAAGATATTTTTCTGCTTAATGTTCTAAAAATCAAAGGGGCTAAGTTGGAAACGTGGCAAAACCAAATATATAACATTCATCCGCAGCCTCAGTCTTGCTGAATCTCTCTCTTTGACCTTCCTCAGATTGTCAGCAGCCATAAAAGAAAAGTCAGATATTCTGTAGCTCAAGGTGACAAGGGCCCCTAGAAAATGTCCCAGGCTCGATGGCCCTTCTGACACACACAGTAGGGGATAACCCAGGCACTTAGCATCTCTACATCCCAGCATCCTCAGCTGTAAAACAGGGATGATAATGCAGACCTTACAGGTTGTGATGAGGGTCAAATGAGATTCTGGGTGAAAAGGTGCCCACAGGGGTCATGATCTGCAGGTGCCTCAGGCTGAACGTGACCTGCAGGCGTGATTTGTTTGTCATACACCGGGCACACCCTCCACTTTGCCACTGTCCCTACCCCATCCTCTGTGCACATTAAATGACTTGCCAGACCTCTAAATCCATTAGAGTTTGCTCTCTTGGCTTAGCACAGGGCATAGGTCAAATCTGGCATTTAATTCATATTAATGAATTTGTGTCTATGTAAATCTAAAATTATTTTAAAGTAAGTTAAAAAGTATCAATTTATTAATTGGCCTTGTGTGGGCTTAATTCAGGTCCTTTTCTTTATTTTCTCTGGCCCTAGCACTGTGGAAATCACTTAACTCCTGCAACCTCAGGCAGATGGTTTAAACTCTTAAGTCTCACTTTCCTCATTAAGATGGAAATAATACCTGCCCTGTTTGCTTTTCGGGGTTATTGAGAGGGTCAAATGAGATACAGTTCTCCATTGCTTCATCATTCATTAACTCATTCATCCAACTTTTATTGATCACCCTATGTCCCAACAGCAGCCTTGCCCATTGCTTCCAAGAAGACTCCAGTGTCAGGAGGAAGACAGACCTGAAAAAAGGTGCTGCAGTAAAGATGGTCCCAAGGGCTGGACACCCAGCGAAGGAAAGGCAAGTAGCCCGGGGACAGGGGCAAGAAGTCACTGTCAGCAAGATTGTCAAGTCTTAGGATTGTGTTGGAGGGGGGCTGTATCAGAGGAGCACCATTTTGATGCCTGAGATAATGCTACCAAATCATGCTTTATGTGACTCTGCAACTGCAGCTCTTTGTGGTATCCAACACCTTTTCCTTTATGTTCTCTCATTTTTTCCTCCCCCCTCTGCCCCAACTGCTGATATTTCAGAGACACTAGGGATTTGTCCAAGATCACTTTCTAGGCAGGCCCCTTCCCAGCTGCCTTCCATAGGCACGCATCCTCTGTTTTATGATGGGCACTGTGTTTTATGATGGGAACATGATGTACCAAAGGACTGGGTGGGGTATGGAGTGTTTATTGCCATTCATCATGTCCAACATCCCACAGAACTTGAAGGTTCTGATGCTTTGGGATCTAATTGGCTGGAGTTAACATTGCCTGGCCCTCTTACAGTTTGCACTTCCAGAGCTTTTCATGTAACACACGTATCTCTTCGTAGCTTTTGACTGTACCGCTGTGCCCATTTGTTCAGCTTCACCACAGTATTCTGTCATAATTAAACCAGGCAAGATAACAGCACAGACTCATGATTAACAAATTAATCAGCCCCATGTCGTATATCCTGACAGTGTTTCTTATGACTCATGACACATCACAAGGCAACTCTCCAAAGACACCTGAAGAATAGTGAGTCTAATTTTGGCCAATGAGTGATGACAAATTTGTCTTCATTCATCTATGGAATGGTCATAAGAGAAAAGAACCCAGGTACAACTGAAGTGTAACTGGGTGGTAAACATATGAGCCTGACTGAGATGCAAAATGGGGGCTCACTTCATCGAACCATGAGATTTGGACTTCTCTAAATGATCTGAAATAACTGAGAGACATTCAGTAGAACAACTGGTACTCATCCAGAGTGACAAGATGTTGAAAGACAATGAAAGACTAAAGGACTGTCACAGACTGGAAGAGACCAAAGAGACACAACAACAATTATAATCCAGGACCTGGATTGTATCCTAGAACAGAAAAGGGACACTAGTGCAAGAAGCCTGGTGAAATTCACATAAGTTCTGTAGTTTAGTTAATAGCATTGTACTGATGTGATTTTTTTTGGTTTTGATCATTTTACTAAGGTTATACAAGGTGTTAACATTAGGGGAAGCTGGGTAAAGGGTATATCTGAACCCTGAGGACTACTTTTGCAATGTTTATGTAAATCTAAAATTATTTTAATGTAAGTTAAAAAGTAATCTGAAATATATAGGCATAATCTTACTAGACAACATGAAATGGATGAACTGGCCATCCAGGAGCTGAACTCACTATTTGCTATGGGGCATTAGCCTGCTCCATGTTTCTTCTTCGGCCTTATGAATCAGTCAGCTTTGTGTAGGCTTTTACACATATGGGTAGTGAGAAGCTTAGACCAGGCTGAAGGATGATTCTGAATAGATGGGTGTCATCATGGGGCTGAATTCTATGACCCAGACATCTTTGCACCTCAGTTTCCTCATTTAGAAAATGTGGGATTGGACTCAATTTTTAAGAACCCTTTAAAGTTTTGAGATTCTGTGGCATTACTTACTTCTAACACAACTGTCAATACGGAAGAAAATGGACCTTGGGAAAATCTGAAACAGGGATGTCAAAGAAGGGACGGCTCCTTTGGAGGTAGTAGGACTTGGCAGACATTGTGGAGATACTGGTATCTTGTGAAAGCCCTTTGCAAAATAGCCAGAGCTAGTCCTAAAGTATTACCTCTAAACAGGAATGGCATCTTGTTGGATGTTGGGGATAAGGGATGCTGGGAGCAGATTTTGGGGTCAGTTTACACTATTGGAAATGGTAATTGAGGACCCCTCCTTTGTCTGGGTGTCATCCATTCATAGGGTGCTTATGGACTTTTTTCACTCAAAGCAACATTGTTGTCCAGGAGAGTAAAAAAGTATGTTAATTATAGGTCATAGTTTATTCTAAAATTGTTTATCCATATATTGTCTCCAGTTTCAAGATGAGGAAATTGCAGAGCAATATGTCCCTGTGGCTTTGCCTGAAGTTGGAGGAATTCAGTGAAGTAGCTTCCTACTCTGTTCCATGCACTGATAATAGTAGTCAAAGTTTCAGATACACAAGGTGAATAAGTTCTGGGGATCTACTGTACAGCAGTGTGATACCAGTTAACAATACTGCATTGTATGCTTGAAATTTTCTAAGAGCATAGATCTTGTGTTCTCACCACCAAGAAAGAAAATAAAAGAAAATGGCCATTATGTGAGATGATGGGCACGTTAATTAGTTTGATTTTGGTGATCATTTCACAATGTATACATAGATCAAAACATCAAATTGTACATATATACAATGGAGTATTACTCAGCCATAAAAAGGAATGAAATTGCAAAGATATGGATAGACCTAGAGACTGTCATACAGAATGAAGTAAGTCAGAAAGAGAAAAACAAATATCGTATGATATTGCTTATATGTGGAATCTAGAAAAATGGTACAGATGAACTTATTTGCAAAGTAGAAATAGAGACACAGATGTGGAGAACAAACTTATGGATACCAAGGGGGGAAGGGGGGGAGGGATGAAATGGGAGATTGGGATTGACATATATACATTACTATGTATAAAATAGATGACTAATGAGAACCTGCTGTAGAGCACAGGGAACTCTACTCAGTGCTTTGTGGTGACCTAAATGGGAAGGAAATCCAAAAAGATGGGATATGTGTATACGTATAACTGATTCACTTTGCTGTACAGCAGAAACTGACACAACATTGTAAAGCAACTATACTCCAATAAAAATTAATTTAAAAAACCATCAAATTGTACACTTTAAACATATATAATTTTTATTTATCAATTATACCTCAATAAGCCTGGAGGGGAAAAAAAACACATTCAAGCCATTATTGTTTTGTTCCTTCTTATCTACCCTGTGCCCCTGAGGTGCGTAAGGTAGATGAGACCACTCTACTGCTTTTTACAAAGGAGGGAAATGTGCTAGAAAACATGAATCCAGGGACCATACATGGACCTATGTGCATAGGAGCTCCATGAACTCTCCAAGGGAGGATGCTTGGTGGCAGTGAGATACATTTTGTATTTTTCCCCCAGTTGTTACTTCTGGCTGGGAGAATGTTGTCACTGGCTCACCATTTGAACATTTTCTTGCTTAGGAGGATTCAAACTTTCAAAACTATTACTCCACTGCTTCTAAGGTGTCCCAAGGCCTAGTAGCTGTCTTTTCCATGAAGCCACAAAGGAGGGAAATGTTTTTGTGAAACGTGACATTTTGAAAGAATTAACAAGGGTAATCAGGTAAGAGTAATGGGAAATGTCATTATTTATTTATTTTAAAAAATTTTTTGGCAGTACGCGGGCCTCTCACTGTTGTGGCCTCTCCCGTTGCGGAGCACAGGCTCTGGACGCGCAGGCTCAGTGGCCATGGCTCACAGGCCCAGCCGCTCCGCGGCATGTGGGATCTTCCCGGACAGGGGCACGAACCCATGTCCACTGCATTGGCAAGCGAACTCTCAACCACTGCGCCACCAGGGAAGCCCAGAAATGTCATTATTTTATATTACCATTAAATGTAATGTTTTGCTAACCTTTTTCTAAAGCTACTGTGGGTACTAATTTTGCTTGATTTTGTGTTAAATTTTTAATTATTAAAATCTGCTGTATATCCTCTTAATAAGCTTTATGTTTTAGGCATGCAAAGTCAATCCCATTAAACTCTCTTAATTCAGGTTTTTCAACTGAACAAGAGTTCAGCACATATTAACATCATTAAATTAATAACTGTGATCTCCTAGTTCCTTTGAATAGTGAATTGGTAGAAAAAGATCTTTACTTTTGAGTTTTGATTGCATTCCTCTGACTACTCATCTCCAGGAGGCCTCAACCTGCACACATGCAACTTAAAGTTTTAGTTGGAATTGAACTTCAGAAATGTTTCCTGATGAGGTAGCACCTCTTTTTTTTTTTGTAAAACACAAAGGAAGAAATGACCTAGGCCCAACAGCTCTTTATTTAAAATTTTTTTATTGAGATATAATCGACATAGAACATTTTATAAGTTTAAGGTGTACAATGTACTGATTCGATACATTTATATATTGCAGTATGATTACTACCATAGTGTTAGCTAACAGCTCTGTCATGTCACATAATCATTTCTTTTTTTCGGTGAGAATAATTAAGATCTAGTTTCTTTTTTTTTAATTTATTCATTTTATTTATTTATTTATTATTTTTTTTATTTAACAAATTTAATCAGTTACACATATACATATGTTCCCATATCCCCTCCCTTTTGTGTTTCCCTCCCGCCCTCCCTATCCCACCCCTCCAGGCGGTCACAAAGCACCGAGCTGATCTCCCTGTGCTACGCGGCTGCTTCCCACTATCTATCTACCTTACGTTTGGTACTGTATATATGTCCATGCCTCTCTTTCGCTTTGTCACAGCTTACCCTTCCCCCTCCCCATATCCTCAAGTCCATTCTCAAGTACATCTGTGTCTTTATTCCTGTTTTACCCCTAGGTTCTTCATGACATTTTTTTTTTCTTAAATTCCATATATATGTGTTAGCATACAGTATTTGTCTTTCTCTTTCTGAGTTACTTCACTCTGTATGACAGACTCTAGGTCTATCCACCTCATTACAAATAGCTCAATTTCGTTTCTTTTTATGGCTGAATAATCTTCCATTGTATATATGTGCCACATCTTCTTTATCCATTCATCCGATGATGGACACTTATGTTGTTTCCATCTCCGGGCTATTGTAAATAGGGCTGCTGTGAACATTTTGGTACATGACTCTTTTTGAATTATGGTTTTCTCAGGGTATATGCCCAGTGTTGGGATTGCTGGGTCATATGGTAGTTCTATTTGTAGTTTTTAAGGAACCTCCATACCGTTCTCCATAGTGGCTGTACCAATTCACATTCCCACCAGCAGTGCAAGAGTGTTCCCTTTTTGGGCTTCCCTGGTGGCGCAGTGGTAGCGAGTCCGCCTGCCGATGCAGGGGACACGGGTTCGTGCCCCGGTCCGGGAAGATCCCACATGCCGCGGAGCTGCTGGGCCCGTGAGCCATGGCCGCTGAGCCTGCACGTCCGGAGCCTGTGCTCCGCAACGGGAGAGACCACAACAGTGAGAGGCCCGCGTACCGCAAAAAAAAAAAAAAAAAAAAAAAAGGAAAAAAAAAAAAAAAAAAAAAAAAAAAAAAGAGTGTTCCCTTTTTTCCACGCCCTCTCCAGCATTTATTGTTTCTAGATTTTTTGATGATGGCCATTCTGACTGGTGTGAGATGATATCTCATTGTAGTTTTGATTTGCATTTCTCTAATGAGTAAAGATGTTGAGCATCCTTTCATGTGTTTGTTGGCAGTCTGCATATCTTCTGTGGAGAAATGTCTATTTAGGTCTTCTGCCCATTTTTGGATTGGGTTGTTTGTTTTTTTGATATTGAGCTGCATGAGCTGCTTCTATATTTTGGAGATTAATCCTTTGTCAGTTGCTTCATTTGCAAATATTTTCTCCCATTCTGAGGGTTGTCTTTTGGTCTTGTTTATGGTTTCCTTTGCTGTGCAAAAGCTTTTAAGTTTCATTAGGTCCCATGTGTTTATTTTTGTCTTTATTTCCATTACTCTAGGAGGTGGGTCCAAAAGGATCTTGCTGTGATTTATGTCATAGAGTGTTCTGCCTATGTTTTCCTCTAAGAGTTTGATAGTGTCTGGCCTTACATTTAGGTCTTTAATCCATTTTGAGCTTATTTTTGTGTATGGTGTTAGGGAGTGATCTAATCTCATACTTTTACATGTCCCTGTCCAGTTTTCCCAGCACCACTTATTGAAGAGACTGTCCTTTCTCCACTGTACATTCCTGCCTCCTTTGTCAAAGATAAGGTGACCATATGTGCGTGGGTTTATCTCTGGGCTTTCTATCCTGTTCCGTTGATCTATCTTTCTGTTTTTGTGCCAGTACCACACTGTCTTGATTACTGTAGCTTTGTAGTATAGTCTGAAGTCAGGGAGCCTGATTCCTCCAGCTCCATTTTTCGTTCTCAAGATTGCTTTGGCTATTCGGGGTCTTTTGTGTTTCCATACAAATTGTGAAATTTTTTGTTCTAGTTCTGTGAAAAATGCCAGTGGTAGTTTGATAGGGATTGCATTGAATCTGTAGATTGCTTTGGGCAGTAGAGTCATTTTCACAATGTTGATTCTTCCAATCCAAGAACATGGTACATCTCTCCATCTATTTGTATCATCTTTAATTTCTTTCATCAGTGTCTTATAATTTTCTGCATACAGGTCTTTTGTCTCCTTAGGTAGGTTTATTCCTAGATATTTTATTCTTTTTGTTGCAATGGTAAATGGGAGTGTTTCCTTGATTTCACTTTCAGATTTTTCATCATTAGTATATAGGAATGCCAGAGATTTCTGTGCATTAATTTTGTATCCTGCAACTTTACCAAATTCATTGACTAGCTCTAGTAGTTTTCTGGTAGCATCTTTAGGATTCTCTATGTATAGTATCATGTCATCTGCAAACAGTGACAGCTTTACTTCTTCTTTTCTGATTTGGATTCCTTTTATTTCCTTTTCTTCTCTGATTGCTGTGGCTAAAACTTCCAAAACTATGTTGAATGAGAGTGGTGAGAGTGGGCAACCTTCTCTTGTTCCTGATCTTAGTGGAAATGGTTTCAGTTTTTCACCATTGAGGACGATGCTGGCTGTGGGTTTGTCATATATGGCCTTTATTATGTTGAGGAAAGTTCCCTCTATGCCTACTTTCTGCAGGGTTTTTATCATAAATGGGTGTTGAATTTTGTCGAAAGCTTTCTCTGCATCTGTTGAGATGATCATATGATTTTTCTCCTTCAATTTGTTAATATGGTGTATCACGTTGATTGATTTGCGTATATTGAAGAATCCTTGCATTCCTGGAATAAACCCCACTTGATCATGGTGTATGATCCTTTTAATGTGCTGTTGGATTCTGTTTGCTAGTATTTTGTTGAGGATTTTTGCATCTATGTTCATCAGTGATATTGGCCTGTAGTTTTCTTTCTTTGTGACATCCTTGTCTGGTTTTGGTATCAAGGTGATGGTGGCCTCGTAGAATGAGTTTGGGAGTGTTCCTCCCTCTGCTATATTTTGGAAGAGTTTGAGAAGGATAGCTGCTAGCTCTTCTCTAAATGCTTGATAGAATTCGCCTGTGAAGCCATCTGGTCCTGAGCTTTTGTTTGTTGGAAGATTTTTTATCACAGTTTCAATTTCAGTGCTTGTGATTGGTCTGTTCATATTTTCTATTTCTTCCTGATTCAGTCTTGGCAGGTTGTGCATTTCTAAGAATTTGTCCATTTCTTCCAGGTTGTCCATTTTATTGGCATAGAGTTGCTTGTAGTAATCTCTCATGATCTTTTGTATTTCTGCAGTGTCAGTTGTTACTTCTCCTTTTTCATTTCTAATTCTATTGATTTGAGTCTTTTCCCTTCTTTTCTTGATGAGTCTGGCTAATGGTTTATCAATTTTGTTTATCTTCTCAAAGAACCAGCTTTTAGTTTTATTGATCTTTGCTATCATTTCCTTCATTTCTTTTTCATTTATTTCCGATCTGATTTTTATGATTTCTTTCCTTCTGCTAACTTTGGGATGTTTTTGTTCTTCTTTCTCTAATTGCTTTAGGTGCAAGGTTAGGTTGTTTATTCGAGATGTTTCCTGTTTCTTAAGGTAGGATTGTATTGCTATAAACTTCCCTCTTAGAACTGCTTTTGCTGCATCCCATAGGTTTTGGGTCGTCGTGTCTCCATTGTCATTTGTTTCTAGGTACTTTTTAATTTCCTCTTTGATTTCTTCAGTGATCACTTCGTTATTAAGTAGTGTATTGTTTAGCCTCCATGTGTTTGTATTTTTTACAGCTCTTTTCCTGTAATTGATATCTAGTCTCATAGCACTGTGGTCAGAAAAGATACTTTATATGATTTCAATTTTCTTAAATTTACCAAGGCTTGATTTGTGACCCAAGATATGATCTATCCTGGAGAATGTTCCATGAGCACTTGAGAAAAATGTGTATTCTGTTGTTTTTGGATGGAATGTCCTATAAATATCAATTAAGTCCATCTTGTTTAATGTATCATTTAAAGCTTGTGTTTCCTTATTTATTTTCATTTTGGATGATCTGTCCATTGGTGAAAGTGGGGTGTTAAAGTCCCCTACTATGATTGTGTTACTGTCGATTTCTCCTTTTATGGCTGTTAGTATTTGCCTTATGTATTGAGGTGTTCCTATGTTGGGTGCATAAATATTTACAATTGTTATATCTTCTTCTTGGATCGATCCCTTGATCATTATGTAGTGTCCTTCTTTGTCTCTTCTAATAGTCTTTATTTTAAAGTCTATTTTGTCTGATATGAGAATTGCTACTCCAGCTTTCTTTTGGTTTCCATTTGCATGGAATATCTTTTTCCATCCCCTTACTTTCAGTCTGTATGTGTCTCTAGGTCTGAAGTGGGTCTCTTGTAGACAGCATATATATGGGTCTTGTTTTTGTATCCATTCAGCCAATCTGTATCTTTTGGTGGGAGCATTTAGTCCATTTACATTTAAGGTAATTATCGATATGTATGTTCCTATTTCCATTTTCTTAATTGTTTTGGGTTCGTTATTGTAGGTCTTTTCCTTCTGTTGTGTTTCTTGCCTAGAGTAGTTCCTTTAGCATTTGTTGTAAAGCTGGTTTGGTGGTGCTGAACTCTCTCAGCTTTTGCTTGTCTGTAAACGTTTTAATTTCTCCATCAAAGCTGAATGAGATATTTGCTGGGTAGAGTAATCTTGGTTGCAGGTTTTTCTCCTTCATCACTTTAATTATGTCCTGCCACTCCCTTCTGGCTTGTAGAGTTTCTGCTGAGAGATCAGCTGTTATCCTGATGGGGATTCCCTTGTGTGTTATTTGTTGTTTTTGCCTTGCTGCTTTTAATATGATTTCTTTGTGTTTAATTTTTGACAGTTTGATTAATATGTGTCTTGGCGTATTTCTCCTTGGATTTATTCTGTATGGGACTCTCTGTGCCTCCTGGACTTGATTAACTATTTCCTTTCCCATATTAGGGAAGTTTTCAACTATAATCTCTTCAAATATTTTCTCAGTCCCTTTCTTTTTCTCTTCTTCTTCTGGAACCCCTATATTTCGAATGTTGGTGTGTTTAATGTTGTCCCAGAGGTCTCTGAGACTGTCCTCTGTTCTTTTCATTCTTTTTTCTTTATTTTGCTCTGCAGCAGTTATTTCCACTATTTTATCCTCCACCTCACTTATCCGTTCTTCTGCCTCAGTTATTCTGCTATTGATCCCATCTAGAGTATTTTTCATTTCATTTATTGTGTTTTTAATCGATGCTTGATTCATCTTTAGTTCTTCTAGGTCCTTGTTAACTGTTTCTTGCATTTTGTCTATTCTATTTCCAAGATTTTGGATCTTGGAAATAGAACCTTGGATCATCTTTACTATCATTATTCTGAATTCTTTTTCAGGTAGACTGCCTATTACGTCTTCATTTGTTAGGTCTGGTGGGTTTTTATCTTGCTCCTTCTCCTGCTGTGTGTTTTTCTGTCTTCTCATTTTGCTTATGTTACTGTGTTTGGGGTCTCCTTTTTGCAGGCTGCAGGTTCGTAGTTCCCGTTGTTTTTGGTGTCTGTCCCCAGTGGCTAAGGTTGGTTCAGTGGGTTGTGTAGGCTTCCTGGTGGAGGGGACTAGTGCCTGTGTTCTGGTGGATGAGGCTTGATCTTGTCTTTCTGGTGGGCAGGTCCACGTCTGGTGGTGTGTTTTGGGGTGTCTGCGGACTTTTTATGATTTTAGGCAGCCTCTCTGCTAATGGGTGGGGTTGTGTTCCTGTCTTGCTAGTTGTTTGGCATAGGGTGTCCAGCACTGTAGCTTGCTGGTCGTTGAGTGAAGCTGGGTGTTGGTGTTGAGATGGAGATCTCTGGAAGATTTTCGCCGTTTGATATTATGTGGAGCTGGGAGGTCTCTTATGGACCAGTGTCCTGAAGTTGGCTCTCCCACCTCAGAGGCACAGCAATGACTCCTGGCTCCTCAATTTGGGATGATTTGTTGTCTATTCATGTATTCCACAGATGCAGGGTACATCAAGTTGATTGTGGAGCTTTAATCTGCTGCTTCTGAGGCTGCTAGGAGGGATTTTCCTTTCTCTTCTTTATTCCCACAGCTCCTGGGTCTCAGCTTTCGATTTGGCCCCGCCTCTGTGTGTAGGTCGCCGGAGGGCGTCTGTTCTTCGCTCAGACAGGACAGGGTGAAAGGAGCAGCCGATTCGGGGACTCTGGCTCACTCAGGCCGGGGGCAAGCCTGCAGCTGCAGAGGTCGGCGTGACGTTGCACCCGCCCGAGGTGCGCCGTGCGTTCTCCCAGGGAAGCCGTCTCTGGATCCCGGGACCCTGGCGGTGAAGGGCTGTACAGGCTCCCGGAAGGGCGGTGTGGACAGTGACCTGCGCTCGCACACAGGCGTCTTGGCAGCGGCAGCAGCAGCCCCAGCGTCCCACGCCCGTCTCTGGGGTCCGCGCCTTTAGCCTGGCTCGCACCGGTCTGTGAGGCTCCTTTAAGCAGCGCTCTTAATCCCCTCTCCTCGCGCACCAAGAAACCAAGAGGGAAGAAATAGTCTCTTGCCTCTTCGGCAGCTCCAGAATTTTCCCGGACTCCCTCCCGGCTAGCTGTGGCGCATTAGCCCCTTCAGGCTGAGTTCTCGCCGCCAGCCCCAGTCCTCTCCCTGCGCTCTGACCGAAGCCCGAGCCTCAGCTTCCAGCGCCGCCCGCCCCGGCGGGCGAGCAGACAAGCCTCTCGGGCTGGTGAGTGCCGGTCGGCACCGATCCTCTGTGCGGGAATCTCCCCGCTTTGCCCTTCCCAGGTATGTGGGGAGTTTCTTGCCTTTGGGGAGGTCTGAGGTCTTCTGCCAGCGTTCTGTAGGTGTTCTCTATTCATTTTAATTTATTTATTTTTGGCTGCATTGGGTCTTTGTTGCTGTGTGCGGGCTTTCTCTAGTTGTGGCGAGCAGGGGCTACTCTTTTTTGCGGCGTGCGGGCTTCTCATTGCAGTGGCTTCTCTTGTTGTGGAGCATGGGCTCTAGGCACGCGGGCTTCAGTAGGTGTGGTGTGTGGGCTCAGTAGTTGTGGCTCGCGGGCTGTAGAGTGCAGGCTCGGCAGTTGTGGCGCATGGGCTTAGTTGCTCCGCAGCATGTGGGATCTTCCCGGACCAGGGCTCGAACCCGTGTCCCCTGCATTGGCAGGCAGATTCTTAACCACTGCGCCACCAGGGAAGCCCCCTAAGATCTTGTTTCTTAACAACTTTGAAGTCTGTAATACAGTATTATTGACTATAATCACTATACCAACAGCTCTTTAGAAAGTATAGGTATCATAACCATGATTAGATAGTTACAGGAAATCATTGTGGTAGGCTGAATTCTAAGACAGCTCCCCAATATTTCCCTTTCTAATCCCCATACTGTGACTATCACGACATATGTGCAAATGACATTTTGCAGGTTCCTAATAAGTTGACCTTATGATAAGGAAATCATCCAGGTGAGACCATTCTAATCACACGAGCGCTTTAAAAACAGAATTTTCTCCGCCTGGTAGCATAATGGGAAGTTCACAGGGATTTGGAGCATCAGAAGGATTTCATGCACCTTTGCTGGCTTTGATGGTGGAGGGGAAAGAGGGGCCCACATGCAAGGAGCCTATAGAAACTGAGAGCAGACCCGGCTGACAACCAGAAAGGAAGTGGGGAACTCACTCCCAGAGTTGCACAGAACTGGATTCTGCCAACAACCTGAATGGGCCTAGAAGCAGATTCTCTCCCAGAGCTTCCATGTAGGAGCCCGGTCTTGTCAATAATTGGATTTTGCCTTGTGAGGAGCGCCAGAGCTCAGAACCCAGGTGAGCCTGTTGACTTCCGACCTCCAGAACCATGAGATAATAAATGAATGCTGTTTAAGCTACCATGTTAGGCAGCCATAGAAAACCAATGCGCCATTCCCGGAAGTTGAAGGAACTAGGGCAATTTATTCTGGATAAGAAATGATGACATATACACACTACTATATATCAAAATAGATAACTAATAAGAACCTACTGTATAGCACAGGGAACTCTACTGAATACTCTGTAATGACCTATATGGGAATAGAATCTAAAAAAGAGTGGATATATGTATACGTGTAACAGATTTGCTTTGCTACTAACACAACATTGTAAAACAACTCTACTCCAATAAAAATTAATTTTAAAAAATTAAAAATAAATAAATAAGTTAATTAATTAAAAAAAAGAAATGACCAAGGGGGAACATTTAGATAGCTTTTCATGTGGAAAAAGTAGTAGACATTCTGTTTTGCTATAGAGCGGTGCTGTCCAATAAAACTTTTTGATGTGATGGAAATCTTATATAGCTTCACTGTTCAATACAGCAGCCACTAGCCACGTATGGCTATTGAGCCCCTGGTACATGGCTATTGCATCTGAGGCACCGACATTTACATTTTTTAATTTTTAATTTTATTTAATGGGAATGACTTTTGATTCAAATAGCCATATACGATTACTGACTGCTGAATTGGACAGAACAGCTTAAAAGGTTAAAGCAGAAATACGCACCAAAGCACCAGGGCAGCAGATTTAATTCAACATAAGCATGACCTTTCTACTAATCTGATCTATTTACAGATAGAATAGCCAGGTTTTCAATAGTGGGTTCCTAGTCACTGGAAATATTAAACAGAAGCTGGATGATTATATATCAAGGAATATAATCAAGGATGATTATGTATAGGAAGGATTCCTGCTTTGGGAAGGAGGTTGCCTAGATGACCTCTATGATCTTTTCTAATTCTGCGATTCTAGGTTCTTTTTTTTTCTTTTTTTTTTAACACCTTTATTGGAATATAATTGCTTTACAATGGTGTTTTAGTTTCTGCTTTATAACAAAGTGAATCAGCTACACATATATATATATCCCCATATCTCCTCCCTCTTGTGTCTCCCTCCCATCCTCCCTATCCTACCCCTCTAGGTGGTCACAAAGCACCGAGCTGATCTCCCTGTGCTATGCGGCTGCTTCCCACTAGCTATCTATTTTACATTTGGTAGTGTATATATGTCCATGCCACTCTGTCACTTTGTCCGAGCTTACCCTTCCCCCTCCCCGTGTCACATTTGCATCTTTATTCCTGTTCTGCCCCTAGGTTCTTCAGAACCATTTTTTTTTTTAGATTCCATATATATATGTGTTAGCATACGGTATTTGTTTTTTTCTTTCTGACTTACTTCACTTCAAAGTGGAAATAGCTTTACTGAGCTTCTCCATATGTTATCAGGAAACTAACTTCAAGTAGAAGCTCTTCCTTCCTCCCTCCCCCATATATTTATTTTTTCAAAACGCATGGAAAATCTTTCATCATTTTTTGGGGGAAGAAGTTTCCCATAAATAAGAATAACATATGAATTTTCTTTTTCAGTTATGCAAGATGAGTAAGTTCTAGAGAACCAGCGTGCAACAATGTGACTATAGTTGGCAATATTGTATTGTGTATTTGAAATTTGCTAAGAGGGTAGATCTTCGGTGTTCTCTCCATAAAAAAGTAAAATGGTAACTGTGTGAGGTGATTTGTGGTGAATATTTCACAATGTATACATATATTGGGTCATCAGGTTACATACCTTAAGTTCAGTGGACCCTTGAACAACTCGGGGGTTAAGGGCACTGGCCCTTTGCAAAATCCCGGTATAACTTTAGACTCGGCCTTCCCTATCTGTGGTTCCGCATCCATGGGTTCAACCAACCGTGGATCGTGTAGTACTATAATACATATTTATCTAAAGAAATCCATGTATAAGTGGACATGCGGAGTTCAAACATGTTGTTCAAGGGTCAATTGTATGGTAGCTTTTGTTTTTTTGGCCGTGCCGCATGTGGGATCCTAATTCCCCAGCCAGAGATCGAACCCTCGCCACCTGCTGTGGAAGCGCAGAGTCCAAACTACTGCACCACCAGGGAAGTCCCTGTATATATAGCTTTTGATCATCAATTATACCTCCATAAAGCTGGAGAAAATACTACAAAAAATCTTTCTCAAATACAGGTGTTATTTTTACTGAGGTGAAATCCACATCACATAAAATTAACCATTTTAAAGTGTGTACAATTTCATGGCATTTAATCCATTCACAGTGTTGTGCAACTCTCTATATACATTTATTTCTATACATTTGGATGTGATAATCTGTTAAGAGAAGTGAATTATTTGCAAGAACCATCAGAGGGGAGGTTTTCTGGAGACAGTGTACAGAATCTTCCTAGCAATCTTTGTCTCCTGTCCTTGCTCCTAATCTTGAGTTACTACTTTGCTTTAGGTCATACAGGCTTTTGACCTCTAACACCAGGAATAAATAGTTTAAAATGTAGGTCCTGCAGACATCTTAGGTAGGAATAATTCCTACTCATCACTCACTAGTCCTGTAACCTCAGGCAAGTTGCTTCATCTCTTTGAGCCTCAGTTTCTTTATTTGTAAAAGTAAGCTATCCTAGTATCTACCTTAGAGAATGCTATGAGCATTAAGTGAGCTCGTAGGAGTTCCCTTACAGAGTGAAGTGTTCAATAAACATGATCTATTATCACTGTGATCAACAATATTATAAACTTCAGCAGCAGCATATGAAACGACATGTGATCTTTTTTGCCCCCGGGGAGGAAAGCACTGTCACTGAACCGCACACAAGGCCTATGGACCAGTGGGGTGGAGCGGGAAGGAAGGAAGCACCGTGTGGGCTATAAGGTCATTTTTTTCCCTTTGGTTTCACACAAAGAGGTGCTGCCTCAGCAGGAAACATTTCTAAAATTTAATTTAGTTAGGCAGTTGGAGAATGTCCGTCTCTTGAACGACAGAGCTGGTCCTGAATCCCTAGGAAAGAAAATAAATTGTTTCTGTGAGAGTCTCTATTAGTGTTGTGCTGTAGAACGTTCTCACACTGCACTGACCTCTTCACCTTGACCAAGCCTTTCAGATGATGTCACCGGAACTTCCCCGGAGGTGGAATATGGGCTTTATAGGACCTTCTCCATTGAACGTGTTATGCTGCAGGCTCCTTGGAGACCATTCGAGAAGCCTTGGTTCATTATTCCCCCACAGCGTGGTGTCATTAGGGAAAACCAGATCTGCCACTTTAGTGCTTCCAGGGCTTTGGAAGAAAGTGTCAAGTGAGATGACAAGTCTTGTCTGTCTGTATGGTACTTCCTATTCTTCTCCACAGGAATCCTCCCATTTGGCCCGCCTTTGGCCAGATCTGTGCTTTGTTGTTTCTGGGCATGCTAGAATTTTTCTGGCAATTGAACCCATTTGTGGGTTTTAATGGTTTTTGGTTGACAAAGCTGCTTGTTCCTTTCTTTTTTCTTTTATTTAAATAGGATTTTTCTAAGGGTAAGAGGAATTTTATTGTAGTCTGTTTAAATGGCCTCAGAGAAACTACTATATAATTGAATGCAGTCCAACTGTTGGTACCGTTTCAACTACCAACGTGAACTATTAGGACAGATTTGCAATATGAGATTTTCATGTGTGCATGTGGCTACGATCGAATGAGGAAGCATAGATCTCTTATTTAAGAAAAATACCCAGGGAGTGATTTTGTAAGCAAAGACCCCTTTCAAAATGCAATAAAATCGGTGGGACTGAGGCTTAGAAACAGGATGGAGCAAAGAAGATTCCTAAAACATGAAGAGCCTGGGGGTGGGGGGCGGAGGGGGGGATCGGGGGATCTGCTTCTGCTTTTGGATCTCTCCCTGACTCCCTGTGTGGCTTTGCCTAGGCACTTTACCCTTCTGGGCCTCAATTTCCTTACTTGTACAAAGACAGGATTGGACTAGAAGAACTCTAAGATCCCTTCCAGTTGTAGACATCTGTGCTTCAATAATTCTACATAGAAAAAATAATTTTTTTCGATTCGGGTGACCAGAAAAGTTAAGGATTAGTGTTAAAGAGGAACTGAATCCCCCGTCGTTGTGATTTTGTAAAAATTTTCCTAGAATGGCTGTTTGTGTTGCCAAGAATCACTAAATGCATGATCCTGAGTTTTGAGCCAATACAAGTTGTCAGATCATATCTTACTTACCCTCTACCTTTGTATTCTCTCATCTAGTTGAAAAAAAAAAGACCCCAAATGTTTAAACAGTGTTCTACAATTTCCAATTTTTTTAAATGTAACAACCCTTGAGGTCGGGCATGAATTATTATCCCCATGTCTATAGATGAGGAATGTGAGGCTCAGAGAAGTTAAGCGACTTATTCATGGTCACGTGCCTAGGAAGTGATGGAGCTGGAACTTCAGCTCAGGTTGCCTGTCTCTAGGACTAGTTCCCATACAACCCCCATGTTTTGAATTACAATAATTATTTTATTGAGCAATTGTTTTACACCAGATATTGTAAAAGCTTTCATTTGTTTGCTTTTCACTCTCCTTATTTTCCAGACAAGGAAACTAAAGTACAGAGACATGATGTATCTTGGTTAAGGTCAAACACCTATTATAAGATAGAGTTGAGGTCAGATTGCCTGTTTGACTGTAACTCTGTTCCCTTACTAGCATGCCTTTAATTATTACTGTGTTTGTTAGCCTGCTTCTTTTGCTAAACAGACCTCTTTCAAAGGTTATTTCAATGAGTATGTGACAGCAAAGGCCTTGGAAGTAGGAGCTAAAAGGCCAGGTTAGGCTAAGGTGAACTATTCTCATCTCGAAACTGCACAGCTGCAGCTTCAGCCCTAGCCCAACCCTCACCCATGAGGAGTTCCCTGAAGTTGTGCAGTGTGGTTCTAGAAAACTGTTCTATTCCAGCTGACTGCAACATGCTTCCATCAGATGATCTTGTCCTTTCCCTTCACTCAAGCCTCTATTCAACCACACCCTCTTAGGAGGGGCCTGCCCTGAACACCTTATCCAAAATGACACCCTTGGCTTTCTAGCTCTGTATTCTGCCTTCTTTTTCTCTTTAGCACTTGTCACCACCAGAGAGATGAAATATTTATTTAGTCATTTGTTGTCTATCTCCCTCTACTGGAATATAAACTCTATGTGGGCAGGATTTTTGTCTATTTTTTCAATGTTATATTCACAGCTCCTAGAACAGAGCCAGGCCCAGAATATTTTCTCTGTAAATATTTGTTGAAAGAATGAAAAGAACAATGACAGTGAGGGTAGTGGTGGCTACTTATGCCTGAAGAGTAAGGGTTTAGGTGAGAACATGGGCAAGGGTCACTAGAAATTCTGGCCAGCATCAGGAAGCCAAAGGGTAGGATGAGTTGTCCAGCTGGGAAAATCAAAATGTGTTGAAAGAGTTAGCTCCAATTATATGACCAGTAAAATTGGCTAGCTTTAGGATTTTTTAAAATAAGAAAGATGTGTCTTTTTTAAAAAAGATATTTATTTATCTTCCTTATTTTTTTTTGGCCGCATCGGGTCTTAGTGCGGCACGCGGGATCTTTGCTGAGGCAGGCGGTATCTTTCATTAAGGCGCACAGTCTTCTCTCTAGTTGAGGCTCGTGGGCTTAGTTGCCCTGTGGCATGTGGGATGTGGGATCTTAGTTCCCCGACCAGGGATCAAACCTGCGTTCCCTGCACTGGAAGGCGGACTCTTTACCACTGGACCACCGGGGAACTCCCAGCTTTAGGGTTTTGTTTTTGTTTTTGTTTTTGTTTTTGCGGTACGCGGGCCTCCCACTGTTGTGGCCTCTCCCATTGCGAAGCACAGGCTCCGGAGGATGCGCAGGCTCAGCAGCCATGGCTCACGGGCCCAGCAGCTCCACGGCATGTGGGAGCCTCCCGGACCGGGGCACGAACCCGTGTCCCCTGCATCGGCAGGCGGACTCTCAACCACTGCGCCACCAGGGAAGCCCTAAAAGATATTTTTTACATATATTTGGTCTTCCTCCACAGTTCCAGGCTCACAGCTCCTAACCCCCTTGGAATTTCCTAAGTGTTGAAAGCCATAAAGGTGTCTTTTGCTATGTTAATGAGGTGACTTTTGGAAAGCAGTTAGGATGGGGGCTGGTTGCCAGGTGAATCAACCACGTTATTAGAGGGTTGGAACTTTCGGTCCCACCCACTGACCTCTGGAAAGGGGAGAGGGCTTTGGAGGTTGAATTTTGACAATAGCCAGTGATTTAACCAAGCGTGCCTAAATAATGTGGCATCTATAAAAGCCCAAAAGGACAGGGTTTGGAGAACTTCCAGATCGGTGAACACGTGGAGATTTGGGCAGAGTTTTGGGTCCGGAGAGGGCACAGACGCTCCATGCCTTGTCCTATGCATCTCTTCCATTGGATGTTCATCTGTGTCCTTTATCACAACCTGTAATAAACTGCTAAACGTAAGTAAGTGTTTCCTTGAGTTCTATGGGTCAAGAGCCCAAGGAGGGGCATTGTGGGGACTTCTGATCTATAGTCAGCCGGTCAGAAGCACACTGGACTTGGGACCGGCGTCTGAAGTGTGTGTGTGTCTGTTGGGGGATGTGCCATCTTATGGGACTGAGCCCTTAACCTGTGAAATCGGACACTATCTCCATGTAGGTAGTATCAGATTTGAGTTAAATTGTAGGACACCCAGTTGGTGTCGCAGAGAATTGCTTGATGTGGGGAAAAACCACACACTCGGTGACCGGAAGTGAAGTGTTTTGTGTGAGTATCCAAGAAGACTCATGTGTGGAAAACTGAATTTTTCGAATGCAGCAGCCTGTAAGTAACCAAAGTGTACCACAAATATTTTTGAGAATAACATTTCAGTAAAACTTCAGGAATTTTTTAGCTATATGGAAACACCTGGGAGTCTTTAAAAAATTACTGATGCCTGGGTCCCACTTCTAGAGATACAAATTTGATTGTGATTCTAATGTGCTGACTGGGTTAAGAATCATTAACTTGGAGGTCAGGAGTGTGCATTTGGGAAGGAGACAGAATAGTGTTTAAATCCCATCTCTCTTATTTACCAGCCGCTATGATTTTGAATAACTTAATTGTTCTGAGTCACAGCTTCCCTATTTGTAAAATGAAGGCAATCGACCTCACGGGAATTTTGTAGGGCTTTAATGAAATAAGGTCCATAAAGCCTGTAGCATGTTGTCTGAACCACGTGAGCACTTGATTAATAATAGCTGCTATTATCATTGTTATTATTATCATGTCAAATAATAGTAATTATTATTATGCTGAATAATGAGTTCCCCCCCGCCGCCCCGTATTTAAAAAATGGCTACTTTAACAGTGTGTAACGATTAGTCAAATGGTACAATTCGAAACGATGGGACTGTCTTGATGCAGCTCTGGGTAGGGAGACCTGTATAAAATGAATGAAGACAGACTACAAAGCGGGACGGAGGTGGTAAAAAACAGGCCGGCCGTGGAGTTCATCTATAGAAAGCACAGCTCTGAATTCTGTGGGAAGCAAAACTCATACATCGCTTCCTGGGCTACATTCCACACCAGTTGAAAGTGAGGCAGTGATTGATGTTCAGATCATCTCTGGGCAGAGTTGGGGCAGCTGCACAGCCAGATCCAGGCTCCAGAGAAGCAGCTGGGTACCGCTGGCCTGGGGCCCGCTCCAAGGCTGCTGGCAAGCAAAGAGCAGTTTACCACTGAGAGGTAGGCAGGTTAAGGTCAGACGGAATGTGAGAGAGGAGCTTGACTAATCCCTTGTTTTCTCCCTTTTCTCTTGTCAATATTTTTGGACTAGGAAAAAGAGGACAGCAATAATAACAGAGAAACATTCTGCATGATAAAAAGCCATCTCTTGGCCGGCAACAACCCAAATATTCTACCCCCCGGGAAGCCTGTTTTGCATTTGCAGCAAGAGGGCATTGAGGTAAATTGACCTCCTTTTTGATGACGGTAGCTTCAGACTCAAACAAGAGCTGTGTGATTTTAGATGAGTCAGACTTTAAATTTGTGCATTTCAGCTGGAGGTAATAACCATTAATGTGGAAAGATTGGCAACGAAGTCTTCTGGGTAGAAGCTATACCATACTTATTTGTGTTTGGTAAGGGATGCATTCATTCACCAAAATATCAGAAAGTCAGAGTTGGCTAATGGAGAGTGGGAAGCAACCTAGGATGTCTGCAAATACCTTTATTTAGGGCACTCTTCAAAAATAGATCCTTTGTACGTGTCAAATATTATAGAAATAAATTTCAATTAACTTCTGATTGTGTTTTTAAGAATACAATGGAGCAGAATCGAATTCTGGATGAGAGAGAATATCATCCTAGTTTAGAGAATAATTTCCATTGAAATGACTTGAAATTCATTCTGTGAATCATGCTTATTATGATATTAGACCTCTTCCTACAGAAATACTGGAAGAATATTCCTTCTTAATCTAATGGAACCAATTTTCCTAACAGCATCTCTCATAACTTTCCACAATTATTTGTCAAAATGTACAAACGTCCACACATTGCTGGCAATAAGTCTCAAATAGGATGGAAATGAGCTTACACATCTTCCATGTGAGTGATCACATATTTTTCGAATGCCTTTGTGGAACTGGCACAGAAAACTTTGTGGCCTGTTTTACCAGAGATAAGGAGGAAAGCTAATTAAGACCTTAGTCGCTTCTTTGGGGAGTATTGTAAGGTACAAGAAGCTTTTAATTGGGTTTTGCTTTCCTTTTTAAAGATAATCATTTCTACCTACACGTTCAGGTGATCATTTCTTCAGTTTCTTTCAAACGAATGCTCGTTTGATCTTACTTATAAATGACACATGGCAAATAGTCTTTATGTGCCAAATAAAATAATGAAGTTGGGAGAAATTCACAGACTTTTTTTTTTTTTAGTAAACTCTTCTAATTTGACATTCTTGGGTGGTTTTTTTGTACATAATTTTTTAAATTTTTATTTTATTTATTTATTTTTGGCTGTGTTGGGTCTTCGTTGCTGCGTGTGCGTTTTCTCTAGTTGCGGCGAGCGGGGGCTACTCTTTGTTGCAGTGCGCAGGCTTCTCATTGCGATGGCTTCTCCTACTGCAGAGCACAGGCTCCAGGTGCACGGGCCTTAGTAGTTGCGTCACTCGGGCTCAGTAGCTGTGGCATGTGGGCTCTAGAGCACAGGCTCAGTAGTTGTGGCGCACAGGCTTAGTTGCTCCACGGTATGTGGGATCTTCCCAGACCAGGTGTTGAACCCGTGTCCCCTGCATTGGCAGGCGGATTCTTAACCACTGCGCCACCAGGGAAGCCCCGTGTTCTTGGTTTATATTAAACACAACTACCAATGGCTGTATTGTCCATTGTTACCAACATCCTATGGGACCTTTAGCCTGTCTGCTGATCTGAACATTTTCAATTGTAAATCACTTAGTGCCCCCATCCCCCTGCCTCCCCCTCCCCCTGCCTCTCCCTCCCCAACTTCAGCTGCAGGATAAATATCTTCCCTTATATGGTGCTGATGGAACTTTGCAAGTTTGAGTGAATTTCAGAACATTCAGTACTGTAGCTCACTCCTGTCATTTTCCAACACCCAGAAGCATGCCTTGCGTAGGCACGATCTCTGCAGCCCACTCAGGAACATGAGTAATGATCTTTAAGTGAACCATATCAAGAGTGTAAGGGTTTTGGATAATTTAGACAAGAAAATTGGAACAAGTGTGCATTTCTCTAAAGAATGTCACTCTGATTTTCTGCGTAGTGGGACTACCCAATCCGTTAATGCAAAAAACCTCTCAGAGGGCTAGAAACTATTTTTTCACCCAGCCAGGGAGGGTACCTGCCTGTGTGCTTATGTGGTATGTGTTTGCCTGTGTGTGTACATAAGCATGTCTCCAGAGATTAGAATGGTAGAGCCACAGTTTCCTTTCAGACTCATGAATAAAAAATATTGGACAGAGGAGCACAGATGATGTTTTTCTCCTGTTTGTTAGCACCAAAACAGATTCCTGGGGTGACTGTTCTTAGCCCCGCCAGCTACTGACTCTCTGCCAGCTTGTAATTAAAACCCTTTAGAGTGAAGGATATGTGTCCACTGACATTGATTGACACCCTACTCAGTGCCTCTGTGACAAAGGGAGGAAAATCAGGTTTGGATTTTTTTCCCCCTTTTACAATGAGTCATTCTAGAAGAAGGAATCTCAAACCCCAAAGAGAAAACCTAGTAACTGGTAGAAGATCGGGATTAGAGGGGAGAGAGAGAACCTTAGTTAGATATTTTCTAATTGCACTTCTACTTCACAGATTTAAATTTTTTCTAGCCAGAGACTAGAAAGAGTACACCGTAGCACTAGGTGACATTCTGGGGAAGGAAGCCAGAGTAGGTTTTGTGGGGGCTGTTCTGGAGGCCCTATTATATAAATGAATGGGAGAAATTGCTAGAAACCATCCCTGTTTGGGGCTGAGAACTATTACCATTTCCTACATTTACTCTCCTGTTTGTTTTTCCTAAGAACTTTAGGAAATGAGCCGTGCAATGACAGTTACCCCCATTCTGTAGAGCAGCGGTCCCCAACCTTTTTGGCACCAGGGACTGGTTTCATGGAAGACAATTTTGCCATGATCGGGGTGGCGGGGGGAAGGTTCAGGCGGTAATGCGAGCGACGGGAGCAACAGATGAAGCCTCACTCGCTCGCCCGCTGCTCACCTCCTGCTGTGCGCCTGGTTCCTAACAGGCTACAGCGGTCCGTGGCCCAGTGGTTGGGGACCCCTGCTATAGATGACAAGACTGAGGCCCAGGGAGTTTACTCAAGGTCACACAGCTAGTCAGTAGCCGTATCAGGGCTGCTTTTCTTTTCAGCTCGTCTGCTGGTTACATCTCTAACACAAAATAACTTGTGTGTACCTTGGTTTGTTTGTTTGTTTTTTTAATTTTTGACCGAGAAAGATGAGGAATTTATTTCACCTCCATTACCTCATCCTTTCCCCCCTGACTTTTACTTCTTTATCAGTATGTAGTAGGCGATTACCATGACCATGAGGAAGTCACTTCCTTGTGCTGAGCTCCAGTTTTCTCATCTGTAAAGTGAGAGTTGAGTCAGATGCTCTTGAAGTTTCATTTTGGCCCTGACCTTTTGTGACTGGGAGTCAATGAGCACACTCTTTGAATCATTTATGCAGTTTCTTGTTCGGATTGCTACATAGTTGTAGCAGAAATGTTACCTCTGTCTGAATATGAATCAGTGAAGAGTTAATGCTTAAACTTGGACCTTATGGTAGCAACCATGACTTATGTGAGGAGGAATTTTAAGGTTTCTTTGTCCACTGACCTGTATCAACACAAGCGATCCAGAAAACTGCTGCTCATGCAACATTCTGACCGGACTGCCCTATCACCAGTGATGCTAAATGATCGTGATAATCCCTGAAGGAAAAATGGAAGTCCATTTGTCCCTTCAATCCAGAATTGGCCCGACACTGAGTCCCAGAGACCATGCACATCAAGTCTCTCTCCACTGGTAATAAATGCTGCATGCCATCTTATCAGGCCATGATTAGGCTGATGTGCCTTTTTTGCCCAGGACTGTTTTAGTCATCTTCATTTTCAACCTTCAGTTTTAGGGGATGATTCAGACAGCTTGCATTGTGCCAGGACTGAGTTCACAAAGATTTGTTGTCCTTCTCAGAAGCTGGATAGGGCAAAATATACTTTTGTTTACCACTTGTATGCTTGATCGAAAATAAGCAGCCATTTGGCTAATAGCCACATCACACACGGGCAGTGTGATAGGGCGGAAAAAGCACGGGTTTAGAGTTAGCCTCTCTTGGATTGAAATCCCAGCTCAGCCACTTACAAGATGTGTGACCTTGGGCAAGATTCTCAACCTCACAGAGTTATAGTTCTCTCATATGTAGAATGAATATGATAGTGCCGGTTTTTAAGGGATGTCATAATTTACGAAGGGTTCCTGGCACAGTGCTCAATAAATGGCAGCTATTTTATTAAGGAAGTTCAAATGTCATCATGATAGTGTTTCTATTTATACATGTGTTTCAGAGGCTGCATTTGGAAAGAAGCCCAGGGCTTATTTTATTCTTCTTTCTCTGCCTCATTGCCTAGTACAGAATCTGGGATACAGTTAGCATTCAAGAATTATTAGTTAAAAAAAAAGAATTATTAGTTAAATGAATGACTGACTGAATATATGAATGAGCCACAGTAATATGAACTAGATGGCAGCAAACTGATCAATTCCAAGGGCTCAACTACTGAGTAAGTAGGCAAACCCGAGACTCACATCCACCTCTTCTGATTCCAAGACAAGTACTTGTCTGCAGTATCTACCTTATAAATCTATAACTGTTTTGCTCCCCCCAGTGTAGGAGCTTTTGTGAGTTTCTAAAGCTTTGACAATCACTCTTTTGCTCTCTAAGGTTCTAAGGTGGGTAAGTAGGACATTCTCATTATTTATTCATTCATTCATTCCACAGTTTTGAGTGTGAGAGCAGAGATTTTGAAGAAAAGCATAGGTTGGAGGGGCTCTGTATCAGTATAGGAGTCTATAGATAATTCCAGAATAGTCCACTGTATTACCTATAACACTGAGGCATCTGCCTTTTATTCTTTGGGAAGTTCACTCTCACCAAAGAAGAAAAATAACATAAATTCTCTCCCTCCAGCTTGCTTGCCAAGATCCATGTTGTTGATTAACTAAGCCCACATTTCCTGCTGGTAAGAGTAAGGAAAAGGGGTCCTCTCAGAGTACACAGGGAGAGGCCCTACTCTGGACTTCACATTGTCTCATTTCTACTAATTATTCTCTGTCTGTTCCCCCTTAGCGTGAAAACAGGCGGGTTTCACCTACTGAACCCACTTGTATTCTGACCACTGCCAATACTGACGGACTCTGGAGCCAGGACCTTACACTCCTTCCCATGTCCATTTGGTGAGTCAGCCACGAGGCCTAGATTAGAACCCAGAATGCCTCAGGCCTGAGCATGGGCCTGCTTAGGTGCTAAGAGTTCTGACAGCTGGGAGGAGCAGGATTTGTTTGAAGACATTTGGTACTGGGCTTCCAGACCTTGAAGATGAAAATAATCCATCAGATGAACCAGATTTATTACAATTGAAAGCAATAGTTACTTCCTCTGTTGAGTTTAGAAATACTGTCTTTGGTTTCAATAACTCCTAAAACACAATACTTTTAAAGGCTTGACTTCCAGGCTCTCCAGCCACTCTGACCTATTCTTAGCCAGTTGGGTGAATTACTGTCTAAAGAGATATTTTTTCCGGTTTCTTTTCATATTTCAAATACTTGTAGTCCTCAAACATATAAAGATCCCCTCTCCACTCCCACCCCTCTGCCACATACACACCCTTTGTCCACATCACTTATATTTTGGAGCCCCTGATCTGTCTGTCCTGGGAAGCTGGTGAATTTAGTCTGTACAAGCTTGGGTCAGGTTTACTAGGTCAGAATTTATGAGGCCGTGAAAGGACAAATGACACTTCTTGGTTGGAGGCTAAGGAAGTACCTTGATTCTCAGATCTGGAAAGAACCTTTCAAGATTTCTTGGGAATAAATTCAGTGTGTCCTGACGTCTGAATGGTGCTCCTGGTTAAAGCAAAGGAATGAGAAAAAGACTTTTCAGATGAAGACAAGATACTACCATATTTTGGTGTGCAGTGGCTAGAAACTTCTAATGCAGGAACTACATTAAGACAGGAATAAAAAAATGTTATCCTATCTTGTAGTTAATGATCATTCTCTCTGGGGGTGGAGGGGGGTGGATGGATAGCATAGGGATCAGCATGAGAATTACAGAGAATGTGTAGCTTGGAGTCAGAAATTTGGGTTTTTGGAGAATAGGAAACATAGCTGGGTGATTTGGGGAACCCCATTATTATAATCTACAAAGAATCTTTTTCAATTTTAATTTATTATTTTTTTTAATTTTTTTACCGCGCCACACGGCCTGCAGGATCTTAGTTCCCGAGCCAGGGATCGAACACGTGCCCCCTGTAGTGGAAGCATGGAGTCTTAACCACTGAACTGCCAGGGAAGTCCTTACAAACAATCTTACTAGTAATCACTTTACATTATTATTATTATTATTATTATTTTGTGGTACGCGGGCCTCTCACTGTTGGGGCCTCTCCTGTTGCGGAGCACAGGCTCCGGACGCGCAGGCTCAGCGGCCATGGCTCACGGGCCCAGCCGCTCCGCAGCATGTGGGATCTTCCCGGACTGGGGCACGAACCCGTGTCTCCTGCGTCGGCAGGCGGACTCTCAACCACTGCGCCACCAGGGAAGCCCCACTTTACATTATTGATGTGAGACTTCAACATACCTGTATAAAACACCCCAGCACAGTATCTGTCACACAGTAGGAGCTCAATAAGCGGTATCTGTTATTACACTCTGACTCCAGACACTAGGTTCATTGTACTACACCGCTTAGTAAATGTTCATTGAATGGGGCAATGTATAGGATTAGCAAAGCTTGGATCCAAGTTTGCAATGGAATGGAATTATTATCTGAATATCAAGGAGTGCCTTCCTTGTTCTGCCAGTTGGTAGTAGCCAAGGAAGCCAAAATCTTGTGGCACCTCCGAATCTAGACTGGCATGGTGGCACAATGCTTCTTACCAAGGTTCCTAGATATAGGCCCAGGTAAACGGTAGGTTTATAAGGCTTTTGCAGTTGTTATTACCTGTTTTGAAGCATTCCGGGTTTGGATCAAATCAATTCAGCTCCTTCATGTTTTATTCAGAGGACTGAATAGAGCTACTAATTCTGTTTATCATTTACAAAAGAAAAATAGCTTGAATTTATGGACCTGAGCATTGTACGTAGCCCTTGTGATTGTGAAACCTTTACTTTGTTACTTACTTTACTGTAACGAGACTGGTTTATTTTGGAATGTGCCTCAATGGGTTGACCTCAGCTGGATAAAACCAAGTAAGAAAACCCTTCTGGGTTTTGTTTTCAAAGAAGGTTGAACTGTCAGGATTAAAGAAGACTGTGTTAGTTCCTAAAGGGACCCTGGCTTTGGAAGATGTTGAATACCTGACCTTCATGATGGTGTGGGTGTTGAAGAGAAGTACATTTATGAATCTTTATGAGTGGCAGCGTCAAAGAGTTGCCTGGGTTATTGGGGGGCCTTAATCTCCATAATACCACAAGCTACATTAAATAAAAATTGACGAATGCCAAAACAGCATGTAATCTCAGCTTCAAATCAATATCCCTCCTCTGCCCCTTCCAACTAGAATGTTACCCCGAGCCTCTCTTTTGTAGAATTTCTAGAGTGGCCACTGGTTCTGACTCTGTGCCATGTGCATGGCATAGTGCCATGTGCTTTATATACGTTATATCTATGTTACTCATAAAACCCTATACTATGGCTTTTGTTATCTTCATTTTATGGATGAGAAAAATTGAGTCTCAGAAAAGTTCAGTGACTTGATCAGATCAAGATGGGTAAACAGTGACAACTGGGATTTGAAACTGGATCCATCTGACTCGCAAGTACATGCTTATTCCACTGTTGCTACAGTGGTGAGGGCTGTCTAAGATGCTGGGAGGGGGCTGGGTGGATGGGTGTTATAGACGTCCTTAGAAGGCTTGAGAAAGATCACTCACTTTGTTCTGTCCTTGAAATGACCATTATTAATTATGGGGCACTATTTAGAATTCATCACCACGTACGGTCATTTTTAACTGATTTATGTTAACTGTGGAAAATAAATTAGTTTGTGTAATGGGCCCATCTTAGCATCCTGGACCACAAAGAGTAACAGATGCTCAAACCCTCTTGAATATATCATTAGTCTATGGGTGATAATTAACAAATAACTATAATGATATCACAGATGGAAGATTCTAGAACTTCAAGATCACCATGGCCATGGTTTGGTCTGTGAGGTGGAGTGTCCTTCCTATCTCAGGAATCAGAAGCCTTGGAGAGCCTCAGTTTTCAGTGACTTGAACTTTCTGTCACCAAGCTGGAACATTTAATTGAAATGTGAGATGTGTATATACAATATTTTGGTTGTTTTGGACTTGAGTAATTTGTTCAAAATGGCCATCATTGGGAGTAACTTCAATGATCCTACAGAATCTAGAGACTGGTCTGGAGACTTCAGAGTTAGTAAACAAGTTCAACTGGAAAGAGAGAGGGTGTTTCAAAGCATGGCAGAAATTGCTGTAACCTCTTTCAGCTGTCTCATGGATCCTTCCAGAAAAACCTAAGTTACGTATGTCTTGAATATCACCAACTGAGAACACAGCATCATCCTGTTTATGGGGCACAGTGCCAGGATCAAGAATCAGGGCTAGATCCTGGGGGTAGGTTGGCAATATCTTCCTTGGTGAACTAAGAAAGGAAATGAAATTAAGAGCTGTAGGAAGGTATACAGATGGCCATGAAAACCATTGTCTTACTTACTTACTTTTATTAAAAGCTCCATTGCGGAGTTTTTTTCTTTGCATCTCTTCTTTATCACTGAGATTTCAAAGTTAGAATAGAGGTTTTGACTATAGATCAGCAATCCCCTCTGAAATTTTAATTTCCATTTATTATTTAAGTTTACAGAATTTCCTTTTTGCCTATGACTCACTTTTTTCTTGCCTCATCTGGCTTCTATTGTATTTCCCCCCTTTTTCTCTCTCACTTCTGGTATTATTGATAAAACTGGTGTGGTTTTGCTTTCAGGCCACGGCCACCTTGCTACATATCTCACATATTGCCAGTTGTTTTAGGTCTGTGAAAAATCCCCTGACACGAAGTAGTGTTTCACCTTTTGATGAAAAAGCAGCCTGGTTTGTTCTACAGATGTTTTATATGAAGAAATGGCTAAGCTCTGCTATGTATCAACATGGTACATTTCCAAACGATTTGTCTTACCCTTTGAATACTGAGGTTTTAATGACCCCTGTGCCAGGGCCACACTCAAACAGAATTAGGGGCTTGACAAAGGAGAAATACCTGTGGTCCCAGAGCCTGAAGTAGACCCACTCGCAAACTTCCCTTCCTCCTGAGTAAGGTGGATGTCATTTTTTGTTGTTTACACCGAGAAGCTAGAGTCTTAGCTGAGCGTGGTTTGCATATTTGCAGCCATGGGAAAAGCCTCTGTGCCTTCTGAATTGTATCAGCTCCGCGGTGGCAAACTTGTGGTATGTTTTTATTCTGCTCTCATCTTTCTTTCTCATCTTTCTTTCGAGTAACAGCTGCTGAGCATAGTTCAAACTCTCCATCAATGTGGTGACCATATTTTCCAATTGCAAGTCAGGACACATGGTCTGACAAATTCCAGTGGACTTAAACGGAGACAATGGAATGGAATATTTGAAGTCCAACCCAGGACAGAATGTATAGATAACCGTTCTTAGAAAAACAAGCACGTTCACATTTTGTCAATGTGGGAACATTTGTTACAGCTCCTATTTGTGACAGAGAATGCCGTGTTTCACAGAGCTATTAAGCTTTTTGGCTCCTTTCGAGATTCTGTAGTTAGTTGTCCTTTGCTGAGCTCTCAGGTAGGATTAGACTAGTCCTGCTATGAGTTCGGGATGTTCATGGTTTCCGGCACAGTAGCCACTTGGTGACAGGAACCACACATGTGTTTGCATGAAGACAAGGCAGCTAAGGTGACATATTGAATTACTCTTCATGTCACCATAAAGGTTCTGACATGTGGCCTATGTAATGAGTATCTTTACCTAGTGCTGATTCTTCATACATGAAATTTTGAGGAGGCATGTGAGTTTTAAGAGTCTTACAAACTCCTAGACTGAGAGGGAATAAGGTGGCCAAAATTCATGGGAGTGTTGAAAGAGCTTTCTTATCTGCAAATGCAGGGACAGTGCTTCATTAGGGAGAAGCCATTAACATTATGGCAAAAGGACTCTTCCAGCCTCAGAACTGAGGCCACTCAGACCACTAGGAGAGCCCAAAGTACATAAGAGGTTTAAATGCACAGTTGGAGTTTATATAAAAGTTGTGAATGTGCCCTTGGACAACAGTGTGATTATTTGAAAATTTTCGTATAGTCGGAACCCTGAATGTAAGAAACTTCCTTTTTGCTCTTTGACAAAGTAAACCCTCTTTTCTCCCTCCTAAGAGCATTTTGTTCTTATTTAGAACCAGGAGTTGAAGGTCCTTGGCTCCTTCAAGGTCAAGTTGGCAGCTAAGACGACACTAGGCCTCTGTTTGTTCCGCTTTCCCAATTCTTGGGATTAGAAATTGCTCTTACCCCCCTAAGTTTGTAAACTCTAACTTTACCTCCTAAAATCAATCCTTTGGGACCAGGAAGGTTCTCCTATTGTCCCAAAATAGAAGTGCTATGGGATTCTACTGACAAATCCTGTAGTGCCTCTGATAACCCTCCAGTCTGTGACTTAGCACGCTAAGTGTACATGGTGTTTCTATCAGGGAAGATTTATCATTTGCCTTAGCCACTGTTCTTGGTTAAAGCCAGCACATGCTCTCAGAGCTTTGCCTGTAGGATCTGGATCCACAGTATTGTAGGTTCCTCTATCCTTTATTATCTCTGGAAGAATGTGGCTTGGAGCCCAGATTGTGAAGTACATGAAATGAAATTCAGTGTCCTCTAATATTCCTGCTCTTTGTTCTTTGCTCTGAGTCAGTCTTTCCTTCATTCATTTAAGACATATTTACTGAGCCTTCAGTATTTGTCAGGCATGGTACTAGGCATTGAGAATACAAGGGGTGAGCAACGCAAGATCACAGTTTTCAGAAAGCAGCTGCATAGAGTAGCAGTTAAGAACACACTTTGCAATCAGACTGCCTGTGTATGAACCCCGGCACTGCTACTTAACAGCTGTTTGATAGTAGACAAGTCACTTTAAACTCACTATGCCCTAGTTTCTGCATGTGTAAAATGGGACTAATAATAGTACATCCCTTACAGGGTTGTTATGTGCATTAGATGAGTTCCTGGTCCATATTAAGTATTATATGAATTTTTTATTAAATAATATGAAGTTTACGTTACTAGAATGGAGAAGATGGATAATTATTGATCATGATAAGCAAAGGCAACAGGTTGATGAGTTCAGTATCCTGATGCTGTTCATATCTTGTCATAATATTTTTTCTGGGAAAGGATCTTATGAAGTCATTCGTACTATGAATGGAAAGGTCTTAATATATTTCTATTTCTACAGAGGGCGAAGCTCACACTAGATATAAACAAATTGTTAAACTTATTGCCCTTTGAAGTTATCTTGGAGGTCCCACCACTACAGTCCAAGTTGGCTACTACA
Organism: Hyperoodon ampullatus; assembly: GCF_949752795.1. Classification (NCBI taxonomy): domain Eukaryota; kingdom Metazoa; phylum Chordata; class Mammalia; order Artiodactyla; family Ziphiidae; genus Hyperoodon; species Hyperoodon ampullatus. Next base: position 101,841,113 of record NC_136913.1, on the reverse strand, counting down.
GCTCCAGCAATCACATCTATTTTCCAGGCAGCAGAATGGAGGAGAACAGGGGAAAGGGTGTGCCCTCTCTGTCTTAAGGAGACTTCCCAGAGGTGCCATGTAACATTTTGCTTACATCTCATTCTCTTGAACTTAGATGCATGGCTTCACCTAGCTGCAAGGGAGGCTAGTCAGGTAGTATTTTCTGTGTGGAATGTGCTCAGCTGAAAAGTTGAGGTTCTCTTTACTAAGAAGGGGAGAAGGGCTACTGGGAAGCAACTAACAGTCTTTGCCACAGTGGCAATCCAGTTCTGTAAGTTCATACCTGAATTTGTGGCTTTTCATTTTCTCACTCTGAGACTATCACTAAGACTCCTCTTATTCCCATTAGGCGTAACTAGGTTGGATTTTTGGCTCAGATGAAATGAAAATCTGACATTTATTGAACACTTACTCTATGCTAAGCACTACATGATAATGCTATGAGGTAGACTCTATCATTGTCCCCATTTTCTGGATGAGGACATTGAGGAACAGAGAGGCTCAATAATGTGCTGTGTAGTGGCAGAGCCAGGATTCAAGAGCAAATTGTTTGATGCCAGAACCTGTTTATTATTAACACAGTGTCGCTTGATTTGCTTAGAGTTGGGGAAAGGGAATCAGAAAAAGTAGGAAGGGGGGAGAGAGAGGTACTGTAAAAGCGGCATTTCTTTTGTGTGAAATGTTTAGAATCTTCATATTCATAACTTATGGAACATGTGTATAGCCTAATGTTTTGAACCTTTTATCTGATTTGACACAAATACATTTTTGACTGAATCAATTGGTTTGCTATTCAAGGACCTTCACAATCTGGACTGAACTTTTCACATCTACCTCAGCTCAGAGCACAGAGTGTGACGTAATGGAAAGAAGTTTTAGAAATTGGCAAATCTGGGTTTTTTCTCCACCTCTACCACTCTCAGCTGCGTGGCTTTGGGCAATTTACCTACCTCTTTGTATGTGAGTTTTATTTTTCTTTACAACAGGAATGATAACAGCTACTTTTCAAAGGCAGTTGCAGAGAATACATGAGACAATGTAGGTGAGACTGTTAGCATTTAAATGAATGTTATTTTCTCCCATCTTCTTGTTTTTCTTTCTCCCAAGCCTTTCTCCCCCCCACCCCCCTTTCTCCCCTTTCCAGTGTGCACTAGTCAGACTGGTTAGTTTCTTTTCTTTAAGCATGATCTACTCTTTCCAACCTCTGTGCCTTTGATTTTGCCATTGCCTCTTCCTGAAATGCCCCATTCTCTTCCCCGTTTGTTGCAGACTGGCATCTGTTGAAGTCTGCCAATGTCTGCCCATGTACCTTTTGTTGGGTCTGCACAGTGTTTGTTACCTCCTTTTATTTTTCATTTTATTTTATTTTTACCAATTTTTTTTGGAAGTAGAGTTGACTTACAACATTGTGTTAGTTTCAGGTGTACAGCAAAGTGATATATATATATATAAATTCTTTTTCAGATTCTTTTCCATTATAGGTTATTACAAGATATTGAGTATAGTTGCCTGTGTTATACAGTAGGTCCCTTTTGGTTATCTATTTTATATATAATAGTGTGTACATGTTAATCCCAAACTCCTAATCTATCCTCCCCACGTTTCCCCTTAGGTAACCATAAGTTTGTTTTCTATGTCTGTGAGTGTATTTCTGTTTTGTAAATAAGTTCATTTGTATCAGTTTTTTAGATTCCGCATATAAGCCATATCATATTTATCTTTCTCTGTCTGACTTCACTTAGTGTGATGATCCCTAGGTCCATCAGTGTTGCTGCAAATGGCATTATTTCCTTCTTTTTTATGGCTGAGTAATATTCCATTGTATGTACGTACCACGTCTTTATCTGGGTTACCTGCTTTTTAATGGGGGCATATCCAATTCATTCAGCACAGATCCCATCACTTGCTATTACACCTAGCCCATTTATGCTAGGGTATGGTCCCTGCTGGGCTCCTGAAGGCATTTCAGTTTGAGACATCTCCTGCCACAGATTAAATCCTGCTCATCGTTTAAGGACCATCTCCAATGCCTTCTCTCATGAAAGTCTTCCTTGATCTGATTATAATCTGAAGTTCCTTGCTCCCCCCTCTTTTTTTTTCCTAAAGTAAATGAAACGTACTTCTTCCTCAGCTTTGTGTTAATGGTGTGTGCAAGTCTTAAGCACATACTGAAATGTACTGAAATCTAAGCTCCCTGAGGACAGGGATCCTGTTTTTTTTTCATCTTGGCAACCTCCTCCATACCTAGCAGCTGTCTTGCTCATATTGGGCACTTAGGTGCTCATGGACCGGTCAGTGAAATCATGCTCACTGTAAAGCTGAACTACAAGAAGTTCATCAAACCAAAAGTGTTTTGTAGCAATGCATTTTGGAAATAGATAATAACACATTTTGGTAAGAATTCAAGAACTGTCCAACCAGATCATTCTCTGGGAAAGACAGAAAGTAGATTGTTCCCTCAATCCTCAGTGCTGGCACAGGAGCTGTATTTTTTTAGTTTTGCTTCCAAATTGGTACTGACGTCAGAAATCTTGGCTTCTGCTAAATTTCATATTCAACAGGATGGGCTTTGAAAGGGAAATGGAGTGAAAAGTCATAAACTGGGAGACTCTAAAGTGAATGTGCATGGCTAGTGTAATCAGTGACTAATTAAGGTGAGCTTTATGGCTGTTTTACTCTTTCACCCTGAAGAAATTTCCAGACCAGTTACGCACCACTTCCTACTGATGAGTGGGAGGCCAGAGGGTCAGAAAGTCAACGTCATTGAAAGGTCTAGTTCTGTCATAGGTAGGTTGATAAGTGGACTTGAGGCCTGAGGAATAATAATTCTCAACAGGTCATTTGGTTTGCTCTGGTGAACCAGAAAGACTGGGATGGGATTTTTTTCCCAACCCAACATCCTCTCTTGGTTCTAAACAAGTACCCCCGCATTCTTATACTGAGGGAGGAGTTCTTGGATTTTGTTCTGGATGCTGTGATGGCTTAGACAGTCCTCAGTGGGGGGAGGGGGGAATTTCTGGGGTGCCCTAAAATGGGGTGACAAGTACAAACTTTTGAGTTTAGTGGGGAACCATGGCTGGATTTCTAAGCTGTGTGCTAAAAAAAAAAAACTGGCTAAGGCTTCCCTGTCGTTCATGGCTTTGGTGTTGATGGTTATTTTCGTTCTCCCACCCTCAATCAAGAGATAGATTGAGAAGGCCTGTATCTCAGAAGTGTTTGCAAGAACAAAAAAAGTAGAAACATCTAAGGATCCATCAAAAAGGGATTAGAAAATTTTAAGTTGCAATCAGAAGCTAAGCAGATCTATTTTTTTTTAATTAAGTAATTTTTGGCTGTGTTGGGTCTTAATTGCTGTGTGGGGGCTTTCTCTAGTTGCAGCGAGCGGCAGCTACTCTTCGATGTGGTGAGCAGGCTTCTCGTTGCAGTGGCTTCTCTTTTTTGTGGAGCACAGGCTCTAGGAGCGCAGGCTCCAGTAATTGTGGCGCACGGGCTTAGTTGCTCCGCGGCATGAGGGCTCGAACCCATGTGCCCGGCATTGGCAGGCGGGTTCTTAACCACTGCGCCACCAGGGAAGCCCTAAACAACTCTTTAAAGAGAAGAAAGATCTCTCTATGTATGTTCATAGACTTCTGTGGTATATCATTAGATGATGAGAGTGAATTGTAAAATACACTTTTGTGGGGAAAAAATGGTTGTGTATATACATACTCGTGTATGTATATGTACTCACAGATGTCTGCAAGGATGCTTAGCAAAGGCCATCAGTTATTTATCTGGTGGCAGGTGTGGGTGGGGTTTGTAGGGGAAAATTCCTATTTTATATTGATATTTTCTTTGTTGTTTATGTTTTTATAACAAGCATGAATTACTTTTGGGATCAATGAAAACAGTAAGTAGATATTCTTTTCTTAAACAGGAAACAGAAGGAGTTCTTTCTGATGTCCTCTATTCACACTGAGATGTGAATTACTGACAAGAGTTCTGAAAATTACCCTTTTGAGGGAGGTGTGGGGTAGGATTTCTCCAGGTATCAAAGCCTTAACCTGATGAAATCTGGCTTTACTACTGGGATTTCAGCTGGGTATTGGTAAACTGAAACTAGAGGTTCGATTTCCTGACTCTTCCCTCAGGGTTTCTGTCTGCTGGGTAAAGTACTTTTCAAACCACTTTACCCAGGGCCTGTGAAAGCAGTGGAGGCCCAGCAGCTGTGCTCCCAGGCCCTCCACGGCTGCTTCGACCAGGTAAGCTCCACTTCTGCCTGCTTTTCTGGTATCAAGGTTTCAACTAGGATTTCGTTTGGGAAAAAAAAAAAGACTCTGCTACTTAATGAAAGTCTGTAAACTGTCCTAGGCCAGACTTAATTAGAAAATAGGTAGGAAAAAAATCTCCCTCTTTTATGGATGAGACATTAAGGGTCAGAGAGTTAAGTGAGTTGCTTTAGGATAGACGTGGAATTAAGTGGTCTTACAGCGAAGTCTTAGTTTCGTGATCTTTTTACCTTGTCACATTGCTTCTCACAAGAGGAGCTCCTTTTGGTGAGCTCAGAGGGACACAACTGAATTAAGAACCATAGTGAAATGCACAGGTTTTTATTTTTAACATCTTTATTGGAGTATAATTGCTTTACAATGGTGTGTTAGTTTCTGCTGTATAACAAAGTGAATCAGCTATACATATACATATATCCCCATATCCCCTCCCTCTTGCGTCTCCCTCCCACCCTCACTATCCCACCCCTTTCGGTGGTCAAAAAGCACCGAGCTAATCTCCCTGTGCTATGCAGCTGCTTCCCACTGCTATCTATTTTACATTTGGTAATGTATATATGTCCATGCCACTCTCTCAATTCGTCCCAGCTTACACTTCCCCCTCCCCATGTCCTCAAGTCCATTCTCTATGTCTGCGTCTTTATTCCTGTCCTGCCCCTAGGTTCTTCAGAACCATTTTTTTTTTAGATTCCGTATATATGTGTTAGCATATGGTATTTGTTTTTCTCCTTTGGACTTGCTTCACTCTGTATGACAGACTCTAGGTCCATCCACCTCACTACAAATAACACAATTTCATTTCCTTTTATGGCTGAGTAATATTCCATTGTATATATGTGGCACATCTTCTTTATCCATTCATCTGTCGATGGACACCTAGGTTGCTTCCATGTCCTGGCTATTGTAAATAGAGCTGCAATGAACATTGTGGTACATGACTCTTTCTGAATTATGGTTTTCTCAGGGTATATGCCCAGTAGTGGGATTGCTGGGTCATATGGTAGTTCTATTTTTAGTTTTTTAAGTTTTTTATTTTTTAGTTTTTTAGTTTTTTTAGTGGCTGTATCAATTTACATTCCCACCAACAGTGCAAGAGGGTTCCCTTTTCTCCACACCCTCTCCAGCATTTATTGTTTGTAGATTTTTTGATGATGGCCATTCTGACTGGTGTGAGGTGATACCTCATTGTAGTTTTGATTTGCATTGCTCTAATGATTAGTGATGTTGAGCATTCTTTCACGTGTTTGTTGGCAATCTGTGTATCTTCTGTGGAGAAATGTCTATTTAGGTCTTCTGCCCATTTTTGGACTGGGTTGTTTGTTTTTCTGATATGGAGCTGCATGAGCTGCTTGTAAATTTTGGAGATTAATTCTTTTTCAGGTGCTTCATTTGCAAATATTTCCTTGCATTCTGAGGGTTGTCTTTTCGTCTTGTTTATGGTTTCCTTTGCTGTGCAAAAGCTTTTAAGTTTCATTAGGTCCCATTTGTTTATTTTTGTTTTTATTTCCATTTCTCTAGGAGGTGGGTCAAAAAGGATCTTGCTGTAACTTATGCCATGGAGTGTTCTGCCTATGTTTTCCTCTAAGAGTTTTATAGTGTCTGGCCTTACATTTAGGTCTTTAATCCATTTTGAGTTTATTTTTGTGTATGGTATTAAGGAGTATTCTAATTTCATTCTTTTACATGTAGCTGTCCAGTTTTCCCAGCACCACTTATTGAAGAGGTTGTCTTTTCTCCATTGTATATTCTTGCCTCCTTTATCAAAATTAGGTGACCATATGTGTGTGGGTTTATCTCTAGGCTTTCTATCCTGTTCCATTGATCTATATTTCTGTTTTTGTGCCAGTACCATACTGTCTTGATTACTGTAGCTTTGTAGTATAGTCTGAAGTCCAGCAGACTGATTCCTCCATCTCCGTTTTTCTTTCTCAAGATTGCTTTGGCTCTTTGGGGTCTTTTGTGCTTCCATACAAATTGTGAACTTTTTCCTTCTAGTTCTGTGAAAAATGCCATAGGTAGTTTGATAGGAATTGCATTGAATCTGTAGATTGCTTTGGGTAGTATAGTCATTTTCACAATGTTGATTCTTCCACCCAAGAACATGGTATATCTCTCCATCTGTTTGTATCATCATTAATTACTTTCATCAGTGTCTTATAGTTTTCTGCATACAGGTCTTTTGTCTCCTTAGGTAGCTTTATTCCTAGGTATTTTATTCTTTTTGTTGCAGTGGTAAATGGTAGTGTTCCCTTAATTTCTCTTTCAGATTTCTCATCATTAGTGTATAGGAATGCAAGAGATTTCTGTGCATTAATTTTGTATCCTGGTACTTTACCAAATTCATTGATTAGCTCTAGCAGTTTTCTGGTAGCATCTTTAGGATTCTCTATGTGTAGTAGCATGTCATCTGCAAACAGTGACAGCTTTACTTCTTCTTTTCCGATTTGGATTCCTTTTATTTGTTTTCCTTCTCTGATTGCTGTGGCTAAAACTTCCAAAACTATGTTGAATAACAGTGGTGATAGTGGACACCCTTGTCTTCTTCCTGATCTTAGAGGGAATGGTTTCACATTTTCACCATTGAGAATGATGTTTGCTATGGGTTTGTCGTATATGGCCTTTATTATGTTGAGGTAGGTTCCCTCTATGCCCACTTTCTGGAGAGTTTTTATCATAAATGGGTGTAGAATTTTGTCAAGCTTTCTCTGCATCTATTGAGATGATCATATGGTTTTTCTTCAGTTTGTTAATATGGTGTATCACATGGATTGATTTGCGTATATTGAAGAATCCTTGCATTCTTGGGATAAACCCCACTTGATCATGGTGTATGATCCTTTTAATGTGTTGTTGGATTCTGTTTGCTAGTATTTTGTTGAGGATTTTTGCATCTATATTCATCAGTGATATTGGTCTGTAATTTTCTTTTTTTGTAGAATTTTTACTGGTTTTGGTATCAGGGTAATGGTGGCCTCATAGAATGAGTTTGGGAGTGTTCCTTCCTCTGCATTTTTTTGGAAGAGTTTGAGAAGGATGGGTGTTAGCTCTTCTCTAAATGTTTGATAGAATTCACCTGTGAAGCCATCTGGTCCTGGACTTTTGTTTGTTGGAAGATTTTTAATCACACTTTCAATTTCATTACTTGTGATTAGTGTGTTCATATTTTCTATTTCTTCCTGGTTCAGTCTTGGAAGGTTATACCTTCCAAGAATTTGTCCATTTCTAAGAATTTGTCCATTTCTTCCAGGTTGTTCATTTTACTGGCATAGAGTTGCTTGTAGTAGTCTCTTAGGATGCTTTGTATTTCTGACGTGTCTGTTGTAACTTCTTTTTCATTTCCAATTCTATTGATTTGAGTCCTCTCCCTCTTTTTCTTGATGAGTCTGGCTAATGGTTTATCAATTTTGTTTATCTTCTCAAAGAACCAACTTTTAGTTTTATTGGTCTTTGCTATTGTTTTCTTTGTTTCTATTTCATTTATTTCTGCTCTGATCTTTATGATTTCTTTCCTTCTACTAACTTTGTGTTTTGTTTGTTCTTCTTTCTCTAGTTCCTTTAGGTGTAACGCTAAATTGTTTATTTGAGATTTTTCTTGTTTCTTGAGGTAGGCTTGTATAGCTATAATCTTCCCTCTTAGAACTGCTTTTGCTGCATCCCATAGGTTTTGGATCGTCATGTTTTCATTGTCATTTCTCTCTAGGTATTTTTTGATTTCCTCTTTGATTTCTTCAGTGATCTCTTGGTTATTTAGTAATGTATTGTTTAGCCTCCATGTATTTGTGTTATTTACGCTTTTTTTCCCCTGTACTTGATTTCTAATCTCATAGCGTTGTGGTCAGAAAAGATGCTTGATATGATTTCAGTTTTCTTAAATTTACTGAGGCTTGATTTGTGACCCAAGATGTGATCTATCTTGGAGAATATTCCATGAGCACTTGAGAAGAAAGTGTAATCTGCTGTTTTGGGATGGAATGTCTTAAAAATAACAATTAAGTCCATCTTGTTTAATGTATCATTTAAAGCTTGTGTTTCCTTATTTACTTTCATTTTGGATGATCTGTCCATTGGTGAAAATGGAGTGTTAAAGTCCCCTACTATGATTGTGTTACTGTATCTTTCCCCATTTATGGCTGTTAACATTTGCCTTATGTATTGAGGTGCTCCTATGTTGGGTGCATAAATATTTACAGTTATTATATCTTCTTCTTTGATTGAGCACTTGATCATTATGTAGTGTCATTCTTTGTCTCTTGTAATAGTCTTTATTTTAAAATCTATTTTTTCTGATATGAGAATTGCTGTTCCAGCTTTCTTTTGATTTCCATTTGCATGGAATATCTTTTTCCATCCCCTCACTTTCAGTCTGTATGTGTCCCTAGGTCTGAAGTGGGTCTCTTGTAGACAGCATATATACAGGTCTTGTTTTTGTATCCATTCAGCCAGTCTATGTCTTTTGGTTGGAGCATTTAATCCTTTTACATTTAAGGTAATTATCAATATGTATGTTCCTAATACCATTTTCTTAATTGTTTTGGGTTTGTTATTGTAGGTCTTTTCCTTCTCTTGTGTTTCCTGCCTAGAGAAGTTCCTTTAGCCTTTGTTGTAAAGCTGGTTTGCTGGTGCTGAATTCTCTTAGCTTTAGCTTGTCTTTAAAGTTTTTAATTTCTCCGTCAAATCTCAATGAGATCCTTGCTGCTTAGCATAATCTTGGTTGTAGGTTTTTCACTTTCATCACTTTAAATATGTCCTGCCACTCCCTTCTGGCTTGCAGAGTTTCTGCTTAAAGCTTAGCTGTTAACCTTATGTGGATTCCCTTGTATGTTATTTGTTGTTTTTCCCTTGCTGCTTTTAATATTTTTTCTGTGTATTTAATTTCTGATAGTTTGATTAATATGTATCTTGGCATGTTTCTCCTTGGATTTATCCTGTATGGGACTCTCTGTGCTTTCTGGACTTGACTATTTCCTTTCCCATATTAGGGAAGTTTTCAACTATAATCTTTTCAAATACATTTTCAGTCCGTTTTTTTCCTCTTCTTCTTCTGGGACCCCTATAATTCGAATGTTGGTGCATTTAATGCTGCCCCAGACGTCTCTGAGACTGTCCTAAATTCCTTTTTTCTTTATGCTACTCTGTGGTAGTTATTTCCACTATTTTATCTTCCAGGTCACTTATCCGTTCTTTTGCCTCAGTTATTCTGCTATTGGTTCCTTCTAGAGAATTTTTAATTTCATTTATTGTGTTGTTCATCATTGTTTGTTTGCTCTTTAGTTCTTCTGGGTCCTTGTTAAACATTTCTTGTATTTTCTCCAATCAATTTCCTAGATTTTGGATCATCTTTAGTATCATTCAGAGAATGATACTAAAGATACAAGAATGATACATTCAGAGAATTCAGGAATTCTCTGAATTCCTTTTCAGATAGACTGCCTACTTCCTCTTTATTTGTTTGGTCTGGTGGGTTTTTACTTTGCTCCTTCATCTGCTGTGTATTTCTCTGTCTTCTCGTTTTGCTTAACTTAACTCCTTTTCACAGGCTGCAGGTTCATAGTTCCCGTTGTTTTTGGTGTCTGCCCGCAGTGGGTAAGCCTGGTATCATTGGTGTGTAGGCTTCATGGTGCAGGGGACTGGTGCCTGTGTTCTGGTGGATAAGGCTGGATCTTGTCTTTCTGGTGGGGAGGACCACGTCTGGTGGTGTGTTTTGGGATGTCTGTGACCTTATTTATGATTTTAGGCTGCCTCTCTGCTAATGGGTGAGGTTGTGTTCCTGTTTTGCTAGTTGTGTGGCATAGGGTTTCCAGCACTGTAGCTTGCTGGTCGTTGAGTGGAGGTGGGTCTTAGCATTGAGGTGGAAATCTCTGGGTTAGCTTTTGCTGTTTGATATTATTTGGAGCCGAGAGGTCTCTGTTGGACCAATGTCCTGAACTCGGCTCTCCCACCTCCGAGGTACAGCCCTGACACCCTGCTGGCGCACCAAGACCCTGTCAGCCACACGGCTTTTGGGAAGTTTGAGGTCTTCTGCCAGCGTTCAGTAGGTGTTCTGTAGGAGTTCTTCTGCATGTAGATGTATTTCTGTTGTATTTGTGTGGAGGAAGGCGATCTCCATGTCTTACTCCTCTGGCATCTTGAAGGTCTCCATCTGCATAGGTGCTTTTGAAGGGCACGGTCTTCTTTTTACCTCATGGCCTAGATTTACCACTTCTTCAGGAGCCTGGCCTGGAGGTGCACAGGGCCCAGGAGCCCAGCCGAGAACACTTGCATTGGGTGTGTGTCTGTACTGGAATTACCAAGGAGAGCTAACAATATTCTCGATGTGGGTTGGTAGCCTAGATGGGGATGTAATTCCCTGCGACCTCCTCCATAGCACTGGACCACTCATGCCCTGGGTGCATGAAATGCAATGTGTCCCATGGCTGCACTTTATAGAAAGAGTCCTTATTTCTGGGTGGTTGATGCTTTTACTCACAAATTTCTCAGGCAAAACCTAAGATCGTATAATGTCTTGGAACATCGCTAAGCCATAAAGATAGAGACAGGAATAGTGTTCGGTTATAAAGGAAGAGCTATGAACGGCACAGATCCGAGTGGCTCCTTTAAGACATCAGGAGGCCAAAAGCTTACTGTTCACAGGAGGAAAGAGTACTGAATTAATGGCCTGATCCATAATCCACGTTGCTGTGCCTTGTTACTTGATGGAGCCATGTGGTTACCAATCTCAGCTCCCTTCCCACACTGTGGCCTTTGGAATGTCCTTGAAGGTCTCTTGCTACATTCCTGAGAGCTCTTACCAGCCCTTACTCTGCCCTCCATTTTCCCCTCATCCAGGGGCTATCCTGTCTTATGTTTTGAGCTGATCTGAGGTCCCTCTGTGTCCATTTATGTCTGTTTTCAGGGCTAGGCCAGGTTTGGCATTGAGTCATCATAATGTTTTTCATTTGGAAGCAAATTTAATAGCCCCAGATTGGATTTTTATTTTTTATGTTTTCATTTTATTTCTAGCAGAAATCCTCCAAATCAATAGTTGTAAAAAGAGGTACCGTTTATTCTAATATTAGTACGGGCTTCTCTTACCACATTGTCCCGGTGGCCACTCAGGTTGTGGGACGGCTGAGTGAATGATGCTTTTCTCTGGTGTATTTAATCCTGAGAGCAATATGGCTCGAGTGAGATGAAAGTGCTGTAAGGAATGGATTACCTCAGTTGGAGCTCTTTTTGAGATAAGGAAACAAGCTAATGAAAGTCGGTTAGTCTGTCATGAGCAATTTATATTCAGCAAACAAGAGCAAATATTTTAAAAGAAAAAAAAAAGATCATTTGCCATAGCAGAGAGAAATCTCCATAATAGCAGAAAGTTGCACAAAACCTGGAGTCGAAGTGTAGGAAGGTGAGTGGAAAGGACAAGGGGCAGCTCTTTCAGGTTGTCAGGAAGCCTGGGCACCTGTCCTGGTCCTGTGACTGATTTTATTCAATATGACCCCCACCTCTTCTAAGTTGGAACACCTGGTTGCATTTCCTTATCTAGAAAATGGGGAAAAACATACCTGTCTTACACAGATACATACCATCAGTCACCAAGTCGTACTTTGAGAAGAATTATGAAATACTGTCCCTTTTCTATCTGTACTTTTTGGCCACAACTAGAGTTGATACCTTTTTCTTGACCTCCTGCACATGCCTCCTAACCTATCTTTCTGCCTCTGGCCTCTCTCTTCTACAGTCTAGCCTCCACTGGACTGCCAGATTAATCTTCTTAAATCCACGTTCCCCACCCCACCCCAATCCACTTTTAATCACGCCTTCTCTGCTCTGAAATCTTCAGTTGCTCCCAAGTACCTATTGAATCAATTTACATTCCTGGGCCTGGTAATCAAAAATCTCTCCGGTCTACACCTGTAATTTATATAATATTGAATATCAACCATACTTCAATTAAAAAAAAAACTCTCTGATCTGACTCCTACCAGGGTTTCCATCTTCATTCTCCACACCTCCCTTGTATTTAAATATATATATATATATATTTTTTTTTTTTTTGGTCTCGCCACGTGGCTTGTGGCATCTTAGTTCCCCGACCAAGGATTGAACCCATGCCCCGCTGCAGTGGACGTGCAGTCTTAACCACTGGCCCTCCAGAGAAGACTCTCCCTTGTATTCTTGCATACTCCATCCAGCCTATAGCATTTATCCTCTGCAAATGCCCTGTAGTTTCTCAGAGCCTTTACGATTTTGTCATTTCCTTACCCTTCCTTTTTGTTTCCAAGCATCAAAATTCAATGTTCTCAATATTCTGTAGTAACCTAAATGGGAAAAGAAACCTGAAAAAGAATAGATACATGTATATGTATAACTGAATCACTTTGCTGTACACCTGAAATTAACACAACATTGTTAATCAACTATAACTCCAATATAAAATAAAAATTTAAAAAATTTCAATGTTCTGAGGACCCCATTGAAATACCATTTTCTCCCCTAAAGCTTTTTGCTATCTCCCTTGGGGACATCTGTTTGGTGAGGATATTACAAAGGGAACTCAAGCATTACATGGTGGTTGAGTGAGATGATGTCTCAGATCCCTTCTAATTCTACTCACTTGTCTAAGCAGTGCTTGTGGGATGAAAAGTGAGGCATGAACACTCCTGTTTTGATAGATCCTATCCTGTCGCCCACCTCCTGTTTTTCCTCCCTCCTCCTACCCTGAGTTCCTGCTTTCTTTGTTCACCCTGGCAGAGTACCTTGTTTCCACCAAAGAGGCAGTCAAGCTGGGGACTTATATTGGAGGAGACAGGATGTGCTTCAACATTGCTCTGAGAAAAATGATGCCAGTCTGTTGGCCTGGAGCACTGTCACAAAACAAGTTTTAATCACCAGCACTGCTTTCTTCTCTATATTCATCCAGTATTGTGGGTCACTCTTCAACCACTGTCTTGTTCTCCTTACTCCTTCGTGTACACATCTTCCTCTCTAGACTTTAAGCTCTTTGAGGGCAGAGACCTTTTCTTGTTAATCATTTTGTCCCCCACAATGCCTCTGGGTGTTCAGTCAATGCCTGATGACTTGAATTGACAGTGGATGAGGAAGGAGGTTTGGAGGGCTTTTTCCCCTATTACAAGGCAGGAGGTACAAAGTAAAGGATTCCTTGACCCCTTTCCATTCTCTGTGACACCAGCCTTTGTGATGCTTCCCTCTGTGGCTGGGCGATAACCAGTCTCCTACTGCAGCTCTTGGATTTGGGCAGCAATTCCACTGAGTCCCTAGGAGACAGAGCAATTTCAGGAAGAATGAGTTGTTTGTTTGGTTTCCATTCCAAGCAGGGAAAACAAACAGCAGTATAGCATCGTCCAGCCATGACCCTTTCACTAGGAATCCTACAGCCATATGACACACCATGTCAACATAATCCACTGAGCATGGATGGGGTGCAACCCCTGTGGTAACGACATCCGAGAGGACTGCCACCCAGACCGTCCGGAGAAGGGGAGCTTGTGGAGCCTGCTTCAGTAGCCCAGCTCTGCAGGGCAGTCTGTGAGTAGCTGGAAGCGTAGCCAAACAAACCCTGGCGAGCAATGGCAGCCTCTATGAGGAAACTCTGGAGGCCAAGTTCATTAGCTAACATAGGTGTTTTCATTTCCCCTATAGCTCTGATCACAGGTGCCAGGTCTCTTTCTCCCTTTTTTTATCCCTCTCTTTCTCTCTCTCTCTGGATTCTGGAGGGTAAGAGACAGGCCGAAGAGAACAAGAACACGTATATTCGGATCTAAGAACTCTCTCATATATATATAAAACCCTCAGAGGCTCAACAAATGCCAATTTGAAGTACTGAATTTTTTTCTTTATTGAAGTACAGTTGATTTACAATATTGTGTTAGTTTCAGGGAAAGAGCAAAGCGATTGAAGTACTGAATTTTTAAATTGCGTCGAAACCCACGCACAGAGGTAATAATAAAAACGCTCAGATTAAGATATTGACTCATACCATCAGCACATAATAGAGACAGAATATTGTGGGTTAGACTAGAAGTAGAGAGAAATAACTTGGCTCTAGTATAATCAGCGGTGTTGAGTGAAGGAAAGAATGGGAAAAGGATAGTCAGCCTGGGAGCCGAGAGGGGCCAGGGCCAGAGGGACTCAGACTCAGATTCTGGGAGGTGTACACATTCCAGGCATCAAGGAGGCCTTTTTTCTCAATTGGCCAGCATGTATTCTGAGTTCTGAGTTCATGTACATCCTGCCATCTTCTAACGATGAATTAGTCTGTGGTCCCTTAATATCAGGAAGAGGTTTGGACAGTATGCACACACACACACACACACACACACACACACACTCCACTTTGGTCTCTGTAAAGGAATACCACCTAAATGGGTACTGGGGTGTTCTGGTTTCCATAGCAGTCTCTTGTGAATTTGGTAGCACCAGTGAGTCTTCCGGAGTCTGACCCACCTGGAGATACACACAAGATTGAGTGTCTGGACATGCAAGGCTAAGGAACAGGCTCTGACCTATGGTGTTTGCTAAAGGCTTCCCCAAAAGCCTTTGGCTGGCTGGCTTGTCCTCTTGCCCCTTTGACACTCCTCCATGTCAATGCCACCAGTCTCGAATCACAGCCAGGGAGCTGATGAGCCTTGCACCACCTGATGGCATCCTGTAGCATCCCCAGATTCCAGAAAATGTCTCCTGAGTGCACTCCTCCCCCATAGCCATTGCAGTCGGGGGTGTTCATCTTGTTTGCCCATTTCCTCTTGCATTTTGCAAATGCGTGAGCTGTGTTTGTGTCTTTTCCTACCTTCAGTTCGGAGCAATCTGTTCAATTCGAAGAGCCAGCAGCTTCCCCAGTGTGCAAGGAAACAGGGTCTGACTAACCAGAGACTTGGTTTTTCTCCTGCTGCCAATATCTCTGGGAGGGTAGAGGGCTGGTAGAAATCCGTTCATTTTAATCCAGTGTGTTTTGTGCTGCTAAACTGTCATTGTCTTCTCTTGATCCCTCTCATGTATTGTTACAATAAGAAAAACACTACTTTGTGTTCACATTCTGCATCTTTTTATTTTTTTCTACAGTTCTTATTACAATAAGAAATCAGTTTTTCTTTAATTATGCCTTTTGAAAATGCTGCATTATCTAATGTAATTTGTATTATCTATTGAGTTGACAGTTTATACCTGAATGGACCCGTTGAGAGTATTTCTGTGAAAATCAGTGGGGAAACAAAGGTTTTCTATTGAGATACTTGATGTTATGTGTTGAATTGTGTCCTCTAAGAATTCGTATGTTGAAGTCCTCACCCCTCGGTACCTCAGGATGGGGCCTGATTTGGAAATAGGGTCATTGCCAATGTAACTAGTTAAGATGAGGTCATACTCCAGAGGGGCGGCCCCAATTCAATATGACTGGTGTCCTTATGAGAAGGGGAAATCTGGAGACAGGCACAAACAGGGAGAACACTTGAAGATGATCAGGGTTCCGTTTTCTGCAGACCAAGGAACACCAAAGATTGCCAGCAAACCACCAGGAGCTAGGAGAGAGGCCTGGAACAGATTTTCTCCCTCAGCTCTCAGAGGGGGCCAACCCTGCTGACACCTTGATCTCAGACTTCTAGCCCCTAGGACTGTGAGACAAGAAATTTCTCTTGTGCAAGCCACCCAGTTGGTGGTCCTTTGTTACGGCAGCCCTAGCAAACTGATCTACTTGATCTCCTGAACGTTCCAGCTCACCATGTATTCTGGAGAGTGAGAAACACATGGGTTGTGAATTCAAAAAGTGTCATACATTTTGGAAGAATACTGAGAGTCTGAAGGTTACTGGAAAGCCAGCTCCAGGCAGCCACATCCATGGGCTGCCTGAGAAAGTAGAGATGGGGAGGGGGGCTTGGAGCCCCCCAAAATACTCAGATGACCCTACACAGGTTCTTTTGCATATTGATAAAGTCACAGGTGCTCACTTCTCCCCTCATTCCCAAGAAGGTGTGGAGGGTGTGTGTCTAGGTGGGGTGTGTGTGGTTGGCAGTGCCTGGTTGGTAAAAAGACTGAAGAGCTTTGCCTGCCCAGCTCTGTAGACTGGAAGTGAGTCTACCTTCCAATGTGGGCCCAAAACATAACTCGCCAGGCTCTCAGCTGTATCAAATGAGTCTGCTTGAGAAAGGCCCACACAGATGAATTCAATTTGTGAATGTTTGGCCTCGGCCCTGGGAGGGCCCTGCCGGGTGCTTCAGGATAAAACGATTCAGCAGAGCTCTGGGCAGGGGTTGTGAGACCTACCCGGGGGCCAGCGGTTCTGCCCAGGACTTCCTCTCGGGCCTGTATGTGAGCCCTCTCTGGCTCTCCTGCCTCTGCACCCTGAGCTCCTGCCCTGACGTGGCACCCTGATCCCAGGCGTCTGATATTCTGCCCGTTGCTTTCTAGCCGTGAGTATCCATGGCCGCAGTTGCCAAAAAGGAAACAAGCGCCAGATTCTTAGGTCAGCCTAGTCTTTCCGGAGGCCAGCCAGGGAGGGCATGCCCGGTGTTCTCAGCCTGCCTGGCCTGTAGCCAGAAAATCAGTGCTGTTCCAATTGGAAAGACTTTCTAGAGACTTAGAAACGGTATCTGATTTGTGTGCTTTTAAGCGGCTTATTTTTCCGAAGCCTATTCTTGGCTTATTGGTCAAGATTCAGTGGGTGTGTGTTTTAAGTGGGATATCCACATTTCCTAAACCAGAACTGGGTTCGGTGGTCTAATCACAGGTTTTGGGGGGAGAAATTTATGTAGGTGGAAAGCCTTACAAAGGTATAAAAGTGAAGTCACATGGAGTTAAATTTGACAAATCACCTTTTGAAAAGAATAGCTATATGAGATGATATGAAGTGAGGACAGACCAGAAAAATTCACAATAGATAGTACTGAGCGTCAGTTATGTAGCAGGCATTGTTCTTGTTCCTTGAAATATATGGGGTAGAAAATGAACACCAACATCCCACCCAACATGGAACTTACATTCTAGAATCGGGGCTGTGTTATCATCAAACTTTCAAAGGTCCTTTCCTGAGATGTTTCTAAAAGGTAAGGTCTTTTTGGGTGTTGGCCTTTTAGTGGATAAACTTTGTTAAGTAAATCAGCTATTACGGCAGTATTTGTTTATCTGTCCCACATGGGAAATGTTGGAAAAGCCAGCTGGCCGTGGCTCTGACTGGCACTTGCTTGGGGAATATAGAATTGAATTTTAGTCTTTGGGTGACTTTATCTCATGCTCTGGGCACACCTCTGTTGGGACCCAGTAATTAAAGAAAAGAGCAGTGCACTCTGGTTGTCTGGATGTACACTTTATAGGGTTTCAGCACCTGAGTCCTTTCAACTGATGTAGGCGTTGTATGGAGTTATAGCCTTTGAAGTGGTCAGTGCTTCTGCCACATCGCAAAGTCCAGCCCTGTGTGTTGTGCAGCTTCCTGTATGTGGCTGTCATTATGTACCTTTAAAAAAAATTTTTTGTGTGTGCCTTTTATGTATTCTTAGTATGCAAAACCAGTGCCTGACACATGACAGGTTTTTAAATACTCATGGAATGAATGAATGAGCAAATGGATGCCTGGATGATAGTTTGGCTTGTTAGCAAGGGGAATGTTAGTTCTTCTTGCACTTGTGGAATAAAGTGTCCTTTAAAATAAAGGTGTGGGCCACGAGGAACAACGGGTCCCTGGGCTTTGGAGTTATACTTCTCCCATGGGGGAGCTGTGCCGACATTAAGGAGTAGCCAGAGTTGATTGACCAACTCAAGACCTTGAGTCAGTTTCCAAGGCTCATAAGTTTCCACAGCTGTTTCTCTAATTCTCAGATTTTGGTGCCCATGAGAAGCACCTGGAGGCCTTGTTAAACAGATTGTTTTGCCCTACCCTCAGAGTTTGAACTCATTACGTCTGGGGTGGGGCCCAAGTACCAGCCTTGTTCAACAGATCATTTGGCCCTACCCTCAAAGTTTGGACTCATTACATCTGGGGTGGGGCCCAAGAACCGGCATCCCTAAGAAGTTACCAGGTAGTGCTAACAGGGCTTCTGGCCTGCAGACCACTTTTTGTGAACCTCTAATCCATAAGCAGTGCTGATATAATTGACAGTGGAATGGTTTAGCACGTGTTCTCTGACCAGTAGTGAAATCCCAGTTCTACTATTTACTGTGTAGCCCAGGACATATTTCTTCACCTTTCTGTAAGTTGGAATATTATTACTGCCCACTTCCTAGGATTGTTGTGCAGACCAGATAATGCACATAGAGAGTTGAGCATAGCACTTGGAACTGATTAAATGCTGAATAAATGTTAAGTACTCTGATCACTGCTTTGTATTGCAATAGCTTGGTACATAGTAGACACTCAATTAAATGGATGATGAAGCAGGTGTTAGTTGGGGTCCTAGAAAAGGAGAATTTTGAGTTAAAAAATTCAAACTTTTGACCTTTTAATATTCAATTTAAGATGGAGGCAGATGCCTGGATGTGGCTTCAGGTGAAATATTGGTGGTAGAACAGCACAAGTCATTTGCTGGTATTTTTCTGACCCCAAATATGTCTTGACCAGGCATTCAGTGGATTAGAATCTGCAAGAGAACCAAAGGCTGAGGGTTGGTGGGGATGTTACAGTTGGTCTGTGAGACCCTGAAACCTGTTGTCAAATGTCCTTAGTTTAACATCACATGTGATCCAGAGACCAGTGGGCAAGCCAAATCCAGTGTTTAGAATATGTCTGTGGTTCTGTTTATGTATTTATTTTTTTAAAGAGTATGACATTTCTTTTTTTTTAATTAATTAATTATTTTATTTTTGGCTGTGTTGTGTCTTCGTTTCTGTGCGAGGGCTTTCTCTAGTTGCGGTGAGCGGGGGCCACTCTTCATCGCGGTGCGCGGGCCTCCCACTGTTGCTGCCTCTCTTGTTGCGGAGTACAGGCTCCAGACGCGCAGGCTCAGTAGTTGTGGCTCACGGGCCTAGTTGCTCCGCGGCATGTGGGATCCTCCCAGACCAGGGCTCGAACCCGTGTCCCCTGCATTGGCAGGCAGAGTCTCAACCACTGCGCCACCAGGCAAGCCCTGTGGTTCTGTTTAAAATCCACATTGAGCAGAAAGACTCAATGGGTTTGAAATGGGAAATTTCTTTCTTTGTGTGTGCACATACTGAGTGTTTTCCGAAGTATGGTCTACAGACCATTTGCATCCACATGGGGTGCTTGGCGAAAATGGAGATTCCTGAGCTAGACCTAATGAACTAGAATCCCTTGGAGTGGGAGCAGAAAGTCTTCATTCTAAAAAGCATCCCACTATTCTGGGATTCACTGGAATAGTTTGGGAAACACCACCACAAAAGACTATCCATCCTAGGGACTTCCCTGGTGGTCCTGTGGTTAAGACTCTGTGCTCCCAATACAGGGGGCCCTGGTCAGGGAATTAGAGCCCACATGCAGCCACTAAAGACCCAGCGCAGCCAAATAAATAAATGTTAAAAAAGACTATCCGTCCTATATGACAGCAAGGATGGTTGACAATATAAAGTTCATTCCAAGGCCACACATATTTTGGAATTTGTCTCCTGCACCCTGTCCCAACACTTGACTTCTATACATTAGAGACCAGCAGTCCAACATGATTTACTAATAATTATCACTGTAGTTGTTGTGGCATGTGCAGAGCTGGATGCTCTGAGTATATAAAATTGGAGAAGAAGGTGAGTCCTGATTTCAGGTGACTCTCATCATGCTGAAGTGGCTCAACCAAGAGCCTTGCTCCTGCGTGTCCTTTTACAAAATGTAATAAATGCTCCTGGAGTCTATTCTCAGGGTTAAAACAAACCGCCCTGTTCCACTCTAGATCTCTTTGATTTCAAAGTCCATAGCCAGTAATCCCAGACGTACTTCATTAATTGGAAGAGGCAGAAATTAATAGGTAGAATTCACATAAGTCAGGACCAGTGCCCAACCAATGGAAGGTCATCCCTGCCAGGGAGCAGTTAAGATTCTGTGCTGGGTGTCTGCACAAGGCTCTTCAGTGTTTGCCGGTTCCATAGGGCTGAGAGCTTCTCTTCACTCTGCTTATCTCTGGCTTGGCCTGGCCAAGTGACTCTGGTTTCTATTTCTGGCGTTCACTTGTTACGTTACTCTGCCATCTCCTGTTTCTGATTGTGACCTGGCAACCTATGCTCATCCAGAATCCTATACTGCGTCTGTCACCTTTTTGCCATCTCTGCTTATCCACAAAGGATAAGTGACTTCAGGAACCATATAAAGAAAGAGCCAGCATCATCTCTCTGTGCCTCGGAGGTCTGTAAATTTGCACACCCACTGGCACAGTGTGATAACTTGTTGAAATGCAAGCATTGGTTACCCATGTGTTTAACCACTTAGTACAGCTCTTTGAAGAATAAACAGTAATATCTGCATCATGAGGAAAAATCAGCAAATCCTTTAATGAGGATATAGATGATAATATCACCTATAATGTTATAGAGGATCACAAGTAAAAATGTAGGACACGATGTGTGATGTCAGAACACTGACATTTTGCCTGAGTCTTAGTTCCCCCTTGTGAAGGGGAATAAAGAAAGCAGATATTTATTGAGCACCTGCAATCTGCAACTTACACAGGTTTCAAGAGGCCCAGATGGGATCTGAACTGAGGTCTAGCTGATGTTATGCTACTTCTGGGAAATTCAAATATGTTCATTTTCTCATGGCCACAAATGGCCTTCTCCAAGGAAAAACCTCTTGAACAGTTTTCTAGGGCAACAGCAATACACGTGGAACCTCGTCTGATAAAGGTGTTTGGCCTTGATTATGGATGTGAGTTGTGTTTCTTCTTTAATTCTGATGATCTGTGTTTATATACTTTTGTCTTTATTACATAATTTTTGCCCATCAGTTTCTAAAACAAGCAAACTTTGGCTCTGATGAAAGAGAACAACAGCAAATCAATCTCGTGTGATTTGTGCTGTAAATGTTTGAATTACACTTATTCCGTATCTCTATTGCTTTATGCTGTCTGTTGACATGAAGAAGTCCTGTTGGCCTGTGCCGACGTGCTGATTTAGAAGGCATCGCCTTGGTGGGAGGTACAGTGGGATTCTGCCTAATGCGAAAGGGAGGCTTGGGTAAAGGCTCTGCAGAGAGATGGCAGCTCTGATGAGGTTCAATGCCTCCTTCTGAGTGAGTGGACCTCTGACCCGAATATGCACATCTTAATTTTGAGAGACTTAACTTCTAAAAGGAGTCAGTTAAAATGGAGAATTAACTGAGGGAATCCTTTATCATGTGAGTGCATTTCACAATTAAGGAAGCTTTCTGTCTGGCACTGAGGGGCAGAGCAGTTTGAGATGAGCTTGGGAAGAAAATACGGCAACTTCAAACAGAGCAAGAAGCTTTCTGAGCTTTAAAGGCTGAATTTGAACTGAAAATAAGTTTCTGTGGTTTAGTTAAGCCAATAAAACCTTAACTGGGATAAAAATAAATCAGATTGCAAACACTTGAAAGTTGTGATTTATTTTAAAAGCCCATTTATTGAGGGACCTCCTCCCGCCCCCCCGCCGTGACTCTCAACATACATACATATTCTGCTAATGTCCACACCACCACCAGAGTATATATATATATATTTTTTTGCGGTACGCGGGCCTCTCACTGTTGTGGCCTCTCCCGTTGTGGAGCACAGGCTCCGGACGCGCAGGCTCAGCGGCCATGGCTCACGGGCCCAGCCGCTCCACGGCATGTGGGCTCTTCCCAGACCCGGGGCACGAACCCGTGTCCCCTGCATCAGCAGGCGGACTCTCAACCGCTGCGCCACCAGGGAAGCCCCAGAGTATATTCTTATCCCCATTTTACATATGGGGAAACTGAGACTCAGGAAGGTGCAGTGACTTGTCTGATATTATACAGGTAACAGGTAGCAGGTTTGAATCCAGCTTCGCCTAACTCTTCTCACCTGTCTTTGTTGGCTCAGGCTGCCATAACCAAATACCACAGACTGGGTGGCTTAACCAACAAATATTTTTTCTCAGTTCTGGAGGCTAGAAGCCCAAGATCAAGGGGGTCGGCAGGGTTGGTTTCTCCTGAGGCTTCTCTCCTTGGCCACCTTCTCATTGTGACGCCACATGGTCCTCTTCTAAAGACACCAGTCAGACTGAAATAGAGCTTTGCCCTTATGACTTTTTATTTTAGTTACCTCTTTAAAGGCCACATCTGCAATTACAGTCACATTGCGGGTTAGGGCTTCAGCATATGAATTTGGGGGATGGTGGACACAATTCAGTCCATGACACCACCCTACACTCCCTTGGATGCAGTCTCAGGGGATCTGAGATGGGAGTTGAAATAAAACAAGATAATGTGTGGCCCACTCTGATTATACAGTTGGGTATAACTGTAAGGACTATCTTTACTCTGGTGAAATTGGAAGAATTCTTAAACATGTTGAAGGGAAAACCAAGCAGCTTCGAACATAACTGACTTTATAAAACCTGTCGGAAGTCTGTCAAGAGGGTGACAGGGAAAGGAGCAGGTGAAGTTAATTGACTGACTGGTGCCTGGCAGGGCCGAAGTTTGAAAAATTGGTCTTTGAGATGTTGGTTATAAGTCAATACAAAACTCATTAACAGATAAAAGATTTTCTGTTTTTGGATTTGTTCTAATGCATATTTCTTAACTCCAATTTCATTTACTAATTTCTTAGGTTATAATTTCTGCTTATCAATAAATAGTTTAGCTTTTTATTTAGTCTCTGACTTAAAATCTCTTTTATACTGATTCCTTGGTTGACAGGCAGTTAGTTCAATTACAGTTGGCAAATACAGTTGGTTCCTTCCAGCACCTGTAGTGAAAGCTCAGGGCTGAGGTAAAATTCCTGTGCAAGACTTTCAAAGCCTACGTAAGAATGATCTCAAATCTTAAACAACAGTAACAGAACTTGAATGACCATGCAATTGCAGCCCCCGTGCTTGGGGTCTGGCTCTGGCTCGCTTTTGGGGTCCCACTACTGGCAAGCTGTTTTAGGACCTCATTTCCCTCACCCTGGGGACAGGATATAAAAGCGCACCACATTTGTTACTTTCTCCAAACTGCTGGGCTTGTTACTCTGTCAGAGGAGGAAATTAGGTTTGTCTGACATCATATTCTTCACTGTCAGGTTGATGGATTTCCCTATGTGTCTCAAAATCTTTGTCAATTGATTATTTTCCTTTTTTTTTTCCCCCAGGATTTTTCTAGGTATGAAAGTTAACAAGCCTCTAATTTCTGACCATTGTTTCTCCCATTTTAAATGCTGCTTTCTGGTCACCCTCATTGTCAGGCTTCTCACAGTTTTCCATGAGCAGGATTCATATGCAGCAAAAAAACTAGAAGTCGGCCAAGCTGATTTTGACCCTTCCCCACTTCCCACTCCTCTCTCTCCTGGAGGAATTCTTCCTTACTTCCCCCAGGAATTTAGACTATGCTCCCACCCCCACCATGGGCTTCTATTCTTGCCTGGAAAGCAACTAAAGTTGCTTCCCACCCACCTCCAGGTTTAAGGTATTATCATTCCATGGTTTTTACCATTTCAATAGGGACTTTTAAAACTCTTCAAAGACCTAAGGACAGTCTCAATTGGTGGAATTTCACAGAAGAGGGTGCACACAAGTAGGTTGGGAGCTTCTTTTCATCTCAGCACCGCTCCACTCAGAGGCAGTCTCTTACTCCAGCAGTTTTCAATGGGGAAAAAAGGAATCTGTAGTGATGGTAGCCTCGGTTCCCAGGTGTTTAGAATCTTCTCTCGATCCAGGAATCTGTTCCAGAAAAAGTGCTTCACCTAGCTTCTGATTCAATGAAAGGGCTAAGGTTTTTGAAAGATGCGAAACTATTTGATCTCACTTTGCTAAGAATTAATTGTTCAAGGTCTTCAATGAAAATGTGAGCAATCTTTTAAAAAGAGAGATTGAAAATGTCATGGTAAAGGGGCAGGGCTGTGAGGACTGTGCAGTTAAGTATGTGTTAGGTAAGCCTGGCTGCAAAACTACTGGGGTCATAAAATACTGGAATGTCAGACTTGCAAGGGACCTTGGAGGTTCTCTAGCTTATTTATCTAATGGGAGGCAATGTGGAATAGTGGGGGGAAAAAAAGAAACACGTGCTTTGGAGTCAGAGGGACCTGGGTTGTTTGAATCTCACTCTTAGCGGGTGACCTTGAAGAAAGGAAGACCTTTTGGGGGCCTAGGTTCCACTTTTGCAAAATGAGTATGATAATGTCTTCTAATGAGAGTAGTTGTGAGGTTTGGAGATCATGCGTATTCAAAGTACCGGGAATAATGCTTGGCCCATTGGAGGTGTTTAACAAATGATAGCGGCCATTATTATCATCATCATTAGGTTACAGGTGAGGAACTGGAAAAGCAGAGGCTAAATGACTTACTCCGATAATTTAGCATTTTATTTAAGAACCGGGACTAGAGCCCAGGTCTCCCTTGTCTCTTGACTCCATCAACTGTCATGTCGACTGAAATAAAAATACACAATATGAGAGCTGTGAGTTTCAGTTTTACTGGGGGACTTACTGAGGACTGTAACTTGAGAGACAGCCCCTCAGAAAGCTCTGAGGAACTGCTCCGAAGAGGTAAGGGTGAGAGGTCAGCATATATGTGATTTTGGTGAAAGGTACGTATAATTAAGCACTCATCTCACTAGAAGGTTGTGCT
This sequence comes from Hyperoodon ampullatus, assembly GCF_949752795.1. NCBI lineage: Eukaryota > Metazoa > Chordata > Mammalia > Artiodactyla > Ziphiidae > Hyperoodon > Hyperoodon ampullatus. The sequence continues at coordinate 101,816,157 of NC_136913.1, read as the reverse complement.
AGTCACGAGGGACAGCTATCTTAGTTAATGGTTTTAGTGCTTTTCTAAGTCTCGGAAGATGCAAGAATCATGGTTTATAAAATTTTCTCCTGAAAATATCTATCTGAAGGCTTTGTCCTGCCACTTTTCCCAGAGCACTGTGTGTCTCATTCCTGGTCTCCACCCTGAAGGTCAGTCACTGCAGTGGCTAATGACTTAATTCTTATAGAACAGGGTGGCAAGTGACATTCTTTAGTTGGCAGTCATATGTAGTACATGCCCTTTATAAGAAAATGCCAAATTGGGGTAAGCATTAAAAACTCAATCTAGTGAGCTGAATGCCTGGGGTAACTATTATTGCTCTTTGTACTCTAAAAAAGCTTTGCTCAGGAGAAAGCTGCCAGTCTAACAGAAGTCTCCTGGAGGTCACCTCCCAGAAAGAATGACAGATGCTGAGTGGCTGTGGGGTTTGTTCTAAAGAAAGAGCCATTAGTATTTTTATGTAGTGACACAGTCGCCATTTTCAGTTGAATAATTTGGAGTTCATCGATTCTGAGTATCTTTGATATCGCCTGTCTGTAGGTATTCACTCCATTTGATGCAAAAAGGAAATTGAGGTCTACAGAGGTGAGGGACTTGCCCAGTGTAACAAAGCTGGTAAGTGGCAGAATCGTGATAAGGACTAAGGTCTCCTGACTCAGTTCAGAGCACTTTCTAGCCCACAATCATTCCCCAGATTAAAAATCCCTTTTATTTTCTTGGTGTTGTACATTCTATGGGTTTGGACAAATATTAAATGACATCTATCCATCACTATGATGTCATAGAGAGTATCTTCACTGTCCTAAAAATCCTCTGTGCTCTGCCTATTCATCTCCTTCCACCCAACGCCCTCAATGGCAACTACTGATCTCTTTTTTGTCTCCATAGTTTTGCCTTTTCCAGGACGTTATATAGCTGGAATGAAGTAGTCTTTTCAGATTGGCTTCTTTCACTTAGTAACATGCATTTAAGGTTCCTCCATGTCTTTTCATGGCCTGATAGCTCATTTCTTTTAAGTGCTGAATCATATTCCATTGTCTGGATGTACCACAGTTTATTTGTCCATCCACCTATTGATGGACATTTTAGTTGCTTCCAAGTTTAGGCAGTTATGAATAATGCTGCTACAAACATCCATGTGCAGGTTTCTGTATGGACATGTTATCAACTCCTTTGGGTAAATACCAAGGAACATGATTGCTGGATCATACAGTAGGAGTATGTTTAGTTTTGTAAGTAACTGCCAAACCGTCTTGCAAAGTGGCTGTACCATTTTGCGTTCCCACCAGCAATGAATGAGACTTCCTGTTGCTCCACATCCTTGTCAGCATTTTCTGTTATTAGTGTTCTGGATTCTGGCCATTCTAGTAGATGACCCTTTTATTTTTTTCTCGCCCTTTTAGATGTCAAAGTTTTGAATAATAACTGATTAGGGATCTAATGGTCCCTTAGGACTATTTGAGACAATGTTACCCAGATATCTTTATTACTGGCAAGTGGTACTATCAACTTGATTTTTTAAAAACTGATTCTGCAGGGTTTTGAATATAGTTGGCTGGAGACCCAGGTTCCTTCCTCTATATCCCACTCTGTCTCTCCAGAAGATTTAAGTCCCTACTTTGGTCTCCCTGGTCTGACTCTTGGTCTAGCTGTAGACATATTTTAGCCCACAAGAAGGTTTAGCCTTCACCTAACCATTAAGGTCCTGGAATTGGCCCCATCTGGCAGGACATTGAAGCTCATCAAGGGCCTTTTCCCCATCTGTCTGGTTTTCCTTTGTGCTCATTTCCTGAGCAACCCTGTGCTTGTTCCCTGCGACCTGGATCCTCTGCTTCCTATTTCTAGTGTTGGGAACTTCCTGGCTATTCTAGAACTTCCTTTTTTCAGGATATGGTAACTAATCCTCTTATGCTCCTGATAAGAGTTTTAGAGCCTGTCACAGGAACTTGATGGTATCCCAGGGTCGGGGTGGCAACTGCAGACCTGTGCTGAGGTCTGTAATAGAAAACATATATTTCACTGTAGCAACCAAAGTCTTGCTGTAACCGAAAGATTAACTGGAAGAGGTGCTGCCATCATATAGCCTGCAGAATCTTTCAGAATAGCTTTACAAATGATTTCACTCTTGTTTCGTGGCAGTCCAGTCAAAAATACCACTAATAGCACTTGTGGAGGTGAGCAAATGCTGACAATATTTTATAATCTGACTCTTAGAAGTAGTGAGTCTTTGAGTTACAATTACATATCATTAACATGACAAAAAGGGGCATTGTTAAACCTCTTGGTATCTTTTCTTCCCAGCAGCTGGAGGTGAGGGCTACCTGGGAGGGTCTCTGTGACTGGCCTCAGCTTGACTGTGTGACCTTGGGCTGGAAGCGGTAGAGATGGGAGGGAGGAGAAATAAAGAAGGGTCTCCTGGAATTTCTTAGTCCCATCTATATGCAAATCACTTAACATTATGCAAATTATTTCTCTGAAATTCAATTAGACTCCCAAGAGTAAACAATTTCCACTCCCACCACTATACTTTCTGCCTCCTGACCAAGTTTTCTTATTTGTCAAAGGAAGAGAGCTATTGTTCTCTATGTCCTACTAGGGAACAGGGATGGGAGAAACAGCAGATAGTCCCTCACTGAGGCAAAACCAGTTCTGGTCAAACACGCTGGGAGGCACTGCTGGATGTAGCTAGGGAAACTTGAACAAAGCCTGACAGGAACTCCGGAGGTTCAAAAACTCACACTGAGCTGTAGCCCGCCAGGCAGACATAACACTTGCCATACTGCTTTTTCTGGACTCCATTCTCTTCATGGTATCATGGGGCCTGTATTTCAGGTATGAGGACTATTGACTACAAACACTTTCTGGACCAAAGGTCCATAGCTCTCTTCTCTTCTCTTCTCTTCTCTTCTCTTCTCTTTCTCTCTCTCTCTCTCTCTCTCTCTCTCTCTCTCTCTCTCACACACACACACACACACACACACACACACACATACTGACTCATTCAACAAATATTTGAGTGCTTACAGTTTGCCAGGCACTTTATTTGGCTCTCTTCTTCCCACATACACACACACAGACATACACACACACACACACACTGACTCATTCAGCAAATATTTGAGTGCTTACAGTTTGCCAGGCACTTTATTTGGCACTGAGGGAGGATACAAAGATGTGGCAGGTGCTGAAAAGAAATGTATAGTTTTTATGAGAATATAGGAGACAGGGACCAAATGTGGGATGGGAGGGCGTGGCTGAGTTATGGAAGGCTTCTGTAGGGCCTGTGTGATAAATGGGAGCTAGCCAGTTGAATAGGGGTGAAACATGTTCCTGTAGAAGAAAGGCATGGGTAAAGGCTCTGAGGATAAAGGAGTGTAACTGTTTTGTCATTAGTGGAAAGGAGAATGGGGTAATATTAGGTAGAGAGGTTGGCTGGGACCAGATCACACACAAGGTCTTACAGACCAGAGTAAGTATTTGCCTTCACTGACTCATTCTCCCCATTCTTCAGGCACGTCTTCCCTTATTGTCCAGGCTTTGAGGTTCTTCTACCTTTTATATTAGCTCCCTAGTCCCCAGCCTTCAGTAAGAGGAGACTACCGGTATCCCAGGACCAAAGGTGGCTGTGTAGATGGTGAGCACAGGATATGTCCACTTTATCAAGGGGAAACCATTTAGGGCTAGTTCTTTTAGGACAGGCAAACCAAAGAACTCTGTGTACCATGGAAAGTATCCTTACAGACTGTGTTACTTGCTGTCAAGAAATAGTATATGTAAATCATTTCTGCAAAGTGGGCCTAACTGTGCAAGTCAATGAGGGAGTCATAAAAAAGGAGGGAGTCATAAAATTCCTGGGTTATTTAGTCATAAATGTGCCTTATTTTGTCTTGCATCCTCACCACTGCTGTCTAGTACATATTAGCCACTTACTAAGTACCTGCTGAATGAATGAATGGATAATACTGATAATCTTACATGGGTAGAAACCTGTGAGGACAGTTATCATAAATCCATAAACTGGTTCCTTGGACCATTGTGAGAGAATTGGGCTGACTGGAGGGTTGTTGATACGAACCAGTAATGTTTTTCCTAAAACAAGCAGTGTGGGGTTAGGACCCATCTGAGAACCCTCAACACCAGATTTCATGGACTCAAGGCCTCCTGGAATGTGGTATCTCAGAGATTCCAGATTAAGGTACCATATGTCATCCAGATCAGCTGTATATCCATAACGATCTCACTGGAACAGTTACAAAATAATGTGTGTGGGTGTGGGATTGCGGGGGAGAGTGTGTACTTTCTGAAGGAAAATTTATTCAGGTGCTACTAAGAAAAACAGTATGTGTTAGAGCCATCAAATATTGCTTCTGGATGACTCGAAGATGCTTCATTTTTAAAGATAGAAGAGGAAAGTAGGGATCAGAAAAGGAAAATACTAAACAACGGTCGTTCTACTGGGCAGTAGAGTGTCGTAAAATCTTTTTACTCGACATTTCACTAGGTTCTAAGTGCTAACCCCAGTGAGTCATTCTGAGCCATACTATGCCAGAAGTCATTTATTTGTCCAGAGACAGATTGGAGATTAGTCTAAACTTGTTGGGAGAGGACAGAGGAGGAAGAGTGCCGGCTTCTGAACTCGGCTTCAACTTACTGGCAAACAGACTTCCCGAAGTTGGGCTGGTCTTTTTCAGAAACTCTGTACAAAGGATCTTCCTGGACCTCTTGAGAAGTTACCAGACTTACTGGACAAGGGCAAGATGATATGTTCAGGAAAGAAGAAATTCGGAGTGATGGATGGAACAGGGGCTTCTTTTGTTGTTTGCTTTGAGGATTCTACCCATAAACAGGAATGCCTTTCACCAGCCTGCAGCCAGGGCCTCCTATTCCCAAAGCCAACCAAGTAACTGAAAGTCAAGTCACTGAGCATCAATTCACCAAAAACTATTTTGCTCAATGATTAATTGGCCAAGTCGCCAATTGGCTGTTTTTTGAAGTTTTATTATGCTTCCCTGCAGCCAGTACAGGGTGGGGGAGAGGTGTGGGAGGGAGCAATGGGGAGATTCTACCCCTTTGAGATAGTAGCACATTCTTCCTTCCTCTGAAATTGTTTAATTATAGATTCACTAAAGATGTGTTTCAATTAAGTATTTAATTTTTTTGTTAGTCAAAAGAGGCTAGGCTAGGGCTTCCCTGGTGGCGCAGTGGTTGAGAGTCTGCCTGCCGATGCAGGGGACACGGGTTCGTGCCCCAGTCCGGGAAGATCCCACATTGCCGCGGAGCGGCTGGGCCCGTGAGCCATGGCCGCTGAGCCTGCGTGTCCGGAGCCTGTGCTCCGCAACCGGAGAGGCCACAACGCTGAGAGGCCCACGTACCGCAAAAGAAAAAAGAAAAAGAGGCTAGGCTATATTGCAGTAACTGATTAACCTCAAAACCTCAGTGACCTAAAATAACAAAGGTTTATTTCCCATGTATGGTTGGTACGACTGCAGTCTGGGGTTTGTGAGAAAGCTCAGATACTCAGGCACCCAAGCTGATGGAGGAGGTACTCAGGCTGATGGAACACATGCCAGGGAAAGAGAAGAGACTGGAGAATCACTAAGGACTTCTGAGTGTTTCAGGCTGGAAGTGATACATGTAATTTTCCTGCGCATTTCATTAGCCAGAACTCATCCCATGTTCCTACTTAACTGCAGAATGGCTAGGTCGCTTTTACGGGAAGGAGAACAGGAATTGGTGACCACTAAGAATATCTACACAGGATGGACTTACTACATTTGGAGGCTTTCTTTCAGAGGCTTTTTCCCCCCCTAAAATTTCAGGTCTGCTGAGATGCTGCGGCTGGAATTGGGTGATGGGGGAGGGTTGGCAGGAGAGGCTGTGTCCTATGGCAGAGGACAGCCTAATCCTTTTCCTGTGCACAGGCTGACATTAAGATGTCTAAGGACAGGAATTACAAAACAGTAATTCCCAAAAGTCTGACTGATGCTATCTGTGATCACATCTTCACCAATCTCTACAAATATTGAAAAATGAAACTAACACCTGGTGACTTCTTTTTCTTTTTGAGTGGGGAGAGTGAGATTCAGCCACCTAGATATAATATAGTCCAAGTATATTCATTATGTTTTGACTTTGAAATATTACATGTGTATTTAATAAAACATAAGTATAGCTTAATATAAAAATATTTGGACTTCCCTGGTGGTCCAGTGGCTGGCACTTCACGCTTTCACTGCCGCGGCCTGGGTTCGATCCCTGGTTGGGGAACTAGGATCCCGCAAGCTGCACAGCACAGCCAAAATAATAATAATAATAAAATAAAAATGTTACCCTAGATAAAGAAGTAGAATGTTGCCGGGCCTTAAGACTCCCCAACAATACCTTCATATCTACCCTCTGTTCCAGAGGAAACCACTATACTGACTTGTGATAATCATTCCTTGCTTTCCTTTATCGTTATAGCAATGGGGTATGTTTTCCTAAATAAGTACATTGTTTAGTTTGGCTGTTTTTTAAAGCTTTGTATGAATGGAATCATACTCCATATATTCTTCTTTGACTTGCGTCTTTTTTATTGAACTATAGTTGATTTACAGTATTGTGTTAGTTTCAGGGGTACAGCAAAGTGATTCAGTTATACATATATACTTTTTAGATTCTTTTCTGTTACAGGTTATTACAAAGATCTTGAATACAGTTCCCTGTGGTATACAGTAAATCCTTGTTGTTTACTTTATATATAGTAGTGTGTATCTGTTAATCCCAACCTCCTAATTTATCCCTCCCTCCCCTCCTCTTTTCCCTTCGATAACCATAAGTTTTCTATGTCAGTAATTCTGTTTCTGTTTTGTAAATAAGTTCATTTGTACTATTTTTTAGATTCCACATTTAAGTGATGTCATACAATATTTGTCTTTGTCTGTCTGAATTACTTCCCTTAGTATAATATCTAGGTCCATCCATGTTGCTGCAAATGGCATTATTTCATTTTTTTATGGCTGAGTAATGTTCCACTGTACATATATACCACATCTTTAACCATTCATCTGTCAATGGGTACTTAAGTTGCTTCCATGTCTTGGTTATTATAAATAGTGCTGCTGTGAACATTGGGGTGCATATATCTTTTTGAATTAGACTTTTCATCTTTTCCAGATATATGCCCAGGAGTGGGATTGCTGGATCATATGGTAGCTCTAGTTTTTTAGGGATCCTTGATATGGTTTTCCATAGTGGCTGCACCAACTTACAATCCCACCAACAGTATAGGATGGTTCCCTTTTTTCCACACCCTCTCCAGCTTTTGTTATTTTTAGACTTTTTGATGATGGCCATTCTGACAGGTGTGAGGTGATACCTCATTGTAGTTTTGATTTGAATTTCTCTAGCGATGTGGAGCATCTTTTCATGTGCCTGTTGGCCATCTGTATGTCTTCTTTGTGACTTGTATCACAAAGTCTTTGACTCAACGCTACATTGGTTTTATCCTTGCTAATGCATGTTGTTGTTTTTCTATTGCTGTATAGGAATACACCAATCTATTATTTATAGATACTGGATTTTTTTCCAGCTGTTTCTACATTACAAGCAAATACCATTGTAAACGTGATTTTTCTTGTCTCTTCCACATATGTGTGAGGGTATTTACCTAGGAGCAGAATTGCTGCATTAAAGAATAGGTGCATGTCAACTTAGTAATGCCAATCTGTTTTCTTAATGTATCTAGTTTCCTAAGGTATCTAAGAAACTCCAAAGCATCACATACTCAATAGCAGTTGGTATTTTTGTTAGACTTGAATTTTTTTGCCAATTTGGTGACTATTTGTGAGCATATGATTAGGGTTTTATTTCACATTATCCTGATTACTAATGAGGTTTTCATTAAGTTTTCCCCTTTTTTTCTAGAAGTCTATTCAAGACTTTTGCCCTTTTTTTTTCTGTAGGGTGGGTGGTTTGTTTCATATTTATTTTTAAGAATATGTATAAACATATATACATGCATATATACACACATACTGTTATATGTGTCATAAGTATCCTCTTTCACATTGTGGCTTCTTTTTACATTTGCTTTATGGTCTTTTGATGAATGGAAATTCTCAATTTTAATGTTGTCAAATTAATCAGTCTTCTCCTATGTGACTTGTACATGACAGTTTAAGAAGCCCTTCCTTACTCGAATGTCATAAAAATCGTCTCTTCTGTTGCCTCATAATTATTCGATGATTTTTGCCTTTTTTTAAACATTAATTTTTATTGGAGTATAGGTGCTTTACAGTGTTGTGTTAGTTTCTACTATACAGCAAGGTGAATCAGCTATACATATACATATGTCCCCTCTTTTCTGGATTTCCTTCCCATTTAGGTCACCACAGTGCATTGAATAGAGTTCTCTGTGCTATAGAGTTAGGTTCTTACTAGTTATCTATTTTATACATAGTATCAATAGTGTATATATGTCAGTCCCAATCTCCCAACTCATCCCACCCTCCCCTTTCCCCCCTTGGTGTCCATACGTTTGCCCTCTACCCCGTGTCTCTATTTCTGCTTTGCACATAAGATCATCTATACCATTTTCCTAGATTCCACATATGCATTAATATACGATATTTGTTTTTCTCTTTCTGACTTACTTCACTCTGTATGACAGTGTCTAAGTCCATCCACGTCTCTACAAATGACCCAATTTCGTTTCTTTTTATGGCTGAGTAATATACCATTATATATATGTGCCACATCTTCTTTATCCATTCATCTGTCAATGCACACTTAGGTTGCTTCCATGTCCTGGCTACTGTAAATAGAGCTGCAATGAACATTATGGTACATGACTCTTTTTGAATTATGGTTTTCTCAGGGTATATGCCCAGTAGTGGGATTGCTGGGTCATAGGGTAGTTCTATTTTTAGTTTTTTAAGGAACCTCCATACTGTTCTCCATAGTGGCTGTATCAATTTACATTCCCACCAACAGTGCAAGAGGGTTCCCTTTTCTCCACACCTTCTCCAGCATTTGTTGTTTGTAGATTTTTTGATGATGGCCATTCTGACCAATGTGAGGTGATATCGTATTGTAGTTTTGATTTGCATTTCTCTAATGATTAGTGATGTTGAGCATCTTTCCATGTGCTTTTTGGCCATCGATTTTTGCCTTTACATTTAAGTATTTAATCCACAAGGAGCTTATTTCTTTGTGTGTGGTTTGAGTAAAGATTCAGGTTATTTTTCTCCAAATGGATAATAACCCTTTGTTCTAGCACCAGTTTTAAAAGGCCCACCGACACCCTCACTGATCTGCAATAACAGCACTTTCATATGTCAGGGGCCCATGTGTGCGCAGGTCTGTTTCTGGGCTTGTAATTGTGCTCCGTTGATCTATCTGCCTACCACTGCACTCTGTTTACCCAGATCTTAATTACTATAGCTTTATGAGAGGTCTTGATATGTGGAAGGGAAATTTCCTCAGCTTGTTCTTTTTCATCAAGTGTGTCTTGGCTATTTTTTGCTCTTTTGCACTTCCTTATACATTTTAGAATCAGTTTGTCAAGTTTCACAAAGAGCAAAATGTTGATTTTTGATTTGGATGTCACTAAAGCCACTACTAGTTTGAGAAAAAAATTAATCAAGCTGTCAGCCGTAGCTGGCATAAAGGTTTCCTTCTATGAAAGTTCATCCCTGGAATAATCCCTGCTTGACTTTCCCTTAGTGCTTTTTATTTATTTTTTTATTCTGGTGGCTAGAGTCTAGAGTCTAGCCCATTTTTTTTAAGTTAAAAAGACTTTATCATTCTTCTTTGGACGATAACAGTTGAACAATATGAGATGTCATCAAATGGGCTGCTTGGTGACTCAAGAATCAGTAAAAGTCGAAGAAAGAAATTTTTTTTTACCACCCTGGTAATAGTTCCAGTGGAAGAACTTTTTAAAAGAGGAAAATATAAAATAAAGACAGGAAACACACACACACACACACACACACACACACACACACACACACAGAGAGAGAGAGAGAGAGAGAGAGAGAGAGAGAGAAACTCCAGTTACTATTTTTAGCTCAAAAATATTCAAATCAAAGCAAAAAAGCAATGTGTGCAGGTTATTAGCCAGACTACACCATCTGAACTAATTGCTGTAAGTGTGCCACAAATAAACATCTTCCTCTTAAATATTTGGTTCAAAGATTTCTTCTTGGAATTCATCCATAGTTGGTCCCCAGTAAATGCCTTGTTTTTAATTGTGCTACCATAAAAGTTATTTTGTTCCCTCAGATTTTTGACTCAAACCCATCAAGTTTTCATCAGTCTGTTTACTGTGGAAAATCCCATCACACTTGACATTAATTCAAACTCATCCATAATCATCTGTTATGTTCTCTTCTTTTTTGACTGAGCTAAAGAGTTCATCAACAGAAAAGTTTCTGGTAATACATCACTTGGGATCGGAAATGTATTTAGCATAATGGGGAAAAGCCCATTTTGGGTCATCTTGTTGTTTGTTTGCTTCATTTCATTAATAAAGAATAACACAGGCCTACAGAGAACATCAATAAATAAAATCTAATCTACTTGCCTTCAAATGAGAGAACTTGAGGTTTATCGCTTGCTTAATATTTATAAAACCTGACTTCTCAGTTCAGGAAAGTACTCTAACTTTCATTTTCAAATAAACAAAAGATAGAATTTGCTTGGCTGTCCCACCTTTTGGCAGAGCCGGCTTGATGAGCAGTGAGTTAACGTATCAGAAACATGTGTATTTAATTATCCCATGACGGCTTCAGGGTTGGGGGGAAAAAGTTTCCTCAGTGCTAGTGGGAGATCGACTCAGCTGTCTGTAACAGCCGCACGTTGCTACTTTCCATTCCTACCTTCAAAAGTATCCTGCCGCTCAAACCCAGTTCTCCAGAACTGGTCACCTTTTAAGGCAGTGGTTTGCAGACCTTTGGATTTATGAGACTTGTGAAATTTTATTTAAAAAATGAGGGTGGGGCTTCCCTGGTGGCGCAGTGGTTGAGAGTCTGCCTGCCGATGCAGGGGACACGGGTTCGTGCCCCGGTCTGGGAGGATCCCACATGCCGCGGAGTGGCTGGGCCCGTGAGCCATGGCTGCTGAGCCTGCGCGTCTGGAGCCTGTGCTCTGCAACGGGAGAGGCCACAACAGTGAGAGGCCCACGTACCGGAAAAAAAAAAAAAATGAGGGTGGAGGGGAATCAGCGTGGATCGCCAGCTTTGAAAGGAACAACTTTACAGAAAAGATATTATAACATGAAGTAAGAAAAAGCATTAAAGACATGACTTCAGACTAAACAGTCTTTCAAATTAAATAAATTTAACTGTATGAAAAACTTAATACACAGACTTCTGTTCAGAGTATTATGGTAGGTTAGGCATTTAGATCAACCCTCCTGTTAAAAACAAGTAAATCATGCACAAAATATATTCTAAAAATCCCCTTAAATTCATCAGTGACTTAGCAAGAAATAAATGTTTCTTAGGCCAAGAAAGTAAGAGTCTCAGCCTAGAAAGGTAAGGAGAAAAAACTGCAAGTAGCATTTGCCCTAAGAGCATCTCTCCAACAAGGGAAGCTGGAGGGATTTGTCATCTTTATCTCTTTTGCTTTATAGTTTTGCCTGATATTCATATAGCTATAACCTCTTAATTTTGTGTAGAATTTGCCTGCTATGTTTTTTTCCATCTTTTTATTTCACCCTTTTTAGATCCCTCTGTTTTACATGTGTTTCTTGTGAACAGCATAGAGTTGACATTTTTTTTATTGTTTTCCCAGTCTGACAATTTTGCTTTTTAACTGGAACATTTCAATCATTTACATTTATTGAGATGACTGGTATGGTTGAATTTCTCTCATTCTGGGTCTGTGCCATCAGCCTGCTTGGAAAGATTACTATGGTAGCAAAAAAAAATATGTATTTTACCTAATCTTTCTTGATTCTGGAGTCAACAGTAGCCCTTTTCATGATATGGCATATTGTTTAACCTTTATTGTCCAAAGAAGAATGATAAACACATTTTATTTTTTGCGTTACGCGGGCCTCTCACTGTTGTGGCCTCTCCCGTTGAGGAGCACAGGCTCCGGACGTGCAGGCTCAGCAGCCATGGCTCACGGGCCTAGCCGCTCCGCGGCATGTGGGATCTTCCTGGACCGGGGCACGAACCCGTGTCCCCTGCATCGGCAGGCGGACTCTCAATCACTGCGCCACCAGGGAAGCCCGATAAACACATTTTTAAGTGAAAAAGAAAAAAAAAAGTCTGGGGTAGATTCGAGGCTCCAGAGTAAGAAAAACAGATGCTATGGGAAAAGGAACTCAAGCATTATTGCAGGATGAGCTTTCTTAGAAGGAAACCTTTGTATCAGCTATGGCTCATAGCAGAATGGGTTGTACACTACTGCTTTCTGTATGAGTGGCCTGTCGTGCCTTTTCTTCCTCTGTTATTATGTTTCTGGACATGAATAATTAATTGTTGATAGTAAAGGTACCTATGTTCTCCAACACTAGTAGTTTTTGTCAAAGAAAACAGATTTTTTTTTGGTTTGGATTAATATTTCATATTCTTAATATAGTGTTTCTACTCTCATATATTAATGAACACAGAATTATAATTTTGAGACAGTGGCTTCCATGAATGATTAAGTGAGGCTCAAGAACTGATATTTTAAAACTTTTTAGGGACTTCTCTGGTGGCGCAGTGGTTAAGAATCCGCCTGCCAATGCAGGGGACACAGGTTCGAGCCCGGGTCCTTGAAGATACCACATGCTGTGGAGCAACTAAGCCCATGTGCTGCAATTACTGAGCCTGCACTCTAGAGCCCATGAGCCACAACTACTGAGCCCACGTGCCACAACTACTGAAGCCCACACGCCTAGAGCCTGTGCTCTGCAACAAGAAAAGCCACTGCAATGAGAAGCCCGTGCACTGCAAGGAAGAGTAGCCCCCGGTCGCCGCAAGTAGAGAAAGCCCGTGCACAGCAACAAAGACCCAATGCAGCCAAAAAGAAATACTTTTTTAATGGGGGAAAAAAATCACTGTTCTATTTGTCTTTGAAATTAATTGAATTGAAAGGGTATTCAGAAATGATTAGGTGAATCATCCTCTATACCTCTCTTGTGTTCCTCTATGCTACTAAGATAGCCAGCTAATCAATACTCCAAGTGAGCTCCACCTACATGCTGTGTGATTTCAAGAATGCACATTATAGTAAATATAGGCAACAATACTGTATTATAATCAAACTTAAGAGACTAGATCTTCATTATTCCAGTCACTAAAAGGAAATGATTATGTGGCATGATAGAGGTGCTAATCATTGCCACAATGGCAATCTTATTAAAGTATATAAATGTATCAACTCAACATATCGAACACCTGAAATTTACACTATATTATATGTCAAATATATTTCAGTAAAAAGAACACTTGTAATATAGATGTTTCTAAGAACACTACTTACATGCTGCATTGAGAACAGTGTTACACCAGTGAATGGGAGTTATACCCATCCTACAATGCATGTAGAGAAGCATTTAAGAACACTTGTGATAAGGATGTTTCTAAGAATGCTAAAAACCAGAACCAAAACAACGCTAGAAGGTCCTTTCTGCAGAAATATTGCTCTTGTAGATGCTTGAAATTCTACCATTCTCAGTTCTTTTAGTTAAATATGGCACTTTTCTTGTGGTCATTTTTTAAAATGAAATGATCCTCCTGGAAGATGACACTTGTGACCTCTGACACCTACTGGTTTATTGGACCTCTTTTCTGTGTGAGCAATAGAGGATACCTAAGCATGCAAACACATTGGGTACTTTTGGGGCAGATGGAGGAGGGGTGACTGATGAGAAGTTTGGAGGCATTGAAGACAAGCTCTACGTCCTACATGATGTTTGTGCCGGACTCAAAGGGCCTGCCCACTAACATTGTCTTTCAAATTTGTTGGAAGCCTAGTGAAGTAGGTTATATTCTGATATAATAAGAGAAATGGGCAAGGAGAAAGATGGGGCAGGTAGAAGGGATTGAAAGGAAGGGTGTAAGTTTAGGGCTTACTTGGGAGCCAGATGAATGGAAGTGTCAGATAGGACTGCAAAACCTTCTCTTCTGTAGTATGTCTTCTTAGGGAGAAAAGGCCGAAATACCAACTTTCATGTTCACGTTTCTGCTCTTTTTATAGCCTTAGGTGCAGGGGCAACTAACTTGCAAAATGAAGGCCTGATTGAAATTTTTAGAGGTGAGAAAAGGGTCTAAAGTGTGCTGGGGAATCATGCAATTTCTTGGTCTGAATCATCCTGTTAAGAATGGTGGTTACTTATAACTTCCGTGGAAGGTTTTATAAACGAGCACAAGACAGGTGGAAATCTAAATTAACAGGACATTATTATGCCTGGAGTAGCGTTGCTAAGGTACACTGATAAAATCACTCAATAAATAGATTCCTAAAATCCAAGTTGCAAACTTGAGACCAAAATAGATACTGGAGTGACAGGGGCTTGGGGATGGGTGGCACAAGAGCCTAGTTTTTGTGCCTGAAGAAAGTGCATGCCAAGTTCATACAAGGAATTATGCAAAGACAGCAGAAAAGTGCCTGCCTTAGCAATTGTGTAATTGGTCCCTAAGAGCAGTGATTAGTTACAACTCAAGTGGGCATTTGGCTTTCTAAACAGCCATTTTCAGATTGAGGTGGGCTTTCATTCTGCAGGAGTATTTAACCAGAGCCCTTTAAAAAGGGCATTATTTGGTCTTTAAGATGACAGGGAACCTACTACCTAAATGGCCTAACTGACCTGGCCTGCATTGCACCACGCAAATTACAGGTTTCACCTGTGACAGCCAAGTTCGATACAATTGCTGGAAAAAAGTTGTGAGAAACGTGTACAAAGTTCTTCCACCTCCCTTTACTGAGATCACTCTGACGTCACTGACTGTTCTCGACCCACAGAAGGAAAAGCCCCTGCCAGGATCCTTCAGGATCCCAGCAGGAAGCAGGTGGGACATTCAAAAGGGAGGTGATTGAAGGGAATTGGATGAAAGGCCTTATTGCAGCTGTGTGGGCAGGGTTAATGGAAACAAATAAGGGATGGCGAAGAATCTGCAAGGAGCCAGTGTCACTTCTGGTCCTCAAGGGCCTTGGGGGAGGGAATCACTGTGGAAGTCAACAAGGGCTCTAACTGTAGGAGAGGGCCACCTGTTGGGAGTTGTGGCCTGTGATAGAGGAACATAGAGACTGCTACCCCACTGCTGGGCGGGAAGAGAGCTAAATCTCCTGTCTCCTGTGGGGCTTCCCATTGGCCATACTCAACAGGAAGCCAGAGGGCCAGGGGGCTCATTGGATGTAACCCATGAAGGTCAGCCTGTTGGCAAAGATGAAGGTAGAGAAGGGTGGAGAGTACATATATCTGGATGGGTGAAGAGAAAATAATTCTGTGTTTCTTTCCCAATTGTGAAGGAGTGAAGATGGCGTCCTTTCTTCTGCCACTTCCACCTGGGAGATATTTTCTCTTCATTTCCAGTAGTGGATGCCTGTTGGGAGCCCCCAAGAAAGCACCATGAGTAAATGATGCTTGTTCTCTGTCCTAAAGGAAGGGCTCAGTCGAGAAGGTAGTATAGATTATGGAGAGGTAGAGACCTGGAAGTTATGGTGTGATCACAGGTGAAAAGGAGAAGATGCTATTTAGAAGCAGTGATCTTTGAAGCATGGTTTATCTTTCGTCTTATATTTCATTTTGTGTAGAACATTAAGATAACATTGTCTGTAGGGGAAAGGAAAGTATAATAATTCTAGTACAGTTGAGGAGGGGGCATATTTATCATGGAGAAACAACTCACTTTGAAAGGTAGTAAAAGGTAGAAGGAGGATAGACAATGATTTCAATCTCTTTCTTCTCCCTCAAATCTTTCTCTTACTGTCCATTCCTGCTCTCATTGACTCTGTGTATTCAGTAATGGCATTAAGCCCCAAATACTATTGTCCTATCATAAAACATTTCTATGTGAGAAACTTGAGTTCCACTGAAGCAAATGTTTCTGACATGGAAAAAATGTGTGTGTGTATAGGCTTTATTGATATATATAATTCATATGTTATACCGTTTATCCATTTGTTTTTTAAAAGGTTTTTTGGTGTGGACTATTTTTTAAAGTCTTTATTGAATTTGTTACAATATTGCTTCTGTTTTATTTGTTTTTTTTTTAATTTATTTTTGGTTGTGTTGGGTCTTCGTTGCTGTGCGTGGGCTTTCTCTAGTTGCGGTGAGTGCGGGCTACTCTTCGTTGTGGTACGCGGGCTTCCCATTGCAGTGGCTTCTCTTGTTGTGGAGCACGGGCTCTAGGCAGGTGGGCTTCAGTAGTTGTGGCACGCTGGCTCAGTAGTTGTGGCTCGTGGGCTCTACAGCGCAGGCTCTGTAGTTGTGGCGCACAGGCCTAGCTGCTCCGCGGCATGTGGGATCCTCCCGGACCAGGGCTCAAACCTGTGTCCCCTGCATTGGCAGGCGGATTCTTAACCACTGCACCACCAGGGAAGCCCCTGCTTCTGTTTTATGTTTTGTATTTTTTGGCCCTGAGACATGTGGAATCTTAGCTCCCTGACCAGGGATCGAACTCTCACCCCCTGCATTGGAAGGTGAAGTCTTAACCACTGGACTGCCAGGAGAGTCCCACCATTTAAAGTATATAATTAAATGGTTTTTAGTATATTCACATAGCTATGCAAACATCACTACCATCTAATTCCAGAACACTTTCATCAGTATTCTAGTGTACATTTTGTTTATCCATTCATCAGGTAATGGACATTTGGGTTGCTTCTACTTTTTGGCTATTGTGAATAGTGCTGCTATGAATAGTCCTGTACAAGTTTGTGTGTGGACATATTTCATTTCTCTTGGGTATATACCTAAGAGTGGAATTTCTCGGTCATGTGATAACTCTGTTTAATTTTTGGAGAGAGTGCCAAATTCTTTTCTACAGATGCTGTACCATTTTACATTTCCATCAGCAATGTATGCAGGTTCCAAGTTCTCCAAATCCTCACCAACACTTACTGTTGTCTGTACTTTAGAGTTTAGCCATTCTGGTGGGTGTCAATTGTTATCTCATAGTGGTTTTGATTTACATTTTCCTAATGACTAATGATGTAGAGCATATTTTCATGTCCTTATTGGCCATTTTTATGTCTTCTTTGAAGAAATCTCTATTTAGATAGTTTACCCATTTTTTAGTTGTGATATTAATCTTTTTATTATTGAGCTGTAATGGTTCTTTATATATTCTAATATAAGTCACTTATCAAGTATGTGATTTGCAAATATTTTCTCCTATTCTCTTGGCTGTCTTTTCATGATGGTGTCATGTGATGCATGTGAAAGAAATCAAATTTGTCTACTTTCTTTTTCATTGCTTGTGTTATTGGTGTCATATCTAAGGAAATGTTCTGAAATCCAAGGTCATGAATATTTACTTCTATGTTTTCTTCTAAGAATTTTATAGTTTTGGCTCTTGTATATAGATCTTTGATCCATTTTGAATTAAATTTTGTATGTGGTATGAAGGGAGAGTCTAAATTAATTTTTCTTCCATGTAGATGTTTTTGTGCTCCCTCAACAAGTATGTCTGATTTTGTAGACTTCATTAAAGAAAAACCTGTGTAGAACATACAGGCAGTTGAGGAGAGAGCTGTTTCTCACAAAAGAACTCATTTTAGGAGGAATGATATACAGTACTCAAACAACCCAGAAGTAAAGGGTCCCATTCAGTGTCCAAGTTAATGTCTCTTGTTAGATAAAGCAGTCAGGGAGACCAACAAGACTGATTTAATTGTATGAAAGGGTTAATGTTACCTGGAGTATACTTGTAACCAGGCAATAGTTATTCAGCCACAAATGCCCTGACTATAGAAGTTTACCGGTGATGCAGCCAGATGCAGATTGTCTGTTTGGAAAGGTCTGCAAAAAACAAATAAACAAACAAACAAATCCCTATGAGGTTTGGTTTGGGGTGGGGTACACAAATCCCTGATGCTGTTTTTAAATCAAAAATCCTAACTCAAATGTTACAGGGAAGAAACAGTGAAGCAAAGAATAGGATTCTTCGTTTCTCTGTGTGATCTAGGCAGGATATAGGCTTTAAAAATTATATACTGCACTGCTAACAAGGAGGCATCCATTTTTTTCATCTTGTCATCCAAAGACAATAGATATCTTGACAATGAAAAGACACTTGCAATGATTAGGAGAGAGTAAAAACATACAATGTTTACGTTAATTTTTTTTCTCCTGAGAATTCTCCTAATTTTCCTCCCTTCTTTATTTCATGGAAACTTTTTTCCTAATGAAGTGGAGAAAACCATTTTCCTTGAGGATGTGACAGAATCTCTGAATCCCACTCCTGGCCCTGCTCAGAGCTTCAGTGCGTTATCTCCTCAAGCAAGACAAGGTGTGTGCAACTGCTAGGCTAGGATGCAAACCACATCCACTGGCTACCTTACAGGGTCAGAGGTTAATAGGATCATCAATGTTGGGGTAACTTCTCTTAAGGCTGGAATGATTACACATTTCTCCTCTTTAAAATTTCCTTTTCATGGGTTTAGTACTGTTTATCTGAAAAAAATGGAGCTAATTTAAATTGTGCATAAACCTTAAATCAGATGTTGTTCTTTATTGTGCTTGCTTCCATTCTTCTTGCTTAGTTAATGTAGCACATTATGATCCAAATTAACATTGTTTTCTACAGCGTAGTCTGATATTTGGCTAGGTGACGTCTTCTTAGTGATATTGCCAAAAACTCTAGTGTGTATTTTTTTTAATTTGGTGAGTAATTCGCATGCACACTAAAATACTCTCCTTCTCTGATTTACAACCAAAAGATGAAGGCCATCCTGGAGTATGTTTTCAGGCAGTGACAGCTCTGATACCACAGCCTCAGTGCTACACACTTCTAAGTGCAGTTAGCTGTGCTTTTAGAATCAAAGTTGCTGGTGACTGACTTACGGTCTCATGGGTCTCTGCCTGTGTGGCTTGGGTGGGGATAGAAAACAAAATCAATCTCTTTCTCACTCTCATGACAAAACTGCACAAGATGGCATTTTTCTACTTACATGTGAAAGTGGAATTGAGTCCTCTGTTGAGGCATTCACATCCATCAGCGTCGGCAATTTTTTTTGTGTGTGTGTGTGCAGTACGCGGGCCTCTCACTGTTGTGGCCTCTCCCGTTGCGGAGCACAGGCTCCGGACGCGCAGGCTTAGCGGCCATGGCTCATGGGCCCAGCTGCTCCGCGGCATGTGGGATCTTCCCGGACCGGGGCACGAATCCCTTGTCCCCTGCATCGGCAGGCGGACTCTCAACCACTGCGCCACCATGGAAGCCCGCGTCGGCAATTTAATTCTCCATTCATACGTCTTTAATAGGAAAGATGATTAGAGTTGATTTTCACCATGAGGAAATGCTGAAGAATTTATCATTAGCACTTGGTGAAAATGGGGTCTTACGTATTTAGTTTGATCCTCTCTTTTGGGGCCACATGTTCCAAGGACAGAGAAAAATCATCCATAAACAGTTACCAGCATTTTTTAAAAATCAAGATTTTGATAGGTTTTTTGTAGAGCCGGTTAAAACTGCTAAAGTAGACAAACTCTTTTTGATTTGGTGGACCTAGCGTTAGACACCAAGGAAATTCACACTCTTAGCCAAAAGCCTCCTTATTTTCCTCATAAAAAGAATTGTCAGTTGTCCCAGCAGTGCACCACTTGGGGGCTACCTCATGTGGTATTCTCTTTCAAATATAACAGGATAACAGGTATTTAGTTTAGTTTCTCAGCATAGCAGTTTGCCTGTGGTAATTTATCAGCTCATTTCCAACCCCTGCCAAGTACTGCATATGAAAATGATTAATGATTATACCTTCATTTTTATTTCTTTTGGAACTGCCAGCCTGACTATTTACAGAAGATCATTATATTTTTATAGATCTTAAGCACATCTGCTGAATCAGCAAAGCAAAGAGCTCCGGCAATTTGACTGATGATATAACTGCATCTTTTGGATATTGCAAACAACTCTTATGAAATCACTTGGGAGATGGGGGAGGGGAAGACCCTATGTATTTTAAAGGAGAGTAAATACAGGGGAAGGTTTTTAAAACAGTGATGTCATAAGCTGCAGGAAAATAGAGCTCTAAGGCAGCCCTGATTCCCTAAAAGTCCCTCAAACACAATACTTCCCCAAATGAGCTTTCACTGCTATTTTAACTTTAACTCCGGAAGCTAAGAGTTGGAAGGGGGTATAAGTAGGCTTCTCCAGGGATGCTATCTCATTTCTTAAATGCCGTTTCACTCAGGGATCCTTCAGCCTTCTCTAGCGCATTCTCTCCTGGCGTTATTTTCCCAGGTCCAGTTTGTCGGGCTGTTCCGGTTCAGCTATGATGATCACCTCCCTTCACAATGAACCCTACTATGCACATTAAATGACCCATCTTGCCCTGAGAAGAAGCCTCAGCATCCTCTCCCTTTTTGCATCGAAATACCAAAGACTTCACATTTACTTTTTAAGCCTTTTCGCACATTTATTTTCCACCTCAATTTGAGGCGGGCCACTTCTTGGGATTATGGGTTCTTATAGGCTAATATTAAACTCTTACTAAATGGAGCTGTTTTTAGCAGACAGGATTTGCTTTGACTTATCATAGGCACAAATCCACAGCATGATTAGCTGGATAACTGTAGGATTCAACGCCTCGGGTTACCCCTTCAAATCTGGCGTGGGGAAAAAAGCACATGCTCTGGTGTAGTGGAGGAAAAACCCGCCTTGGTTCTCTTCTCATGGAATCTTGCTCTTGGACAGGATTTATCTGTAGCCTTCTAATAGAGGGGCACGGGACTTCTCACTGATGATTCTCAGGTCTATCGTAAAGCCAACCTTGGATTTCAGGAAGATGGTTGGTAAGAAGGATAAGGCTGGACTAGCCCTGCAACCCAGACAAGTAGGTGGGATGGGACATATGTCCCAAGTGTAGACAGTTGATGGGTGGAGAGGTACAGTAGCTCTACATAGGTGCAGCAGAGCAGGGGTGGGAGCAGGGCGAGTGAGCGCTCCTCCGAGATCAGAGGTGACCTGTCCTTGGCTGTGCCCTTCTGCTATCCCTGTCAGAGTCAGCCTGCCTCAGGACTACAGAGGTTTCTATAGCCTGAATGAGGTCAGAGACTTAGATCATCAGTTCTATCCCAGAATGAAGCACTGACAAATGACAGATGCTAGAATCTTCTCTGGGCATGGTGTCTCAACATATGAACAATGCACCTGAACGTACGGACAGACCGCTCCCCACCCCCTCCTCTCATTTGTACCATGAAGTCTGACGTTCCTTAGACTTCAAACAACCTGCTTCTCCCGTCCTTGCTTAGGGAAACCACTGGGCTAATGGAGTATTGATCAAAACTGAGCTAGCATTTTCAGATTCACACGGAACCACGGACTGCTGGTAGCAACCAGCTTCTGCTGAATCTAAAATTAAGACCACGGAACAGTCCACGTCTGTCTTGTGGGGTGGAGGGAGCTTGGGAATCATTTGGCAACTTCTCTGGTTTTGATTGCCCCTCCATACAAGCAAGGCCACTGTCAGAAAAGTGTTTTTTAGATAGGTGTCACATCAAGGTAGAAAGTGTGTGAGAGAGATGGTCCTGCACCCGTCAGAAAACCTCGACCCGGATGCTTACCTAGTGTTTTTTGTTTTTGATATTTATTTATTTGTTTGTTTGTTTGGCTGCGCCGGGTCTTAGATGCTGCACGTGGCATCTTCATCGCTGCTTGCGGATCTTTAGTTGCAGCACGTGTGATCTTTTTTTTAGTTGTGGCATGCGAGACCTTTAGTTGCAGCATGCGAACCCTTAGTTGCGGCATGTGGGATCTAGTTCCCTGACCGGGGGTCGATCCCGGCCCCCTGCATTGGGAGTGTGGAGTCTTAGCCACTGGACAACCAGGGAAGTCCCTTACCTAGTGTTTAAAGCCACCTGTAATCTGGTCCCACGTTCCCCATCCAAAGGTGCCTTTGTATCCTTGCACCTCTCCGATTCAGCTGGCTGGCCTTCTGCCTCCGGAATTCTTGCTGCTGCCTCTCCTCTGTACACCCTTCCTTCTCTTATTTTCCCAGTCTCCTCACACTACTTGTGGCTTTTTTTTTTTTTTTGGCGGTACGCGGGCCTCTCACTGTTGTGGCCTCTCCCGTTGCGGAGCACAGGCTCCGGACGCGCAGGCCCAGCGGCCATGGCTCACGGCCCAGCCGCTCCGCGGCATGTGGGATCTTCCCGGACCGGGGCACGAACCCATGTCCCCTGCATCGGCAGGCGGACTCTCAACCACTGTGCCACCAGGGAAGCCCTACTTGTGGTTTCTATGGCACGTCTGCAGTGAGCCTCACAGTGATCCCTCCAGCTCCACGAGGACCCTCCTCTCGTTGACTTGACAGTGCTCCTATTCCCCATAATACTCGTGATGCCCTTTAGTCAGATTTAACCTCCTATCACTTTCTGGTTGCTTCATTTGAATACGTCTCAATTCCTTGGGGACACCGTAGATCCACTGAAACTGGGAGACTATAATAAACCTCTTACCATGGCCTCCAAATACTCAAGCACATTGGGAGGACGAAGGGGTATTTGAATGTGAAAGGGATGGAGACTCGTTAAAGAAAAGGGGTCTGAGATGGGAAACTCTTTTTTTTTTGGCAACTGATAAACAATTCACCACTTGTTAATCTAACCAAAAAAATAAAATCAAAAATTTTTTTCCCACTTTCAGTATCTTCTTTCTGATGCCAAGATCATTTCCCAGTGAAGTCTAACTCTCCTGGCATGGTGTTTTAATTCCTGCTATCTTGAAACCACATGCAGTTAGGATGACAAAGCAATCCAAACAACCACATGCTGCATCGTGAATTTCTTAGATCCATTTCAAACCATTCTCTTTTCAAGTCTCGGGAATGTATGAATTCTGTTTATGCACGGAATCTGGATGTTTCTTCCCTAAAGAAATTTGGTATTGTTGAAGGCTGCTTCGTAAAGACTGTTTGCATTTAGAATTTCAATGGGATAGCTTTTCAAAATGAAGAACAGACTAGCTATTCCTGAATTCTGCTTAGAAATGATGATGTTTAACACTTCTTAAAGAACAATAGAAAAGTGACACTTATCAAGGGAAATGGTTTGCTTTTGATCTTTCTGGCAGCTCTGCGTTTCTGAGACTCTAACTGACATTATGAGTCTTGCTGATTTGAATTCCCAAATATTTATTCATTCCATCCATTCTTCTCCATGCCAGTGACCATTTCTCTAGTTTGGCCCGTGGTTGGTTATTTCCTGGATTAGTCAAACAGCTTCCTCACAGGTCTCCCCCAACCCCACCTGCAGTCTTGTTCCTTTACATTCCAGCCACCAGGGAGCTACCAGAATGATATTTGTCAAACACAGCTCTGTGTCACGCCTAATTAAAATGCATCCATAGCTCTCCTCTGCCTACAAGATAAAGTAGAAAGCCTCCATGAGCTGTCCCCTTTTTCAGCTCTGAAGCCTGCCGCCCTTCAGCTTCCGCTTCATACTCTAGATACACCCAAGTGCTTATCGCATCAGGAGCTCCCCCTCTCTCTGAAACACTCATGTGCTTAATTATTACTCATTTATGATTCAACTCACATGCCAGCCCTTCCTGGCTACTTCTCTGATCTTGGCCCTTCCTTCAGTGCCTTCACCATCAATTGACCGTGACATTCTTGAGGCCAGTGTCTGCAACTGAGGCCATGTGTCACAATTCTGAAAGGCACAGTCTCTGGAGCTGAACTGATGGGGTCTAAATCCTGGCTGTACCACTTACTAATTATGCTATCTCGGGCAATTCCTTGGCCTCCCTGTGCCTCAGTTTCCTCATCTGTAAAATGGGTACAATAGTACCTTCCTCAGAGGATTGCTGTGATGAAGAAATTAGTTAACACATGTGCAGTGCTTAGAATGCTTCCTGGAATCTTGTAAGGACTTAACAAACATTAACTGTGACGATCTGTACAGCAAGAATCGAGCACCAACAGGGAGATCAGCTCGGTGCTTTGTGACCACCTAGAGGGGTGGGATAGGGAGGGTGGGAGGGGAGACACAAGAGGGAGGGGACATAGGTATACATATAGCTGATTCACTTTGTTATACAGTAGAAACTAACACAACATTGTAAAGCAATTATACTCCAATAAAGACGTTAAAAAAAAATGGTGAATCACTATACAAAAAAAAAAAAAAAAAAGAATCGAGCACCATACCTGTTACAAAGCAGGTATCAAGTAAGGGTTTATTTGATGCGATATTTAAAAAAAAAACAGGTAAAATTAACATAACATAACCTTTTCGAAGTGTATACTTTGATGGTATTTAGTACATTCACAGTGTTACAGTGTCTGTTCAGTTCCAAACCATTTTCATCACCCCGAAAAGAAATCGCATCCCCATATTCCCATTAAACAGTCACCCACCCCCATCCTCCCTCCCTCCAGCGTTCATGTCAGTAGAGTTTCTAACGCATTTCCTACAGGGGATATTACAAAAATGTGATGTAGCAACACCACAATACAGATAGACTTGTCCTTCAAAAATGCAACATTCCCAACTGAGTGACTGTCGGGGTTTTAGGTCACCTCCCACTGGGCTGCTCAGGTCTGCTGAAAGGATTGTCCAAGGCCACCAGTGTGGTGCCAACTTTTCTAAGTCCATTCCTTTAAATAATACAAGATTTATTTGAAGGGACACAAAAGTAACATTTTCCCTTCAATCGGGGGCTTTAGAAAGAAGGCATTCCACATTGTATAAGACGTGCTGAATGCAGTCTGGCCTTTTGAAGGCCACCATCTGAAGTATGTAGTGACAAGAGGGAAGAGTCTAGAGCAGGTGCTGTTGAAAACAGCATTCCTGTGTGGCATCTCTGGCTCAGGGACTCCAGAATGACATTGGGTCCCTGTTGAAAGCGCCATTCACGCCTACCAGCCCAGTCCATGCATATTCATAATTGAAAACAGCACTGCCTTAGTAAAGGACTTTTTGACATCGATCAGAACCCAGCTACAGCTATTGATTTTTTGTTTTTTCCACTGCCAGCGGCTGCAACTTTTCTGACCCTTTCAAGTCCAGTTCCACTCATCTATTGAGACCATTTCCTGGCCGGTCAGCGTGTGTGTGTGTGTGTGTATGCGTATATGATTAAGTAAAAGACATCTGTGGCAATGAAACTCTATCCCAGTATTGGGCTCATGTTGACAATCAGATTACTGGTATTTTCCCCCATCAGACCTCCTAAAATCCAGGCTATAGAGACCTAGCTGTTCCCTCCGTGTTGACCTTCTAGATCTCTGACTTTTGATTTGCTTTTGTTGACTTTGGCCTTTTCCTCATTGTCCTTAGAATCCTGACTTAGGCACGGCCTCTATCCTAATGTCAGAACATATTTTAGATTTACATCTGACAAGAGATATTGTAACATTCACATTAAGAAAGTATTTGCTTTAAAGTAGGTTATACAGATCTGAATGTATATGAGGGGGAAAAAATCAAAGAAATGTATTGTGTGTGAAGGATAGCATCATTTAAAAATCTATGATCAGATTCCCTCTTATTTTCTAATTACTTAGGGTGATAAATTCAATCAGCACTTTTTTTTTTTTTTTTTTTTTTTTTTTTTTTTTTTTTTTTGCGGTATGTGGGCCTCTCACTGTTGTGGCCTCTCCCGTTGCGGAGCACAGGCTCCGGACACGCAGGCTCAATGGCCATGGCTCATGGGCCAAGCCGCTCCGCGGCATGTGGGATCCTCCCAGACCGGGGCACGAACCCGTGTCCCCTGCATCGGCAGGCGGACTCTCAACCACTGCGCCACCAGGGAAGCCCCCAATCAGCACTTTTGTTTAATGCCTCATTTTAGGAAGCTTTTTTCGACTAATAAAATGGATCTATTTCAGGGCAAAGGGATTTTTCAGACCCTGAAAACTCAACCCTTTTCTTAATTGGACGAGGAGCCCTGTAAAACTCCTGCTGCAGCTTCCAGGCAGTGGGGATTTGCCTGCCCCAGTGGCTCTCTGTTGTGCAAAATACATGAAAAGAGAAAAAGCCAGAGCTGCCTTTGTACAACTCAGGTCTGGCCAAGGTACTTACTGCTGCATGATTTATGTCTGGGAGAAAAATCACTCTCTTCTTCACACAGGCCAGAAGGTCTAGGGTGGTGCTAGAGCAGCCGTGGGCGTGCAGGGGGCGATGAGAGAGACCGCCAGGCACCCTCGGTGGCTGCTTTTACAGGGTTGGCTCTCGGGGGTCAGGCAGGTGCTGAATCTGCCCATGTGTTGAGGTTAAGACCAGAATGTCATAAAAGGGGGTGGCAGAGCTGAGTGACTGCCTGGATTTGATTCCATCCTTTACTACTTTCTAGGGTTGTTGGTCACCCCTACACCCTGGGTAGGTTATCAAGCCTCTCTGTGTTTCCGTTTCCTCACCTATACAATGATAGATGAATAATATCATGTACCTCATAGGTAGAACACCTGGTGTATAGCAGATGCTCAATACATTTTAGCTGATACCACTCCGATTATTCTTCCCACGGCTACTGGGAAGTAGTATACAGTGTAGTGGCTAAAAACACAGATCAGGTATCAGAATAACCGGACTTCTTTCTGGACCCACTGTTTACCAATTTCCTGACATGGGTAAGTCGTTCAGCCTTTCAGTGTCTCATTTTCCTCATCTGTCAAATGGGCTGGCTAGGAGTAGCTGTCTCACAGGGTAGTTGGGAAGAATAAATGAGGTAATATACATAAAGCGGTTGATGTAGTGCCTGGCACATAATGAGCGCTCAAACTATTGGCTGCTGTTGTAGTTATTATCACCAATGAGATCATCATCATCATTAATACTAGGAGTTTTGCCTTGTATGTTGAAGCTCTGCATTGCTTGCCTTCTTGGGCCATTGAAAGAAGATTCTTTGTTAGGACACTAAAGGAAGAGCGAAGCACAGAGAGGAAAAGAAATCATCAGGAGGAAGCTTGTGTGTGGCCTGGGTCCTACGAGCTATCATTGCTTTGGTTTAGACAGTTCTGAGATTTTTATGGATGTTGAATACATTTATATATATACATATACATAATATATATAGTTAGTATTATCTCCCCAAATGTAATAATTTTTTTTTGGCTGCACCACGTGGCTTGCAGAATTTTAGTTCCCCAGCCAGGGATCGAACCCAGGCCCTCAGCAGTGAAAGCATGGAGTCCTAACCACGGGACCGCCAGGGAATTTGCCCACATGTGTAATTTTGATAACAACTCTATTGAGGTATAATTCACAAACCACAGAATTCACCTTTTTAAGTAGAAAATTCAATGGTTTTTAGTATATTCACAATGTTGTGCCACCATTACAACTAATTTCAGAGTATTTCTATCATGCCCCTCCCACCCCCCCAAGAAACTCGAACTCATTAGCAGTCACTCCCCATTCACCTCAACCGCTCCAGCCCTAGGCTACCACGAATCTTTCTGTCTCTATGACATTGCCTATTCTGGACAGTTCATTTAAGTGGGATCACGTAACCTGTGGCATTTTGTGTCTGACATTTCACTTAGCATGATGTTTTCAAGGTTCACTCATGCTGTAGCTGGTATTAGAACTTCCTTTTTACGGTTCAATAATATTTCATTGTCAAGTGCTTTCCAATGTTTAAATAATAGCCATCTTAAACCTCCAGCTTATTTGACAGCCTCAGGGTAGCTGTTCCTTCTCTTCCCCTTCCCTAATAGAGAGGGTTTTCTGGAGTCCTGGGGCATGTGGGGAGGGGTGGATTCCAGAGGTTGTTCAGGGCACGTTACCATCGGATGCTGGCATCTTAGCACACGTGTACAGTTACAGAAATTTCAGACCAACCTGATAGTGTCTTTGCTATTCAGAGCTCAGACAGAAGAGTCATTGTCCCCCAGGCTCAGACATACAAAACAATCTTGCAGCTTCCCATCCTCGTACAGATGGGCAGTGTCCTCTGCCTGCCAAGAGCCAGAGGAGAGGGCTAGCTTACGTGTTACCTTGCCTTCTATTCCATCTCAATTCCGATTATAGGACATTTGTTGTGCCTTCAGAGCTCTTGCTGACTTTGCATAAAGGAGCAGGATAGCGACACATTTCTAAAGTAGGGTAACATTTGAATTAAGATAATCCTAAGAACAAAAGAAGTGACATTAGGCATCGTGGAGAAATACTATCGGTATGTGCTTTGGAGTGACGTGGATCTGGGTTTGAATTTGTCACCTGTTACCATGGGTCCTTAGCCTGTCTCAGCCACAGTGGCCGCATCTGCAAAATGACATAACAATATCATAATAGCCATCTCACAGGGTAATAGGAAGAACTGGGTTCAGTTCCTGGCATATAGTGAGGTCTTCATAAATGGTAACTTATCTGGCTACTCCTACTTGGGTAGACTTTCAGTGAACAAAATATCTTATTTTGTATAGTGATTAATAGCTTTTGACTTTGGTGTCGGACAGATGTAGGTTTGACTCCTGGCTTCACCACTTATTAGCTTTGTGACCTTGGGTGAACTCAAAGTTTCTGTTGCCTCATCTGGGAACAGTTAAACTTTACAGGTCTGTTGAGAGGTTTCTACTTGATGATGTTTTCTAAAGCATCTCAGCCCATGGTAGTATACACAGTAACTCTTGCTACCAATAAGAAGGCAAATATTTCTTCAGGTATCATGTTTCCATCAGTCCAGGCTCCTTGCCTTCCTGTTGTACTTAGAATACACTCTAGAACTCTTCTCCATGCCTACAGGGTCCTATACAATATGGCTTTGCCTACTTGACTGACCTTATCTCCAGCCAATTTCTCCCTCACAGCCATATTGGCCTCCTTGTTATTCCTCAGCCAGACCCAGCTCTTTCCTGCTTCAGGGTCTTTGCATTTGCTGTTCCCTTTCTCTCTTGTGTCTCCAGATCTGCCCTTTGGTGGCTCCTTCTTGTCACCCAGGTTTCAGTGAAAGTATTACCTGTTCAGAGAGGCCTTTTTCAATGACCCAATATAGTTTTCCAATCTCCTAGTTGCTGTGTTTTATTTTCTTCGTAGCATTTATTGCTACATGACATTATTTTCTTTGACTTTATTGTCAATTTCTCCCACTAGAATAGAAGCCCCAGGAGGGCAGCCACTTTATTCTGTTTGGCTCACTGCTGAATCAGAGCAACTAGAACAGGACTTGGGGGATAGTAGAATAGTTATTTGTTGAATGGATAGATGGATGAAGAGAGATGGCAAAGGTCTTGACTCTGGCTTTTGGAATTGTCATGATGGCTGGGAGTGGTATTCCCCCCACGGTATGGAACTGCCTGCAGATTACATGGTAATAGCTCATAGAATGGATTACATCTCTAACTGGAAAGAATCCTAATGGGCTATCCTCCTGCATAGCATTTCTCTCAAGAGGCTGCAGCGGACACCTAAAAAGATGCTTCGTATTAGGCAGCCATCCATGTGCCTCTGTGAAGTAGATCTATTTGCATCGCCCAGATAATTTCATAGGTTGTCTGCCTCACTCTGCATGTAGATACAGATTTAGAGTGTTGAAGTTCCAGTAAACAGGCTCTGGGAGGCATTGGAAGTATTAGACACTTGGCTTGATAACTGATAATGAACCAGAGTTAGGGAGATAGTTTGCATACAAACCTGTGGGTGCAGATGGTGAGTCTACTGGCATAAATTAGCAAAGCCCATAGAGGATCCTGGGCTTGACTATTTTATTGTACGTGGGAGGTTATTAAGAAAATAGTCGAGGGTCTCTGGAAAAATAAGCAATAGCAGTGTGCTGTTCCTGCAGAATTAACAGAGGCAGAATATCCTTGACTGAGACAAGGTTTGTTTCGGGTGTGTGTGTGTGTGTGTGTGTGTGTGTGTGTGTGTGTGTGTGTGTGTGTGTGTGTGTGTGTGTGTGTGTGTGTGTGTGTGTGTGTGTGTGTGTGTGTGTGTGTGTGTGTGTGTGTGTGTGTGTGTGTGTGTGTGTGTGTGTGTGTGTGTGTGTGTGTGTGTGTGTGTGTGTGTGTGTGTGTACATGTTAACAGTTAAGTGGGAAAGGGCCTGAAAACGTGGTGATCCCTGATGATTGGGTTTACCTGAGTCTCTCTAACCAAGTAGAGAGATGTGAATTCTCCCGTGGGCCTCAGGCATTTCCTGGTCAAGAATTCTCATGGCTTGTTCTTCTTATACTTCTCTCAAAGCCCCTAGAAACTTACAGAAGGAGAAACTAGAAGAGCGAAGTGTCAAGACTCAAGGGGTGATCTGGTGGTGGCGGTGATCCCAAAGGCTGGCCCCTGGGCACGAGAGATCCCGATTGGTAGAGAGATGCATTTCTAATAAGCTCCTCATGTGTTTCTGATGCAGATGTTTGAACTATACTTTGAGAAACACTGATGTAGTGTCTTTCACCTACTGAAGTTTTAAAACTTGAGTGTAACCCAAACCTCACACTTCTCCCCAGCCTCCATCTTGCTCTCCTGTCTTCCAACTGCATAAGGTCCACTAGGGAGTTAGCTGTTATTGGCCACTGGGCAAGAGAAGGCCCCTTATTGGGCATTTCCTCTGTTTCTTACTACACATGTGCATTTGTCTATTGGGCAGCCTTTTGATCTCCTTTTGATTCCTGTTTTTCCATCCTCACGTGGATGCTAAAATTCCTTCCCAACTATAGTTGTTAAAGAGTTGTAATTCACTGTTCTAACCAATCAGAGGCTCAATATAGGTGATACGGTGAATGTTTATGGCTCCCCCAAAATTCATGTGTTGAAATTCCAAACCCCAAGGTGATGGTATTAAAAGATATGGGGCCTTTGGGAGGTGATTAGGTCATGAGGGTGGAACCCTTATAAAAGAGACCCCACAGAGCTCCCTCACCCCTTCCACTATGTGAGGATACAATAAGAAGTCCTAGAAAAGGGCCCTCACCTGACCATGCTGGTACCCTGATCTCAGACTTCCAGCCTCCAGCACTGTGAAAAATGAATTTCTGTTGTTGGTAAGCCACCCAGTCTATAGTATTTGGTTATAGCAGCCCGAATGGACTAAGATAGTAGGTGTCCTAGTTATTGGTATAAACGGTTTAAGGCTCTTAGAGCAACTGAAACTCAAATGAAGAAACTCAGGCACCAAACATCAGTGCAAACTTCAGAGCTCTTCCCTGAGCTCCATACCAATGCACACAACACCTACCTCTATCCCAGCATCAGTGCCTCCCCATATCCTGCCCCACGGCAACAGGGGAGCTGGCATCTGTCAAAGACGTGGATAAAGGAGAGTTTCAGAGAGGAGGCTGCATTTGAGCTGAGCCAGGAACACAGGCAAGACATCTACAGATCAAGTTGGAGGGGGAGTGCTGTCTAGAAAAAGGTAACAATATGAACATAATCACAGGAAGTGTAGCATCTTTCCAGCTCGCTGAATATATATCAGAACCATCTGAGTTCAGAAGGGGAAGAGATGGGTTCAAAATGCAGATTTCAGGGCCTTAGCCTCAGAGTTTTTGCTTCTATAGGTCTCGCAAGGGACTTATGGATCTTAATTTCAATAAGCTCCCACCTGAGTGATTTTGATAGAGGTGTTTCATGCAACACACTTTGAGAAACGCTGGCCTAGTCCAACGATAGTTTTGTAGAGATATGGAAACTGAGACTCAGGAGAGTGACCTGTTGGTTAAAGGTACCCATTCTGGGGATGCTGTGAAAGATTCTTCCATTTAAGGTGGGCTCTGAGCCAGGCTCCTTAAAGTCTTTCCTAATTTGTACTTGGCTGTAAATTTAATACCCTTTTTATGATACTCGAAAGAGCTGTGCAGTCTCATGGTCTGGCCATTACTGCTGGCATTAAAGAAATGACTATTACTGGTACTTAATATATCTTCTCCAGTTTTTTAATGACTGTGAGGCACACAGCGGAAGAGGTGCCCTGTGTGCGTATAGCGCACATGTACCGATAGCCCACACCTGTTCTCTTGGTGTGGGTTTGACTGGCAGCAGCTTCTTTCTTCCTTCAGACATTCTAGCTGCCCTCCCTCCTCTTTCCCCAGCTGTTGTGACCCTATTAAAAGAGGACAGTACCTTTACCCCAAGGCTCTCCCCCTGTTGCTTAGACCCCCATGGATCTCCTGGTTACCCTCAAGCGCTAACTTTCAAATTAGCTAATTCTTGGGCAGCAGGAAGAGCCCACCCATTAGGACGCTAAAGAATTACTTTAGGAACTGAAACAAGGGAAACTGATGAGTGTGTGTACTAATCTGAACTTCTCTCTCCCCTGTCATGTTTCTAGGGGAAATGCACGGGAGGGGGTGATGGTGTGGGAGCCCTCGCTTCTTCACCACCCTCAGTAAACTACCTGAATTCCTGCACATCACCCTTCCATGTCATGGAGGATCATGACATGGCAATCAGAGGGCAAATGCATCGTCATTTAGGTTCATGATAGTGTGCTGTCTCGGACTCCTTGAGTTCAGAATGCTTGAAGTGGGTATGCCACAGAAAATGATTTGTGAGGGAATGAAATGTGCAGTTTACATCTACAATTTCCTTTCCCCATAAATAGAAGATTTGGGACTGAAGCACCACTAGTCCAGAATAAGGAAGTTAGAGCAGCTAAAATATCTTCCAGCCCATTTCTTCCCACAAGCCTGGATTGCACTGGGCAGTGAGAGCTTGGGCGTGGGCGAGAGTAAGAAAGAGACAGAAACTAGAATAAACAGGATGGAACAAGTCAGCTGATCAGGAGGAGCCGGGGAGGACTAACCATTTTTCTCCCTCTGTTTCCATGAGTGGCCAGCAGCACCAGGTCCTTTATTTAATCCTTTACTGTCCTGGCAACGACAAAGTATGTTCTGTTTAAGTATCTCTTGGGAGTTTGGGGGGGGGAGGGGAGCCGGGGCGGGGAGTGAGTACCTGAATAGATTTAGTGATTTTTGGTATGTGAAGCATCTTGCGAATTATCTTGCATAAACAAGGTCAAAGATCCACAAAGACTTGCTTCTCCTTTCCGTTACTCTCAGGTTACCCTCAGGTTTCCTGCCTGCTGACTTGCTACAGTCTCCAGGGGAGCCAGTTCCATAAACAGATGCTGGACACCAGCATGAGGGTGCAATGCGGGGGAAACTTTCAGCATATAGATTGATTTAAGGACACTCATTTAGATTTAATAGAATAATTATTGAGATAATTATTGAGATAAATGGCATGTCATGTTAGTAGTTGAATATTGCATAAACAAGATATAGTGGCTATAATTATAGTTCTCTGGATACCTTAATAGGTATATTAAGAGAAGTCAGTGAACCACAAAGAATTTTACTAACAGTCAATATTTCAAGAAATCTATAAGCTGTCCCAGACTATAACCACCACTTTGATTGTCTCTAGAAAATATATAGTTAATAGAAATATGGTCTTCATGGTGCTACTTTTTTCTCAGTTGGTCTAAAGAGGTCTGCCAGCTAATGGCACGTTCTGGACAATTACTTTGTAAGTTGGCCAACGCTGGGGTCTATGGGAAACTTGATATTTTATGGTACTGAAAGTTAACTGAATTATAGTAAACATTGACTAGACGTCTAAACATATGTTATAGTCTCTAGATATTAAATGGTATAGAACTGCTTTCACCTTGTTTCGGTTGCTGGGGTATTAGATAATACACTGCAATAATAACTGTTATGAGACTTTCTGTCATATGGTCTATGGGAGCCTTTATAACCTCTAAATGCGTCTGAGGTGAGCGGCTATATTGCCGGGTAAAACATCTGGACTTGGGGTCGAAACCAAGCTCTGCCCGTTGCTACCTGTGTGACCTTGAGCAAGGTACTTCATCTCTCTGGTTTTCAATTTTCTCGCCTGCAAAATGGGGATAACTATGACGCCTCCCTCTCACAGCTGATGCTGGGGGTGGAAACAAATCAAATAAGGAGCTTGAAAGCACCTGAGGCATAGTAGAAACACAGTCAACATTTGCTTTCCTTCTATAAATGCACAGCAATTTGCAAACAAGTGGTTGAATGCATTAACTTGATTGATGACTTAGAACCAGGTACTGACTTTACTTAAATTTCCCTGTTTGAATCCATCATTATCTTTTCCATGTGGTCGGAATGTAGTTAAAAGCGTAAGCTTTTGATGTCCTGCTTCCAAGTGTAATTAACTGTGGCTTGTAGGTCAGGTTATATAACCTCTCAGTTTCCTCATCTGTAATTTACAAGAATCCTAGTGCCTGCTCCACAGAACTGTCATGAAGATTAAATCATGCAAGCAACATACTTAGCACGACACCTGTTCAAATCGAGCACTCAATCAATATTAGCTATCGATCTTGCTTTGAAACAAGAGGTGCACAGCAGGTTTATGAGGACTGTGTGCAACCGGGAATGACAATCTTTGGGGAGCTAATGGTGTGGGCTGTGGAGCCTCTGTTGTGTATGTCTTCCTTGTTCATTCTCCAGATCTCAAATAGTATTTTATACCTGGAAGCAGCAATCATCATCATACAGTTATAATGTCCATTCATTTCTTCAACAACAAATGGTCATTGGGTGCCTATTAAGTCCTACAGAATTCACTGGGTACTAGATACACAGTTACGAACAAAACAGTCATGGTTCTTACTCTCACTGCGCTTGTAATTTAGGTCATTTGTAGGGTACTATGCTTGGTGCTAGGGAAACATACACTGTGGCCTTGGGATGTTTACAATCTAGTTGAACCACCTTAAATTCTTTCTGGAGCAAGACAAAATTTAACTAGAAAAATAATAATACAGTCTAGCTGGGTTGAGCAGGCATAGGCACATAAAAATAAACGATACAGTATGGTGTGGCTGAGCACCATGTGAGTGACACATTATGCTAGAAGAGTTCAAAGGAAAAGATGATCAGTGAGGGCGATTTATGATCTAATTGATTCCAGAATGATCGGGGGCAGGGCCAGTGCCTGGAACATGGGCCAGATTTTTTCATGCTAGCAGTACTTGGATGTTAGGGAACAAGGAGATTATGAGTAATGGCAAAGGCAAGGACGCAGAAATGTGTGGGGTGTGTTTAGGGAGCATAGACTACTTTAACCGAAGGAGAGATTTTTTTTGTATAGGATGGTACGCGTAGCTGGTGTTGTATAGTTGAGGCAGTAGACAGGAACGTTATTTTGTAGGAACTTGAATATCAGGTGGAGAGTTTGAAGTACCACCAAAATTGTCCAGAGAGGGAGACGTGTACAAAGCGATGTTTTTAGAAGCTGGAGATGTCAGTATGTATGCTGTGTTGCTTGGGTACGTGTTCAAGAAGAGTTATCAGTAATGAACAATTGCAATACTCCCCACCCTAGGGGATGAGGACTAGGGTGGTGACAGTTGTAAGTGAAAGAAGTAGTTCAGTTCCACCTCCCCAACTTTATTCTAAGGAATCAGACGATGGTGTCAAGATGTGTGCACAGAGATGTTTATCCCAGCATCTCAAACATTCTTTAAATAAATGAAACATCACAAATGTGGTTCAAATCTCTGGTTTTAACCCCCCCTCTCCCATATCCCATTTGCCCCTTTCCTTACTCTGTGTCGCCATGAGTTCGGTGTCAATCATCTCCATGCACGTTTTCATAACCACAGTGCATCCACGAACAATATGAAGTGCTATTTGCCAGTTTTTAAACTTGAGAGGAATGGTATCATACTATACATATCCTTCTGCAGCATCATTGCTTTTGAAATTCATCCAGCCAATATATGCAGCTGTTGTTGAGTCGTTGACAAACTTCAGCATGTGCCAGGGTCACCTGAGGGCTTGTTAAACCACACCTTGTTGCCCTCCCCCTCCCAGAGTTTCTGCTGCAGTGAGTTTGGGTTGGGACCAGGAATCTACATTGCTGACACATTTCAGGGACCATATTTTGAGAATCACTGCTCTAGTCCCTAAAGAATAATAAATATTCCACTGTCTGAATGTGCCACAATGTATTTACGTATTCTCTTGTTGATGGACATTGTTTCCAGTTTTTCACAATTCTAAACAGTGTTGTAGTGGACACAGTTTGTTTGTTTATGTCTCCTTGCACCCTTGTGTGAGTTTCTATCGTCTATGTACATAGGAGATATTCCTGGATGGTAGGGAATGCTCATCTTCAACTTTATGAAATTTTACCAAATCATTCTTCAAAGTGGTTGCACTAAGTTTTACTCCTTCCCACCCCATACACATGCCCATGTGTCAGGTTTCCGGTTGTGACACATCCTTGCAAAAACTAAGGTCAGATTTTTAAACTTTGGCAATCTGATGCATATTCTGTTATTGTTTGCATTTATGTTTCCTTATTCATTGGGAAGCTGAATATCTTTTCAGGTGTTTTATTGGCCATTTGAGTTTATATACATTTTGCATTGTTTTAGATCCACATTGTCAATAGAAATATAATGTGGGCCCCATAGTGTAATTTAAAATTATCTAGAAGCCACATTAAAGAAAGTAAAAAGAAGCAGGTGAAATTAATTTTAGTAACACAGTACATCCAAAATATTATCATTTAAAAACATTTAGTCTATATAAACATTGTAAATTAGATATTTAAAATTATTTTTTGCATAATGTCTTAGAAATCTGGTGAGTATTTCACACTTATCATACACCTTAACTCTGATCAGCCACATTTCAAATGCTCAGTAGTTACAGGTGGTTAGTGGCTACCACATTGGAAAGTACAGATTTAGTGCCCAGTGCTTCTTGGATATACAAGTTGCAAAATAATTTCACCACTCTGTAACTTGTCTATTCACTTTGTATATGTTGATTTATATTGTACCAACTTTTTACTTTTTTTTTTTTTTTTTTTTTGCGGTACGCGGGTCTCTCACTGCTGTGGCCTCTTCCATTGTGGAGCACAGGCTCCGGACGCACAGGCTCAGCAGCCATGGCTCACGGGCCCAGCCGCTCTGTGGCATGTGGGATCTTTCCGGACTGGGGCACAAACCCGTGTCCCCTGCATCGGCAGGCGGACTCTCAACCACTGCGCCACCAGGGAAGCCCCCAACTTTTTACTTTTAACGTAGTCACATTTACAGTCATTTCCTTTATGATTTGTGCTTTTGTGTCTTGTTTAAGAAAGCCTTCTTACCCCACGATCATAAAAATATTTTGCAGAATATTCCTTGCCAAGTTTTCCGTTTTTCTTTTAACCTTGAAGATTTTAATCCAATGGGAATTAATTTTTATCAATGTTGTCAGGTGGGAATCTTATGGAAAAAATTTGTTTTCCACATAGTGAACCAGTTGTCCCAGAACCATTTACTGAATAGTCCACTACATTCCATTTATTTGTCATGGTACCTCTCTTATACATCAAGTTTCCATAGAGTAGATTTGTTTCTATGCTTCATATTTTGGTCTATTGGTCCTTTGGTGTACCACTGTGCCAATATCACAGTGTTTTAATTACTAAAGCTTTAAAAAATACGTATGGTATTTGTTAGGGTGAGTCTCCCCACTTGTTTTCCTTTAAAATTTTCTTGGCCGTAATATGAATTTTAGAATCAGCTCATAAAGGTTCATGAAAACTCATTTTTGGATTTTGATCAGACTTGTATTGAATTTAAGTTTCTATGAAAGTATTATTTATTGTCAGTGAAGTTTTATAATTTCCTCCAGAAAGGTATGATGTATATCTTATGTCTAGATACCTTATAGGTTTTTATTACTATTGCAAATAATATCTTTCAAAAATTTATTTTCTAATTTTTGCTTGCTAATGTTTAAGAATGCAATTAATATTTTTGGTTTTCGTATCTTTGTAACTCTTATCGTTCAGTCTTGGTGAATCCTATTTAAAAATTTACGTAGTGTAAAATTCACTTTTTTTTTTTCCGTGTGGCACGTGGGATCTTAGTTCCCTGACCAGCGATTGAACCCATGCCCCTGACAGTGGAAGTGCGGAGTCCTAACAACTGGACCACCAGGGAATTCCCAAAATTCACTTTTCTTTGGTATAGAGTTCTGTGAAGTGAGACAGATGCATACAGTTGTGGAACCACCACTACATCCAGGATATAGAACAGTTTTATCACTCCCCAAATTCCCTTATACTGCCACTTTCTTCAACCCTTTTCTTCATGTCCATCCTCTGGAAATCACTTATCTGTTTTGTCTCTCTAGTTTTGCCATTCGCAAAATATCATATAACTGGAATCACATTGTATTTATACTTTGGAATTTGAGTTCTTTAACTTAGTAATATATATCTGAGATTTATCCATGTTGTTGCATATGTTGGTAGTTCATTACTTTTTATTGCTGAGTAGGATTCCATTGTGCAGATGTACTATAATTTATTCATTCACCAGATGAAAGACATTTGAGTTGTTTCCAGATTTTGGTGATTATGAATAAAGCTGCCATAAACATTCACATACAATATTTTGTGGGAATTTGTTTTCATTTCTCTTGGATAAATATCTAGGACTCAAAATAAATATGTTTAACTTTATAAGAAGCTGTTAAACTATTTACTAAAGTGACTATACCATTTTGCAGTCCTATCAGTGATATGTAATAATTCCAGTTGCTCCACATCCTTGTCAGCACTTGGTATTGTCCTAGTTTTTATTTTTCTTTGTTTTGTTCTTCGGCCATTCTAATAGGTGTGTAGAAATATATCATTGTGCTTTAAATTAGCATTTCCTTAATGACCAGTGGTGATAAACATCTTTTTTGTATAGTTATTTGCCATTTGTATATCTTCTTTGGTAAAGTGTCTGTTAAAATATTGTGCCCATTAAAAAAGATTAGGTTGTTTTCTTATTGTTGAGCTTTGAGAGTTCTTTAGGTGTTCTGGATACAAGTCCTTTGTCAGATATGTGGTTTGCAAATATTCTCTCCTAGTCTGCAGCTTTTCTTGTTATTCTTTGATCATTGTCTTACACAGAGGAAAAATTGCAAATTTTGATGGAGTTCAGTTTCAGTTTTTTCTTTTATGGATTTTCCTCTTGGTATCATGACTAAGGGTTCTTTGCTCAACCCCAGATCACGAAACTTTTCTCCCATGTTTTCTTCTGTAAGTTTTATGGCTTTGTTTTACCTTTAGGTGCATGACTCATTTTGAGTTAATTTTGGAATAGAGTGCAAGGTATGGCTTTACATTCCCTTTTTGGCATATGGATGTCCAAATTTTCCAACATCATTTGTTGGCATGACTATTATCTATCTCTGCCTTTGCACCATTGTCAACAATCAATTGACTATGTATGGGGGTATTTCGTATTTTTTTTATTAATGAGATGTAACTTATATACCACAAAACACATACTTTAAGTGAACACTTCAGTGGTTTTTATATTTATAGGGTTGAGCAACCATCACCACAATATAATTTTGGAATATTTCCATTACCCCTAAAAGAAGCCTTTTGCCCATTGGCAGTAGATCACCTTCATTGGTGCCCACCTTGTCCCAGTCCTAGGCAATTACTGATCTACCTTCTGTCTCTCTGAATTTGCCTACAGTAAGTCCCTTACACGTGAACCTTCAAGTTGCGAACTTTCAAAGATGTGAACGTGTGTTCGCATGTCCATTCACGTAAGTTAGTTCACATGTCTGACATACATTGTCACGTGTGTGCACATCCTCTACAAGTGGTTGTGCTTTTGTGTACTTTACAGTACTGTATAGAGTACAGTAGTACAGTGTCTTTATTTCAAGCCCAGATGTCCAGAAGCAAGTGTAAAAGCAGCGGTGATGTAGCTGGTACTGCTAAGAAGTGCCAGCTATTGTACTACTGTACTGTACTGTAAGATTAAAAATGTTTTATTTTTTGTGTTTTTTAAATGTATTATTTGTGTGAAAAGTATTATAAACCTATTACAGTACAGTACTATATAGCCGATAGCATTAGTTGGGTACCTAGGCTAACTTTGTTGGACTTATGAACAAATTGGACTTCTGAACACGCTGACGGAACGGAACTCATTTGTATGTAGGGGACTTACTGTATTCGGGATATTTCTCATAATTGTAATCATACAATATGTAGTCTTCTGTTACTGTTTTTTTCCCCCACGTAGCATAATGTTGTCAAGGTTCATCCATGTAGTAGTATGTATCATAACTTCGTTCTCTTTATCAGAGAATAGTATTCTGTTATATGTACATGTCACACTTTGTTTATCCATTCATCCGTTGATGGACAGTTGGGTTGTTTCCATGGTTTGGCTCTTCTAAATAATGCTGTTATGAACATACGTGTACAGGTATATGTACGATATATTTTCATTTCTCTTGGATATATACCTAAGATAGGAATGGCTGGGTCATGTGGTAACTCTGTGTTTAACTTTTTAAGGAATTTCCAAACTGTTCTCCAAAGTGGCTGTACCATTTTACATTCCCACCAGCAGTGTAAGAGGATTCCAGTCTCTCCACATCCTCACCAGTTCTTCTTATTGTCTGGCTTTTCATCGATGACATTTTGGTGCTTAAGAAGTGATATCTCATTGAAGTTTTGATTTGCATTTCCCTAATGACTAATCATGGTGAACATCTTTCCAAGGGCTTCTTGGTCTTTCATGTATCTATTCAAACCCTTTATCCATTTTTAACTGGGTTATTTGTCTTATTTAATTGTAAGAGTTCTTTACATATTCTGGAGGCAAGTCCTTTACTCGAGATATGGCTTGCAAATACTCCCAGTCTGTTGAGACATCATT
This sequence comes from Hyperoodon ampullatus, assembly GCF_949752795.1. Classification (NCBI taxonomy): domain Eukaryota; kingdom Metazoa; phylum Chordata; class Mammalia; order Artiodactyla; family Ziphiidae; genus Hyperoodon; species Hyperoodon ampullatus. The sequence continues at coordinate 101,775,380 of NC_136913.1, read as the reverse complement.
TCTTCAAAGGTATCCTCTGAAAAACAAAATTTTTTAAATTTTGATGAAGGACTTCCTTGGTGTTCCAGTGGTTAAGACTCCACACTTCCAATGCAGGGGGGCACAGGTTCGATCCCTGGTCAGGGAACTAAGATTCCGCATGCTGTGCAGTGTGGCTAAGAAAAAAAAAAATAATAAAATATTGATGAAATTCAGTTTGTCTGTTTTCTTCTTTTATCATTTGTGCAATATCTGTCACATCTAAAAAAAATGTTGCCCAGCCCAAGGTCATGAAGGTTTACTCCTGTTTTCTTCTAAGACTTTTATACTTGAACTCTTATATTTAGTTTTGTGGTCCATTTTTAATTAATTTTTCAGTATGATAGGAAGTAGAGGTCCAGGTGTATCATTTTGCATGCACATATTCAGTTGTCCCAGCATAGAACTCTTTTTGTATTCTCAATTTTTTCCCATTAATTTACGTGTCTTTCTGTAAGACCACACTGTCTTGATTTCTGTAGATTTATAGTGTCTTATATGTGAGGCTTCCAACATTGTTCTTCTTTTTAAAGATTATTTGTTTACTATTCTAGTTACTTTGCCTTTCCATATCAGTTTTACAGAATGCTTATATTTGTCTAGCTTTTCTTGATGTAGAAAGTATGCAAATATAAATAGTTTTGCTGCTTTTCCAACTTTTCAATTTTTTTAATTTCTTGTCTTATTGCATTACTGGGATCCTCCTGCAAAATTCTGAACAGAAGCATAGAGGACATCCATGTCTTATTTCTAACTTTAAAATGAATGCTTCTTATGTTGTTATACTAAATGTGGTGTTTACTGTTGGTTTGTGGTAGACATCCTTTATCAGGCTAAGGAAGTTGCCATATATTTCTACTTTAATATGAATTTTACTTTTTTTCCCACAAACTATTACTTTCAGTCATTCTGTGCTTGTATGCAGATTTTTATCTTGTGTCCCCTTTTAATGAAAGCATAGAGTTTTAATGGTGCCAGGTTTATCCTGAGATCTTATTTCCAACTCCTTGTTTTGTATGAGCCATGACCTTCTCTTCTCTACATACGTGACTATTAAAATTCAAGATTCTAGTTAAAGGAGACTCACAGATATCCCAAAGCTGTTCTAATATTAGGTCATATGCCCAGTGTCCTGGTTTTCAGGTTCCTCTTCATTTTTGGTGTCTGGTGGTTTCTTTTACTTTTATGAGAGTTCAGCTAAGCATTTAAAAGTCTGGCTTTTAAATAAAATTCTGCATTTCTAGATATTTTACAGCAGGAAGGTTTTGGGGGTCCACTATATTATTGGGAACTGAAGATTTTCACATTGTTTATAAATGGGAAAAAAATGGAAACAACCCAATGATTAATCTAATGCATAGCCTAGTGGCTTCAAATGTTTGGCACTCAATAAATATTTGTTGAATGCTTCATGATTTATAGCTCATGACGGAAGAAGAGGAGAATGAAGTAAAAAATAATGAACCGAAGTTTTGAGCCTGGGAGAATGATGATGATAGACAAGGGGGGTAGGCTAAGAAGGGGACTAGTTTGTGGGAAAAAATATGAGTTTGATTTTGGCTATATTTTGTTGGAGGTGGCAGAAGGCCTTGCTTGTTGAGAGTTTTGGCTGGGTATGTGGGACTAAAGCTCTGGAGAAAGGTCAGGGCTGGATGAATAAGCTAGGGAATTGTTGGCAATAAGGTGATGATTGAAGCTATGTCACTGGGGTAGAGAGTGTAAAGTAAGAACAGTAGAATTGGTTTAAGATTTAGCCTTGATTGGGGTAGAAAGAGAAAGCACAACCTATGGAAGTAAATATAAAAGGTGAAGTCCAAGCAATAGGATAATGAAGACATTGTAGTATCACAAAAAGGTGGAAAGGGAGAGATTTTAAGGAAGAAAGGGTTGTTTCAGGAGAAGTTGGTTGGCCAACAGATTCAGGTACTGTGTAGAACTAAAGACCCCAGGATTTACTTGTGAGGAATGGTTTCATCCCAGTCCTATTTATAACCCCATGGCAATAAGCATGTTATAACATTTCTCTTTTTATCTATGATATCATTTTCATCTTGAGTCTAATCAAAGAATCAGAAAGAATGGTTTGTGTTATGATTTTTTTCCACATGTGTATGCTTTTGTGTTTACCTATTTATACGCACACATAAACACATCTTTGAAAGTACATCTTGTTATAAATCTCTAGATGTAGTTGTATAAAAGCCACTTAGAGATTTCCTGCTATTGAAAAGCCACAGTATACTGTTTTAAATATTTTTAACTTTGTTCAGAGCAAAAAGGACATGGCCCCTTAAAAAAATTAAGTGGGTTTGGAAGAGGCTTGAAGTCTGTTACATAAATTTCTAAGGAAACCGACTGTGTGCTAATGCCAACTAAAAGTCACGGCAAGCATGCTGTGAACATGTGCAGGGTATGACCGTAATCTTCTTTTCTCCCCCATCTCTCTTTTCTTACTGCTAACAAGGAACGAGAATTTTTAGAGGCTAGAAACTTGGAAAGGAAAATAGGACTTTTTTAGAAGGGTTGTAAATTGCCAACTCTAGGTCTGACCTGCTAGTGCGGGGGTATCAACAGTTGAATGAAAGCCATTTGAAAGAGCTTTCTATGATAAGCTCTTCCAAAGCTGTAAGTGCAGGAACCATATACGGGAGCTATATATATATATATATCTACACACATATATCTATTTATCTATCTTCCTACAAATTTCTGACTCTCAAAAAATATTAAGGGTGAGTTATAGAGTTATTGTTTACTTAGATGTGAGATGAACACCTAGAATTAGACTAAACAACAGTGGCTATTGGTTCCTCAGGGCTACCTCATTTTAACTAGTGTTAAAGTCTTAGTATAGACTATGTATCACATTTTCTTATGTTGTAGTTAGAAATTATTTTTATTGTTTTTCAATAGTTTTATTTGTAGAGTTATATTTGTAATAAAGCTTAAATGTCTCTGTGTGTGTAATGCAAACAAATGTGCACTAGTTGTCAGGTATAATGGTGGGTCTAGATTAAAATCTTCGTTGCCTATTGTCTTCAGCTGGGAATGATTTCATCAGCAGAACCTGTTATGTATTTGACCCTCTGAATTGTGGGGAGTTCATCAATACCGTAGGGCTCATTCCTAGGATTTAGAAGGCTAAAGATGTGGTATAAATGGAGCACAGGATTAATCTGAGTTCGTGATCTTGAATGAGGGAAGACAGAAGTCAGAGAGAACAAAAGTCAATGTCAAGGGAATAGTAGGGAGAGCAGAGGCAGACATATTGCTGCAGAGATCAGGAGTCTTTGAGAGACAGACCAAACCTGCCTGAGTCAGGTGGCCTTTTATACTTTTTAGGCCATAGCACAGAACAACTGGATTCCCAGGGGGTGGCCAGGGCTAGAGGCTGGCATGCAGCTGTACTGTCCCAGTTTGCTGCCTTGGCCATTCTTGGAGCTGGAGCAGACCCTGACAGAATCCTCTTCTGCTGGGATCATGAGGCCGTAACCTAGCCAGCCTGTCCAACTGATGACAGCACTCCTGGTTTGTACACCTCATATCTTGGAAGAAAGGGGAAGCCTCCCGCCTGTCAGCACTGCAAGCTCAAACCTACAATGAGATGGCAAACATCACAGAAACACACAATATTTATTTTTTAGACATTGCATTTAAGAAGGAAGTTTCCTGAACAATGGATGTAATGACAATCAAAGGTGGAAGAGTATGAACCAGTTTGGTAGCCATTAAGTCTTTAATTTTCCGGTCCATGTGGATTGACAAGAATGAGAAACCAGATGGAAAGGAATGTATCCTTAAACATTCGAACAATTGATTTTTGTCTATGATAAAGCAAATGTATGTAATGAAACCCTTGTCTGAAATTCTGTCTGTATGGAAAAGGGGTGAGATAAGTGGGCAGATTTTCTATAGTTGCTTCTAAAGGCCTTAAACTAACTTAAGTTGGAAGTTTTTTCTCCTTGTGCTGGAAATTTTTCAAACATTTTTTGGATACCTTGGTATAAACTTGGATGAAAACCCTCACAGACATCTCATAATTTATTCATGGAGCCTCATAGGATCACTTGGTTTTCTCAGCTATGAGATATCAGTTTGGCTACAAATATTGAAATCCAGGATGACTCAAGTCTTTGTTTTTCCCTGTTAACTTACTTGAAATAATGAAGCAGAAGTCTAATATTTGACTATGATTATCCAGCAGTGTGTTTAGATTAGGATCTTTGTTGCCTATAGTCTTTAGCTAGGAATGATTCCATCAGCAGAACCTGTTACATATTTGTCCTCATAGGCCCCACTACCCAAGAGAAATGTCAGTGGGTTAGATTTGGGAGAAAGCCCGAGTCTGTTGTGATCTAAGAAAGGAATGAAATGCTCCTGCAACTGTGGGCTGCACTGGTCTCAAAATAGCCAGTAGCTGAGGCCTGAGTTGCCTGTAGGAGCTGGTTGGACCAAAGCCATGACACCATTGCTGCCTAGCTTCAAGCTCAGCGATCTTCTGCAGGACAAATGCCCCTGACCTATCTGGAGTGCTCCCGTGCTTTCTCGCACCTGATTTGCTGTTCCTGCCAATGTTCAGGCTGCAGTCACTGACCTAGGACAGTTCTTTTCTCCAAGGGAGCATGTTTGAGTGGATGTGAGGCTCTTCATCAATGCTGTGCACACACCTGTGCTCATAAACCATACCCCTGACTTCTTTGAGGGCTGGAGCATTGAGAGAGTTGGGATAGTAGGGGTAGAATTTACTGTGATCAGAGATTGGATTGCGTAGCCCAAACCAGCCTTATGCATAGATAGACTAGGTGGCCAATCACATGGTATGATTTGGACATGGTCTTGCTCCACCTTACTCTCAAAATATCCTCCTCCTGAGACTGCCCTAGTGCCTGATATACCACCGTTAAAGATGGCTTCCTCTAGTTTAAGGCCTTCTCTACAAAATACAAATCCTGGGGCCCAGCACAGTGCTCAACCACTTAGTAGGTCCCCAAATATGTGTTGAATAAAAAGTGAATTGGAGGAATTGTCTATTAACCTAATTCACAGTGGTATTAATGGGGACGATTAGGTTACCAGATGACTCAACCATTTAAAACAGTGCTTCTCAAACATTAATGTATATAATGATCACCTAGGGGTCTTCTTAAAAGACAGATTCTAGGGCTGGACGAGATCTGAAAATCTGCATTTCTAACAAGTTTAGGTGATGCCAATGCTATATATACTTTGAGTAGCAAGGATTTAGAAGACCTCAGGGCAGGGTTGCCCACCTTACCTGATCAAAGAATCTCTTGGGATGCTGGTTAAACATTCAAACTCAGAATCTCCAGGAGGTAGACTTGGGAATCTTTATTTTTAACAAGTTCTTCAGGTGATTTGCATGGCTGGAAAAATAATCTTAGGAGGGAATGGGACATGGGCTTAAAAACATATGGGGGCATTGTGTTGGTCCATGGACCTTTTGGAATAAGAGACTTGGAGACGGCACTGGGACAGATTGGAAAACATATAGCTACAATTTTGCTCTAGAGTAATTCCTGTATGTGGCCTGGAGTTAGAAGGTAGAGGGAAAATGAGGAACTACTTAATTTTTTTCCCAGCAGGTAGCATTGGTATCACAGTTTACTAGCACAAAGCTTGGTTTTCTGTTTTTTTTGTTGTTGTTGTTCCTTGAGTAAGTTTGGTATCTTGAAAACAGCCAAGTTGATAGATAAAATTTGGGCTATTACTTTTAACTTCAAACAGTTTTCCTTACATTTGTCTTCTCTGCCAGTTTTTAAACCTTTAGCCCTTTCACCGTCGTAGATTCTGTGAAACGTTGGGAAACCTTGTTTTCTTGAACTAATAAGACAGAGATGCGAGGGAATAGTCTATTAAGCAGGGCTGCTGGAGAGACTGTCATTTCTTTAATATCCACCCATTGAGCCATGGAACTGTGTGAGGCCCAGCATTGGGATTGGAGGCAGCGATGTGCTTCAGTCTGCAGCTATTCTGGAGCATCACCAATGACCGAGGTGAAAGTTTCTCAAATAAGACATTCTGAATGAGATGTGCGGCAAGTGTGAGAGGCTGCTGAGGAGAGGCAGGCAGCTTCAGTGCAGACACGAGCTAGGAAACACGGGCACTGGGGAAATATCACTGACTTGCCAGAGGCCGCGTTACAAGTTGGTGGAGTGGCTCCTATTTGTATTAAAGTTTTCTTATTTCCAATTCGGAACTGCAGCCTTGGGGCTATTGATGTCTCTCGTTTTTAAGCTACCCTGTGGAAAGATCTGCTTCTCATACTTACATACTTTTGAACTCTGTCTCTCCCCTTCTCCCCTTCCCATCTGTACAACTGGGATAGTGGTTGGGTTTTGCAGCCAACCACAAGAATGAGTTTTCACATTATTCCAGGCAAGAAGGGCTTCTTTGTGAGAAGACATTAGACTTGTTTTTGTCAAGCTGCATTCCAGCGTGGAGACCTAGAGGGACCCCAGACCATATTAGTATCCCTTTATCCTCTCCTACATCTTCTTGTACTTTGAGAATGATCCAGTGACAACACCTATGACTGTTCAGGGTCACTTTAAAGGGTCAGGAATGGCAAGTTTAAACACAGAGTGTTGACTTCATTGCTTTCAGGAGCCATGATGAACTCTAGGGAGTTGCCACCAGGTGACCAATGATGCGTATTTGAGTGCATGTCTATTGTCATTTGCCTGCCTTCAGATGTGAGAGACTGAGGGGCCTAAGTACATGACACACATTCTGTTGATTACTTACATACAAAACCATATCTAGGTAACTCATTTTAATTTCTAACTGCTACTTATGAATAACACGATACACCAGTGGTCAGATGACATTGAGGGACTCAGGCACAATATTTCCTCTTTGCTGCCTGAAAAGAAGGTACCAGAGGTACTGAATCTGTGTTTGGGAGGTCCAGGGGTGCCAGAAGGGCCTGGTGTGTCTCAGGGTTTAGGGATGCCGGAACAAACGGGGATTCATGAGGCTGGCAGGTACCTTGACGTCTAGGCACTAAAACGTCCAGAAATTCTCAGCAAGACCAAGGTGGTTCTTTTAACGTGGAGGTTGCAGCTAAATATGTGAGGTAGCTGAGGGAGGCTGAGGCTGTTTCCAATGCTATTTATTTATTTATTTTTAATTTTAAATTTTATATTGGACTATAGTTGATTTATAATGTTGTGTTAGTTTCAGGTGTACAGCAAAGTGATTTAGTTGTACATATTCATATAGCTATTCTTTTTCAGATTCTTTTTCCATATAGGTTATTATAGAGTATTGAGTGTAGTTCCCTGCGCCGTACAGTCGGTCCTTGTTGGTTATCTATTTTTTGTATAGTAGTGTGTGTATGTTAATCCCAAGATCCTAATTTACCCCTCCCCCCCATGGTATATTTTTGCCTGGATGGAGCTATGGAGGAGGGGCTATGAAATGAAGGTTTTGCAGAAGGGTGGGACCCAAAATCAAAAACCAAAAGCTGTAAAGACAGAGAATCCTAGTTTAATGGAAAGAGCTCTATTCAAAGATTAAAGTATTGAGAAATAATGAGAAGAAAAATAATGCTGAGCATTCAGAAATACTTCTCCTGGAGTATTCGTTTTCTAACACTGTCATAACAAATCGCCATAAACTGGACAAAAACGACACAAATTTATTAGCTCATGGTTCTGTAGGTCAGAAGTCTGGGTACAACATAGTTCAACGGTTCTTTTGCTTAGGGTCTCACAAGGCCAAAGTCAAAGAGTCCGCCAGACTGTTCCTTTTAGGGGGGCATAAGTGGAGAATGCACTAGGCTCGTTCAGCTTGTTGGCTTAGTTCAGTTCCTTGTGGTTCTGGGACTGACATCATCCCTATGTCCTTACTTGCTGTGGGCTGGGGGTTGTTCTCAGCTTCTAGAGGCTGCCCTCATTGCCTGACTTCTGTTCCCATTCAAAGCCAGCGATAGCAAATTGAGTCCTTCTTATGCTTCTAATCTCCCTGACATCCCCTTTTGTTTGTTCTTGCCCCTTCTGGCTTCAAGTAGGAAAGCTTCTCTGCTTTAAGAGCTCATGTGATTAGATTGGGCTTACCTGGATTATCCAGGGCAACCCCTGTGTCTTAAGGTCCATACCTTAATTATATCTGCAAAGTCGCTTCAGAGTAGAACCCAGATTAGTGTTGGATAGTATAACCATGGGATGGGAATCTTGGAGGGAGAGGGAGGAAGGATATCTTTATGATTCTGCCTATCACACCTGGAATCTTAGAAATGTGTTCTGATCTTAGAAAGGGATGGTGGGGCAGTAAATCTCAAGAGCCTTAGAGAACCATCCAATGGTTAATGGAGAAGAAAGAGGAGTAAAAATGTGGAACTGATGCCCATTCACTATTTTACATTGATCAGGAGAGGGAAATCTGGAACTACAAAGGGGAAAAAGGAGATCCTTAGAAGAAGGGCCTTATGTCCAGATGACATTTACAATATTTAACAACCGCCATGGCATGGTCATCAACCAATCACAATGCATCCTGGCCAGTACTCCACATTGGTGCATACCTACTGTATTACAGTTTATGGGTCCAAGATAACATGATTTTCACCATCCTTGCTGTTGGGACCATGGCCCTACTATGAAGGGGACTCCAAGCCCGGTCCTTCTTGCCCACTTAAGGCCCAGCCTCAGAGTGAAGATCTTTTGTGCATCAGGGCACTACCCAGAAAGAAGAGGCCATTCTCCACGCAGGGATTAGAAAAGTCTGAAAATGTGTAGGAAAGGAAGCCTGGGTAGTGGTGTGATGGTGGAAGCTGGGATCAGGAGTCCAGACTGACCCACAGAGTCAAGAGATAGGAATATGGGAGCCAGTTTTTGTTTTAAACCTTTTATTTTATATCAGAGTATAGTTGATTAACAATGTTGTGTCAGTTTCAGGTGTACAGCAAAGTGATTCAGTTATACTTATACATGTATCCATTCTTTCTCAAATTCTTTTCCCATTTAGGTTGTTACATAATATTGAGCAGAGTTCCCTGTGCTATACAGTAGGTCCTTGTTGGTTATCCATTTTAAATATAGCAGCATGTACATGTCAATCCCAAACTCCCTAGCTATCCCTTCTCCCGACCCTTCCCCCCTGGTAACCATAATGGGAGCTAGTCTTTGAGGCAGACAGGTAAGCATTTGTCTGAGTGAGGTCTGAATGCAGGATATCATCATTCTAGGTTATCAAGTGAGCAGATTCACAAACATTGTCAGGCAAAACCAACCAACAAACATACTGTCTACCCAGGCTGATGTGTGCTAGGTAATTAATGGGGACTGGGGTGGCTAGTACCCCATATGGGAAAGTTAGAGGGATGGCAATTGGAGTAGTCAGCATAAAAATTGAGGACTCGGTCATGAAGACTGGGTATCAGGAGGCCACATATTAAGTCATTGGGAGAATTGGAGTTCCAAGTGAGGACTTTTGCACAGAGTAACAAGACACAGACATAGTCACTGGGACATTGGGGTCTCACAGTAATAATGGAATCAAGAATATAACAAACTAGATGCTAAGTTACTGGTTTAGGGTTCTTAGGATGTAATAATTGGTAAAAATTATCATATCTCTACTCCCTCTCATGTTAGAGAAGAGGAAACATGCCTGGAGAATAGAACTTGCAATAGAACTTGGTACTAGGACAGGTTTCTAGACGCCTCATCTACTTGGTGTTCTTTTCCTCACACTGCCCTTCTGACTTGAGCTAGGGCAGGTCTTGCAGTGTGGTTTGCAGCTGACTGTAGAAGGTGAAGTTAACCTAGCTGATGACTCAAAGGGTTGCTGGCAGGCTTAAAGCCCAACCATGGTCTCTTAGTGCAATCTTAAAATAAAAATAAAATTAAATTAAAAATTATTATCTTACTATTTATTTTTTTAATTGAAGTATAGTTGATTTATAATATTGTGTTAGTTTTAGGTGTACAGCAACGTGATTCAGTTTTGCATATATATATATATATATATATATATATATTCTTTTTCAGATTCTTTTCCCTTATAGGTTATTACAAATATTGAGTATAGTTCCCTGTGCTATACAGTAGGTCCTTGTTGGTTATCTATTTTATGTGTGTCAGTGTATATATGTTAATCCCAAAGTCCTAATTTATTCCACCCCTCACGCCCCTTTCCCCTTTGGTAACCATAAGTCTGTTTTCCATGTCTGTGGGTCTTAGTGCAATCTTAGCTCCAGGATCTGGCCCCCCCTACAGCATCCTGTTGTTCCGGATACTAGTAGTACAAGCATAGTCTCTATATCAGCTTTATGACATTGGCGTATGTTGCTCTGAACTTAAATAAAAGGCGAGTTGGGAGTAGACTCTTGTCTGCTAAAAATAACTTCACTTGGAATGCTCAGTTATAGGAAAGCACAAAGCCACTACTGAAAGCAACAAATAGATATCACAGGTTTCCATGACACTGGAGAAAACGATGGTTTCACATGGGAGGAAAATTAAGGTTAAAAAAGTCTTCTCACATTCATAATGCTACCCTTCTTGTCACTTTAGATAAGGCCTCAGCTGATTGGGACCAAGAGTAGGTGGTAAAAAAAAAAATTAGAAATGGAAAGATGCAAGGCAAGAGAATGGGTGAATCTGTTCAAAGAAAGGGGCTGCTTCCTTAGCCTTGCATGTTATAACTTGCCTACTTATCCGTCACCAAAGAACATGCCTATTGCTATCAGAGATGCAAAAAAGGGATGCTTTTCACACAATCCAATCCACTCAGCCAACAATGCATAAAAGGACTTGGGTAGAAAAGTTTATAATGTGTTTTATGGTAGTTGAAAAACTCATTTAAAGGCTCCTTCAGCTCAAGTGCATTTGGGAGCTCCTAGTTAGAGCTGCTGAAGTGGCCACTGCACAAGCTAAAGGAAGGTGAATGAGGCCTCCTTGGTTTTTTAGCCCAGAGGTGAGCACTCGTGCTCTTGGCTAGCTGTTGTCTGAGGCCTTGCTCATTTTGAACACACCATGAGCACAGGCCTTAATGATTACTTGGGGATACGATCTGGGCAAGTTTGAGTTTATGAAAAGCATTTCTAAGGTCACATGCCTTCTTATTGGACAGGGTATTTAATATTGTGTTTCATTTCATTAAAAAAAAATTTCCCTAAATAATTTACTATGCCCAGCATGTCATCTTAATTCAAAAATTTTCAAGGGACATGTCTCATGTGGCTTAAAAAGAAGCTTAGACATAATATATTCAGATTTGATTTGATTTTGATTTTCCATGCATTTAAAAACAGGAAATAAGAGGGGATTCTCAGAACAGATTTAGAATTTCATATTTGGGTACCCAATGATGGTGTCTAGCTTATCAATAGACAGAAATAAATGAACAGCTGTTTTAATGACTGGGAGGTTGATTGCTTCATGGTTGTTATATTTATACTCATTTCTACATGTTCTACATTGAAACGTTTTTAACTTGGAGTTTAAGGCCCTGTTTTTTTGTTTTTTTTTTTAACCTAGATTCACTAATTACAGGACGCATTTGAGAATGTCACATAATATTGTTTCTCAATCCCCTCATTGGTAATTATAAAATAGGGATAATTGTACTAGCTAATGTTTATTCAGTGCATACTCATTTTACAGATGAGGCAGCTAAGGCACAGAAAGCTAGGTTATAACTTGCTCAGGGTGACCCAGCTAGTAATAGCAGAGGTAGGATTCCAACTCAGGTAGACCAGTTCCAGAGCCTATGCTTTTAACTCCTAGTTTTATATATTGAAGGGGTTTTAAGGCTCAAATCAAATGTAATCATATGTGTGAAAGTGCTTTGCAAACTATAAAATGCCAGATAAACAGGTATTATAAAAGTTTCTGAGCCTGACAGAAGGCTTTGGTTTCCTCTGAGGAAGAATATTCTTGGCAGTAAGAAAGTTTTGGTCTGGTGATAGGACGTTCCAATACAGTAGGCATGATGCCTTGGTTTGAAACGCTTAGAGTAGCAGAAAGCTCACTGGACTGAAAGGAAGCCGACCTGGGTTCTAGCGCCAGTTGAGCCACTAATAACTGATCAATCTTGGCTAAGTTATCTAACTTCCCTGAACCTCAGTTTCATTAAGTAAGAAGCAAGACAATTGGTGTGGACAGTGGTTCTTAAGTTTTCAGGGGCATGAACCTCCTGTCCATCGACTTATGGACTCTAATAACAGCTCTGGCATCTCGCCACAAACTTTGTATCCAACTTGAGGGTTTCACAGATCCCCTGCAGCCCAACCATGGTTCAACAGACCTGAGGTTAAAAACTCCAGGTCTCCATGTTAGAAGGTTCTTTGTAGCTCTCAGACTCTAAGATTGGAACTGCACTTTGTAAATACCTGCTTTCAAAAAGTTCTTTACAGGAAAGTGGCCCCATAAATCATGGAAAATGCGCATGAAACCACTGTGCTGAGATGGTCAGAATCACATGATTTAGAATTTAGGAAGGGATTGCCATTGATAGCAGGAAGGTATAGCTGTAATAGCTCACCAGAGAATTCTGCATTTCCATTTTATTTTGCTGAGGAACTTTTTTGAAAAGGGGAGGAGACAGCCACAGTGGCAATATCCAGCTTGATAATATTAATCATACATTCAGTTTTGCAGTACACTTAGAAAAGTGCTGGACTTAACTGCTTTTAGTTCTGGTATCAGCAAAAGATAACAGCACTGTTTCCTGCTGGTCCACAGGGAGAAGCAGTATTTTTTTTATAAGAAGCCAGCTTTGGCATGTAAGCCATAAAGAATTTTATATCAGTAAAAGTAGACAGTGTCAACCCCAACTGGGTGCAAGATTGGTGGGTGGTCTGTTTGTGAAACATTTCTAATTACTGTGATGAGTCCTGCTGGGGTTGCTAAAATGAAGTGTCTGTCATATCCATTTCCTGGTGTTTTGAAACAGCTGCAAGAATTGTCAAAGAATTCCAAAGTCCGTGGAGCCGTGGAGCAAAGGAAGTATTTTCAGCAAGGATCCAATCCACCCGCTCATTTTCTAGATGAGAACTACTGAGGTTCGTTCTGTCTTAGATCTGGTCCTTTGGAAACAGACTGAACAGAGTTTTGTGTGCAGGAAATTTCTTGGGGAGCACTCTCAGGAAAAAGTCTCTAAGGAAATGAATGAAGGAGGATTGGGTAAAAGGATTTGCTGAACTGTGATGTGGTTACAGCAAGTTGCTCACAAGCTGAGGTGTTCCTTTAGAGTGATCTCCAGTTGAGGCAAGGTGGGGATGGGGCTTTGAACACCTGCACTGCCTGATGATTAGATGGAAAGGAGCCATAACATCAGACGTAATATCCCTCTGGTTGAGGGCAGTTTCTGGAGACTGATTCACCTGTGAGCCATCAGCAGCCAACACTCCTGGCAACTGGGGAAATGAGTGCCTTGGTCCAGAAGGCGGTTCTGGATGACTTAGCACAGCATCTACTACAACAACAGAGAGTTTCATTTGGACCACCATCATCTCTCAGCTAGATCACTGCAATGGCCTTCGAACTGGTTTCCTTTTCTACACTGCAGCCAGTGTTATCGTTCTAAAACTCAGTTCTTATCATGTTGCTATGGCTACCAACTATTTTTAAAATTAACTAATTTTGTATCATATAAGTTTCAGATGTACAGCATTATAATTTGACATCTGTACACACTACAAAGTGATCACTGCCACAAGTCCAGTTACCATCCATCACCATACAGTTAACCCCCTTCACCATTCCACACCCCCCCCAATCCCCTTCCCCTCTGGTAACCACTAATCTGTTCTCTGTATCTAAGTTCATTTTATTTTGTTTGTTCATTTTTGTTTCTTTAGGCTCCACATGAGTGAAATCATACAGAATTTGTCTTTCTTCATCTAACTTATTTCACTTAGCATAATACCCTCAAGGTCCCACTGTTGTCTCAAATGGCAAGATTTCATTCTTTCCTGTGGCTGAGTAGTATCCCATTGCATATGTATATACCCCATCTTCTTTATCCATCCATCAGTGGACACTAATGTTGCTTTCATAACTTGGCTTTTGGCAATAATGCTACAATGAACATAGGGGTGCACATATCATTTCAATTTAGTGTTTTTGTGTTCTTTGGATAAATACTTAGAAGTGAAATAACCGGGTCATATCGTAGTTCTATTCTTACTTTCTGGAGGAATCTCCATACTGTTCTTAAGAGGCGCTGTATCAATTTACAGTCCCACCAACAGTGTATGAGGGTTCCCTTTTCTCCACATACTCTGCAACATTTGTCATTTCTTATCTTTTTTTGATACTAGCCTTTCTTTTTTTTTGTCTTTATTTTTTTATACAGCAGTTTCTTATTAGTCATCCATTTTATACATATTAGTGTATACATGTCAGTCCCAATCTCCCAGTTCATCCCACCCCAACCCCTGCCACTTTCCCCCCTTGGTGTCCATATGTTTGTTCTCTACACCTGTGTCTCTATTTCTGCCCTGCAAACCAGTTCATCTGTACCATTTTTCTAGGTTCCACATATATGCATTAATATTCGATATTTGTTTTTCTCTTTCTGACTTACTTCACTCTGTATGACAGTCTCTACATCCATCCACATCTCTACAAATGGCACAATTTCGTCCCTTTTTATGGCTGAGTAATATTCCATTGCATATATGTACAGTATCTTCTTTATCCATTCGTCTGTTGATGGACATTTAGCTTGCTTCCATGACCTGGGTATTGTAAATAGTGCTGCCATGAACATTGGGGTGCATATGTCTTTTTCAATTATGGTTTTTTCTGGGTACATGCCCAGTAGTGGGATTGCTTGGTCATATGGTAGTTCTATTTTTAGTTTTTTAAGGACCCTCCATACTGTTCTCCACTGTATCAATTTACATTCCCACCAACAGTGCAAGAGGGTTCCCTTTTCTCCACACTCTCTCCAGCAATTGTTGTTTGTAGATTTTCTGATGATGCCCATTCTAACTGGTGTGAGGTGATACCTCACTGTAGTTTTGATTTGCATGTCTCTAATAATTAGTGATGTTGAGCAGCTTTTCATGTGCTTCATGGCCATCTGTATGTCCTTTTTGGAGAGATGTCTATTTAGGTCTTCTGCCCATTTTTTGATTGGGTTGTTTGTTTTTTTTAATATTGAGCTGCATGAGCTGTTTATATATTTTGGAGATTAATCCTTTGTCTGCTGATTCATCTGCAAATATTTTCTCCCATTCTGAGGGTTGTCTTTTCATCTTGTTTGTAGTTCCCTTTGCTTTGCAAAAGTTTTTCAGTTTCATTAGGTCCCATTTGTTTATTTTTGTTTTTATTTCCATTACTCTAAGAGGTGATTCAAAAAAGATCTTGCTGTGATTTATATCAAAGAGAGTTCTTCCTATGTTTTCCTCTAAGAGTTTTATAGTGCCTGGTCTTACATTTAGGTCTCTAATCCATTTTGAGTTTATTTTTGTGTATGATGTTAAAGAATGTTCCAATTTCATTCTTTTGTGTGTAGCTGTCCAGTTTTCCCAGCACCACTTATTGAAGAGACTGTCTTGTCTCCATTATATATCTTTGCCTCCTTTGTCATAGCCTGGTTGACCATATGTGCGTGGGTTTATCTCTGGGCTTTCTATCCTGTTCCATTGATCTATATTTCTGTTTTTGTGCCAGTACCCTACTGTCTTGATGACTGTAGCTTTGTAGTATAGTCTGAAGTCAGGGAGTCTGATTCCTCCAGCTCCGTTTTCTTCCCTCAAGACTGCTTTGGCTATTCGGGGTCATATGTGTCTCCATACAAATTTTAAGGTTTTTTGTTCTAGTTCTGAAAAAAATGCCATAGGAAATTTGATAGGGCTTGCACTAAATCTGTAGATTGCTTTGGGTAAATAGTCATTTTCACAATATTGATTCTTCCAATCCAAGAACATGGTATGGCTCTCCATCTGTTGGTATCATCTTTAATTTCTTTCATCAGTGTCTTATAGTTTTCTGCATACAGGTCTTTTGTCTCCCTAGGTAAGTTTATTCCTAGGTATTTTATTCTTTTTGTTGCAATGGTAAATGGGAGTGTTTCCTTAATTTCTTTTTCAGACTTTTCATCACTAGTGTATACGAATGCAAGAGATTTCTGTGCATTAATTTTGTATCCTGCAACTTTACCAAATTCATTGATTAGGTTTAGCAGTTTTCTGGTGGCATCTTTAGGATTCTCTATGTATAGTATCATGTCATCTGCAAAGAGTGACAGCATTACTTCTTCTTTTCCAATTTGTATTCCTTTTATTTCTTTTTCTTCTCTGATTGCCGTGGCTAGGACTTCCAAAACTGTGTTGAATAACAGTAGCGAGAGTGGACCTCCTTCTCTTTTTCCTGAACTTAGAGGAAATGCTTTCAGTTTTTCACCATTGAGAATGATGTTTGCTGTGGGTTTGTCGTATGTGGCCTTTATAATGTTGAGGTAGGTTCTCTCTATGCCCACTTTCTGGAGAGTTTTTATCAGAAATGGGTGTTGAATTTTGTCAAAACTTTTTCTGCATCTATTGAGATGATCATATGTTTTTTTTTTTGCTTTATAACAAATTTAATCAGTTATACATATACATATGTTCCCATATCCCCTCCCTTTTGCGTCTCCCTCCCACCCTCCCTATCCCACCCCTCCAGATGGTCACAAAGCACCGAGCTGATCTCCCTGTGCTATGCGGCTGCTTCCCACTAGCTATCTACCTTACGTTTGGTAGTGTATATATGTCCATGCTGCTCTTTCGCTTTGTCACAGCTTCCCCTTCCCCCTCCCCATATCCTCAAGTCCATTCTCTAGTAGGTCTGTGTCTTTATTCCTGTCTTACCCCTATGTTCTTCATGACATTTTTTTCTTAAATTCCATATATATGTGTCAGCATACAGTATTTGTCTTTCTCTTTCTGACTTACTTCACTCTGTATGACAGTCTCTAGGTCCATCCACCTCATTACAAATAGCTCAATTTCGTTTCTTTTTATGGCTGAGTAATATTCCATTGTATATATGTGCCACATCTTCTTTATCCATTCATCTGATGATGGACACTTAGGTTGTTTCCATCTCCGGGCTATTGTAAATAGGGCTGCTGTGAACATTTTGGTACATGACTCTTTTTGAATTATGGTTTTCTCAGGGTATATGCCCAGTAGTGGGATTGCTGGGTCATATGGTAGTTCTATTTGTAGTTTTTTAAGGAACCTTCATACCGTTCTCCATAGTGGTTGTACCAATTCACATTCCCACCAGCAGTGCAAGAGTTCCCTTTTTTCCACACCCTCTCCAGCATTTATTGTTTCTAGATTTTTTGATGATGGCCATTCTGACTGGTGTGAGATGATATCTCATTGTAGTTTTGATTTGCATTTCTCTAATGAGTAAAGATGTTGAGCATCCTTTCATGTGTTTGTTGGCAGTCTGTATATCTTCTGTGGAGAAATGTCTACTTAGGTCTTCTGCCCATTTTTGGATTGGGTTGTTTGTTTTTTTGTTATTGAGCTGCATGAGCTGCTTATAAATTTTGGAGATTAATCCTTTGTCAGTTGCTTCATTTGCAAATATTTTCTCCCATTCTGAGGGTTGTCTTTTGGTCTTGTTTATGGTTTCCTTCGCTGTGCAAAAGCTTTTAAGTTTCATTAGGTCCCATGTGTTTATTTTTGTCTTTATTTCCATTTCTCTAGGAGGTGGGTCCAAAAGGATCTTGCTGTGATTTATGTCATAGAGTGTTCTGCCTATGTTTTCCTCTAAGAGTTTGATAGTTTCTGGCCTTACATTTAGGTCTTTAATCCATTTTGAGCTTATTTTTGTGTATGGTGTTAGGGAGTGATCTAATCTCATACTTTTACATGTTCCTGTCCAGTTTTCCCAGCACCACTTATTGAAGAGACTGTCCTTTCTCCACTGTACATTCCTGCCTCCTTTATCAACGATAAGGTGACCATATGTCCGTGGGTTTATCTCTGGGCTTTCTATCCTGTTCCATTGACCTATATTTCTGTTTTGTGCCAGTACCATACTGTCTTGATTACTATAGCTTTGTAGTATAGTCTGAAGTCAGGGAGCCTGATTCCTCCAGCTCCATTTTTCGTTCTCAAGATTGCTTTGGCTATTCAGGGTCTTTTGTGTTTCCATACAAATTGTGAAATTTTTTGTTCTAGTTCTGTGAAAAATGCCAGTGGTAGTTTGATAGGGATTGCATTGAATCTGTAGATTGCTTTGGGTAGTAGAGTCATTTTCACAATGTTGATTCTTCCAATCCAAGAACATGGTACATCTCTCCATCTATTTGTATCATCTTTAATTTCTTTCATCAGTGTCTTATAATTTTCTGCATACAGGTCTTTTGTCTCCTTAGGTAGGTTTTTTCCTAGATATTTTATTGTTTTTGTTGCAATGGTAAATGGGAGTGTTTCCTTGATTTCACTTTCAGATTTTTCATCATTAGTATATAGGAATGCCAGAGATTTCTGTGCATTAATTTTGTATCCTGCAACTTTACCAAATTCATTGATTAGCTCTAGTAGTTTTCTGGTAGCATCTTTAGGATTCTCTATGTATAGTATCATGTCATCTGCAAACAGTGACAGCTTTACTTCTTCTTTTCTGATTTGGATTCCTTTTATTTCCTTTTCTTCTCTGATTGCTGTGGCTAAAATTTCCAAAACTATGTTGAATAAGAGTGGTGAGAGTGGGCAACCTTGTCTTGTTCCTGATCTTAGTGGAAATGCTTTCAGTTTTTCACCATTGAGGACGATGCTGGCTGTGGGTTTGTCATATATGGCCTATATTATGTTGAGGAAATTTCCCTCTATGCCTACTTTCTGCAGGGTTTTTATCATAAATGGGTGTTGAATTTTGTCGAAAGCTTTCTCTGCATCTATTGAGATGATCATATGGTTTTTCTCCTTCAATTTGTTAATATGGTGTATCACGTTGATTGATTTGCGTATATTGAAGAATCCTTGCATTCCTGGAATAAACCCCACTTGATCATGGTGTATGATCCTTTTAATGTGCTGTTGGATTCTGTTTGCTAGTATTTTGTTGAGGATTTTTGCATCTATGTTCATCAGTGATATTGGCCTGTAGTTTTCTTTCTTTGTGACATCCTTGTCTGGTTTTGGTATCAAGGTGATGGTGGCCTCGTAGAATGAGTTTGGGAGTGTTCCTCCCTCTGCTATATTTTGGAAGAGTTTGAGAAGGATAGGTGTTAGCTCTTCTCTAAATGCTTGATAGAATTCGCCTGTGAAGCCATCTGGTCCTGGGCTTTTGTTTGTTGGAAGATTTTTTATCACAGTTTCAATTTCAGTGCTTGTGATTGGTCTGTTCATATTTTCTATTTCTTCCTGATTCAGTCTTGGCAGGTTGTGCATTTCTAAGAATTTGTCCATTTCTTCCAGGTTGTCCATTTTATTGGCATAGAGTTTCTTGTAGTAATCTCTCATGATCTTTTGCATTTCAGCAGTGTCAGTTGTTACTTCTTTTTCATTTCTAATTCTATTGATTTGAGTCCTCTCCCTTTTTTTCTTGATGAGTCTGGCTAATTGTTGATCAATTTTGTCTATCTTCTCAATGAACTGGCTTTTAGTTTCATTCACCTTTGCTATTGTTTTCTTTGTTTTTATTTCATTTATTTCTGCTTTGATCTTTATGATTTCTTTCCTTCTGCTAACTTTGGGTTTTGTTTGTTCTTTCTCTAGTTCCTTTAGGTGTAAGTTAGATTGTTTATTTGAGATTTTTCTTGTTTCTTGAGGTAGGATTTTATAGCTATAAACTTCTCTCTTAAACTGCTTTTGCTGCATCCCATAGGTTTTGGATCATTGTGTTTTCATTGTCATTTTTCTCTAGGTATTTTTTCATTTCCCCTTTGATTTCTTCAGTGATCTCTTAGTTATTTATTAACATATTGTTTAGACTCCGTGTGTATGTGCTTTTCACGTTTTTTTTCCTTGTAATTGATTTCTAATCTCATAGCATTGTGGTCAGAAAAGATGCTTGATAGGACTTCAGTTTTCTTAAATTTACTGAGGCTTGATTCGTGACCCCAGATGTGATCTATCCTGGAGAATGTTCCATGTGCACTTGAGAAGAAAGTGTAATCTGTGGTGTTTGGATGGAATGTCCTATAAATATCAATTAAATCTATCTGATCTATTGTGTCATTTAAAGCTTGTGTTTCCTTATTAATTTTCTGTTCGGGTGATCTGTCCATTGGTGTAAGTGAGGTGTTAAAGTCCCCCACTACTATTGTGTTACTGTCGATTTCCTCTTTTAGTTAGAGCTGTTAGCAGTTGCCTTATGTATTGAGGTGCTCCTTTGTTGGGTGCATATATATTTATAATTGTTATACCTTCTTCTTGGATTGATCCCTTGATCATTATGTAGTGTCCTTCCTTGTCTCTTGTAACATTCTTTATTTTAAAGTCTATTTTATCTGATATGAGTATTGTTACTCCAGCTATCTTTTGATTTCCATTTGCATGGAATATCTTTTTCCATCCCCTCACTTTCAGTCGGTATGTGTCCCTAGGGCTGAAGTGGGTCTCTTGTAGACAGCATATAGATGCGTCTTGTTTTCGTATCCATTCAGCAAGCCTGTGTCTTTTGGTTGGAGCATTTAATCCATTCACGTTTAAGGTAATTATCGATATGTATGTCCTTATGACCATTTTCTTAATTGTTTTGGGTTTCTTTTTGTAGGTTCTTCTCTTGTGTTTCCCACTTAGAGAAGTTCCTTCAGCATTTGTTGTAGAGCTGGTTTGGTGGTGCTGAATTATCTTAGCTTTTGCTTGTCTGTAAAGCTTTTGATTTCTCTGCTGAATCTGAGTGAGATCCTTGCTGGGTAGAGTAATCTTGGTTGTCGGTTTTCCCTTTCATCACTTTAAGTATATTGTGGCAATCCCTTCTGGCTTGTAGAGTTTCTGCTGAGAAATCAGCTGTTAACCTTATGGGAGTTCCCTTGTATGTTATTTGTCATTTATCCCTTGCTGCTTTCAATAATTTTTCTTTGTGTTTAATTGTTGCCAATTGGATTACTGTGTGTCTCAGCGTGTTTCTCCTTCGGTTTATCCTATATGGGATTCTCTGCACTTCCTTGACTTGGGTGACTATTTCCTTTCCCTTGGTAGGGAAGTTTTCAACTATAATCTCTTCAAATATTTTCTCGGGTCTTTCCTCTCTCTCTTCTCGTTCTGGGACCCCTATAATGTGAATGTTGTTGCGTTTAATGTTGTCCCAGAGGTCTCTTAGGCTGTCTTCATTTCTTTTCATTCTTTTTCTTTATTCTGTTCCGCAGCAGTGAATTCCACCATTCTGTCTTCCAAGTCACTTATCTGTTCTTCTGCCTCAGTTATTCTGCTGTTGATTCCTTCTAGTGTATTTTTCATTTCAGTTATTGTGTTGTTCATCTCTGTTTGTTTGTACTTTAATTCTTCTAGGTCTTTGTTGAACATTTCTTGCATCTTCTCCATCTTTGCTTCCATTCTTTTTCCGAGGCCCTGGATCATCTTCACTGTCATTATTCTGAATTCTTTTTCTGGAAGGTTGCCTATCTCCACTTCATTTAGTTGTTTTTCTGGGGTTTTATCTTGTTCCTTCATCTGGTACATAGCCCTCTGCCTTTTCATCTTGTGTATCTTTCTGTGAATGTGGTTTTTGTTTTACAGGCTGCAGGATTTTAGTTCTTGCTTCTGCTGTCTGCCCTATGGTGGGTGAGTCTATCTAAGAGGCTTGTGCAAGTTTCCTGATGGGAGGGACTGGTGGTGGGTAGAGCTGGCTGTTGCTTTGGTGGGCAGAGCTCAGTAAAACTTTAATCCACTTGTCTGCTGGTGGGTGGGGCTGGGTTCCCTCCCTGTTGGTTCTTTGGCCTGAGGCGACACAACACTGGAGCCTACCCAGGCTCGTTGGTGGGGCTAATGGCAGACTCTGGGATGGCTCACACCAAGGTGTACTTCCCAGAACTTCTGCTGCCACTGTCCTTGTCCTCATGGTCACACACAGCCACCTCCATCCTCCATAGGAGACCCTCCAACACTAGCATGTAGCTCTGGTTCAGTCTCCTATGGTGTCACTGCTCCTTGCCCTGGGTCCCTATGCACACACTCCTTTGTGTGTGCCCTCCAGGAGTGGAGTCTCTCTTTGCCCCAGTCCTGTCAAAGTCCTGCAATCAAATCCCTCTATTCTTTAAAGTCTGATTCTCTAGGAATTCCTCCTCCCGTTGCCGGACCCCCAGATTGGGAAGCCTGACGTTGGGCTCAGAACCTTCACTGTGTGGGTGGACTTCTGTGGTATAAGAGTTCTCCAGTTTGTGAGTCACTCACCCAGCACTTATGGGATTTGATTTTATTGTGATTGTGCCCCTCCTACCGTCTCCTTGTGGCTTCTCCTTTGTCTTTGGATGTGGGGTATCTTTTTTCGTGAGTTCCAGTGTCTTCCTCTCGATGATTGTTCAGCAGTTAGTTGTGATTCTGATGTTCTTGTAAGAGGGAGTGAGAGCACGTCCTTCTACTCCACCATCTTGAGCCAATCTCCCATACTAGCTATTCTGCAGACGTAAGGGTACATCTCATTGTGGTTTGGATTTGAATTTCCATAGTAATTAGTGATGTTGGACATCTTTTCATCTTCCTCTTGGCCACCTGCTTGTCTTCTTTGGAAAAATGTCTATTCAGATCCTCTCCCCAGTTTTTAATTGGGTTGTTTGTTTTTTGTTGTTGCGTTATTTGAATTCTTTACATATATTGGATGTCAAACCCTTATTGGATACATTCAGTCCTCCATATCCATGGGTTATGCATCTGTGTATTCAACCAACCATGGATAAAAAATAATTTAAAAAAAATTCCAGAAAATCCCCAAAGCACAACTTGAAGTACCTACATAGCATTTACATTGTATTTACAACTATTTACATAGTATAAGGAATTATAAGTAATCTAGAGATGTTTTTACTGTATATAGGAGGATGTGCATGGGTTTTATGCAAATACTACTCCATCTTCCATAAGAGACTCTAGCCTGTGGATTTTGGTATCCGAGGGGGGTCCTGGATCAAATCCCCCTTGAACTTTGAGTGATGACAGTATGTGATTTACAAATATCTTCTTCAGCTCAGTAGGCTGCCTTTTCATTTTGGCAATGGTTTCCTTCACTATGCAGAAGCATTAGTTTGATGTGGGGCTTACAACTCATCAGTTGGCTCCTCATGCCTTCGATAATATGGCTTCCAAGGTCCCTCAAGGTCTGACTGCTATCTTTAACCACAACACTTGCATTTTTCCCTCTTGACCTCCACCAGCCAGCCATGGAACTACTTGCTGTTCCATAAATGTGTCCTGCTGTCTCTTACCTCTGAGCCTTTGCACATGCTATTTCCTTTGGAACATTCTAGTATGCACACATGCACCTAGATACTTCTAGTTTAGATGGCCCCTCTTTTGAGAAGGCTTCCCTGACTACTTCCATATTATCCTATAATTTTTCCTATTGTAACTCTTCTCTATTATACTGTATTGAAATTCCCTGTTTACATGCCTATCTCCTCTCTAGACTGTAAGTTCCTTGAGGGCTGGAAATGCATCTTTAGTATGCATCCCCTGAACTTAGTACAGTGATTGGAACTTGGTAGGTACAGAAAAATACTTGTCCAACATACGGGTGATATGTCTTGGCCAAGGTCACACCCTGTGCATACCCTAGGGATGGATTGTTTTTGATGTTTTGTTCAGTTCCCACGGGGACAAATCATCTGACCACCAAATTTCTATGTGTGTGTCCACATGGAATTATATGAAACTGGGCCATTGCAAATAGAAAGTAGAATCACATCATAGATGAAAAAGCTCTGGCTGAGAGGAGAAATGTAATATCTTTAAAATGGATGTGACCTATATGTCAGATTCTTAAAGCTCCTTCTGAAAGGAGCTTTGAAAGAGCCTGTAATCCTGTGAGGGATACGTTGGGACACGTGGAATCATGACATAGCATTCAGAGCTGATAGGCTGGCGTATGGAAGTGTTAATCATGGTCAATAGGATTAATCGTTGATTATAGGCATGTCTTCCTTCTGACAAATTTTCAGCCTCTGCAGGGATTTGCCTGGAGGAGATTTTAGCAGCAGCGCTACAGAAGCAGGGCCAGATTAAAATTGTGCTGCTTGAAAATCACTGCCAAGAGACTTAAAATTTTTAGTAAGATGTTCAGGAAGCCAAAGGCTTCTGGGTAATGTGTGAATTCCAGAGAAGTATTATGCTATTTTCCTCGCCAAAGGTGGGCTCTCTAATGTCCTAGCTAGGCCATAGTACCTCCATTACATAAGCTGACTTTTAAAAATGCTATAACAAGGCAGTAATCAGGGCCACCCTTTCCAGAGCCAACAAGGATTAGACAGGAAAAAAGATGTCACTGCCCTTTGTGCACAGTCATGCTGGCCCTGCTCCCAAGAACAGGCCTCTCTGTGGCCTTTCATCGGTGTCTTTGTTTTCTCTTGCCTGTGGATGCTCAGTAAAACCCCATGTTGTTGGGAGAGATGCCTATGTTTGCACAGGATACATATAATTTATGGCGGTGTCCATAATCAATAGTCATATCCCATATCTGGAATTGATTAAGAAAATGCCTCTTGAGCAGTGAGTCTTACACTTTTGAGGTGGTCGTAGACCTCTTAGAATTTGATAACAGCTTAGTACCATCTTTCCAGAAAATGAGAATCCCCAAATTTTACATCCAATTTTATGGGGATCATGGACTCCCCAAAACCCTTCATGAACCAGTGACCAAAAGCCATTGACTTAGAGATAAGAAAAAAAATAGCTTCCGGCAGTACGCTAAGCACTTGATATGCAGTATCTCATTTAATCCACACAGTGACCCCATGGGGCAAGTACACTTATTATTTTACAGCTCAGAGGTGGTAGAACTGAGATTCAAACACTCGCTGGTAGGCTCTGGAGCCTGTAACCTTAACATTTATACCATTCAGCCTCCAGTGAGTCTTACAAGCTTATTTCTGATTGGCCCTTTGTGCTTTAGTAGCATTGACCTTCAATCTTTCTGCTTTTTGTTTTCAGAAGAAACCTTCTTTAAGTAGTTGCTCATGGACTCTGAGTTTTAAGATTCTGTCCCTTTAGTTCTATTGATTGTCAGTATAGCTGAACACACCACTGGTCTAGTTAAACTACTATTAGATAAACAGAATGTCCCATTTTTCACGATATAGAATATCTGCAGAGAAATATAAATGGTAGAATGTTTCTTGCAAACTGATTCAAAACCATTATCCTACCCTTATTTCCTTCAGTGTATTTTAGGAGTGTGCTAAGGGCTGTTTGCATAGCAAAGCTGAAGTGATTATCCCTTGTCTATATTGGAAATATCTGATTAAATTTTTTACCTTTTTTATTGACTTTGAGTACAGATAGAATAATTAGTATGGTGTAAGTTCATGATTTTGTTTTATGATGAAGTACATTGTAGACACTATGACACCATAAATATTTTGGTATGCATCTCTAAAAAATATTTTTTTCTTCAGAGGAAAAATTACATCAGCATACCTAAAAAAATCTAACAATTCTTTAATATTATTTACTACCCAGTGCATATTCAGGTGTCTTCAATGGTTCCTAAAATGCTGTTTACCACCTGTGGTCAAACCAGGATTCAATCTAGGACCATGTGTTGCATCTGATTGTTATAATTAAGTGTCTTTTAATCTAGATCAGTTCCTTTTTCCATTACAAAAACCTTCTGAAGAGACCAGGCCTGTTGTTTCCTAGACTTCCTTGAGGTGCTGTTTAGCTGATTTCTCTGTCTCCCTTATCTCTTAAACTGAAAATTGGATATACAGTCTTGCCTAGATTCCAGTCAAACATTTTTGACAAGATTATACCATAGGCAATGTCAGGTACTCTGTGTTGCATCACATTAATTAGGAAATTGTCCCATGATTAGTGATGCTAAGATTGAACATTAGATTAAGGTGATTGCCTAATATTGGGAATTTGGGGCAAGCTTTCTATCTATCTATCTGAATCCTTCTTGCGATCTCCAGTTCCCCTCCCACCTGTTCTCCAGTGCCTTGTATCTCTTTAATAGGCATCAAGTTATTTAATTCTATAATCAGATATAAAACCAAGTAAATGACTGATTTTAGAGCCTTGAAATCCTTATTTAAGAGTTCAAGAGCTTCCCTGGTGGCGCAGTGGTTGAGAGTCCGCCTGCCGATGCAGGGGACACAGGTTTGTGCCCCAGTCCGGGAAGATCCCACATGCCACGGAGCGGCTGGGCCCGTGAGCCATGGCCGCTGAGCCTGCGCGTCCAGAGCCTGTGCTCCACAATGGGAGAGGCCACCACAGTGAGAGGCCCGCGTACCGCAAAAAAAAAAAAAAAAAAAGAGTTCAAGTAAGGGGAGGACACAGAGCCCTGTGTAGGACAGAGGGCCCAGAAAAATGCTGCTGGGGAAACCAAAGAACACATGATCACCTTTACAACTTGTCTGAGTGCTGACCTTGGCCTAAGCCCCATCAAGCATGGGAGGCCCATTTCAGGAAGAGATTTGCCTTTTTCCCAGAGAAGACACTGGCCGTGTGACAAACATATACATGAGAGGAAGTGTCCAAGCCTGGCTGTTGCTAGGGCCAGTTCAGATGAGGCAAATTAACCTGCAGCAATGCCCCATCCCCACTGCACTTTCCCCATCCCTGCCACACATGCACTTGCTTCCTTTCTTTGGCTGTTGTGCATAACTTGGACTCATCCCCACCCCTACAGCGTACAAAAGCACACACATGTTCCTGACTCTTATGTTTTCTTTTCCTTCTTCCATATAAAGTCTGTTCCAGCTCCGGAGTCATAGTCCCTTGTTCACAGTTAGGGATTAGTGCCTCCTTTCCCACATGTTTGAATGTTAATAGGAGAGGGTGGCGCTCCCTGTAAGCTAGGGGAATGATGGTTAAATAGTGAACTTGCAGATGGTACCAACAGTGGGAGAGAGATCTTTGAGGACGTGTCTTCAGTTGCTACGCATCTTGCCTCTTTGTTTGGCTGGCCTTCGTTGGGGAAAAACAAACTCAGAATAGCTATCTGCCTAAAACACATTCTCCCCTTCGGTGCGTTTGCATCATGAAACAGCTTTAAAGGCAGCACATTTCTGACTAGAATTTCCTCATTAGTGGATGTGAACACTTGATCTGTGGCAACCCATTAGCTACCAGTCCAGCCTCTACTTCATTGGCAATCACCCGACCTGCAGTGTAGGTGTGTGCTCAGCATCCCAATTGTACCCCTGAAATGGAAACCGTCTTCTCTGAAGAGTTTTGGAAAACAAAGTCATCGATCTCAATAGAGATGCTACAGATTTGGTCACTTTTGATGCACAGAAGGGCTACTAATTATTCTCAAGTAACTGTCTCCAGTACACAGTGACAAGTGGTATTGGAGGTTGGCAACCTTTCAGAGCTGGGTGCCAGGACTCCATTTATTCACTCTTGGGAGTGAGCAGCTGCTTCAGTGAAAGGAGGCCTGGCTGTTCCTATTAGCAGCAGTGGGATTGGGTCCTGTGGATTCAAGAGAGGGCAGCCCACAGGACCTGTGGGCCCCTGTGCTGAAACTCTCTCTGCACTCCCCAACAGCTATGCTTACGGTTCACCTTGCCAATGGATCCCATCCTCCCAGATGTGAATTAACTGAAATAAACGCACAGTTAATGATTTATACCCCCAATACTTCTTGAGAGCCTGCACTTTGGTAGATGCTCCACCTACCATGGTAAACAGGGCTGGCATGTCCTTATCAAACTTAGTTTAGTGGGGAAGACAGACAGTAAATAGAGAAATAAATACAAAATTATAAGTCGTTAGGTGCCATGAAAGAAATACACAGGGACTGTGAAAATACAGTAAGCAGAGGCTCCTTTAGACACAGTGGTCAGAAGAATGTCTGTATGTATCAAATATGCCACTAGATGCTTGATCAAAGAGACGTGGGTGAGAGATGGTCCTTGCCCCTGACGATTTGTCAGTTTATAATTTCAGTAAGAAAAGCACGTATGAAGCAGAATGGAAGCCGAGAGGAAGGAAAAATGGATTCTGCCTGGAGTAGAGTAGAGGAGGGACATCAGAGACAGAGAAAGGGCGGCATCCTTGAAGGATAACTGAGCGAAGGCTGGGTGAACATGTTGGGCCGGGGATAGGGGGGTCTAGATAGAGGCAGCAGCAAGAGACATGTTTGTGGGAACGAGGCGGGTCACCGTGGAACCATGACCTCGAGTGAACTTGCCTCAGGGCCCCGGTACTCTGGGGGCTGGATCAGGGTGGAGCTGCTCTGTTTGAAGCCCCAGAGCGAGTCAGTAACAGGGAAACTGGAGTAGTTCTTTCTATGGCTGCCGTCGTAAATGACCACAAACTCTGTGGTGGCTTAAAGCAACTCCACTTTAGGATCTCAAGCTCTGAAGGTCACTGGACCAAAATCCAGAGGTCAGCAGGGCTGTGTTCCTTTCTGGAGGCTCTGAGGGAGAACCTGTTTCCTTGCCTTTTCCAGATTCTAGAACCTGCCCACCTTCCTCAGTTCATGGCCCCCTTGCTTGATCTCCCAAGCTGGCAGCATCCTGTCTCTTGGCCCCTTCTTTCATGTTTCTCTCTGACCACATAGCTGGGGATAGCTTCTACACTTCTAAGGGCACCTGTGTTTTGATTGAGCCCTCCTGGAAAATTCAGGATAAACTGTTTATCTCAAGACCTTGAACCTTAATCTTACATCTGCAAAGTCCTTTTGACCACGTAAGGAAACATATTCTTGGGTTCTGAGAATTCGAAGGTGGGCATCTTTGGGGACCATTATACTGCCTACCAGGAACCCAACTCTGCCTCTTAAAGGCCCCTTCATTTCTCATAGTTTCCCCTGGGGGCACTTCTGAAGTATCCTAGGACTTTAAAGATATTTTGAAAGTACTGCTGTGAAGTATCTGTGTTTACCTATGTATTAACACACATATGAGTTTGTCTGGAAGGCAGAAGGGATAGGGGTTGGCATATTGGGCCATATTTACAGGACTTAAACATTATTTCTTTAGATAGCTCAGCCCTGACAAACTCAGATGAAGTTACTGTTCCGTATTATGTAATTCCACAGCATCCTGATTTGCACGTGTGCATGTGCATGTACATGCGTGTGTGTATGTATGTACGTGAAGCCAGAAGGATCAGAGTGAGCCGGGTTGTGAAGCAGCTTTTATTCATTCAGCAACCAGTTTTTGAACACGGCACAAAAGGATATACAGCGTATTGGTGAATTACAAAAGACACGATCCCTTCTCTCATCCCTGTGCTTGGAGTCGAGAGACAGACACTAAACAAATGGTTTAAGATGCAGAGCAAGTGTTGAAAAATAGGACCTGGGGCGGGAAGCAGCTGGAGGTTTTCCTACAGGCCACTGAGAGCCTGCAGACCTGGAGGGGTCTCAATCATGGTGCAGGGACACCGGGGAGGAAAGAGGCATGAACCACATGCCTCGAGGCCAGATGGAAAGATGTCTAAGTTAGCAGATGCTAGCGTAGAGGGGGGGATGACAGTCGAGAACTTGAATAGGCTTGTACACCCTGCAGAGGCCAGTGTTCGATACAAGAGGGCTATATACCATGTAGCTCACGTCCTTTTGGGTCCCATGTCACCAAGATATGTGAGCCCCTTGGAATAAGATCAATCTTAGAACAATGTGGAGGAGCAGAGAGAGGGAAAATCCTGAATTGTGTTTAAACCTAAAATGGCTGAGAAAAATCCATAAGTAATTAAACTTGCCTGGAATTGGCTAAATTGAGTTTTCTGCTTTCTGATGGAATGTGGCCTCAAAATGGTGATGCTGCTGTGTTATAAAACAACAGTTTTACGTTTTTACAGACCTGAGAATGCAGACTGTTGGAAGTCATGCCTGATGCATAGGTTTGCCGTGCTGAGGGGTTTAAATTTTATTCTATCCAAATGCAGCTGGCTGTAGCTACCCGTCAGGGGTTTTAATCAGGAGACAGACAGAATCAGGTCTGCATTAGAAAAATAAACTCAGAGAGCAGTTTAAAAGAACACCTGAAGGGTGTGGATGGCAGGAAATGCATCACAAGGTTACCCCAGTCGTCCAGGTGAGAGAGAACTGTCTTCAAACCTCGTCATGTTCTGTCTTATGCTGCAGGGCTGGAAGGGACCTCATCATCTGGTTCCATGTACTTCCTTTGGGACAGGTAACAGCATTTCTATTTTTACAGGTGAGGTAGTTGAAGGTCAGAGAAAGTGAATTTCAAATGACTAAGATTCAAGAATAATTGGTTTACTAATATCAGAGTGATATTCATCAGGGCCTACATGAAACATGTATATTTCTTGAAATGTTGCCCAAAAGTTACCACTGGGTATAATCCCTGGAGTTCGTTACTGTAACAAAGTACAATAGTTAACTTGTTATATTGCCCACGTGAAAAACCATGAGTAGATTGCAGCCTGAGGCTCACTTCTCTTGCCTATGCAGAGCCTTGACCATAAATAAGCCAGGGCAACCTCCTGGTCAGGACCTGAAGTGCATGCATAGAGCCTAGTGGGAAATACAGAGGGTGAAAGCATTGAACTTTGATACCCTACACCTGCTAAGCAACAGATTCTGTTTCCACTGCGCCTGGCACTGAGCTGGAAGGCTAATAAAATAGGCAGAATGAGTGTGGGGATGTGGTTGTCGCTAAGTTGTAAAAAAAAAAAAAAAAAAAAAAAAAATCCCACTGATTGCTACTTGAATTTGCCAAAGAATTGCCATGTTGCAAATGGCAGGTTGATGCTCTGGTCGCAGCAGGTTTCAAGAGGCAAAGATAGGAAGGCAAAACCAACGCAGCACCAGAGTCTGGAGGGAGGCAGTAACCAGGGAGACACCCAAGAGGGGTCCTGGAAGGGGTGGGCGGTGGGCCGGCAAATATTGACACTTAAATCTATTACTCTGTCATTGCCCACAGCTAAGCATATAGTTTGAGTCCCATGAATACTTTAAATTGGGTTACATTTCCCGAGAACTTGGTAAACTTCTTTTTACTTCTGTGCTTTCAATATTTTAAGTGCTGCAGTTTTGATAGGAAGAAAATAGATTTAGTCTTAGGTACAGTCAGCTCATTGATTTAGAAGCAACTTTGGCCATACTTTTCTTTTTATTTTGTTTTATTTTTTTATGCAGCAGGTTCTTATTAGTCATCGATTTTATACACATCAGTGTATACATGTCAATCCCAATCCCCCAATTCAGCACATCACCACCCCCACCCCTGCCGCTTTCCCCCCTTGGTGTCCATATGTTTGTTCTCTATATCTGTGTCTCAATTTCTGCCCTGCTAACTGGTTCATCTGTACCATTTTTCTAGGTTCCACATACATGCGTTAATATACGATATTTTTCTCTTTCTGACTTACTTCACTCTTTATGACAGTCTCTAGATCCATCCACGTATCAACAAATGACTCTATTTCGTTTCTTTTTATGGCTGAGTAATATTCCATTGTATATATGTACCACATCTTCTTTATCCATTTGTCTGTCGATGGACATTTAGGTTGCTTCCATGACCTGGCTATTGTAAATAGCACCTCAGTGAACATTGGGGTGCATGTGTCTTTGCATTATTTTCTCTGGGTATATGACCAGAAGTGGGATTGCTGGGTCATATGGTAATTCTATTTTTAGTTTTTAAAGAAACAGCCATAATGTTCTCCATAGTGGCTGTATCAATTTACATTCCCACCAACAGTGCAAGAGGGTTCGCTTTTCTCCACACCCTCTCCAGCAATTGTTGTTTGTAGATTTTCTGATGATGCCCTTTCTAATCGGTGTGAGGTGATACCTCATTGTAGTTATGATTTGCATTTCTCTAATAATTAGTGATGTTGAGCAGGTTTTCATGTGCTTCTTGGCCATCTGTATGTCTTCTTTGGAGAAATGTCTATTGAGGTCTTCTGCCCATTTTTGGATTGGGTCAGTTGTTTCTTTAATCTTGAGCTGCATGACCTGTTTATATATTTTGGAGATTAATCCTTTGTCCATTGATTCGTTTGCAAATATTTTCTCCCATTCTGAAGGTTGTCTTTTCGTTTTGTTTATGGTTTCCTTTGCTGTGCAAAAGCTTTTAAGTTTCATTAGGTCCCATGTGTTTATTTTTGTTTTTATTTCCATTACTCTAGGAGGTGGATCAAAAAAGATCTTGCTGTGATTTATGTCAGAGTGTTCTTCCTATGTTTTCCTCTAAGAGTTTTATAGTGTCCAGTATTACATTTAGGTCTCTAGTCCATTTTGAGTTTATTTTTGTGTATGATGTTAGGGAGTATTCTAATTTCTTTCTTTTACATGTAGCTGTCCAGTTTTGCCAACACCACTTATTGAAGAGACTGTCTTTTCTCCATTGTATATCATTGCTTCCTTTGTCATAGACTAGTTGACCATAGGTGCGTGGGTTTATCTCTGGGCTTTCTATCTTGTTCCATTGATCTATATTTCTGTTTCTGTGCCAGTACCCTATTGTCCTGATGACTGTAGCTTTGTAGTATAGTCTGAAGTCAGGGAGTCTGATTCCTCTAGCTCCACTTTTTTCCCTCAAGACTGCTTTGGCTATTCGGGGTCTTTTGTGTCTCCATACAGATTTTAAGATTTTTGTCCTACTTCTGTAAAAATACCATTGGTAATTTGGTAGGGATTGCATTGAATCTGTGGATTGCTTTGGGTAGTATAGTCATTTTTATAATATTGATTCTTCGAATCCAAGAACATGTAATATCTCTCCATCTTTTGGTATCATCTTTAATTTCTTTCATCAGTGTCTTATAATTTTCTGCATACAGGTCTTTTGTCTCCCTAGGTAGGTTTATTCCTAGGTATTTTATTTTTCTTGCAATGGTAAATGGGAGTGTTTCATTAATTTCTCTTTCAGATTTTTCATCATTAGTGTATAGGAATGCAAGAGATTTCTCTGCCTTAATTTTGTATCCTGCAACTTTACCAAATTCATTGATTAGGTCTAGCAGTTTTCTGGTGGCATCTTTAGGATTCTCTATTTATAGCATCATGTCATCTGCAAACAGTGACAGTTTTACTTCTTCTCTTCCAATTTGTATTCCTTTTATTTCCTTTTCTTCTCTGATTGCCATGGCTAGGACTTCCAAAACTATGTTGAATAATAGTGGCGAGAGTGGACATCCTTGTCTTGTTCCTGATCTTAGGGGAAAGCTTTCAATTTTTCACCATTGAGAATGACGTTTGCTGTGGGTTTGTCGTATATGGCCTTTATGATGTTGAGGTAGGTTCCCTCTATGCCCACTTTCTGGAGAGTTTTTATCCTAAATTGGTGTTGAATTTTGTCAAAAGCTTTTTCTGGGGCTTCCCTGGTGGCGCAGTGGTTGAGAGTCCGCCTGCCGATGCAGGGGACACGGGTTCGTGCCCCAGTCCGGGAAGATCCCACATGCCGCAGAGCGGCTAGGCCCGTGAGCCATGGCTTGCTGAGCCTGCGCGTCCGGAGCCTGTGCTCTGCAACGGGAGTGGCCACAGCAGTGAGAGGCCAACGTACCGCAAAAAAACAAAAAAACAAAACAAAACAAAAAAAAAAAAAAAAAAAAAAAAAAAAAAAAAGCTTTTTCTGCATCTATTGAGATGATCATATGGTTTTTCTTCTTCAATTTGTTAATATGGTGTATCACATTGATTGATTTTCATATATTGAAGAATCCTTGCATCCCTGGATAAATCCCAATTGATTATGCTGTATGATCCTTTTAATATGTTGTTGGATTCTGTTTGCTAGTACTTTACTGAGGATTTTTGCATCTATATTCATCAGTGATATTGGTCTGTAATTTTCTTTTTTTTTTTTTTTTTACAGTATCTTTGTCTGGTTTTGTTATCAGGGTGATGGTGGCCTCATAGAAAGAGTTTGGGAATGTTCCTTCCTCTGTAAGTTTTTGGAAGAGTTTGAGAGGATGGGTGTTAGCCCTTCTCTAAATGTTTGATAGAATTCACCTGTGAAGGCATCTGGTCCTGGACTTTTGTTTGTTGGAAGATTTTTAGTGACAGTTTCAATTTCATTACTTGTGATTGGTCTGTTCATATTTTCTGTTTCTTCCTGGTTCAGTCTTGGAAGGTTATACCTTTCTAAGAATTTGTCCATTTCTTCCAGGTTGTCCATTTTATTGGCATATAGTCGTTTGTAGCAATCTCTTATAATTCTTTGTATTTCTGCAGTGTGTGGTGATTTCTCCTTTTTCATTTCTAATTTTATTGATTTGAGTCCTCTCCTTCTTTTTCTTGATGAGTCTGGCTAATGGTTTATCAATTTTTTTATCTTCTCAAAGAACCAGCTTTTAGTTTTATTGATCTTTGCTGTTGTTTTCTTTGTTTCTATTTCATTTATTTCTGCTCTGATCTTTATGATTTCTTTCCTTCTGCTAACTTTGGATTTTGTTTGTCCTTCTTTCTCTGGTTCCTTTAGGTGTGAGGTTAGATTGTTTATTTGAAATTTTTTTTGTCTACTGAGGTAGGCTTGTATAGCTATAAATTTCCCTCTTAGAATTGCTTTTGCTGCATCCCATAGGTTTTGGATCGTCGTGTTTTCATTGTCATTTGTCTCTAGGTATTTTTTGATTTCCTCTTTGAATTCTTAAGTTATCTCTTGGTTATTTAGTAACATATTGTTTAGCATCCATGTGTTTGTACATTTTCTCCCTGTAATTGATTTCTAATCTCATAGCGTTGTGGTCAGAAAAGATGCTTGATATGATTTCAGTTTTCTTAAATTTACTGAGGCTTGATTTGTGACCCAAGATGTGATCTATCCTGGAGAATGTTCCATGCGCACTTGAGAAGAAAATGTAACCTGCTGTTTTTGGATGGAATGTCCTTATAAATATCAATTAAATCTATCTGACCTATTGTGTCATTTAAAGCTTGTGTTTCCTTATTAATTTTCTGTTCGGGTGATCTGTCCATTGGTGTAAGTGAGGGGTTAAAATCCCCCACTATCATTCTGTTACTTTCGATTTCCTCTTTTAGAGCTGTTAGCAGTTGCCTTATGTATTGAGATGCTCCTATGTTGTGTGCATGTATATTTATAATTGTTATATCTTCTTCTTGGATTGATCCATTGATCATTATATAGTGTCCTTCCTTGTCTCTTGTAACATTCTTTATTTTAAAGTCTGTTTTATCTGATATGAGTATTTCTACTCCAGCTTTCTTTTGATTTCCATTTGCATGGAATATCTTTTTCCATCCCCTCACTTTCAGTCTTTATGTGTCCCTAGGTCTGAAGTGAGTCTCTTGTAGACAGCATATATATGGGTTTTGTTTTTGTATCCATTCAGCAAGCCTGTCTTTTGGTTGGAGCATTTAATCCATTCACATTTAAGGTAATTATCGATATGTATGTTCCTATGACCATTTTCTCAATTGTTTTGGGTTTGTTTTTGTAGGTTCTTTTCTTCTCCTGTGTTTCTCACTTAGAGAAGTTCCTTCAGCATTTGTTGTAGAGCTGGTTTGGTGGTGCTGAATTATCTTAGCGTTTGCTTGTCTGTAAAGCTTTTGATTTCTCCATCGAATCTGAATGAGATCCTTGCCAGGTAGAGTAATCTTGGTTGTAGGTTCTTCCCTTTCATCACTTTAAAGGTATCATGGCCCTCCCTTCTGGCTTGTAGATTTTCTGCTGAGAAATCAGCTGTTAACCTTATGGGAGTCCCCTTGTATGTTATTTGTCATTTTTCCCTTGCTGCTTTCAATAATTCTTCTTTGTCTTTAATTTTTGCCAGTTGGATTACTATGTGTCTCAGCGTGTTTCTCCTTGCGTTTATCCTGTATGGGACTCAGCGCTTCCTCGGCTTGGGTGACTATTTCTTTTCCCATGTCAGGGAAATTTTCAACTATAATCTCTTCAGATATTTTCTCGGGTCCTTTCCCTCTCTCTTCTCCTTCTGGGACCCCTATAATGTGAATGTTGTTGCGTTTAATGTTGTCCCAGAGGTCTCTTAGGCTGTCTTCATTTCTTTTCATTCTTTTTTCTTTATTCTGTTCCACAGCAGTGAATTCCACCATTTTGTCTTCCAAGTCACTTATCTGTTCTTCTGCCTCAGTTATTCTGCTTTTGATTTCTTCTAGTGTATTTTTCATTTCAGTTATTGTGTTGTTCATCTCTGTTTGTTTGTTCTTTAATTCTTCTAGGTCTTTGTTGAACATTTCTTGCATCTTCTCTATCTTTACCTCAATTCTTTTTCCGGGGTCCTGGATCATCTTCACTCTCATTGTTCTGAATTCTTTTTCTGGAAGGTTGCCTATCTCCACTTCATTTAATTGTTTCTCTGGGGTTTTATCTTGTTCCTTCATCTGGTACATAGCCCTCTGCCTTTTCATCTTGTCTATCTTTCTGTGAATGTGGTTTTTGTTCCACAGGCTGCAGGATTTAAGTCTTGCTTCTGCTGTCTGCCCTCTGGTGGATGAGTCTATCTAAGAGGCTTGTGCAAGTGTCCTGATGGGAGGGACTGGTGGTGGGCAGAGCTGGCTGTTGCTCTGGTGGGCAGAGCTCAGTAAAACTTTAATACAGTTGACTGCTGATGGGTGGGGCTGGGTTCCCTCCCTGCTGGCTGTTTGGCCTGAGGCGACCCAACACTGGAGACTACCCGGGCTCTTTGGTGGGGCTAATGGCTGACTCTTGGAGGGCTCACACCTAGGAGTACTTCCTAGAACTTCTGCTGCCAGTGTCCTTTTCCTTACAGTGAGACAGAGCCACCCCCGCACCTCTGCAGGAGACCCTGCAACCCGAGCAGGTAGGTCTCGTTCAGTCTGCTATGGGCTCACTGCTCCTTCCCCTGGGTCCCGATGTGCACACTACTTTGTGCGTGCCCTCCAAGAGTGGAGTCTCTGTTTCCCCCTGTCCTGTTGAAGTCCTGCAATCAAATTTCGCTAGCCTTCAAAGTCTGATTCTCTAGGAATTCCTCCTCCCATTGCCGGACCCCCAGGTTGGGAAGCCTGACGTGGGGCTTAGAACGTGCACTCCAGTTGGTGGACTTCTGTGGTATAAGAGTTCTCCAGTTTGTGAGTCACCCACCCAGCAGTTATGGGATTTGATTTTATTGTGATTGTGCCCCTCCTACCGTCTCATTGTGGCTTCTCCTTTGTCTTTTGATGTGGGGTATGTTTTGGTGAGTTCCAGTGTTTTCCTGTCGATGATTGTTCAGTTAGTTGTGATTCTGGTGTTCTTTCAGGAGGGAGTGAGAGCACGTCCTTCTACTCCACCATCTTGAACAAATCTCCTCTGGCCATACTTTTCTATAAACCTCTTCTCTGAGCTTGATGACTTTACCAAGCACTTTTACTACTTCTTTTTCAGTAGGGCATAGTACCCCCTTCCCTCCTGTAAATAATAAATATACTGCACGAATGACATATAAATTTGAAAAAGGAAAGAATTCCTCCTGACTCTCAGCACCTTAAAATTAAGAATAGTTTTATGTGTGGAATTGAAAAAAGCCAGACTCATAAAAGCAGTGTAAAATGGTGGTTACCAGGGACTGGAGACACAGGACAGATGTTGTTTAAGGGTAAACTTGCAACCAGTATTAAAGAAGCCTTAGAGAGCTACGTGTAGTGAATATGAAAAACATTGTCGTGAACATGAAAAACAGTATTGTAGTATAATTATCAAACTTGCTAAGGGAGTAGAACTTAATTATTCCAACCCCTAAAAAGAAAGGACAATTACATAATGTGATAGGGGTGCTAAATATCACTACAGTGGCCATCATATTACAATATAGAAATGTAGCAAATTAACATGTATATCTTAAATATACAAAATGTTATAGATCAAATATGTTCAATAGGAAAAGAAACTGGCTGACAAGTAGCAAAAGAAGAATAAGAAAAAGAACAATTGTATCCTTGTATACCCTTTCTCACTCTTTCCCACACGTATACGCATTTTTTATGGTCGTGATCATAAGGATCTTATGCCTTGTTTTTTCACTTAACATTTGCTGTTACACGTTTGTATATTTCTGCATTGTCATCATAATCACTGTAAAGAAGTACTTTTCAAGGTCTTGCAACTACCTCAATTCTCTTTTTCTTTTGTTTGAATCTGTACAAAATTTGAGGGGATGGATTTTGTTCTGCCTACTGGGTTGAAGCTGCCTAGCTCAGAGACAACTTTTAGCTTTGCATTTTGATCAGGCCTCTTTCAAAGTGTTGTGTCACTGTGGGTGCATTTCAGTGGCATCCATTTCAGTTACTAGATTGTAGATCTGTATTAGGGTATTTTAGAAATGCTGGTTTCTAGTTATTTCCTGTTGAGGAAGTGCCAGATAACACAGCTTGTACTGTAATAGGTCTGCCCAGACTGCACCTGGCCTGCCACGTGGGGCTGGAGGATTGTGAATTCAGCCCTTTGCCTCTGTCCATTTGATTACCACAGTCGGGGCTTGTGCCCGAGAGTTATCAGTGAGTTCTGGCGGGGAAGTAGACAAGAGTCAGAAAAAGTGCTGTCTGAGGGTTGGGGGGGTGAGTGGGGAGTGCTTTTGGAGTTGGACCAGAATGTTGGTTGTGACCGAAGCAGAAGATGTAATAGGGTGATGCTGCACACAGGACAAGAATTCTCCAGATTTCTAGAAAAGATTCAAACGTTCCTTTAAGAAGATGCTTTTCTCTTCATGTCACAGATTCCTTTTTGAATCTGATCAAAGCTATGTACTTTGCCACCTCACCCCCCAAATGCAGGCTGTCATAAATACACATTTATGTATTCCACATAGCACCCTTAGGGTAAAGAATCTCATTGTGTTGCAAACTATTATATATAGAATGGAAAAACAACAAGATCCTACTCTATAGCACAGGGTCCTATATTCAGTATCCTCTGATAAACCATAATGGAAAAGAATATGAAAAAAATGTATATATATGTATAACTGAGTCACTTTGCTGTACAGCAGAAATGAATACAACATTGTAAATCAACTAGACTTCAATTAAAACGTAAATAAATAAAACTTCAAAAACTTTTTTAAAAAATATCTAATTCCGTAAGGAAGATTTGGTGGGGAGGAGATGGTGGTACTAGTATTTCCCAGTTCTTGCCCTCTGATTTTCTGTTTTCTTCTTGAGAAGAATTTTGTGTTTTGTTAGGGGTTTGCAACCTTATTTAAATAAGTGGGGGTGGTGTTGGATCACAGCGACAGCCCCGGAAAGCAGGGCATCAGTGAGAAAGAGGGTCTTAGAAAAACAGCATGGATCACAGAGTTGGAGCCAGAAGGGGTATGATGAGGATTACAAGGGAATGAGCGAAAAGAGAAAGGAGAGAGAAATAGTTTGAAGTTTGCCTTTTCACGTGTCTTGAAGCAGGTTTTCAATTATGTGTCTAGTCTTCTTTGTGTAGAAAAAGCCAACTCCTCTGAAGTTTATGATCCTCAGCAAATTACCAAGTGCAGGCCGTGTGCAAAGTCCTTCTCAATGTCTTTATTTGGTTAAGATCCTGGGCTCTGTATTCTGACTTATTGGACTCAGATCCAGATTCCTGGGTAAGGTATCTAATCTCTCCAAGCTTCAGTTTTCTCATCTGCAAAATGGGAATGATAATCCTTAAGTGTGAGGAGTAAATACGGTAATTCTTATGAAGCACATTGCACAATGCCTGCCACACATTGTGTTTAAGAATTGTAGCCATTATTATAATTTTTATTAAGATTCCAAGATAGATTCTGCCCCTTAAGGTCCAAGGGCCAGGTAGCCAAATAACTCCATGTATGTGAATGGAAGTGTGCATTTCAGACCTCTAAACGGAGTTGGAAAGGGACTTTTGCCATTAAAGTGGATCTTCAGATATTATCAAAGACAATCATCTACCTATATTACCCTTGTCTTTTTGACGATTCCTATGATTTTGCTAACATTTATGAAATTTGGTTTGATAATTTAGAGAATAAATGCGTTCAAGTTTTCATGCATATTTCACAGGTGTTATGTAGATCAAGTTACTAGGATTTTCAAAGAGAGGAAATAGTGACCAAAGACTCCATTTCATAAATTATATATTGTAGGAACTGTCTAGCAAGAGGGTAGGGTCCAGCATCATCCTGAGGGGCAGGCAAGTGTTCATTATGCAATGAAAATGATAGCTTAAGGAAATCCACTAGTGTGTGTGTGACTAGTTTAATTCCTTAGCTCAGCCCCTGCAGAAGTGGATGCATATACAAAATTGAGGCAGGTTTATCCTATCAAAGGGTGAGTTTTGGTGTCAAGTCTCCTGTTTTTTGTGGGGTTTTTTGTTTCTTTTTTTGCCATACGTGGGCCTCTCACTGCTGTGGCCTCTCCCGCTGCGGAGCACAGGCTCCGGACGCGCAGGCCCAGTGGCCATGGCCCACGGGCCCAGCCGCTCCGCAGCATGTGGGATCCTCCCAGACCGGGGCATGAACCCGTGTCCCCTGCATCGGCAGGCGGACTCTCAACCACTGTGCCACCAGGGAAGCCCTCGAGTCTCCTTTTAAAAGAGATGTTTTCTCTGTGATCTCCCACAACCTCTTCATTCACCATCACAGCAGTCATCACACCGTTCTCACTTGTTTCGTTGTCTTTTCTGCTAGAGCGTAAGCATGGTGACGAGGGACTGGCTCTGTTTTGTTCACTATTTGATTCCCATCTGTAGCACAGTGCCGAGCACTTAGTACTCAATGAATACCTATGGAAAGAAAAATAGCCCCACGCCAATGTGTTATTGAACCGTTAGCATAATGGTTAGGAGCTTGGACTTTGCAATCAGAGTGGCTGGGATTTATGTCCCCGATCTGCTGCTTGTAAGCTATGACTACCTTGGGCAAGTTATTTAACCTTCCTGAGCTGCATTTGCTCATCTGTCAAATGGTGATAGTGAGAAGCTAATTCACAGGGTCATGATGATCATTCAATAAAATGATGTATCTAAAATGCTCAGAATCCTATATGGCACATGACAAATATTCTGTGAATTGTAGCTATAATAGTAATTCTGATGATAATGATTATTATTAATCAAAATGCTTATTGTTGTTGACTGTATATTGTTTGGAGGTGGGGGAAGGAAGTTTAAGTAAATGGGTTAGATGATAGAAACTGGAAAGACTATAAAGAAGTCTGAAAATACTGAACACTGATTGAAATATTCCACAGGAATAGAAGCACCTGAGGAAACATTTAATAGGATTAAAGAAAATATTACTCCTGCGAACTATATGGTGCCCCCAGGTCTGAAAGTGTTAACTAAATGTTACCAAGGAAGCACCTGATTTTACACAAGCTTTATTCATCCTAATCACGTGGCAGCGGCTCATCCATATGCTTGAGGGAAGACTCCTCTCCTTAATGCATTACACCTTTTGGTCAGGGAGCTATTTTTCATGTATAGTGGATGTGTCACTGAATTTTGATAGACAGCACTCTAGTCCCCGTAGAAATTCCTTTTCAGCTCCAAGGGCTTGCATTTCAATTTTCAACATGTTCCGACTCTTTCTCTTATGTTTCATTCACGAAGGCCCTTTCTGTTTGGTGGAGAGACACATTGCCTGTAGTTTTCATTGTATTCTGATGCTCCTTTGTTCCTTCATCTAGAATGTTTTGTTGAGTACGCATGAGTTGCGAAGCTCTGGGTCCCTGCCCTCATGGACCTTAACCTTAGAGCCTGAAGTGACTTCATGGGGTTCCTGGTTCTACCTAGACATTTAATAGGTTGGTAAATGATAGCACAGAGAGGATGAGGGACATGTCTGAGCTCAGGGTGCTGTGTAGTGATAGAGCTGGGGCTGACTTAGGTCTCAGATGTCCTGTCCCGTCAATGCACCTTCTGATATAACACCAGCATTGGAGAAATGTCCATTAGTTCCCATCACATCCACTTGTTTTGGGTAGGAAATGCTACACTGTGCTGATGGAGGGATAAACCAGGCCTATGTTTCTAGAAGCACACTGATCTGATGACTCAGGTCTGCCCTGAAAATCGTTTGGGCATGGGATTAGTTCAAGCTGATTAGTATCAATGTGTATAAAATCGTAGGAAGAACTTAGAAAACAATTTGGTTGGATTAGTTGACATTTCTCCAGGCTACTTTCCAAGTCAGAATTTAAACAAGAAGTTTGGGCTGATGAGGTCATGCAGATGAATGTACAATTTATATACAAGTACGTGGTTAGAGTATAATATAAATACAGTGTCCTCAGAAAGTCACCAAGCAGGACTTCTGGTGATATCAGGTTTATTCATTCATTTATTCCTTCTTTCTACAAGTACTTATTGACCACCTACCATGAACTAGACATTGGATGTACTGAGGATCTGGAGATGAATAAGGCCTCTGTTATCAAGGAACTTAGGATCAAGATTTCAGGCTAAGACTTAATAGATGGTGTAGGCTTGGGTTGGTGTTTTCTGATGTACTGAGGAAAGATTGCTTGTGAGCATACCGTACACATGAAGACCTGAAATGAATGCCATTCTTTATCCCTCTGGGAAACTCATAACCACTTGCAAGTGAGACAGGCCTCTTTGTGCCTTTAAGGGCCAACAAATCCTATGGAACCATTAGGGTAAGTCATGATTGTCAATAAAGGAAATTATATTTTCTCCTATCCAGGAACCATTGCTCTTCCAAGGAATTTGTGGCTTGGCTAGGGACAGAGAGTTATCTGGCTTCCCACGGGTTTGGTGAAGATTGATTCCTTGTGTTTCTGCCATATTGCACTATGCCACCACCTGCCTACTTGGACCTCTGCCTACTGCTATGTTCATCTAAGGCTGAAACACTCTTTTGTTAGGAGATCTTGCCTACCACTGGATACTCCTCATGCCGCAGGCTTTAACCTCTGCTTGTTGTTCGTGGCCAGCCTCCCAGAATGTTTCACCCTCTTAGCAGTATTCCTTTCTACAATTACTGCTGGGTTCGTCCCCAGGGGTCTGCTATAGCTCAGGAAGCAGGCATAGTCCCAAGATCTGGGCTTTCCCTGGTCTGGCCATTCTCACTGCCCAAAGCCCACAGCCCATCACCAGGGCACCCCCGGTTGTGATTCTAGCAGCAGCTACCTCAACTACCCCATGACGGCAAATATTCAGCCCTGTATTTTTGCTAATTGACTTTCAGTGGCTGGGTTTTGATTATGCACCTTGCCTCATCCCCCCATTTGTTTTTCTTTTTGAAACCAGTGGAAAAAAGTCATCAACTCGCATAGAAAGGTACAAAGAAGAAAGTGAAGATCACTTATAACTCCAAAATTCATAGATACCTATTGTTAACATTGTGTGTTCGTATGTACTGATGTACATATACACAACTCTATTAGTGCTACCTTCAAAACAAATACATCAAATCTGGTTAGTCTTTACTGCCTTCAACCTTGCCCCCCTTGCCCAAACCATCATCATCCCTTGCCTGGGGCATATCAGTAACCTCCTAGCTGGTCTACAATCTCTTCTCCAGCTAACATCCATCAGATCATGTCATGCCCTTACTCAGAAGTCTCCACTGACTTCCCATCACACTTTGAATCAATCCAGCCTCCTTTCCATGGCCAACTAGGCCCCCTTAGCTCCTGTCCCCTGTGTGTTCTCATCTCGTATCACTCTTCCTCTTTGCTGCTCCTCAAACAACCCAAGCATGATACTTCCTCCGGGACTTCAGCTGGTTTTTCCCTCTGCGTGTCACCGACTATTGGATCTCAAATAGCACCCTCTCTTGATACTGTCTGTTCCCTTCCTTGCTTTATTTTTCTTCCCAGTGCTTATCTTTATGTGACATCATGACCATCTGTATATATGTTTTATTTTTAATTGTTTCTTCCAATAGACCTAAGCTTCATAATGACATATTGTTTTGTATATTGTTTAAACAGTAAACAGCGTCTGGCACATGGTAGGAGCTTCAATAAACATATGAATAAAACTTAAAAATATACATATACACACACATATATAAATATCACACCACACACGCCATTTAGTAAATGACTTTTTAAACTTAAGGAGGCTCTCCTATATTGAAAAATACTGATGTAGATTATCGATTTTATGTTTGCATTTTTAAAATATTCTTACTAATGGTCAATCATTATTTTCTTGGGTGGGAGATGATAAATTGGG
This sequence comes from Hyperoodon ampullatus, assembly GCF_949752795.1. Lineage (NCBI taxonomy): Eukaryota > Metazoa > Chordata > Mammalia > Artiodactyla > Ziphiidae > Hyperoodon > Hyperoodon ampullatus. Next base: position 101,731,223 of record NC_136913.1, on the reverse strand, counting down.
CTGAGAAAAGGTATAAACCTTTTGAAGCAGTGTCTTGCCATCCTACTGGAGTCTGAAAATCAAGACAGGATTATAAAATGTTTAGATGGCCTTTCTCATGTGTCGGAAAGTAGTTTCTCAAAGGGGTTCGAAGCAGGTTTTGAGCAATGAAATAAGGATGTAGGGGTTAATGTGATTCCTTTGAAGGCGAAGGCACTTATTATGAGGCAAATGGTATATTGAGTGTTAGATTAAAATAGTCATATGACTTTATAATCACACTTCTAATAAACAAGAGATGACACTGAAAGTGAGAGAGCACTTGACCACTCCTCTACAGGTATATTGTCAGAACGTGTGACAGATGCCAACAGTAACAGTCGGAGTAGCACGTTGATGTTATTTCACTTAATAATTCGATTTTCAATCTTTTTTACACCTTAAAATTTGCTTTGAAAGATTTTCATAGCAGATATCCGCCTAGCTCCAGAAGGAAGGTTCCATAGATCATGTTATGTTATTTGCTTCTTACTGTCAGCTTTTAGAAGCCCAGGAGGTTCCAAGTCAACTCATGTTCTTTATTCTGCGTTTGAGTCTACGTGGGGACTTGGAAGAAAGGTTCTATGCCGTAACCGAGGAAGTCTTTTTTTTAAAAATTAAATTAAATTTCTTAACAAGGAAGTCTTAATGAGGAAGTTATCCCGTTGAACAAAATCCAGTCTAAAAGGTAGCATGCTCCTGGGTTGGAGAAAGGTTTTGTCGTAACCAAGGCTTGCACATCTGTTTGGAAGCTGTGTTGTCTTTGATGTGTTTTGTGATTTAATAGCCTTACAAACAGGGTTTTCAGCAGACCCAAATATACAGTGTGTTTCAATAAAATGTATACATACTTTCAAAACCAATATTTATTTGTAAGAAACCTTATGTCAATGTGCGGCAGCACTGGAGCCTAAGGAAGCAAATGTTTGCCATCAGCTTCTCCGACTCTGAGTGCGACCTCTACTTACATGTGTTTTTCTCCTCTTTACCCTGCTGGCTTCCATGAGAATAGAGAGATGGATAATCTCTTCTTCCGATATATGTTACCTTTAAATGCTTGCCTGGATTAGTTCAATTTAGTAACGTTTCCCAGTACAATTTTCTTTTTTTAAATTGCTTTGATTTATTATAAAAACATTCCTGTTCATTATAGAAATAGTGGGAAAACAGAATGTTAGACCTAAAATGTACCTGAATCTGGATAGCTTCCCTGGAAAGGAATTTAGAATTTATGGGATCATCTTATGGTCCCAAAAAATGGCCTCGATCTCTGATTTCGATTACTTACTAGACACAGTAAATAATATTTTTCTATTTCAGGAGGGCTATGTGGTGCTCATTTGAAGGGTTTAGAAAATGTAGAAAGTTTAAGGAAAAAAGAGTAACAATTGCTCGAAATTCCACCCCCCAGGGAGAAATATTGCTAACATTTTGACTCCTGTTCTGGTAGCCATTTCTTGATAGGATTGAGAACCTAATGTATATATGTATTTTATAGCTTTTTCGCTTAACATATCGTAAAAATATTCTATTTTATCAAAAATTTTTCTTAAATATAATCTTTTTTTTTTTTTTTGGTGGTACGCGGGCCTCTCACTGTTGTGGCCTCTCCCGTTGCGGAGCACAGGCTCTGGACGCACAGGCTCAGTGGCCATGGCTCACGGACCCAGCTGCTCCGCTGCACGTGGGATCTTCCCAGACTGGAGCACTAACCCGTGTCCCCTGCATAGGCAGGCGGACTCTCAACCACTGCGCCACCAGGGAAGCCCTCTTAAATATAATCTTTAAAGAATGAATAGTATTTTATAGTATGGAAGTGCCATAATTAACTATTTTTCAGTAAACATTTAGGTTTGGAAAATTTATCACCATTGTAGTTGACTTTGAGATAAACTTCTTTCCACATAAAAAAGAAAATTTGAAAAACTGAAATGTATGAAGAATACAAATTAGAATCACCTGTAATAAGCATTACTATAAATTTAATGTATTTCCTTTCAGTATTACATATACTACCTTTCCCATTTTTATGTAACTTGTAACCATCATTATATATGTATACATGTATCTATACATTTATATGAAGTTGATTCTTATTTATGGATTCCATATTTGCAAATTCCCCTACTTATGAAAATTTGTGACCCTAAAATCAACACTCACAGTGCTTTCACGGTTATTCATGGACATTCACAGAGTGGCAAAATATTTGAGTCACCCAACACACATTCCCAGGTGAGATTGAACAAAGTGAGACTCTGCTTTCTTGTTTCAGCTTTTATATTGTAAACAAGCAATCCTCTTTAAAGTCTATTAATTGCCATGTTCAAATTTCTGTGATTTTTGTTGGTGATACATATGTGTGTGGGGGGGTATAAAAATATAGAGCATTGTATGTGCCTGTATTATATACACACCCAGGGGATTGTACCCCACTCTTTCAGTTTTTATTTTAAGTAACATTTTCTCATGTTATTAAGTATTTTTGAGAACCTGATTAATGGCTGCCTAATATTCCAACCTAAAGATATACTAGGATTTTATCAACATGACATTATTATGGGGCATTAGGTTTTATTTTTATTTTTTTACATAACAAAAAATTTATTTAATTTAGTTTTGGCTGCATTGGTTCTTTGTTGCTGCGCGTGGGCTTTCTCTAGTTGCGGCGAGTGGGGGCTACTCTTTGTTGTGGTGCACGGGCTTCTCATTGAAGTGGCTTCTCTTGTGGCTGAGCATGGGCTCTACACGTGCGGGCTTCAGAAGTGGCACGCGGGCTCAGTAGTTGTGGCTCACGGGCTTAGTTGCTCCACAGCATGTGGGTGCTTCCCGGACCAGGGCTTGAACCCGTGTCCCCTGCATTGGCAGGCAGAGTCTTAACCACTGCGCCACCAGGGAAACCCTAGGTTTTAAAATTGTTGCTGACAATTAATGTATCCATCACATCAATAGGCTGAAGAAGAAAAATCATGTAATCATGTTAATAGATGTAGAAAAAGCATTTGACAAAATCTAATATCCATTCATGATAAAAACTCAGCAAACTAGAAATAGAAATTTCCTTAACTTGGTAAAGGACGTCTACAAAAAACCTACAGCTAACATCATACTTAATGGCAAGAGACTAGATGCTTCCTGCTGTGATCAGGAACAAGACAAGGATTTCCCTACTAACCACTCCTTTTCAGTATTGTACCGGAAGGCCTAGCTAATTCAATAAGACAAGAAAAGGAAATAAAAGTTATACATATTGTGAAGAAGAAATAAACTTGTCATCAGTCACAGATGACATGACTGTCTATGTAGAAAATCCTAAAAAAAAACCCCCAAAACTCCTGGAACTAATAAACAGTTATAACAAGGTTCCTGGATACAAGGTTAATACAAAAGTCAATTGCTTTCCTATATACCAGCAATGAACTATTGGAATTTGCATTTAAAACACGATGCTATTTACATGGGCACCAAAAATGAAATCATCAGGTATAAATATAACAATATGTATATGATCTATATGTGAACAACTACAAAACTGATGAATGAACTCAAAGAAGATTTAAATAAATGGAGAGATATTTAATGCACATGGATAGGAGGACTCAATCTTGTTAAGATGTTAGTTCTTTCCAACTTGATCTACAGGTTCAAGGCAAATCCAACCAAAATTCTAGCAAATTATTTTGTTGATGTTGACAACCTGATTCTAAAGATTATGTGGAGAGGCAAAAGACCCAAAATAGCCAACACAATACATAAGGAGAAGAAAAAATTTGGAGGACTGACACTATTCAACTTCAAGACCTACTACAAAGCTACAGGACTGAAAACAGTGTGGTGTTGGTGAAAGAATAGACAATAGATCAGTTGGGTAGAACAGACAGCCCAGAAATAGACCCCCACAAATATTAACTGATCTTTGACAAAGGAGCAAAGGCAATTCAATGGAGAAAGGAATGTCTTTTCAACAAATTGTGCTGGAACAACTGGACATCTACATATCCCCCCGCCCAATCTAGACATGGGCCTTACATCTTCCACAAAAAGTAACTCAAAACAAATGATCAACTTAAATGTAAAATGCAGAACTATGAAACTCCTACAAGATAAGACAGGTGAAAATCTAGGGGACTTTGGGTTCGATGATTTTCTAGATATACCAAAAGCACTATATCCATTGAAGAAATATTTGAAACGTTGGACTTCATTAAAATTAAAGACTTCTGCACTGCTAAAGGCACTGTTAAGAGAATGAGAAGAAAAGGCACAGATTGAGAGAAAATCTTTGCTAAGCACATTTAAAATATTGATATCTAAAATACACAAAAATCTCTTAAAACTTAATAATGAGAAAACAACACAGTTAAAAGATGGGCAAAAGAGCTGCATAACCACCTCACCAAAGAAGACAGACACTTGACAAATAAGCATATGAAAAGATGCCCAACATCATGTGTCATCAGGGAATGGTAAATTCAAACAGTAGTGAGATACTACTACTTACTATTAGAATGGCTAAAATCCAAGCACCGACAACACTGGATGCTGGTGAGAATGTGGAGCAACAGGAATTCTCATTCATTGCTGGTGGGAATGCAAAATGGTACAGTCACTTTGGTGACAGTTTGGCAATTTCTCAGAAAATTAAACATATTCCTGCCTTAAGATCCATTAGTCACACTCTTTGATATTTACCCAAAGGAGCTGAAAATTCACATCCACATGAAAACCTGCATGTGGATGTTTATAGCAGCTTTTAGATATAGTTGCTGAAACTTGGAAGCAACCAAGATGTCCTTCAGTAGGTCAAATGGATAAATTGTGGTACATCCATAAAACGGAATATTATTCAGTGATAAAAAGAAATGAAATCTTATGCCATAAAAAGAGACAGAGTAAGTTAAATGTATATTGCTAAGTGAAAGAAGCCAATCTGAAAAGGCTACATACTATATGATTTCAAGTATATGACATTCTCGAAAAGGGAAAAATGTGGAGACAGTAAAAAGGTCATTGGTTGCCAGGGGCTGAGAAAAGAGAGGGACTAATAAGTGGATCACAGAGTATGTTTAGAGTGGTGAAACTTTCCGTATGACACTATAATGGTGAACACATGTCCTATACATTTGTCAAAACCTATAGAATGTAAAACACCAAGAGTGAACTCTAATGCAATCTATGGACTTTAGTTAATAATGATGTATTAATATTGGATCATCAGTTGTAACAAATCTAGCATACTAACGCAAGATGTTAATAATGGGAAATTGTGTGTGTGCAGGGGGTGGGGAGGTGTTAAGTGGGCACATGGGAACTCTGGACGTTCCACTCAATTTTTCAATAAACTGTAAACTGCTCTAAAATACAAAGACTAATTATGAAAAACTGTTGCTGAAATATCAGACAACCCTGTCATTCTGAAATTCTGCTTTTGTTATTCATACTGCCAGTGGCACATCACTTACATAAGGAATACCTTTATCATGTATTTTAATACAGAGATGTTTATAAATGTCTCAACAAGCAGGTTGTACATGCATTTCACTAAAATATTCTGGGTATGCAAAGGTCACTTCTCAAGTTCTCCTGAAGTGTTTGAGGTGGTGTGTTAATACAACCGGGGTCGAAATTTCCTCCCCCCACTTTTTCTCTAGCCTTTGATGAAGCAGAAGAGGCAAACTTGGGCTTTTCGGAGGGCAGGTAATCAAAGGTGCACTTGGCCTAGGGGACTTTGAGCTTTCTAAAGGGCAGAATCTCTGTAAGAGGCAGCCCATGAGCTCAAATCAAACAGCCTCGAGTGCATGTGCTGTTTCTTATTCTCCAGGGCTGAGTGGGTTTTGGTTTTGAAACTACTTTGGCACCGTGAGCAGCTGGGGAATTGGTATGCGGGGGATCATGAAGAGAGTCTTTGGTTAGTTTTGTTCTAGGTCACCTCGAGTCCCAGGGGTATTCCATCTGCTCGAAGCTGTGAATGACAGGTTCTTTCTTTTTTTCTATGTGCCTACCTCTCTCTGACAGGGGGTGGGGAAATCAGGGCTCCCCGATTTGGTACCCCTCTGTGTTCTGAAATTGTGTTTATAACAAATAAGCCATGAGAAGTAATGAAAAACCCTCGGTGAAGTCAAGGTGTTATAGAAAACCAAGGTTTTATTGTTTTTCTTCATCACTCCTCAAAGGCAAAATGAAGGCAGCAGTGCCGAGGTTAATGGCATGCTGCCATTAAAACAAAAAAAAAATTGCTCCTGATTTTTGATATATGTTTTATCTGTATTTGTCCTTACTTTCGAGATATGCAAAGCATGTGGACAAGCTAATTAATAGATGCACTGTTATAACAGATAACCGACCAACAGGAAGTAAAGGTAAATGCCTTCAAGTATCTAAATCAAGGGTGCAGGCAGGGTGAGCCCAAGATCCAGTTCAATTTAGCAAACCTGTATTGAGCACCTACTAGGTATTCACTGTTGGAGTTGGTGACCTTTGCTACCTGACCTGGCTCCAGTGGCCATTTTGATTTGAAATTCTGACTTGCTCTACTCCTATTCTTCATTAAGTATCCAGAATGTTCCTTAAGCAAAATGGTGATAGTTTGATTCTTGTGTCTCTCCTACCACTGGGTTCTGATACCACCTTTTGGCTGCTCTCTTTTGGCCTGATAGCTGGGTGTTTCCCCCCCTGGCTGTCCCAGATTCAAGGCCCCTTCCCTGGATTTGGGAATGTTCTAGTAGATCTTCCTTCTCACCTGCGTAACTATTTGTTACTACCGTGCTCCTGATCCCCTTGAAACATACAAGCTTGGTTCTCATATTTCCAAGACCAGACTCTACCTTCTTGAATTGACAACTGGCTAATTTGAGGAATTAAATGTGTAGTAATTTTTCAATAGTAGAATTGTGCAGTGAAAGAGTGGGAAGGCACGTCTCCCTTCCTTGTTGTATGAATTCATTTAACCAATGACTTTATGGAGAAAGGTGTTTTTTTTGTTTTTTTTTTTTGTTTTTTAATTTCATTCCTTTCTTCCCTTCCTGAATCAAAGGGATAATTCTGATACTGGAAATTTTGGGGAGGAAGAAGGAGAAAATGGTCAGCATCTTAACAGACAGTGAAGGAGAGGTTTTGAGCAAGGGGTTCTCCTCTCCTCATTCTACAATTCTGCTTACATTTTGAGTCTTGTGTCCAGATTCAGTGTCTACGAATCAGGTTAGCCAAGTGATGTTTTGGTGGGAGGGAGGGTGACATTGGCAGCAAATGGTACACTTGGCTAATCCCAATAAAAGCAACATGCCCAATCAAATGGTTAAAAGAAGACAACAGAAAATATAAAATTTCAGGCCAGAAGCCGTGCTTAAGTGTCATTACTCTCTGTTATGGACTAAATAGTGTTTCTCCCAAACTCATATTTTGAGGCCTTAATCCCCAGTGTGATGGTATTTGTGTATGGGGACTTTGTGAGATAATTAGGTTTAAATGAGGTCGTAAGCATGGGGCCCTAATCCGATGGGATTGGTGTCATTATAAAAGGAGGAGACGAAAGAGAGTGCACAGGGAAAAAATGAGGGCACAGCAAGGAGGCAGCTGCCTACAAGTGAGGAAGAGAGCCCTCACCAAAATTAAATTTACTGTCACCTTGATCATGGACTTCTGGCCTCCAGAACTGTGAGAAATAAATTTCTGTTGGTTAAGGTACCCAATCTGTGGTATTTTGTTATGGCAGCATAGGCAGACTAAACTAATACACGCTGCAACTCAAATTTCTTATTGCAAAACATCTGTACAGTGTTTACCTGCTTACAGCAGTGTCTTCAGTGTTCCCTTCAGCCCAAGTATTTATTGTACCCCAAGATACTAGGCATTGGTAGTTGTCCAGAATTAGTAAAACTCTCCTTCTTTTGCATCTATCAGACATCACAACCTCACACAGACCTGGCTGAAAGAGGCAGACTAGACCAAGCAAAGGCCATCTTGCCGAAGTCTCTACAGTGACGTGGAACTAAATGTGACAAAAATAGTTATTCACCCGTCACTTTTCACAAGTCCCCCGCAATTCTGATGCCAAAAATTATCTGGGCTTTGAAGAATTAATTTTTAGGACCTAGAGATTCTTTTAAAGTGTATACTATTTCTGTAGGTGGTTGATCGGGCCTATCAAAGTTAACTGGTAGCCTGGGAAAGACAGCTTAATGTGGGGGAGAAGAGATGCCTACTTAGGTTTAACTGTCATGCCATGCTTTAGTATATGGTAGAGAAACAATCAAAATAGAAAGCTTCATCAAAAAGATATATTTTTGATCACCTAATATAAATCGAACACCTAATATGAATGGGAAATATATATATAAAGACAGAGTGTTTTTCAAGAAATTGATTTTTAGCTATGAAAACTTTTGGTAACAACAACTTCCTCAAAACCTCAATTTATAAAATAGATATAAATGAAGCAGCTCTGTTTAAATTAGAGATGGGCTGCCTGAGCAGCAATGACATTTGAGACCCCCTTTTAGAGCACTAAGGCTCTTGAAGAACTCACCCTTTCTTACTTAAAGTATCTTGCTGTTTATAAGATTTGATTCTTTGGGGAAAGATGGAAGAATTCTTACACTGAAACATGATGGAAGGGGTACTATGCTATTTCCAAGGTGTTGCTAAGAGATAAGCAGTATCATTTAAAAGGCAGGCAAAGAAAGGAGAGATGCTGAAGATCCTTGGGGTGCAAGGCTTACATATTTACTCAGGTCACATAATGTTTCATGGAATCAGAACCAAAGAGCCGTGGCCTCCTTCAACAAGTTCCCTTCCCACCCATCCCGCTTTGAAGTAGAATTTTTGCCCGCTTTCAAAGAAAGCCTAAGGGAACAATATCAAACATTTCAGGGAAAGAGATAACCTCTCCTGGCAAGCAGGTAGGTGAGATAGAGAGATGACTGATAGTGGAAAGGACAGATCAAAGTCCTTTCATACATAATATTTAGAATATTATTAGATGAGTGCCCATGGTTGTCATTTAAGTAGTATTCCCTCCTCCCCTTCCCTCTAAAGTTTAAGTACAAACCAGGACTCTTCAGCCACCCCTGATACAGTCAATGCTATTTGGATGGATTGTGGTTTAATTTCTTCCTATCGCATTATATAAATTCACTTACCAATTCAGTTTTCCTGGCTGGATTTGAAGAGGTGGTAAGGAAGGAAGCTAAAATGCAACTCATCGTGACATCAAGCCCCGCAAACACAATGGTAGAACTAGCCTTGGGTGGGGGGCGGGCACTGACTCATACAAAGAATTTCAGAGTAGACATTCCCTGGCCCACCTAGGATTCTACTTCTGGTCCTGATTTTGGATGGAAATGAGAGAAGTCACAGAAAACTTCTCACAAATTATATTGTTTCCCCTTTTAAAAACGGATGTATTTGGCTCTCAGATGGCTTTTCCGTCATCCAAAGTCTTCTAAGAAGTGCAAATGTCTCCAGGAGAGAAATAGTGGAATTCATTACTAGTTGTTATCTTGGGGAAATAATAATAGCTAGCTGAGAAGAAAAGCCAGTGGAACGAGGGTTCAGAACTGGCACCTGGGTAGAAAAGTGGAGTGCTGACAGGGGAGGTGAAGGGACAGCTCTGTTCCCATCCAGCTTGTTGGAAAGCATGGATTTAGGAATGGAAGTGAATTCCTGAGTTACTGGTTACAATCATATAGAAGTACAAGTTTACACTGAACGAATCCATTTGCTAAATTATTGAGCTATTACTTAGAAACTTATTCCTTGCAATGTCAATAGTTTAGGACTGGTTTGAACTATGCTTAAAGAGGAAATGATCATTTATTTCCTATTAAGAGCTAATGATCCCACTATGTGCTTTATATTTATGATTTTCATTGAACCTTTATGGTCACCCTGGTGGGTAATTATTATTTTCCTTAGTTTATGCATGTAAAGTGCTGTGCTCATTTATTCTATCTGTCTCCCTGCAAATTTCTCAATTTGCAAAAGTCTAATTCAACTTCTCATTAGTATTTTATGTTTAGAATCATTTATGTAAATGAGGTAATGTAAATGTAATTTACATTATGTAATGTAAATGTAAACAGTTTTGGAAGTTTCTCCTAGTACTTGGGAATTCGGGGCGTTAATTCACTGCTTTAAAGAGGATCACATTTCAGTTTATAACCATGGCAGTCTTGGGTGCCATTTGGGTCTTTTATTCCTCTATTATTACCAAACCTAGAAAGAACTCTATGAAGGTGATTCACTTAGGCACTTAGACACTTAGATCCTTTATGGTAAGGTGGAAATGATTATGTGCTCACATACTTAATTGGAAAAACAAAATATGTCTTTTTTTCAAATCAATTAATAAAATCATGTAATCTCTCTCTCTCTCTCACACACACACACACACGCACACGCACATATTTTCCTTCCCAGTAGACCTGTCCATCTCCACAGATGTATTTTCTGAACTTACAGTATATTCATTCATTATAGAAAAAAACGAACTTACAGAGAAAGTTTCCTTTTTAAAAATCACTATTGGTGTGAACCCAGTTTCTTCTTAAATTGAGATGTTTCATTTGCTTTTTCTCCCTTGAATACTTAAATACAGTTCCAACAAGAGCCAGAGAAATTCAATGAGATCTTGAAAAGAATTCGTGATTGTTCTGACTGGCTGCTGTTACCAGCCTGTAACAAGTTTCAACTTTAATCATTCTGAAATGAAATAAATTGCCAAAGTTATAGTAAAGCCTTCTTACCCAGCTTGGAAAGGAAGCTCACAAAACTACTGCAGCTCTAAAAGTCATCTATGGTATTTCAGAATACCATGTGGAAGAGTGAGGCAGGGAGGTATAGTGGAAAGTGTATCATACTATGAGTACTACAAGCCCTGTTCCCGAGTGTCTTTGGTTTGGTTTCCTTATCTTTAAAATAGAGTATTTGGTTAGCTGATCTCTGTGGGTACTTATGACTCCAACTCCCAAAATGGACATGAAATGGAAGTTCTTCCATATATATGGACTTGGAAATTCTTAGATGAAGGTAAGGCTGATGTATGAGTCTACTCTTTGAAATACATTCTCTTATTCTCTCTATTCATACCTAAAAATACCACCTCACATTAGTAATTCCTTCAGAGATGAGCAGCATTATTTGTAATGGAGTATTTCTCCCCTTCCGGTAGAACCTTTTTCCTCTGTTAACTTTGGAGACCATACCTGGCTATCTCAGAAGTGATTTACCTTTAGCATCATTGGGAAACATTGCTTCAATAAACGAGATAGGTAAACAATGAGAGAAGCAGATGACATCCCGGAAGAGAGAAAGGTACAGAGAGTATACAGGTTTTCTCTAGAGTTAGAGGAGAAGGGAAAAACCTGGATGCTGTTGGAGAGCCTTACAGTATTGTTTTCTGCTCACCGTTTTGGCCATTGCTAGGGCTGAAAGGTTTTTCCATTATATAGGCTCCCAGCATTTTACATCTGACTGTGGGAGTAGTCAGTGGCTTTTTATAGCATCGTGTGTCTACAGATAGGTTCGAATTACCTTTGAGGAGAAGGGAATGACCATTTATTTTCTCTAATCAGCTGGTGATTCTATATATTTTTTACATTTATTATTTCATTGATTCTTCCTGACCACCCTGCTAGGTAGTTATTATTTTCCCCAGTTTGTATAGATGAGGCGAGTGATGATATTCAGAAATTGTGCTGAATGAAATTTTCTTACATTTGCAAACTTGTACTCCCTTTAAGCTTTCTACTTCTAATTCTAAAGTCTTGACTTCATTCCAAAACCAATCCTATTTCTGACCATTTAGACTTGGCGTTTAAATTCCCAGTGTTTGGCTCTACTCACCTAAAGTATTTTGGATTGATTCCCCTCTGGCATTTCCAATTCCAGATACCTTGGGTAGGGTACCACGTTTCCAGTTCTAGCCCCCAGGAACAAATCCTTAACACCAGACACTAGGCTAATAACCCTACCTAAGTTCCTCCATTTAGGCCCTTTCTGTCCCTATTCTAGGGAAACAGTAACCTTCTACCCATGCTGTGACGTACCACCCTTCAGATGAAATACAGGCAAGTGTCTTGGAAAGGCCCTATCATGGACTTGTGAAAGATCTCACAACTATAGACAATAGAGCCAGGATTCAAATCCAGGTTTATCGGACTCCCAAACTGTTGATTTTCTTCATTCTGCTATCATACTTTCTAACTGAAAATCAGTTAAACTAAGAATCCTATTCACCCATCTTACTGTGGCTTTCCTATTTATCTGGTCTTATAGACCCCAAGGTCCCCTGAATATGGTCTTGCTGACTTCAAGACATGTAAAACTTCCTGAGAGTAAGTAGGACATCCTCTTGCCACTTAAAACTCGGTTTTTAGAGTGTCTTATATCCAGCACTGTTACTAATTCACCGTGCTAGAGGGCAGGGAAATGAGAGCTATGTGCTGGGCTCGGTACTGCATGCTTTCTGTGTATGAGCTCATTTAACCCCTTCCATCAGCTGTCCGAGGTACTTACTATCATATGCTTCATTTTATATATAGGGAAACTAAGGTGTAGAGAGGTCAAGTGACTTGGCCAAGGACAAGATATTAACCGCTCGTCAGATTCATGTGCTCGCCCACATTATCCAGGCCTTTTGCATTTAGGCAAGACCATGCAGTTCATTGTGGTGGATGGGCTGTGGATAGAAGTGCTGTCTGTCATTTCTGCACTGAAGCAGTTAAGGGCTAGTGTACAGCCCTTCAGCTCTCTCTTCTCCTGTCTTGGTGACCTGGAAGGATACAGCTACAAAATGGTGGGGCCTCTGCCAGCCTGGATTTCTGAGTGACAACAAGGGGTAGAATCCCCCAGTGGCCCGTGTTGGATTTATACCTTCAGTGAGAAATAAGCCTATTGTGCATTAAACCACTAAGATTTGAGAGTTAATTTGTTACCACAGCATTACCTACGCCATCTTGCCTAATACAGTGGCAGATGCAAGGATTTGAACCCGAGGCTGTGTGTCTCCAGAATCTGCATTTTGTTGCATTTTTAGGACGAAGTCTAAGCCTCCATGGTCATCTAAGCAAGTCTGATAGCTTGCTTAGAAGGGACCATGTGCTGGCTGAAACTTGGGAACTTTCGAACTGTGGCAAGTTCATCCCCTTCAGAGGAGTAATGGCTGATCTAAAATAACTATTAAGGCTGGAGATTTCCTACTGCATTATCCACTCCTTCCCCATTATGAGAAGCTACAGGAGAAAGGATCTGACTGCCTCTCAGCATACTTTCACCTTTGAGGTTAAAAAATATATTTTCTACTCCAGGCATTTTGCTTTTACATTGCAAATGCATTTGGACTCTTTTACAGTTTTATGTCTTTTAAACATTTGTTGCATTATGGAAAAAAATTACCCTTAACAGCTTTCAAGAGCCTCTGCTTAACGCATATTGTTTGCTCCTTTCCTCTAGGTGTGAATTAATGTATTAATTAATTATTGGAGTGGGTGTTGCTTGTCAAAAAAGGAAAAACTATGTGGCAGTTAGAAGGCATCTTGGTACATTTCAAAGCTGTGTTTGGGCATCGCTCTGGCTCTGCGGATTGTTCAGAACCTCTCCTAATACTAACTCATTAGGAAGAAAGCATTATTACAAGTGAAGCTAAGATGTGCATTTGCATAATTTCCAGATCTGTGTGTGTTATTCATACAATTATATTGTTGGTTTAATCACAAAGTTGTTAAGCTATTTTCAGGAAGTAGTTGAGAGCTGTCTTTATGATATGTAGTTCAATTTTATTCTGAAGAAATTCAGTTACACTGACCATTAAAACAATATAATCTAAAATGGACGTTTCCATAGTTGGTTGACAAAACAATCTTGTTTTATTCCTCACTGGCGAATTGATAATTTGCTGGTCAGCTAAACAAAGTCTCATAAATTGCCTTGTGTGGGGATAGTAATAAAATATGAGACCCGTTTTTTTCTCCTGAAGAATTTTCAATTTAAGGAAAATTTTAGAATTTAATAATTATGCTTTAGGTTTTACAGTACTGTGCTCTTCTTGGAGTTGGAAGGTGATGACCATTTTAAGGATGGGAATTTTATTTGATTATGGAAACAGAGCTATCATTTTACTTTCCATGGTGGAGATTTTTGGATAGCTTCCCCTCCCCCATACCCTTTTTGTACATGAAAATCTCCTATTGGAACCCCATGATAATTTAGGTCATCAAAAAAATCCAAGTGAAATGCATTTTCTCAAGGCCCAGCTTCCAATCTGGTATAAGAATATAAAATATTTCTGTTTATTATCTCTCATCCTCTTACTGTGTCACCTGCACAGTCTTAGGCAAATATTGGGTTGGCCAAAAGGTTTGTTCAGGCTTTTCCATAACATCTTATGGAAAAACCCGAATGAACCTTTTGGCCAACCCAATATATCATGAGTATTTATTACCATGATTATATCGCTTTATCATAACAAGGATTTTTAACTGACTCATTTCTGACTCTTTAAAGACATGTTGAAAGAAAGAGTAAGTTCAGGTGCAGATTTAAAACTTTTCTTGTTTCTTCTTACGAGGGTATGTTTATGGATTTACAAGTTTTAGTCTAGGTCATGTTGGATGACCAAATCATTGAAAACTTGAATCAGTTATTAGGTAGCAGAAGAGATATTGGAGTGCTCTGGCTTTATTAATAAATCAAAACTGGATTCAGGAGTTAAAAAGAACAATGATGGTCATCGACAGACTGATGGATGATTTTTTAGCCAGAAAATACAGCCCTACTTTCCTAGAGGGAACTGTAAGTCATGAGAAGCCCTAACTTTCCCTCAGTTAAGCTCGGTCACTAACCAGTGACTTTGATCTTGCTCAGTCACTAACCAGCTGTATGACTTGGGCAAGTCTTTCTGGGTCTTATTTTTCTCATTTGAAGCACAAAAGGGTTGGAGGATATCTCTAGGATCACTCAGAGCTCGAAAACTAGTTTCTGTCATTCTCAGAAACACTAGTAGGTAATCACATATTAATAATTTAACTGTCTCTGTACACAGATATGAAGATGTGTTATATTCAGTTTTAAAATTGAACTTGTTAATTGGAAACTAGGTATTAATCATTATTTAAATTCACTCTTCTGTTTCCAAATCCTTTTGTGTGTGTTGCCCTGGCTTTTGTTAAAACTTTTCCTAGAGACATGTTTTCTTTATCTTAAAATCATCTAACCAGTGATGTCATTATAAACCCAGATTTATGGAAGAAAATGCACAGATTATTATTATTATTATTTTTGCGGTATGCGGGCCTCTCACTGTCGTGGCCCCTCCCGTTGCGGAGCACAGGCTCTGGACGTGCAGGCTCAGTGGCAATGGCTCACAGGCCGAGCCGCTCCGCGGCATGTGGGATCTTCTGGGACCAGGGCACGAACCCGCGTCCCCTGCATCGGCAGGCAGACTCTCAACCACTGCACCACCAGGGAAGCCCCAGATTATTTTTAAAAAGGAAAAACGTTTAACTATGGTTGAAACAGGCACTATTAATAGTTTTGATTTCTATTGAGTTCACTCTAGGAGAAGTTCATAGCTCAGTATTTCTGTTAAACCATGCAAGGAATAGAACAGAAAGAAAGGAAAAGATGAATGAAGGGTAGGGACTTGTATGAAAATAAGAGAGATTTTGGAAATAATCATAAAAGGAGCTAGAAGGCAATTCCTGGCCTCTGGTGAGAAGCTTGCCCTGGGCTCATCTCCCCTGCCATTGCCCAGGTGTTATGCTAAATAATGGCAACATATCTTCCTGTTGCCTAAGGACAGAAACGGATCTTGAGTTTTAATCTGACAGGGTACAACTCAAATGAGATGTGTCTGTTTCCTTTTTTCACTAAACTTTAAAAAATTGTGAAAACTTGAACTTCTATGACAACTTTTGGGGGCTCTCATAATCTTTTACACATAGATGTGCCATCACGTACAGTTTACAAAATAATGTCATGCTTAACTGAGGGAAAGTTAGGGCTTCTCATGACTTACAGTTCCCTCTAGGAAAATAGGGCTGTATTTTCTGGCTAAAAAATCATCCATCAGTCTGTCGATGACCATCATTGTTCTTTTTAACTCCTGAATCCAGTTTTGATTTATTAATAAAGCCAGAGCATCCCAATATCTCTTCTGCTACCTAAATAATTTGCCAAGATGTTTGTTATTGAAACAATTCAAAGGAATAATGTGATTTATAAGCCATAACCAAAAATTGCCCTTTTGAAATTCTTTTCTAGATATGACCTTAAAAACTCAGTAGGTAATTAATTTCTTTATCAAACTTGTAATTGATTATCCATTAGGTGCCAGAGACTATATTAATTGCATCCACCTCAAACTTTCTACTGCCTGAAATGGACCACTACATTGACTGCTAACTGGGTTCATTTTATAGTCTTCTCGAAATAGTTTTCATTTCTCCATTTCACTACAAGATACACAAGATGGGCTTCTCCATCTACCTCCAGCCCTGACAGTAGGCCAAAGAAGTATGTCTTCCGTAGATCTTAAGCATGTATCTTTAGCTGAGATCCCAGCTGTTCCTTACCTCATCAGTACTGAGTGAATCTGAAATCTTGCTACACAATGCCTTATATCATTTCCCAAAAAGAATGCACTACACTCGGGAAGGTTTCATAGCTGTTAATAAATGCAAGTTTATTCTGAAAGATTTCCAGAGGACATGTTAGTCATCACATATTAGGTTCAAGTGGGCAGCCCAACTTTTGCCAACAAAGACCAATGAATAGCATTTTAGGAAGACAGGAACCAGGAGGGATGGTAAGAAGGAAGACAAAGTTTGAAAACATAGGTACAAACAGAATCAGATGCCGTAAGTTTTGTTAACTTAAAATAGGTGAGTACTGTGAAAAATACAGATGCCAAAATCAGGAGGCATAGGTACCTAAATTCATAAGGAGGTTGTGCAGAAGCCAAAATTAAATAGGGTAAACTGCAGTCCTAATGTTGGACTGACAGGGGGAGAACTGAGTGGGAATAGCAAGTGACTTAATTAGGATGGATTTTGTGACTAGATTTGGAGACAGATTATACCTAATCTAGGGAGCTAGGTACAAGGGCATAAAACCAATCAGGCCCTGACCTTTATTTAGATAGTTGGCATTTTCAGATTATAAATTTACATTATTAATAACCATCCTTTAGTTTGTTGATTGTGTTTGCCTTTACAAACCCTTTTCACACAGATTTCCTCATTGGTGATTTATGATAATCATGATAGGCAGAGTAACTATTATTTATTCCAGTTTATAAATAAAAACATGGACACAAAGAGGTTAAGTGACTTGACCTAGATAATATCACTGCAAACTGGTGTGGTTCCCATTTATTGTCAGGCACTTGATAGCCCTCTATTTTCTCAGTTCTCGTAACAGCCCTATGAAGTAGATAGGTATTATCTTTATTTGATAGATGAGGAAATATGAGTTCAGAGAGCTGGGATAACTTAGCAAAGATCACATGGTAAGTGGCAGAGTTGGCCGTTGAACCCAGTCTGTCTGGCTCCAAAGCTTGTGCTCTTGACGACTAGGCTGTGTTATTTTCTGTTTCCGTTACTACAATTTTTACATTAACACCTGCTTCCAAGATAATTTTGTGGTTCACTTCATTCATTTCTGGCATTGTGAACCCCTCTAAATTCAGTAACAGCAGGGCTGCTACTGGCCAGGCTATTGGGATCAACTCACAGATGTTGTTTTACGTTTATAGTCTCTATGCAGGGAGGGGGGTGTGTTCCCACATTGCATTCCCTACAAGTTGCAGATCTCTGAAATGCTCAAAGTGTACATATTTTGCTTCTGGCACGTTTTTCAGAAGGTACATTCCAGAACTTTTGTAGGAGGAGGCAGAGGAGAGGAGCATGCTATGATTTGAGCTTTTTCATAGCATGCCTGGGGAACTGAAATTCAATCAATAGCAAGTGGGTTCTTTTGGGTTTCAAAGATGAGAAATAAGGGACCTTAGTGAAGGGAGAGAGAAAGAAGCGTAGACAAACTTTCCTTACTTCATGATTTTGCCTGGGGATAGCCCTTCCCGGGAACCATTTGGTTTTGGGTGTCTCTTGCAGGGTATATGAAGAGATGAAAGAAACAAGAGCCATTGACATTGACATGACTCACAAAACATATGGCTCTAAATAATGAGACCCTTTATCTTAGAGAAGAATCTAAAGGGCATGGGAGAAACCCTCACATAACTCATTTAAAAAAAATAAAGCTGAATAATTTCGTTTCTGAGACCATAATCTTTTGGCCTTTTTCAGATGTTGCACCAAGAAATAAAAGCTTAGGGTTGGTAGAAATAGCATCAGTTCATTAGGAAACCTCTGGATGGTGTAAGTATTTGCCATTAGCCTTCTGTTTCTTTAGCTGCTAGGGGGCCAAGAACATTAAATTATTTTTAAAAATTAAATAAAAACTCCTGTGTTCAAATGTCGCTGCTTCTCTGGAAATGACATCATCTGTTAGCTAAAATATTGAGAAAATGAGTACATCCTTATGTGGTGGAACGTGTGGGGAGCAAAACTGAGAGTGGGTGGTTTTAAAGCTGTTGAGAACCTTCCCAACATGAGGTCTGTTTATTAAGAGGCTTTGGAGTGGATGCTCATGTACTTCCTAAATAAACAAAGAGCCTCATCTTATTCATCTGAATTTGTCCTCTTACTCAGGACTTAACTGTCTACACTGGTGGTGGTCGTCTGTAGGCTTCCAGTTTTACATGGATCAGGAAGCCATGCTTTAAGACACAAACAATAAAACTCAGGAAAAATTGATATGATAGTATTCTGTAGGTGGGTTGGTGGTAGTGGGGGTGTTGTAGAGAGAGATATGGTAGATTATAGATTAAGGGCAAATGTGTGCCCTCATGCTCAGATAAAATGCTAAGGATGGTGAGAGCCCTGAAGCAAAAACAGGGGATTGTGAATTGGCCTTGGAGCTTGGCCTAACCTTGGGTCCAGGTGACCCAGTGAGTGTCCTAGAAGAAACAGTGCCTGAGTGTTGGTGGCCAGCTACTGGGATTGGAGGTTAGCCCTTTTGAGAACATGCTTTGGGTCCAGAGAAATCTCTGGGGAACATTCATCTTTATGTCCTGAACGTAGTCACATTGTGTTCTTTGTAATTATTACCTTTACACTAAAAGTAGATTAGAATATTTCCATGTTTCATACCCTAGGGTCTCTCTTTAGTTTCTGACTCAGCTTTTTTGATATAGAGGTGAAGTCACTCACAACTGAAATTCTCCACGTCCCCTATTGGGTCCTTACAAACAGAAGACACTTTTGCAATCTACCAGTTTCTCAGTATAGTGATCGTATTTCAGAAACAAACCGTATATGCATGGGCTTATTTCTGGGTTCTTTATTTCTGCTCCATTGGTCTATGTGTCTGTTTTTATACCAGCACCATACTGTTTTGATTACTATAGCTTTGTAATATAGTTTGAAATCAGGAAGTGTGATGCCTTCAGCTTTGTTCTTTCTCAAGATTGCTTTAGCTATTTGGCATCTTTTGTGATTCCATACAAATTTTAGGATCTTTTTTCTATTTTTGTGAAAAATGCTACTGGAATTTTGACTGTATTGAATCTATAGTTTGCTTTCAGTAGTATGATCATTTTAACAATATTAATTCTTCTAATCCATGAACACGGAATATCTTTCCATTTATTTGTACCTTCTTCGATTTCTTGCATCAATGTCTTATAGTTTTCAGCATATAAATCTTTTACCTCCTTGGTTAAATTCATTCCTAAGTATTGTATTGTTTTTGATTCAGTTGTAAATCGAATTGTTTTGTTTATTTCTCTTACAGGTAGTTCACTGTTAGTGTATAGAAATGCAGCTAATTTTTGTATGTTGATTTTGTATCCTGAAACTTCACTGAATTCGTTTATTCTAACAGTTAATTGGGGGAGTCTTTAGGGTTTTCTACATATAAGATCATGTCATCTACAAAGAGACAGTTTTACTTCTTCCTTTCCAATTTGGATGCCTTGTATCTCTTTTAGATGCCTCATTGCTGTGGCTAGGACTTCCCAGTACTATGTTGAATAGATTTGATGGGCATCTTTGTCTTGTTTCTGATCTTAGAGGAAACCTTTCAGTCTTTTACCACTATGATGTTAGTGTGGGTTTTTCATGTTTAATCTTTATTATGTTGAAGTATTTTTCTTCTACAGATGATCCCCAACTTAAAATGGTACAACTTAAGAATTTTTGACTTTACAATGGGGTGAAAGCAATGTGCATTCAGTATAAAATGTACTTCCAATTTTGAATTTTGGTCTTTTCTGGGCTAGCGATATGTACATATTATCTTGTGATAGTACATACTCTTTTGTAATCCTGGGCACAGCTCTCAGTCAGCCATGCAATCATGAAGGTAAACAATTGATAAACTGTACCCATTCTGTATCAATACAACCATTCTATTTTTCACTTTCAGTACAGTATTCAATAAATTGCATGAGATATTCAACACTTTATTATACAGTAGGCTTTGTGTTAGATGATTCTGCCCAACTGTCGGGTAATATAAGTGTTCTGAGCATGTTTAAGGTAGGCTAGGTTAATGCATGATGTTTGGTAGGTTAGGTGTATTAAATGCATTTTTGACTTAAGATATTTTCAACTTATGATGGGTTTATCGGGATGTAACCCCATTATAAATTCAGGGAGATCTTTATTCCTTTTCTTGTTTTGAGTATTTTTATCATGAAAGCATGTAGAATTTTGTGAAATGCTCTTTTTCTGCAGCAATTGAGACAATCATGTGGTTTTGTCCTTTTTGTTGATGTGATGTATTACATTGATTTTTTTTTTGTATGTTGAATCATGCTTGCATTCCAGGAATAAAGTCTGGTTGGTCATGTTATAATCCTTTTAATATGCTGCTGAATTTGATTAGTTAGTATTTTGATGAGGATTATTTGCATCAATTATTCATTAGGAATATTGGTCTGTAGTTTTCTTTTCTTGTGGTACCTTTGTCTGGTTTTAGTATCAGAGTAATGCTGACCTCAGAATAAGTTAGGATGTATTTCCTGCTCTTTAAGTTTTTAGGAGAGTTTGAGAAGGATCATTGTTAATTCTTCCTGAAATGTTTTTTTAAATACCATTTCTTTGTATATTTACATTGACTGGAGAACTTCATATTTTCATATGGCTTCAAGTTCATATCTAAAGTCCTTTTAATTTCAACTTGAAGGACTCCCTTTATCATTTCTTATAAGGCAGGCCTAATGGTAATGAACTTCAGCTAGTGTAGATTTGGCAATGTGTTCGTTTCTCCCTCACTTTTGAGGGACAGTTTTGTTAGAGTTCTCAGTTGACAGTATTTCTCTTTTAGCACTTCATATATATATGAAGTATATATATATATATATATATATATATATGTGTGTGTGTGTGTGTGTGTGTGTGTGTGTATATAATCATCCTTCTGCCTCTGGCCTGCAAGAATTCTGCTGAAAAAATCTGCTTATAATCTTGTTGAGGATCCTTTGTATGTGATGACTCACTTTTTTCTTGTCGCTTTCAAGACTTTTCTTTGTCTTTTGACAGCCTGATTATAATGTGTCTTATAGTGGATTTGGGGGTGTTATCTTACTTAGAGTTTGCTGAGCTTCTTATGTTTGTATATCCAAATTTTTCCTTAAATTTGAGAAAAATTTGGCTATTATCTCCTCAAGGAAATGCTCTCATTTTCTGTCTTCTTCTTGGACTCCCCTAATGTATATATTGGTCTACTTGATGGTACCTCCTAAGTCCCTTAGGCTCTGTTAACTTTTATCTGTTTTCTTTTTTTCTTTCTTTCTCCTCAGACTTGATAATTTCAAATGACTTGGATTCAAGTTTCCTGATTCTTTCTTCTGCCTGTTTGAGTCTGCCGTTGAATTCCTCTAGTAAATTTTTCAACTTGGTTCTCATATCTTTCAGTTCTATCATTTCTGTTTGATACCTTTTTACTGTCTATCTTTGTTGATACTCTCATGCTTTCAGATCTCGTTTTCCTAATTTCCTTTAGCTCTTTGAACATATTTAAGACAATTATTTAAAGTCTTTTTCTGGTAAGTCCAATGCCTTTGTTTCTTCAATGATGGTTTCTGTATATTTATTTTATTCCTTTAAATGAGCCACATTTTCCCATTTCTTTGTACTCCTTGTGATCTTTTGTTGAAAATTGGACATTTGCATGTCTCCCAGTCTTTGCAGATTGGCTCTGTTCTGGGGAAGACTTTCATTAATTATTAGGACATGTTCTGAGCCTTGGGATCAGTCTAGATGAAGACTTAAGGTCTTCTCAATTCTTTTCTGAGCATTTGTCTTCCCTGGGCCTGCGTGTGTGCTTTTTACAATTCCCTCTTATGCACAGCTGCTTTTAAATGTCTTAATTTCCCTATGAATTGCCACCCTGTTTTATCTCAGGACTTTCTGTTCTGTTTTTCTGTCCATAATCTTGTGCCCTAGGCATCTGTGAGTCTGAAGTCTCTCTGCAGCTATCAAAAGCTGTGCATACTGTTTCCTGCAGCTTTTCCTAGTTTGGTCCAACCTGTGTCACTTTTGGCTGTCGGAGATCCAAATTAGGGGACACAGACACCATTCCCTCAGGACACCCCCAGAAAGGTTAGAACTTTGCAAATTACATACACTCTGTTCTGTAGTTCAAGGGTGGGAATTGAGAACTAGGCTACCACTTACCCCAAACTGTACCACTCCAGGACAGGGAGGGGTGGAGCAAGTATGAGTAAAGACTCCTTGAAATTTCCTACTATTTTGAATGTGGCTTTTTCTTGATTGTGCATTTGCTTGGTTGCTATAGATCTTTTGTTTGTTGTCCAGAGCACCTATAAAATTGTTTTAGCCAATCTCTAGTTGTTATTTAATGTTTCTGTGGGGCAGTGAAGGCCTGTAGGTTTCTAGTCTGTCATCTTGCTGATGTTACTCCCCCAGTTTCAGTTCTGGCTTACTGACCATAAATATCCAGATGCAAAACTATGAGCATATGGGGAAAAGTTTGTCTATGACTGACAATGGCAAAGTGGGACTAGATTTTAACTTAAGGGTAGAGATATGTACTGGTTGCTAAGTAAATTGGCGACAAGAGAAGCAGAATTACCAGGTTGACCCTTCTACTGTTTGCTGTGCTGTGAGTAATAAACTGTCTTATTCTGATATGTGTCTTGTTGTCTGGTTTTGGCACCTATGGAACAGTGGCAAGCCAACCTATGTGCTTGCCTTGTCATCTTCTCTGTACTCTTGATACTCCTTGCCACCCTATGTGAGGTTGACATTCTTCTTTGACAGTAATGGTTGCCTTTAATTCTTGAATATTCAATTATAGAGTTTTTGTTGGTGTGTATATGTATTTGTGTGTATGAGTTTGTGCTCATTTTATGGATCAGAAATTAGTAGTATGGTAGTATGATGTCACTAGATACCCTAATGGTCCCCTAGAGCTATGGAACATATGGAATGTTGGCAGTTCTTCTTCAGATTGGAATTGAGTGTTGGAGTAATTTAACTCTGAAGGTGATGGGCCAGTCAGAGAACACAGCCTCTCTGAGACAGGGAGAGCTCAACTAGTTCCAGTGGGATATTGTTTGGATTGAAGTTGTTGAAGAAGAAACCCAGGCTCTAACTGACACAAATAAACATAAGATGAAAGTTGGAGGAGAGGTGGAGGGCATGGACAATAAGGACAGCCTGTATGTATTTAATATTCTGCTGGCAGCAAAAGAAACAATCAACAGAATGAAAAGGTAACCCATGGAATGGGAGAAAATATTTGAAAATCATATATCTGATAAGGGGTTAATATCCAAAATATATTTAAAAAACTCATTCAACTCAATAGTAAATAAAGAATTTACTGTACTGTACTGTACTAACTGCACAACCAGCCCAAACTGGCCCTGTCCTGTTTCTAACAAGATACTGAGTTGTTTTTCCGAGACGATAGAACGAAATCACAAGTCATGCAGCCAAAGCGTGTGCAGAGGAGAACATTTTTATTTCAAATAACACAGGGAACCAAAGTTTCTCCTCCCCTATGGAACCAAAGGACCAAGACATGACCCGAACCTGAATGCTGGAGCCCTTTCACTAGTGAAGAGTCTGTTGTCCAGGAAGTTCTGGTGCTGAAGCCCTTTTACCATACCTTACCATAAATGGCCAAGTTCCGAAGTCCTCCAATCGAAACCTGCCCTGCCACTCGCGCCCCCAACCTCATACCAACCCTCCTTCCCTAACTCGTAAAAGTGTGACCAAACCCTGGATCAGGAAGACAGATTTGAGAGCCTTGCCTCCTGTCACAATGAAGTCTTTTCTTTTCTCAAAAGCCGGTGCTATAGTAATTGGCTTCTATGCACATCCTTTTGCTTGGTAGCACCTCTTAAAATGTTGATCATCAAAAAGATGAGAGATAACAAATGCTGGTGAGGATGTGGACAGAAGGGAACCCTTGTGCACTGTTGATGGGAATGTAAATTTGTTCAGTCACTATGGAAAACCATGTGGATGTTCCTCAAAAAATTAAAAATGGAACTACCATATGACCCAGCAATTCCCCTTTGGTATATAACCAAAGGAAATGAAAACAGGATCTAGAAGAAATATCTGCACTTTCATGTTCCTTGCAGCCTTATTTATAATAGCTAAAATATGTAAACAACCTAAGTGTCTGTCAGTGGATGAAGGGATAAAGAAAATGTGATGATAAACACACACACATACACATACAATACAACATTCAGCTGTAAGAAAGAAGGAAATCCTGTTATTTGTAGTAACATGGATGGACCTTGAGTGTATTATGCTGAGTGAAATAAGTCAGATGAGGAAAGACAAATACTGTATGATCTCACTTATTGTGGAATCTAAAAAAGCCAAACTCATAGAAACAGAGCAGAATGGTGGTTGACAGGGAGTGGAGGAAATGGGGAGATGTTGGTCAACTTTCAATTATAAATAAATTGCGGGGATCTAATGTACAGCATGGTGATTATAGTTAAAAACACTGTATTATATACTTGAAAGTTGCCAAGTAGATCTTAAATGTTCTTACCCCAGAAAAAGAAATTGCAATTACGTGAGGTGATAGAAGTGTTAGCTAAGGCTATGGTGGTCATCGTTTCACAATATATAAGTGTATCAAATCAACACATTGTACACCTTAAACTTACACAATGTTATATGTCAATTATATCTTAGTAAAGCTAGAAAAAAAATATTGTGCTGGGCACTTTCCATACATCACTCCTAATCTCACAATAGCCTTTTTTTTTAAAGAAAGAAAGATACATTTAATTTTATCAAAGCTTAAAACTACTCATCAAAAATTATCATTAATAAAAAGAAATGGCAAGCTAGACAGTGATGAAAATATTCATAATAGATGTATTTGTCAAAGAGCTCTTATAAATTAATAACAAGAAGACAAACACAATTTTTTGAAGTGAGCAAAAGCTTGTACAGATATTCACAGAAAAACCTAAATAAACGAATGGCCAGTCAGCATATGAAAAGTGCCCAGCACCATTAGTCATGAAGGAAATGCAAATCAAAACCACAAAGAGATCTTACTACATACGAACAAGAATGTCCAAAATTAAGACTAACAGTATCAAGTTGGGACAAAATTGTGGAGCAACTGAAGTATTCATATACTGTTGGTGGGAGTGTAAAAGGGTACAACCACTTTGGAAAACTGTGTGGCAGTGTCTAAGAAAGTTAAGCATTACCTACTTTACGAATCAGCAATTCCACTCTTAGGTATAGTCTCAAGATCAATAAGTGTATATGTGAATTAAAAGCCCTGCACAAAGATGTCCACAGCAGCTTTTTTCATAATAAACCCAAACTGAAAACAACACTTGTTTATCTGCAGGTGAATGGATAAACAAAATGGTGGTACAATTTACACAAAAGGATATTATAGAGAAAATAAAAGGAACAAATTACTGATACAACTGTGACTTGAAGAACCTCAAATACTTTGTCAAGCAGAAGCAGCCACAAAAGAGTACATACAGCGTGATTTCATTTGTGAATTTTGGAAACAAGCAAAAACATCTATGATAATAGAAATCAGAATAGTGGTTGCCTCTGGTGGGGGTAACAGATGTGGACTGACTGCAAAGAGGCACAAGGGAGCCTTCTGTAGTGATGGATATGTTCCATATCTTGATTTGGCTGACGAATGCGTGGATGTATATATTTATATAAATTTCAGATATATACTTAAGATCTGTGCATTTTGTGGTATTTATATTGCCCCTCATCAAAAAAAAATCAGAAAAAAGTACTGAAGAATGGACTTTAAGTAAACCAAAGCTTGTAAAAAAATGTTAAAACAACAACAAAAAGATTTTAAATCCATGATCTAAGTGAGGAATAATGAATAGGTATACCTCACTACTTGGCCTATTTCCACCTGCTCACCACTTTTGCTTCCATCTATTTGGCAAAGTTGAATGACTTTTGCACAGTGGAGCACACATAAATAAGAGGGAGTTGAAGCCCAGGGGAACAGTATTCAGTGCTGGCTTTACCACTATCTTCTTTTGTGATCTTGGGCAAGTCACTTCCTCTGGACCTCTGCTTCCTCATCAGTAATCTCACAATAGCCTTGTTGTAAGACAGGTGCTATCATCAGTTCATAGAAGAGGAACTAGAGGCTCTATAACATTAACTGATGTATCCAAAGTCACATATCTAAGAAGCAGAAACCTGGATTCAAACCTTGGCCTGTAGGATTCCAAGGTCTGTGCTCTCGTACTCTTTTTTGCTTCATCTCAGAGTTATAATCACTTACTCTGTGACATGAAATGGAATACAGTTTACCTTCTCATATAGTGAAGTTTTATGTAAGATTTCCTTTAGGAAGGAAAAAGATTTTGCTGTATTGAAAAAGAATTGAAACACACAAAAATGTTTTGCTGTATTGAAAAAGAATTGAAACACACAAAAATGTTTTGCTGTATTGAAAAATAATTGAAACCACAGCCTAGCCTTGGCCTTGGAGGATGCCCTGAATCATTTCAGCTGTTTCTTGAGGCAACAGTAAAGAGATAGAGACAATCATCATACATGCCCAGAGGGTCTCAGCTAATCATCTAGTTCTGGTTGGTCCCAAGAAGACAAAAATTGAAGTACTTTTTTCATGAAGAATGTCTTAAGCATCACTGATCTCAAGAGTGACAGGACCCCATAAACTGGATGACTTCAGGACTGTCGTTTTGTTAATAATGAGGTTTATTAAGGTATATTTTATATGCAGAAAAATTCACTCGTGTTAGTGTACAGTTCTGTGAGTTTTGGCAAACATACGGTCAGGTAACCACTATAGTCAAGATGTAATGGTTTTCCCATAACATGAAAAACCCGAACAAACTTTTTGGCCAATCCAGTAGTTCCTTTGTGCATACCTATTTGTAATCGATCCCCTGCAAACTCCAGCCTCTGGGAAGTACTGATCTGTTTTCTGTAGCTATAGTTGTGCCCTTCCTACAATGTCATATAAATGGAATCATATAGTCTGTAATCATTCAAGTTTGGCTTCTTTCGTACTGCATAATGCAGTTGAAATCCAACCACGTTTCTGCATGTATGAATAATTTCATTTCCTTTGCTAAGATTCCACTATATGGGTGTAACATATAAGATTGTTTATCCATACAAGAAGTGATAGATATTTGGATTGTGTCTGGTTTTGGGTGACTATGTATAAGGCTACTGTGAACATTCATGTATAGATTTTTGTGTGGACGTAAATTTTCATTTCTCTAAGCTAAATAGGAGTGGAATTGCTGAGCCATACGGTAAGTATATATTTAATTGTATAAGAAACTGCTAAATTGTTTCCCAAAGTAGCTATACGATTTTGTATTCCCGTAAAAAATAAACAATCCCAGTTGTCCTGCATCCTCACCAGTACTTGATATTGTCAATTTTTGAAATTTTAGTAATTCTAATTTGTATAGTACGATGTCATTGTGATTTGAATTTGCATTTCCTTAATATCTGATTAAGTTGAACTTCTTTTCGTGTGCTTATTTGCCATCTTTTGCTGTATATGACATTTTCCTCAGATCTTTTGCTCATTAAAAAAATTGGATTGATGGTTTTCTTTTTGAGTTTTTAGTTCTTTATGTATTTTGCATACCATTACATTATCAGATATGTGGTTTGCAAGTATTTTCTCCCAGTCTGTAGCTTGCCATTTCATTTTCTTAGCAATGCCTTTTGAGGAGAAATTTTTAACTTTGATGGAATCTAACTGATCAATTTTTTTAATGGTCTGTGCTTTTTGGATCCTATTAAAAAATCTTTGAAGTTGCAAAGATTTTCTCCTATGTTTTCTCCTAGAAGTTTCATAGTTTTAGGTTTTATATATAGGTCTATGGTCCATTTCAAGTAAATTTTTAATATAGTGTGAGCTATGGATCAAAGTTCTTTTTTTTCTTTTTGTACATGAATGTTCAATTGTTCCAGCACTATTTTTTGAAAAGACTCTCCATTGTCTATTGGATTGCTTTGGCACCTTTGCAGAAGATCAGTTGACCATATATTTATGGGTCTATTTCTGCACTCTATTCTGTTCATCTGTGTGTCTATCATTTCACCAATATGTATATACCACACTGTAGTAATTCCTAAATCTTGATAGTAAGTCATCAAATCAGATAGCATGAGTCTTCCAACTTTGTTCTGTTTTAAAACTATTTTGGCTATTTCAAGCCCTTCTCTTTTCCATATAAATTTTAGAATCAGCTTGTTGATTTCTATTTTTTTTTTAATTTTTTTTATTAGTTTCTGCTTTATAACAAAGTGAATCAGTCATACATATACATCTGTTCCCACATCCCTTCCCTCTTGCATCTCCCTCCCTCCCACCCTCCCTATCCCACCCCTCCAGGCGGTCACAAAGCACCGAGCTGATCTCCCTGTGCTCTGCGGCTGCTTCCCACTATCTATCTACCTTACGTTTGGTAGTGTATACATGTCCATGCCTCTCTTTCGCTTTGTCACAGCTTACACTTCCCCCCCCCCATATCCTCAAGTCCATTCTCAAGTAGGTCTGTGATTTCTATTTTTTAAAGGCCTGCTGGAATTTTAATTGGAATTGTAATTATAGACTAATTTTGGGAGAATTGACATTTTAACAATATTGGGTCTTTGGACACATTTCATATCTCCATATATTTAGGTCTTCTTGATTGATCTCATCAATGTTTTCTAGTTTTCAGCCTGTACATACTGAATATGTTTTGTTGGATTTATATCTAAGTATTTCATGTTTTCTTCTGGTGTTATTATACATGGTACTTTAAATTTTTAATTGTCTAATTTTTACTTCCTTATAAATAGAAATTTTTGTATGTTGACCATGTGATGTTGCTAAACCTAAACTCGTTAGTTCTAGGAGCTATTTTTGTGGATTCCTTGGGATTTTCTAAGTAGAAAATCATGACATTGGTGAATAGGGACAATATTGTTTCTTACTTTCCAATCTATATGTATTTTATTTCTCTTTATTGACTTTTTCCACTGATCAGGACCTCCAGTGCAATTTTAATTGGAGTGGTGAGAGTAGACGTCCTTGGAGGATCTTTAGGTGGATCATGGTCAATTTTTCACCATTATGTGATGAGGCTATGTGTAGGAATTTTTTTTTTTTGGTAAATGCCATTTATCAGAATGAGGAAATTTCCCTTTTATTTCTAGTTTGTTGAGAGATTTTATTATGAGTGATTATTGAATTTTGACAAAAACTCATATCTGTTGATATGGTATATTACATTGATTTTCAAATCCATTGGATTTGTGACAGTATATAAGAATGAATGATAATGAAAATAATAATTACTTCATTTATTGTGTGCTTACCATATGCTCACTACTTTTTAGTACAGAAATGTTGATTCCTTACCCTACCTGACTCACTTCTACTTCCATTGGAAGTGAACCTCCTAAGCTTCAAGGATATCAATTGAAGGAAAGCCTTTGGGAAAGGAATAAGGAATCATTATAGATATGTTAAATGGAACATGCCATGGTGAAATATATAAATACATTAGAAACTAGAGATTAAGAGGTAAGTAAAACTGTTACAGAATGCAAGTCCATGTGCCTGATGCACAGTGAGGCCAAACAAAGTGGAAAGTCGGAGTTTGGAGCAGAGAAAGTTTTATCGCAGGGCCATGCAAGGAGATGGGTGGCTTGTGCCCCACAAACCCTGATGTCCTTGAAGGGTTTCACAAAGCACTTTTAAAGGCCAGCTGAGGGAGGGGCGTGGTTGGTTGTTGCAAACTTCTTGGCATTGGAATCCTTTGTTCTTGCAGCCATCCATGTAGGTCAGGTCATGATGTTCTTGTAAACCTCCAACAAGACAAATGTTGTTCTCTGTTCTGCAGCATTTTATCTCTATATGAATGGACCCTTAAAGGTCAGAGCCCCGAGAATAGGCTATCCTGCACATTTCAGGCTATAGGCAACATTCTTTTACAAAAGGTGCAGAACCACCATGACTAAGCACAGGCAACAAAGCACAAGGGTTATTAAAGTAAAGGGAACAGATCTAACATGGAGTCAGATTTGTTCTTCCCTATTATAAAACCATATTCTATCCTAAAACAAAGAAGAAGAGTAGAGCTTCTGGGTTGTTGAAAGTGTGGAGATTTGGGGACAGTGACACATTTTGAGAGGGCGTGGGAGCTCCACACTGATTCCCACATACCTTGTCCCATACCTCTCTTCCATCTGGCTGTTCCTGCATTATAGCCTTTTATAATAAACCAGTGATCTAGTTCCGTAAGAAAGAGAGAAAATTAAGAAGAAACAGTAGTGGCAGTGACAAAAATGATAAATGCTGGACTGGAAATGAGGGGTGTCAGAAGTGGTGCTTTATGATGTCTAAGCCACCCCAGGGTTACCATTGGCTGGAGCAGTGCTTTGATGACCAAAGAAAGGGTAAGAAGGGTGGGCCTCCTCACTGTCCTCAGTGAGGTATAGAGAGAGAAATCAGGAGCCCTGGGACAGACTGCTCGGAGGCTTCAACATGCCTGAGGTTACCAGCAAACCACAGGAGCTTAGCACAGATATGGAACAACCAACCATAAGCACAAAACAACCAGTCCCCGGTGGGCAACAGCTGATCCTAAGTGCAGAACAACCATCCAGGAGCACTGAAGAAAGGAAGGAGAGGATGACCCCCTGCCAGTGCAAGTTCAGAGACAGTGCTGAGGTGCAGAAGACAGCCAAGCGGGTAGAAATGCCCCTGCAAACATGTGCAGCCAAAACATCTTCCGAAGCATCTATCACCCATTCAAGAAAGTGTAAGAGAAACAGAACTAATGATATTTGTCTGTTACCACCAGCTGATGAAGAGAGTGAATCAAAATAAGAGCAGAATTAGCTAGAGCATAACCAAGAGACCCCAGAGAACTCCACCCATCCAAGTAATACACTGCGTAGAGAGAGGCCTGGAAACCTACAACTAGCTGCTGCCTCTCCAGAGGAGCCTGTGGAGAAATGGCCAACTATGTAGAGACCAAACGTTATACCAACCAGGTGCACAGATGGTGATGGTTAAAATCAACAAGACATGAAAAAAGTTTTAAAAAGTGTAAGGGCAACTCTTTTGCTTCTCACACTTCTATTCCCATCTTCAATCAACACAAATATTTTGAGTATCTTTCTGTATACCAAGCACTCTGCTAGGTGCTGGGTATAGAATGATGACCAAGACAGGTAAGGCCCTCACCCTTATGGGTTGTATAGTCTAGTGGGGAAGAGAAAACCTAATCAAGTAATCACAGAATGTCAAAACTGCAACTGTGTTAAATAGTAAATCTACATGGTTTTATAATCTCGTTATGGAGGTCAAAAAGACTTTCCCTGAGAAAGCAATGAAATCAGGACTTCTACCAGGCCGGGGTGCCTGCCAGCTGCAGGAGGTGCCATCCTCATAGATGACAACCGGAATAGCTTCCCCAGGAGTCATATGATGTGATGGTCCTAAAGAAATTTACGATTGAATTGGGATCAGAAAGAGGAGTAGGAGTGACTAAAGTTAATGTCTTGAGGGTTTCTTTCGAGGAAAAACATGTACAAAGTTCCTGTTGCAGACAGAATAAAGCATGGCAAGTAGGACTGTTTATAAAAAGGCTAGTTAGATCAGAGTGCAAAGAGAGTGAGAGGGAGAATGTACAAAGAAACTTGGAGGAGGTGGGGGGGAGCCAGAATACACATGGCCTTACCGATTTTGTGGAGGAATTTGTTTTTATCCTAAGAGCCATGGGTAGCCAGTGAAGACTTAAGCAAGAGGGCAGGGAGGGCATGATTTAAAAGATTTCTCTGGGCTTCCCTGGTGGCGCAGTGGTTGAGAGTCCACCTGCCGATGCAGGGGACACGGGTTCGTGCCCCGGTCCAGGAAGATCCCACATGCCACGGCGCGGCTGGGCCCATGAGCCGTGGCCGCTGAGCCTGCGCATCCAGAGCCTGTGCTCCGCAACGGGAGAGGCTGCAACAGTGAGAGGCCCGTGTACTGCAAAAAAAAAAAAAAAAAAAAGATTTCTCTGCTGTGCATAAAAATAATTTCTGGATTGGGGAGTGATGTGAGTAGACCAGTTTGAGCCTTCTGGAGTATTCCAGTGTTCATATTTAAGGAGTGTAGTGATGATGGTGGTATAACTGAAGTGGAAGCATTTAAGTGCACTGAAGAGGTAAATTTGATTTCAGTTGTATATGGGAGGAGAGGAGAGATTCAAGGATGACACCTAGTTTTCTATCTTACATAACTGGCTGGTTAGTGGTTCCATTCCCCAAGACGGAACACTGCAGGCAGACCAGGTAGGGGTGGGGTTGGGAGCTGTTATCATCAATTCAGTTTTCAGAGACTTTGACTTTAAAAGATCCAAGAGATGTCATGTAGGCAGTTGGTTATACACGTTTGGATAAAAAGTGTTAAGAGCTTTGACTAGGATGTTGCCAGTGGAACTGAAGAAATGTGGACATGAATTCAAAAGATCTTTACAAGGTAAAAACAACACTGCTTAAATGGATTAAATATTGGGAATGAGGGAGAGGGAAGTGTCAAGGATGACATAAATTTCTGACTTTCTGTAACTACATGGATAATCAAGATGAGTGATCGCTGCTTGGATGAAACAAGTATATGTTTGGATGCAGTTTCCTTTATGCTGTAGCTCCACGGAAACTGAGTGGAAGAATGGATGCATGAGGGAGAGTAGCTCCAAAACATGCATATGTGATAGAAATGTGTGTGCACTTTTGCTTTTTTTCAGCATTAATTAGGCCCAAGAAAAATTCTCAATTGCTCATTACTTGTTCCCCCACCCGTTTGCTTGAATAAGTAATCATTTCTAAGGCAAGCACTTGAAAACTGAAAGTCATCACTTTGCTCGGAGGTGTTTGTATGTATCCTTTCAGCCGAGATACATATATTTCAGGGGCAATTATGTGATCTGAATCCATTTCAGTGGGAAATATTTTTCTTTGCATTTTCAGGGCTGTGGTTCTGCTTTATCAAAAGCCAAAGGAAGATCAGTCCTGAAGTTGGGAAATTACTTTGACTAAACACCTGTTACAGCTTTTACTTTCTATGCTAGTCTACCGTAAGACTTGAGTTATCCTCATTGATTTGGCATCACTGGCAATTATATAATAATTCTTCCCTCATAATGAAAATCCACTTGGGTTTGCCATGTAGACCATGGAGATAATTAAAGTGGATTAATCAAAGGCCCTCATGATTAACAGTTTTTGACATACCCTCAAATCTACTGTAGGCATCAGGTGATGACAGCTGACTGAGATTCTGTCTCCAGGACTGTTACCTTTTGAATATTAATGAAAGAAGGTTAAAAATGCTCCTTTGTGAAGGAGCATCTTAAGAAAATCTGTATACTTAAGTGGAACCTTTTTAATGGAAAGGAGTAATCCTTTTAACCCCTCATGTCTTCAACAAATTATCCAGTGACTGGTCTCTCCCTACATCCCCTTTTCAAAGGTGGACAAAATGGTCTACCAAGGGCTTCCCTGGTGGCGCAGTGGTTGAGAGTCCGCCTGCCGATGCAGGGGATGCGGGTTCGTGCCCCGGTTTGGGAAGATCCCACATGCCGCGGAGCGGCTAGGCCCGTGAGCCGTGGCCTCTGAGCCTGCGCGTCCGGAGCCTGTGCTCCTCAATGGGAGAGGCCACAACAGTGAGAGGCCTGCATACTGCAAAAAAAAAAAAAAAAAAAAAAAGGTCTACCAAGATCCTTCAATACTTTTCAACCAGTTATATCTGGAATGTGGGGGCAGGGTGGGAAGTGTGGCCATTTACAGGGCTTCTTGGATCAAGGCAGATGGAGCAGCTGACTAAGGTGACTTTGTTATTTTCTTGGTCCAGACCGTCCCTTTACTGGGCAGCATTCCATACCTGCAAAGAGTTACCCCTAGAACTTGTGAATACATTTTCTTGAGGTTCTGATAATTTCATCACACAAGCCTGAGAAATGAACACTAAATTGGGAAACATGCACACAGCAGGGATTTCTTAGAGTGACTGATATCACTGAATTTTTGGAATGTGTACCTGGGGTTCAGTTTTGGTGACTTGCTGAAAATCTGCCAGTAAAATTAGCATAAGGTAGCTGTGAAATCTGATTTTAGGGTATGGGTTGGGTCTCTTGGATTAGGAACATTTTAACATAAGAACAAACTATTACATCTTCATTTTTTAAAAAAAGAAACTGTTTACAATGTGCCTCAATTTGTGTCTGACCTCTAGCCCATGTCTGGGGCTCATCCTGTCTCATTCCATCCCGTGCCTATGTTTTACTTTATTCCTCGTCCCATCTTTGATCACTACCTCAAAAATTGTCCTTGTCAAAATGTTCTGTTATCTCGCTTCTAGCTGTGACGTATTTATCCTGATGATCTTTCTGGAAGAATGTCCTGTCAGGCCTTACCCCCATCTCTTCTCCTCCACCATCTGTATTTGTCCAGTCCAGTGGGGGTGGCCCTTTCCCAAAGTCTGAGGCCAGGAAGGCACTTAAAAAAATGCCTTTATTGATTAGGTCAAATGAGAAACATTTACAATTCAAATAATATAGAAGAGTTCAAGGGAAGAAAATTCAAGTCACCTGTCATCCCACCACCCAGAGACCATCACTGTTAACACCTGGTGCACATTCTTCGGTCTAATATCAGATACGGAAATGAATGCAACTTTATATGCACAATGTTACACAAATATGCCTTTTTATAACCTGTGTTTTGACCTAAAAATATTGAAGCCATCTTTCCTTGTCAATATATAGAGAGAGTTGTGCAGTCATGGATGTGTAGCTGTACATCGTGTATACTAACATCCTTCATTTAATTGGATTGGCGGTTTGAACAGGGCAAATATTTGAAGAAACAAGCGTATCTTTGCTCTCACTCTTCTGTCATATTTGCTTCCATCTCCCCTTCTTGTGGTTTCCCTCTTTCATTCCTGCAGTGCCGAGGCCTCCCTGTAAGCTAATGAAAGCTTCAGCGCATACTCCACTGGGACTGTCTGTATGTCATCTGTGACCTCTCGTCGCCTGAAAAAAAACAGCAAGACCCAAATATAGGAATTCCTAATGATGTCCCTCAGATGGGAAGGAGGACGTATTATTCAGCATTCCCTTTTCTTTTCCCTTTTCTTTTCATTACCAACTTTCCGGAATGACTGATCTTTGAGTTTTCTTCTTCTTTTTTTTTTTCTTTTTTTCAGATCACTTCCTAGCTCTTCCAGTTCCCCAATCTTAAACTGTATTCTCAAAGGTCACTAGTGATTTTCTGATCACTAGATCCAAAGCCATCTTTTATTCCTCGCCTCTGTGTCATGTCACAAGTATTAGCCTCTCCTTAGAACTCTTTCCTCGTAGATTTGTCCTCCTACATTTCTGATGGTGCAGCCTCTGTTCCCTTTGATGGCTTTTCTTTCTGCTTTCTTACCATAGGGAGCTTAGAGACTCAATCTTTGGCCTTTTGTTCTTTTATCTGTACTCTCTTTTTTTGTTTCCCCCTAAACCATGCTCCCTTCAAACTTCTCTGTGTCTGTCAAAGGTGACATCATTCTTTAAATCACTCAGACCTAACAGTTTGAAGTTATCTTTGACTGTGCTTTCCCTTCCTAATCCAGCCAGTCCTTACATCCTGTCAGTTATTTCTTCAAAATAACCCTCAGGCACTTTCATACACTGTAAATTGGTACAACCTCTTTGGAAGGCATTTAGGCACTAGCTATTAAAATCTAAAATGCATACATACATGGTTTGACCTAGCAATTCCAATTCTGTGAAACTATCCCATGGGAATACGCAAGTGTGCCAACATATGTGAACAAGGGTGTACTTTGCAGCACTGTTCATAATAGCAAAACCTAGAAACTTCATATAAGGCAACAGGCAAGTGGTTACTGGTACATCCATTCTATGGGATGCAGCTATAAATAAGGACTAGGTGGGTCTATAGGTACTGACATGGAAAGACGTCCATGGCATATTAAGAGAAAAATATCAGTTTTTCTTGTATAATATCTTATTTTTGTATACACACCTCTATACACAAACACATACAGCCACATATATATTACATGTGTAGGAAAAAAAGGCTGTTAGATATGCACCAAACTTTTCAAAATAGTTACCCATAGGAGAGAGACTTGAAGGGAGGGTGGGGGTCTGTTTTTGCTTTCTAATTTATACATTTATAATTTGTTTGGATGTCTTAAAAATATGCACATATTGCTTTTACAATATAATGATGCAAAATCTTTCCTATTATGTCTTCATTTCTTCTGACCCAACCTCAAATTTGCGTCACCTGCAACAGTCTCCTAAAGCTCCAATTACTTTCCTAGCCCTCTGACCATGGATGTTGAGAGCCTCTTTGAAATGAGAAGAATTGCCTACCCTGGCTGTCTCCCCATCTAAAGATTCAAAGGAAATAATTCACAGGATATGCATGAGCTTTGAAAAACTGCTAAGCACAATGTGAATGTAAGGCATCACTTCTAACAGTGACGGGCAGCATCACCTAGGGTGTCATGTCTCAGAGAGGTCTGGGAGATCACACAAATAGCACCAATGCAGTAACAGAACTGAAGCCCAAAGGGCAGAGCATTGTCATCCAAGGACGTTCTTCAGCTTCCATTGATGAACCTCCCCAAACTAACTTTAACATTTACATCACCTTTGGTTTTGACTAGATAGCATTCATCTTTGTCATGATAAGCAATGCCAGGAGTTTGTTAGCGCTCTGCCATTAGACTCACACTTACTTGTAAGCGTAATTGGCACTATTAACATTCCAAGGACATAGGAGCCATATAATAATGTGGGCACAGAGCTAGAAATGTATTCTCCATATTTAGAAGTGCACCGATTTCCCTTTAAATGAGCTATTTTAATAAAAGCATATGGTCTGCCTAATGAAAAATCTCATTACCTGCACTGAGCTGTAGCAAAGAAATTGCATCTAGCGTATATATGGTGCAGGTGTAAAATGTGTTTACTGCTGCCCCCATGGCTTATGGTGTCTATGAAGACGTCAAAACGTTTGTAGTGGTATCAGTTTTCACTTGCTGTGAAGACAAATTAAAGAATTAAGTGGGGGCTTCCCTGGTGGCGCAGTGGTTGAGAGTCCGCCTGCCGATGCAGGAAACATGGGTTCATGCCCCGGTCCAGGAAGATCCCACATGCCGCGGAGCGGCTGGGCCCCGTGAGGCATGGCTGCTGAGCCTGCGCATCTGGAGCCTGTGCTCCGCAACGGGAGAGGCCACAACAGTGAGAGGCCTGCGTACCGCAAAAAAAAAAAAAAAAAAAAAAAAAGATTTAAGTGGAAGATTTGTGACACTGCCATCGTCTTGGCTTCTTTTATTTTTTTTGAGTCCTTGGGCAGTATTGGCACAAGCTCCTTTTCTTTGTGGCCACTGCATATTGGACTGTGCAGTAAGTGTGGTTATTACTGCTGATGACTGAAACTATGGGCCCAAGGTCAAACAAGGGCCTCAAAAGAATTTCAAATTCCATCAGCCACTCCCACTCTTTGGACCAAGAAGTAGAGGAGGGGTAAAGACATTCAACAGACATTTTTTTCCTACTATAAACCAGTAAGTAATAATCACTATGGATACAGGAGTGGGCAAAGCTCTCAAGAATTTTAGTCTACCAAATGCTTTGGTTATTCCTTTCCTGGGAATTTGCTAATGTTGGTTGCAGTTGGCAACTAAACTGATGTGAGAGAGAGGCCCACAGTGCTTTCCATGCTAACAGTGACAATTAAGGAAGGTTAGGGCTGTGCATTAGAGTTTATATTTACAGGTAAGCCATATTCTGTTTTAAAGTTGACAACACTGATAACTATGACAAGCTTGTATGTACTCCAGAATATGTACTATGTTTTGCCATTGGTGGTATAGGAGAGAGGTCTGTTTTCTCAAAGAAGGCTTCACATTCCTTTGAATTGAGATCTAGAAGTAACATTTCATAAGGAAAACATATTTTATGTGGTAGATGTCCATTTAGGCTGCTGTAACAAAAGTGCCATAGACTGGATAGCTTAAACAACAGAAATTTATTTATCATAGTTCTGGAGGCTAGAGGTCTCAGATCAAGGCAATAGCAGATTCAGTGTCTGGTGAGGGCTGGCTTCTTGGCTCATTGACTGCTGTCTTCTTGTTGTGTCCTCACATAGTGGAAGGGGAGAGGGATCTCTGTCTGATGCCTCTGTTATAAGGGCACTAATCTCATTCATGAGTGCTCCACCCTCATGGCCTAATCACCTCTGAAAAGCTCTACCTCCGAATACCATCAGATTAGGTGTCAACGTATGAATTTTGGGAAGACACAAGTATTCATTCTATTGAAGTAGGATACTATTTTAAATTATTAATTAGTGTGATCTAACTCATCCCCTCACACACACTTTCTCAATCTTGCTTCTTAGCTCAACATTCATCATGGTCTATTAACTCACAAAATTTAATAGGGAATTTTGTTCCTGGGTATTTGCAATTCAGTTCAACAAGGCTTTATTGTTTCCTATTATGTGCCACAGGAACTATTCTAGGCATTGGCAGGGACTTCAAGGATGAAGAAGAGGAAATGATCCTTTCTCTTATACATTCACCAGATAAATTGGTAGGGTTAAGTGTCTGGAGTGGCTAAAATCCAGGATGTGCCTTCAATTTATTCTGATGCCAACAAGAGAGAAATATCAGTATTCTGGCAAGGTGGTAGGTCAAAAGCAGTTGGAAGGTGAGGGAAGGTCAGTGGGGAGGTTGGTATAACAAAGGCCAAGTGATGACTAGTGGCTTATTTAGCAGTCCATGGGAACTGGAGGTTGATCCATTCAAAATAAGATCTCCAACTCTCTTGATTTTTTTTTTTTGGTTACTTTCTATACTACAATCTAAAAAGGGAAAGCTTGTTTGTACCTTGCTTAAGAAAAGTGCAGTGGCACATGGCTTAAATGACCCAAGGATATATATTATGAAAAACAATAACAACTGAATTAATAAAGTAGCAATTTGAAATCATCTTATTTATATTTATCACCTTATTATTTCACAGAAAGACTCAATAACCTTTTTTTTGTGTGTGGTATGCGGGCCTCTCACTGTTGTGGCCTCTCCCGTTGCGGAGCACAGGCTCCAGACGTGCAGGCTCAGCGGCCATGGCTCACGGGCCTAGCCACTTCGCAGCATGTGGGATCTTCCCATACCAGAGTACAAACCCGTGTCCGCTGCATCAGCAGGCAGACTCTTAACCACTGTGCCACCAGGGAAGCCCCTCAATAACCTTTTAAAATAACATCTAGGGAACAACAGAGCTACTGAATTTGGATCCAAAATGCCACCTTTCTTTGCGTGTAGTTGAGAGGCTTGCAAAGCGTGCTCAATGTCTCAGATGGAGGCCACCACCTCACGGTATGTACGAGAGCCAGGCAATGACAACTGTTAGCTTCTAACCTGTGGAACCAAGGGCACAAAAATATCAAGCAGTGACTTGTTTTACCAGAAGATTATGAGAGTCCAAAGGACCTTTGCTAATTTATTGAGACAAACTCCAGTGGGTTCATTCTGAAAGATAGTTTGTTAAATCCACTCAATTTTTGCTTATTCAAGTGGGTGTTTTAGTAATTGCGGAATGCTGGCAGGAACAGAACCGACAGATACCTCATTGATCCTCAATATATAGAAGCTGTGGAATTTGAGGCTTATGTTATGAATGTGCTATGTACATATATTCCAGAATTTCTAGAAAAGAAGTGAAAAAATACGAATAGTACACAGTTACGGAAAATGATGCTTATAAAGAATTTAACATAGAGAAGTGCCTAGAATAAAAGAAGTGCACATTTAGTACCATCTCAACTGTTGCAAGGAACCAGACAAGGGACTAAAAAATATAATGAAAGGAATTATGTCAAAAATGTTTACAGTGGGTTTCATTAGGAAGGTGGTGGGATGATGGATGATTTTTTTTCCTTTTCACATTTTGTGTGCTTTCCAAATATTCCATAATGAATCTGATTTAAAACCAATATGAATACACGTTACTTGTTAAGAATTGGGCAATATAGGAAAGCACAATGAACACAATAAAAAATCGTCCAGTGCCTGTTCATATTATTAAACTTTACAGATACACTTGTATGTTTCATCCTACCCCATTATTTTTTTAAAGTTAAAGACTGTATCATTAAATATAATTTGGCTCTGTCATTTTACCTGCTGTGTTGTATTCCATTTTATAGTTTTAGCATACTTCATTTACCAATTCTCTTGCTGGTGGACATTTAGATTACTTCTAATCTTTTCCATTATAAATATTACTGTGGTGAATATCCTTGCACTTGTCTCCTGTCTCCTCCTTTGTGTATATACATGGCAGTTTTTCCTGGAAGTAATCAAAAAACTACACGTCATGGACTAAATCTGGCTTGTTGCCTGTTTTTGTAAATAAAATGTTATGGGTACACTACCACGCCCATTTGTTTCTGAATTCTCAATGGCTCCTTTCATGCCGTAATGAAAGAGTTGAGTAGCTGCAACAGAGATTATATGGGCTGCAAAATCTAAAATATTTACGGTCTGGCCCTTTACAGAAAACGTTTGCTAATCTATGGTATTACCTACGTGTGAAATGCTGGGTACAGGGTACAAACCTGCAGCTGTAGAGATAGAGCAAAATCACTCTGCACTGTGGTTGTGAAAATGATGTGCTTTCCCTAGTGTCTGTGATTTCCTGTGGCCCCAGAGTTTTGCCAATACTTGCCAATGTCAAACATAAAAACTTTGCATTTCCCTAATTATTAGTGACATTGAGCAACTTTTCAAATGTTTATCAGCCATTTTTTAAAACTGTGAATTACCTGTTAATATCC
Source organism: Hyperoodon ampullatus (assembly GCF_949752795.1). Lineage (NCBI taxonomy): Eukaryota > Metazoa > Chordata > Mammalia > Artiodactyla > Ziphiidae > Hyperoodon > Hyperoodon ampullatus. Next base: position 101,689,740 of record NC_136913.1, on the reverse strand, counting down.
TTTGCTTATTTTTTTCTTGTTAGGCTGCTTATGTTTTGTTGATTCTTTTTAAATTTAAATTGAATTGACTTACAATATATTAGTTTCAGGTGAACCATATAGCGATTTGATATTTTTATACATTGTGAAATGATCACCATAAATCAAATTACCATGTCATCATAAAAAGTTATTATAGTATTATTATTATTTTTTAAAATCTTTATTGGAGTATAACTGCTTTACAATGGTGTGTTAGTTTCTGCTTTATAACAAAGTGAATCAGCTATACATATACCTATATCCCCATATCCCCTCCCTCTTGCGTCTCCCTCCCACAATCCCTATCCCACCCCTCTAGGTGGTCACAAAGCACCGAGCTGATCTCCCTGTGCTATGCGGCTGCTTCCCACTAGCTATCTATTTTACATTTGGTAGTGTATATGTGTCCATGCCACTCTCTCACTTCGTCCCAGCTTACCCTTCCCCCTCCCTGTGTCCTCAAGTCCATTCTCTACGTCTGCGTCTTTATTCCTGTCCTGCCCTAGGTTCTTCATAGCCATTTTTTAAACATACCATATATATGTGTTAGCATACGGTATTTGTTTTTCCCTTTTTGACTTACTTTACTCTGTATGACAGACTCTAGGGCCATCCACCTGACTACAAATAACTCTATTTCGTTTCTTTTTATGGCTGAGTAATATTCCATTGTATATATGTGCCACATCTTCTTTATCCATTCATCTGTCAGTGGACACTTAGGTTGCTTCCATGTCCTGGCTATTGTAAATAGAGCTGCAATGAACATTGTGGTCCATGACTCTTTTTGAATTACGGTTTTCTCAGGGTATATGCCCAGTAGTGGGATTGCTGGGTCATGTGGTACTTCTATTTTTAGTTTTTTAAGAAACCTCCATACTGTTCTCCATAATGGCTGTATCAATTTACGTTCCCACCAACAGTGCAAGAGGGTTCCCTTTTCTCCACACCTTCTCCAGCATTTATTGTTTGTAGGTTTTTTGATGATGACCATTCTGACTGGTGTGAGGTGATATCTCATTGTAGTTTTGATTTGCATTTCTCTAATGATTAGTGATATTGAACATTCTTTCATGTGTTTGTTGGCAACCTGTCTGTCTTCTTTGGAGAAATGCCTATTTAGGTCTTCTGCCCATTTTTGGATTGGGTTGTTTGTTTTTTTGATATTGAGCTACATGAGCTGCTTGTGAATTTGGAGAATAGTCCTTTGTCAGTTGCTTCATTTGCAAATATTTTCTCCCATTCTGAGGATTGTCTTTTCGTCTTGTTTACGGTTTCCTTTGCTGTGCAAAAGCTTTTAAGTTTCATTAGGTCCCATTTGTTTATTTTTGTTTTTATTTCCATTTCTCTAGGAGGTGGGTCAAAAAGGATCTTGCTGTGATTTATATCATAGAGTGTTCTGCCTATGTTTTCCTCTGAGAGTTTGAAAGTGTCTGGCCTTACATTTAGGTCTTTAATCCATTTTGAGTTTGTTTTTGTGTATGGTGTTAGTGAAAGTTCTAATTTCATTCTTTTACATGTAGCTGTCCAGTTTTCCCAGCACCACTTATCGAAGAGACTGTCTTTTCTCCATTGTATATTCTTACCTCCTTTATCAAAAGTAAGGTGACCATATGTGCATGGGTTTATATCTGGGCTATCCTGTTCCATTGATCTATATTTCTGTTTTTCTGCCAGCACCATACTGTCTTGCTTACTGTAGTTTTGTAGTATAGTCTGAAGTCCGGGAGCCTGATTCCTCCAGCTCCGTTTTTCTTTCTCAAGATTGTTTTGGCTGCTTGGGGTCTTTTCTACTTCCATAGAAATTGTGAACATTTTTGTTCTAGTTCTGTGAAAAATGCCATTGGTAGTTTGATAGGGATTGCTTTGAATCTGTAGATTGCTTTGGGTAGTAGAGTCATTTTCACAATGCTGATTCTTCCAATCCAAGAACATGGTATATCTCTCCATCTGTTTGTATTGTCTTTAATGTCTTTCATCAGTGTCTTATAGTTTTCTGCATACAAGTCTTTTATCTCCTTAGGTAGGTTGATTCCTAGGTATTTTATTCTTTTTGTTGTAGTCGTAAATGGGAGTGTGTCCTTAATTTCTCTTTCAGATTTCTCATCATTAGTGTATAGGAATGCAAGAGATTTCTGTGCATTAATTATGTATCCTAGTACTTTACCAAATTCATTGATTAGCTCTAGTAGTTTTCTGGTAGAGTCTTTAGGTTTCTCTCTGTATAGTATCATGTCATCTGCAGACAGTGACAGCTTTACTTCTTCTCCAATTTGTATTCCTTTTATTTCTTTTTCTTTTCTGATTGCTTGGCTAAAACTTCCAAAACTATGTTGAATAATAATGGTGAGAGGGGGCAACCTTGTCTTATTCTTGATCTTAGTGGAAATGGTTTCAGTTTTTCACCACTGAGAATGATGTTGGCTGTGGGTTTGTCATATACAGCCTTTATTATGTTGAGATAAGTTCCCTCTATACCTACTGTCTGGAGGTTTTTTTTTTTTTATCATAAATGGGTGTTGAATTTTCTCAAAAGCGTTTTCTGCATCTATTGAGATGATCATATGGTTTTTATCCTTCAGTTTGTTAATATGGAGTATCACATTGATTGATTTGCATATACTGAAGAATCCTCGCATTCCTGTCATAAACCCCGCTTGCTCATGGTGTATGATCCTTTTAATGTGCTGTTGGATTCTTTTTGCTAGTATTTTGTTAAGGGTTTTTGCATCTATGTTTATCAGTGATATTGGCCTGTAGTTTTCTTTCTTTGTGACATCTTTGTAGGTTTTTCATATCAGGGTGATGGTGGCCTCATAGAATGAGTTTGGAAGTGTTCCTTCCTCTGCTATATTTTGGAAGAGTTTGAGAAGGATAGCTGCTAGCTCTTCTCTAAATGTTTGATAGAATTCGCCTGTGAAGCCATCTGGTCCTGGGCTTTTGTTTGTTGGAAGATTTTTAATCACGGTTTCAATTTCAGTGCTTGTGATTGGTCTGTTTATATTTTCTATTTCCTCCTGGTTCAGTCTCGGAATATTATGCTTTTCTAAGAATTTGTGCATTTCTTGCATGTTGTCCATTTTGTTGGCATATAGTTGCTTGTAGTAATCTCTCATGATCCTTTGTATTTCTGCAGTGTCAGTTGTTACTTTTCCTTTTTCATTTCTAATACTATTGATTTGAGTCTTCTCCCTTTTTTTCTTGATGAATCTGGCTAACGGTTTTTCAATTTTGTTTACCTTGTCAAAGAACCAGCTTTTAGTTTTATTGATCTTTACTATTCTTTCCTTCATTTCTTTTTCATTTATTTCTGATCTGATCTTTATGATTTCTTTCCTTCTGCTAACTTTGGGGTTTTTTTGTTCTTTATCTAATTGCTTTAGGTATAATGTTAGGTTGTTTATTTGAGATGTTTTTTGTTTCTTGAGATAGGATTGTATCTATAAACTTCCCTCTTAGAACTGCTTTTGTCTCATCCCTTAGGTTTTGGGTTGTTGTGTTTTCATTGTCATTTGTTTCTAGGTATTCTTTGATTTCCTCTTTGATTTCTTCAGTGATCTCTTGGCTATTAAGCAGTGTATTGTTTAGCCTCCATGTGTTTGTATTTTTTACAGACTTTTTCCTGTAATTGATATCTAGTCTCATAGCATTGTGGTCAGAAAAGATACTTGATACAATTTCAATTTTCTTAAATTTACCGAGGCTTGATTTGTGACCCAACATATGCTCTATCCTGGTGAATGTTCCATGAGCACTTGAGAAGTATATTCTGTTGTTTTGGGATGGAATGTCCTATAAATATCAGTTAAGTCCATCTTGTTTAATGTATCATTTAAAGCTTGTGTTTCCTTATTTATTTTCATTTTGGATGATCCGTCCATTGGTGAAAGTGGGGTGTTAAATTCCCTTGCTATGATTGTGTTACTGTTGATTTCCCCTTTTATGGCTGTTAGCATTTGCCTTATGTGTTGAGGTGCTCCTATGTTGGGTGCATAAATATTTACAATTGTTATATCTTCTTCTTGGATTGATCCCTCAATCATTATGTAGTGTCCTTCTTTGTCTCTTGTAATAGTCTTTATTTTAAAGCCTATTTTGTCTGATATAGGAATTGCTACTCCAGCTTTCTTTTGATTTCCAATTTCATGGAATATCTTTTTCCATCTTCTCACTTTCAATCTGTATGTGTCCCTAGGTCTAAAGTGGGTCTCTTGTAGAGAGTATATATACGAGTCTTGATTTTGTGTCCATTCAGCCAGTCTATGTCTTTTGCTTGGAGAATTTAAGCCATTTACATTTAAGGTAATTATCAATATGTATGTTCCTATTACCATTTTTTAATTGTTTTGGGTTTTTTATTATAGGTCTTTTCCTTGTCTTGTGTTTCCTGCCTAGAGAAGTTCCTGTAGCATTTGTTGTAAAGGTTATTTGGTGGTGCTGAATTCTCTTAGCTTTTGCTTGTCTGTAAAGGTTTTAATTTCTCCATCGAGTTTAAATGAGATCCTTGCTGGGTAGAGTAATCTTGGTTGTAGGTTTTTCCCTTTCATCACTTTAAATATGTCCTGCCACTCCCTTCTGGCTTGGAGAGTTTCTGCTGAATGATCAGCTGTTAACTTTATGGGGATTCCCTTGTATGTTATTTGTTGCTTTTCCCTTGCTGCTTTTAATATTTTTTCTTTGTATTTAATTTTTGATACTTTGATTAATGTGTGTCTTGGCATGTTTCTCCATGGATTTATCCTGTATGGGACTCTCTGCACTTCCTGTACTTGATTGACTATTTTCTTTCCCATATTAGGGAAGTTTTCAACTGTAATCTCTTCAAATATTTTCTCAGTCCCTTTCCTTTTCTCTTCTTCTTCTGGGACCCCTATAATTCAAATGTTGGTGGGTTTAATGTTGTTCCATAGGTCTCTGTAGCTGTCCTCAATTCTTTTCATTCTTTTTTCTTTATTGTGCTCTGCAGTAGTTAGTTCCACTATTTTATCTTCCAGGTCACTTATATGTTCTTCTGCCTCAGTTATTCTGCCATTGATTCCTTCTAGAGAATTTGTAATTTCATTTATTGTGTTGTTCCTCATTGTTTGTTTGCTCTTTAGTTCTTCTAGGTCCTTGTTAAATGTTCCTTGTATTTTCTCCATTCTATTTCCAAGATTTTGTATCATCTTTACCATCATTACTCTGGATTCTTTTTCAGGTAGACTGCCTATTTCCTCTTCATTGGTTTGGTCCGGTGGGTTTTTACCTTGTTCATTCATCTGCTGTGTATTTCTCTGTCTTCTCATTTTGCTTAACTTACTGTGTTTGGGGTCTCCTTTTCTCAGGCTGCAGGTTTGTATTTCCTATTGTTTTGGTCTCTGTCCCCAGTTGGTGAAGTTGGTTTAGTGGGTTGTGTAGCCTTCCTGGTAGAGAGGACTAGTGTGTGTGTTCTGGTGGATGAGGCTGTATCTTTTCTTTCTGGTGGGCAGGACCACGCCTGGTGGTGTGTTTTGGGGTGCCTGTGACCTTATTATGACTTTAGGCAGCCTCTCTGCTTATGGGTGGGGTTGTGTTCCTGTCTTGCTAGTTCTTTGGCATAGCGTGTCCAGCACTGTAGCTTCCTGGCCATTGAGTGGAACTGGGTCTTAGCGTTGACATGGAAATCTCTGGGAAAGCTTTTGCCATTGTATATTACGTGGAGCCAGGAGGTCTCTGGTGGACCAATGTCCTGAACTCACCTCTCCCACGTCAGAGGCACAGGCCTGACACCTGGCTGGAGCACAATACCCTGTCAGCCACATGGCTCAGAAGAAAAGGGAGAGCAAAAGAAAGAAAGACAGAAAAATAAAATAAAATAATTAAAATAAAAAATAAATATTAAAAATAAAGAATTAAAAAGTGAATTAAAAAAAAGAAAGAAAGAAAGAAGAGAGCAACCATACCAAAAAACAGATCCACCAGTGATAACAAGCACTAAAAAGTATACCAAAAAAAAAAAAAACCAGGCGGATGGAACCATAGGGCAAATGGTAAAAGCAAAGCTATATTGATAAAATCACACAAAGAAGCATACACATACACACTCACAAAAAGAGAAAAAGGAAAAATATTTATATATCGTTGCTCTCATAGTCCACCGCCTCAATTTTGGGATGTTTCGTTGTGTATTCCGGTATTCCACAGATACATGGTACATCAAGTTGATTGTGGGGATTTAATCCGCTGCTCCTGAGGCTGCTGGGGAAAATTTCCCTTTCTCTTCTTTGATCACACAGCTCCTGGGGTTCAACTTTGGATTTGACCCCGCCTCTGCATGTAGGTCGCCGGAGGGCGTCTGTTCTTCGCTCAGACAGGACAGGGTTAAAGGAGCCGCTGATTCGGGGGCTCTGGCTCACTCAGGCTGGGGGGAGGGAGGGGTACGGATGCGGGGTGAGCCCGCGGCGGCAGAGGCCGGCGTGACGGTGCACCAGCCTGAGGCATGCTGTGTGTTCTCCCAGGGAAGTTGTCCCTGGATCATGGGACCCTGGCTGTGGTGGGCTGCACAGGCTCCCGGGAGGGGAGGTGTGGATAGTGACCTGTGCTTGCACACAGGCTTCTTGGTGGCTGCAGCAGCAGCCTTAGCATTCCATGCCCGTCTCTGGTGTCCCCGCTGATAGCCGCGGCTCGTGCCCGTCTCTGGAGCTTGTTTAGGTGATGCTCTGAATCTCCTCGTGCACCCCGAATCAGTGGTCTCTTCCCTCTCAGGCAGTTCCAGTATTTTCCGGGACTACCTCTTGGCTACCTGTGGCACACTAGCCCCCTTCAGGCTGTGTTCACACAGCTAACTCCAGTCCTCTCCCTGGGATTTGACCTCAGAAGCCCGAGCCTCAGCTCCCAGCCCCCACCCACTCCGGCGGGTGAGCAGACAAGCCTCTCAGGCTGGTTAGTGCTGGTCGGCAGCAATCCTCTGTGTGGGAATCTCTCTTTTCCCTCTGCAGCCCTGTTGCTGTGCTCTCCTCCATGGCTCTGAAGCTCCCCACCCCCAGCCACCCCCCGACTCCACCAGTGAAGGGGCTTCCTATTGTGTGGAAACTTTTCCTCCTTCACAGCTCCCTCCCAGAGGTGCAGGTCCCATCTCTATTCTTTTGTCTCTGTTTTTTCTTTTTTTCTTTTGCCCTACCCAGGTACATGGGGAGTTTCTTTCCTTTTGGGAAGTCTGAGGTCTTCTGCCAGCGTTCAGTAGGTGTACTGTAGGAGTTGCTCCACGTGTAGGTGTATTTCTGATGTATTTGTGAGGAGGAAGGTGATCTCCACGTCTTAGTCTTCCGCCCTCTTGAAGGTCTCCCCCCATTATAGTATTATTGACTATATTCCCTATGTTCTACATTACATCCACATGACTTATTTTATATTTGGAAGTTTGTACTTCTTAATTCCCTTCCCCTGTTTTGCACCTCCCCCCACATCCCCTGCCCTCTCTGGCAATCACCAGTTTGGTCTCTGTATCTATGAGTTGATTTCTGTTGTGCTTTGTTTGTTCATTTGTTTCCTTTTATAGATTCCACACTTAATTAAAATAATATGGTATTTGTCTTTTTCTGTCTGACTTACTTCACTTAGCAGAATACCCTCTAGGTCCATCCATGTCACAAATAGTAAGATGTCATTCTTTTCATGGTTGAATAATAATCAGTTGTGTGTATATGTATGAATGTGGCGTGTGTGTATAGATGTATGTATTTTTCCACATTAGAAAGATAGATTGTATCAATCTATCGATGGACACTTAGGTTGCTTTCATAGTCTTAGCTATCATAAATAATGCTGCAGTGAACATTGGGGTGCATTTATCTTCTTGAATTAGTGTCTTCATTTTCTTTCAATGAATATGCAGAAGTGGGATTGCTGCATCATATGGTAGTCGTATTTTTAATTTTTTGAGGAACCTCTATACTGTTTTCCTTAGTGGTTATACCAATTTATATTCCAACCAACAGAGCACAAGTGTTCCCTTTTCTCTACATCCTTACCAACAGTTGTTATTTGTTATCTTTTTGACAATAGCCTTTCTATCACGTGTGAGGTGATAGCTCATTGTGGTTTTGATTTGCATATCTCTGATGAGTGATGAGCATCTTTTCATGTCCCTGTTTGCTACCTGTATATCATCTTTGGAAAAATGTCTAATCAGGTCCTCTACCCATTTTAAAATCTGAATTTTTTTTTATATTTAGTTGTATGAGTTCTTTATGTATTTTGGATATTAACCCCTCATCAGATATATCATTTGCAAATATTTTCTCCCATTCAGTAGGATGCCTTTTTGTTTTGTCGATGGTTTGTTTTCCTGTACAAAACCTTTTCTTTCTTTCTTTCTTTTTTTTTTTTTTTTGTGGTACACGGGCCTCTCACTGCTGTGGCCTCTCCCGTTGTGGAGCACAGACTCTGGATGCACAGGCTCAGCGGCCATGGCTCATGGGCCCAGCCACTCTGCGGCATGTTGGATCTTCCCGGACCAGGTCACAAACCCGTGTCCCCTGCATCTGCAGGTGGACTCTCAACCACTGTGCCACCAGGGAAGCCCATACAAAACCTTTTTAATTTGATGTAGTCACGTTTGCTTGCTTTTGCTTTTGCTGCTCTTGCCAGAGGAGACAGATCCAGAAAAATATTGCTAAACTGATGTCAAAAAGCATAATGCCTGTATTTTCTTCTGAGTGTTTTATGGTTTCCCATCTTACATTTAGGTCTTTAATAAGTTTTGAGTTAATTTTTGTGCGTGGTGTGAGGGAGTAGTCCAGTTGATTCTTTTACATGTAGCTGTTCAGTTTTCCCAGCACCACTTATTGAAAAGAGAGTCTTTCTCCATTGTATATTCTTGCCTCCTTTCTCATAGATTAATTGACCGTAGGTGTGTGGGTTTATTTCTGAGTTCTCTGTTCTATTCCATTGATCTATGTGTCTGTTTTTGTGCCAATGCCATACTGTTTTGAATACTAAGAGCTTTGTAGTATTGTCAGGGAGTGTGATACCTCCAGTTCTGTTCATCATGATTATTTCTTTATATAATCTTGATACTAATCCTGTGTTGTTGGGGTTTTTTTTTGGTTACTTCATTGTATAGAAATTTCTACCTTTCAATGGCGTCAGATTTAGCATGGTTTGTGCTTGTTTATTGTCTTATCTTGGACATTTTTTCCTATCCTGAATTTATTTTTCAGTTCTCCAAATTTTCAAGTTTGCTTCTCATATTCATACCTTTAACTCACCTGAAATTTATTTTTGTGGTGTGGCATAGATTGTAACCTCCTTTTGCACACAGACCATGAGTATCTTCCCACATCAAAAGAGAGATCTACGTCATCATTTTAATGACTGCCTAGTATTCTGTCATAATTCATTTAATTCATCTCCTCTTGTTTTATATGATTATTCCAGATGTCCCCTTTATAAATAATGCTAAGGTGAACATTCTTCTAAAGTGAATAACTTTTGTGATCAGAAAAACAGAAAGCAAAAAATAGGGACAGCTTTAAAAATACCCAACAGCCTTCATAATTGGGTATTGCATAGTTGCATTCATTTATTAAGTACTATTTCTAGGTGCTAAATACATGGTGCTTACGGTAGATTGTTACTCACCATCTACTCCAACTTCCTTATTGTGTGCTTTTGTATATTGCCAAGTTTTGAAACTTAAAAATCCCTATCTCTGAGGCTCTCGTAGCTAGGGTTCTCCTTGCATGCACCAAATAGATGCACTCACATGAGATTTAGAGGCAGAAATGAGGCAGTGGCCGTACTGCTGTCTTATCTATTGCTTTTCTCAAGCCCTGCTGTGGAAAGAGTGTTCATTTCTGAGGCAGCCTTCTGGGGTTTAGTCAGTAGCTTTGTAGAAGCCTTCATTATGATGGTGGCTGTGCATCCTGTCTGGATTACATGTGTAGAAGTGTGTTGTATATCTCAGTGGTGCCAGTGGTGGCCTCCTGCTTCTCCGTTTTCCTGATTGTGGCAAAGGTTGTCTGAGGGGCTCAGCCCAGAACCCGCTCCTCTATCACTTCCAGTGATCTTATATGTATGGAATCCCTTGTGTTACATAGCTTTCTGTTTAAAATGCTACCGTCGTTTCTGTTTCCTGCAGCAGAATCCTGTCTCACACAATTGTCTGAGGAGGGAGATGGAATATAAGCAAATAATGTCCACACACTTTGCTAAGTGCTAATGCATTTATCTGTTGGGTGCTGTGGGATCACAGAGGAAGGACTATTTTTGCCCACAAGAGTCAGGAAAAATTTCACTTAGGAGGTGATTTTTGGCCAAGTCTTAAAGGGCAATAATGGGCAGAGGGAACAGCCTGAGAATGTCCAGAGATATGTGATTCTGACACGAATAACTTGGTGTGGCTGAATCATAGAGTGTGTTGTATAACGATCACCCTGACAGTAGTTGTGTGTGGGACAGTGTAGGGGGGCATAGAAATGTAGCCAGGGAGAAAGAGAAAGTTAAGAAAAGCAGAGGATAGGTGTGAAAAAAGAAAGAAAGAAAACTGAATATGATGAATGAGGGGAAAGTCAAAGATTCTTAAGTTTTTGCCCTGGAAATCCCTCCCTCCCTCCCTTCCTTCCAACTGAAGCTCTCTGTGTTAGAGTACAAGCTCATCCCGGAGCATGTTAATTTCTCTTGTGTTCCCCATAACATCTAGCTGATGCCTCGCCCATGATATTGCTCCATAAATATTGGTAAAATGTTTGATCTGAGCTACTTGATTGTACCTTTAAGAGTAGTTAACAGAGTTAAGAAAATCAATGTGCTATTCTAAGTCACTGTTTGGAAAAGATTTAAACCCTTGCAGTGGAGTACTGAACACTTGGTTTGAGTTTATTCCTTTTTAATTTTTGGCCACACCTCACGGCATGTGGGACCTTAGTTCCCCGACCAGACGTGTGGGACCTTAGTTCACCACCCAGGGATCGAACCCGTGCCCCCTGCACTGGAAGGCGGAGTCTTAACCACTGGCCAGCCAGGGAAGTCCCCTGAGTTTATTCTTTATCTTACTCCAGCCAAGGCTCTTTCCTGTTTCTTCCTGAGTTGATGAGAGAAAGCATTACCTTATATCTCTAGATTTCCCTTGCAGGTAAAATGGTCTATGCCCTTCCCCAAAACCTTTTCGAAAACCCTCACTTCTGCAGCAGAAAATCTAGTTCTTCTTTGTCTTTAACAATCATAACGGTCTCTAATGATACTAATATACTAACATTAGTACTATTAACAGTAATAATGAAAAAAAGAAAGAGGCTGGGAAGTACCACGGTCCCTTTACTTCATATCACTTCCAAGCCCTGTTTTTGAAGTTTCAGTAGTCAGAGCTGGGACTTCTTTGGAGTTAAACCTACTTGTAACTTTTTTTTTCCCCTAGGGGTAGAATAAGACAAACTTTTTTGTTCCTTTTTCTTAATAAATATGAAGGGACTTGACAGTTAATTAGAATGTTTGTTTTACTTCAGAGATGCCTAAGGTTACGATCAGAAAGGCCTTTTTTAAAAGAGAGAACCAAAATACAGAACACATTTTGAACAGACAATTAAACAAAATAATTACCAGCTTTTTCACACAGTGCTATTGGAGTTCAAAGGTGGAAGAGATCACTAGCTGAGAGAAATCAGTGAAAACTCAAATATTCAGCAAATATTGGGCTATGCTTTGAAGGAGGGATTGGTTTTCGGTAGGGGAAGGGGAGGAAAACTACCTAGATAGGGTAATATCAAGGAAAAGGATGTGGAAATGGGAATGAGGGAAAGAATTCAAAGGACAGAGAATAGACTATTCCAACTCAATAATTGGGAGACAAAAAACCTGAATATGTTGGTGTGGCAAATTATTTTGCTTGGGAGTTTTTTTGCATGCTCATTAGTGTTTGGGGCATGACAGGCTAGCAGGACAAGATTGGCACCATTGTCTGAGTGTTGGCCATCATTTGAACCGCACTTTGGATCTGTGTACCCAGTTGTTGAACTGTTACAATGTCAGAGTGGCAGGGCCCACAGAGACCTTTACTCCAACTCCCTCACTTTACAGATCCGGAAACTGGCGTCTAGAAAGAAAAGACTTGTTCTAGCTCACACAGTGAGTCAGGCATTTGAATCCAAGTATATTATTGAAAGTTAATGGTGAAATTAACCTGCCAAATGCTCAGAAGAGGAAAGTGTCAACCGGTTGACTACCTTATTGTACTTCCTTTCTCGTAAAAATCCCCTGCATCTGGAAAGGTGTTCCTTTCCTCTAGTTGGGTCAGAGCTGTCCTGCTGCCTCTCTGTATACTTCTGAGGGATAAGGTGAGCACATTTGTTGGCTGGGCTAGCATTTCCCTCTCACTCACTCATGTAGATTACAGACTTTCTTTATTGAGTGAGGAAAGGAAACAGTCACTTAGCAGCTTTGACAGGCTAAAAGCGGCCTTTATTATTAGAAGTCAGCTGCTTTAATTTGGAAAAGCAGTGGTTAGATTTTGAGTTGCAGTTTTACACAGTAAGGTGGCATTTTGTTCTGTTACCTGCACCTGGAGGAGAATGGAAACAATTTCAAAAGTGAAGCAGTTTCCAAAGTGAAGCATCTTTCGTTATAAAGCAGAAACTAACACACCATTGTAAAGCAATCATACTCCAATAAAGATGTAAAAAAAAAAAGTGAAGCAGTTTCAAAAGTGAAGCAGTGAAAGACCTTGGAGATTGGAGTCTACGGTTCCCAGGATAAGATTTCCTTAAGGCCTTTTGCCCAGAACATCGTCCTTTCCTCTTGAAACCGTGGAACAAGGTAACTCTCACTGATAGCAAAAACCAGGCAAACCTTGACACTGGTGTTTCAAGAGAGGACATTGAGGCAGATGAGTTACCACTGTTCTGTGAGGCTCAGGTGGTGAACTATGCTGGAATGATACCACCAATGAAGCCACTGACCCAGTGACCACAGGGGAGATTCTTAAGATAAGTACAAAGTCTGAAGCCTAACCTTAGGACAGATGGCCAGTGAAAAAATTGAGTCCTTGAGACCCTCATGCATAGATGAACACAAGAAGCAAGGACAGCTTTGCAAAACCCAACTCAGGTCCTGTGGGAATCAGATGCTCCTAGTGCTACTAATGCAGCGCTCCAAGTGCAAAGGATGACGGGGAGCCTGGATTGCTCTGATGAGACTGGAGGATAGGTTTCCACTCAGTGGAGTAGGGCCGTATATAAATGTACAAATGGAGAATTATAGAGGTAGCTGACAGCTAAGAGAAACAGCAGTACAAAAACCAAAAACAGCCTCAGTTGATGTAGTAAGTCTTGGATATTAGAAAGGAGGCTTAGTAAATACAAAAGTTTTCCTAAAGATAGCATTTATTTCAGCATTGTTACCACTGCAGAAAGTCAAGCAGTTTGGAGCCTCCGGAATGAAAGCCACATTCTTTAGTGGGGGTGGTGGATGTACTGGCTAAGATTCTAGACTTTGGTTTCATCTTGATACCAGGCTTCCAACCTCGTCTCTGCCACTTCCTACCTCTGTATCCTTGGATAAGTTACTTCACTTCTCTGATCTTCACTTTCCTCTTCAGTGAAAGAGAGGTAATAATAGGATATATCTTTGGGGCTGTTGTGGAGATTTAATTGCGATCGTACATAGGAAATATTTAGCATGGTGTCTGGCATAGAGAAAAATAAAAATATTAAATTGATCTTCTATTTCTCTTCCTCATCTTTACTGATATCGACCTAGTTATTATTATTTTTCTGGCCATGCCATGTGGCATGTGGGATCTTAGTTCCCTGAGCTTTTATTTGGTATAACTCTAATGCTACAGAAAAGTTGTAAGAATGGTACTGAGAGTTTCTCTATACCCTTCACCTAGCTTCCCCAATGTACGTTACTATGTACATTTGTCAAAACATTGGTTCAGTACTATTAACTAAACTCCACACTTCACTTGGATTTGCCCTAGTTTTTCCACTAATGTCCTTTTTCCATTTCAGGATCCATTCCAGGATACTGTTTCACATTGAGTTGTCATGCTCCTTAGTCTCCTTTGATGTGTCATAATTTCTTAGATTTTCTGTGTTTTTCATGACCTTGACATTTTTGAAGAGTACTGGTCAGGTATTTGTAGACTGTCCCTTAGTTTTATATGAAAATTGGAACTAAGACTTTGTCTTTAGATACTACTCTTCTGTTAGTGAAAAGGGACTGGCGATTAAATGAAAACTACACTTATGATACATTCTGTAATTAGCTCTAGTAATTAGACTATGTTTTATCCTTATATCAACAATTCTTAGCACGATGCCTAGTATGCGATAGGCATGCATATATTTTTTGAATGAAGAAATCAATGTTTCTGATTTAATTGTTTATGATACTATTTGTATTTTGACTCATTTCTGTGTTGATGCAGTTTTAGTTTTGTAACAAAATGATATCCCAATTTAAGAGCCCCCCTCAAGCTTTATAAATAAGAAGCACCTAGGTCGATTTAATGAACTCTCTCACCACTGTCTTGTCTGAGTCTGAGAGGTGAGACACACACACATCACACACATTTGTTCCCCAATAGGGATGATCACTGATTTCTGTATTGGTCACTATGATTTACACCTGTATGAAGGTTTATCTTTAAAATGTTGGAAGAAGAGACTCCCTGGCAGTCCAGTGGCTAAGACTTCATGCTCCCAACGCAGGGGGCATGGGTTTGATCCCTGGTCGGGGAACTGGGGAACTAAGATCCTGCATGCTGCACGGCACGGCCAAAAAAAAAAGGTTGGAAGAAACTGAATGGAAAATGGGATTACAAAACTATGAGTGTTTCCATAGAAACTCAGAAAATAGGATGTGAATGATTGTATAGGGTATCTGTGCAAATGTGTGCACATACACGTGTATGTCTCTTTGGCGGTTAGTATGTTTATGGAAAATGACTGAAAGGATACATATTCAACTGTTAACAGTGCTACCTTTGCTACCTCTGTTGGTAAGGGTGAGTTTGGGAGAAGAGTGGAAAAAATTGGGGACCAACCTTTTACCTTTTCCCCTGCTATACCTTTTTCTTCCCCCTCATGATAAAAAAGAAATGAAGAAAAACATTCTGAAAGAATTCACCATGTGATCCCTTTAACTAATAATAACTAAAAAAAATAGAAAATAGACAGTTTTGAGATCTTAGGGAATAACAATTTAGGGTGACTGATGTCTAGACAGCTGTTGGAGGGCTCTGGCAGGTGGCTGAATTTAAATATGCACAGTACATGCAAATGTCTACCTGTTGCAACTGAATTGCTCAGAGTGCTATGTAGGTGCAAGGGGGGAATATCAACAAACAGTCCAAACTACTTCCTGTTTTCATGTCATAAATTTGTAAACACAGAGATGATAACAGATAGTTGAGAATCCCCTCCCCCCTCCCCTCCATAGCTTAGATTTTCTCTCAGAACTGTGTCTACATAATCCCACATATGGCCAATGGAGGCCACAGCTGGAACATCTTTTGTGACGGCATTTGAACCCATTTACTGGCTATGTGCATAGACTGTATATGGAGAGAAGCAAAAGGAATTTGGTTTTTATTGCATTCCATCAGTGGCGCTGACGTGCAGTGTATAGTCAAAAGCAGCACAGAAACAGTTATTATGTGAACTGAAGCCGAAGGCAATGGATTTGGAACAATTAGTTCTACTTCAGGGTAATTGCTGCCTTCCGCACTTGCTTTCTCTTCTGTGTCTGCCTTCTTCCCTCCATGCCATTGTTCGACATTTCCTACACAGAAGGCAATTAATAATGGAAGTCGTGGGTAATACAAAGAGCTCAGTAAATGATAGGCTAGTGGTTTATTTAATCTAGTTCTATTTTTTGATTCCCAAACAACCGTAACGGGAAGAAACGAGGCAAATGATTTACAAATCTGATGAGTTCACAAATTCATTGATTCATCAAACGTTTATTGGGTGCCTGTTAGGTCCCAGACACTGCATTAGATGTGACAGGAAAAACTAATGGGAACATTGGCTCTGTTTGCTACACGCTCAGAGATGAAGTAATCCTCGGCTCTGTAACTGTGGGTGATACCAAGAAAATGGAAATCGAAATCTTTCACATTAATTGAGCTTTCTGAACAAATGATAATTTGATTTTGAGAAATAAATATTAAGACACATATTGCTTTTAAAAACTAAACGTATTAGGATCGTGTGGTCCGATTTGCTTAAATAAAATTTTATACAACTGACGCAGAAATTCAAAATCTCAATGCAGACAGAGGTTTCATCCAGCCAGTCTTTCTACTCCAGAGCTGGCCTGTCTGAATACCTACAGTGATACTTCATTCTGGGCACTTATTTTTTAAAGAAACTGCTTATAGCTGCATGGTGCTTGAGGTTTTAGGGCCTCCAACTGTTGACTTTCTGTAATCTTACTAAGCGTTTGGAGAGAAACACAAGCTCTCTACTTGTACACTGGAGTGGGAATCCATCTAGGTCTGAGATCCTTTTCATCTGGCTCTTTGAATAGTATTGTGATTATTAAGTAAGATTACATACCAAAAAAAAACACTTTAAAGATCTTTAAAGCACAATAAAATGTAAGGTACGTTAACCCCCCTGCACGTTCAGACTTTCATCTGGTAGCCTCACTTTTCTAGACTATTCAGCCTTGAACCACGAAGTTAGCAAAAAAGAATTGTGAAGGCCAGGACTTGCTGTTATGAATCCCATGTATAAAAACCATGCAATTGGGCTTCCCTGGTGGCGCAGTGGTTGAGAGTCCGCATGCCGATGCAGGGGACGCGGGTTCGTGTCCTGGTCCGGGAAGATCCCACGTGCCGCGGAGCGGCTGGGCCCGTGAGCCATGGCCACTGAGCCTGCGCGTCCGGAGCCTGTGCTCCGCAACGGGAGAGGCCACAGCAGTGAGAGGCCCGCATACCGCAAAAAAAAAATAAAAATAAAAATAAAAAAAGAGATGAGGTAACTTGCTCAGACTCTCAGCTAGACCTAGGCAGAGCTGGCCAGCCCCTCAGCTCCATGCTTAAAAAAAAAAACAAAAAAAACCACATGCAATTAACTTGAGAGGGTCAGTGTACCACACTGAGCCTTGTTAATACATACTTCTTAATAAGCGTGGTTATCTGGTTGGCATGCAGCAGTTTGGGGAAGGCAGGCAGGGAAAGAGGACTGTTAGAGGCAGGTTGGGTGAGAGCAGAAGAAGAGACAGTTGACAGACTTCTAGTAAGGAGGAGAAAGAGAAACATGGAGAGAGACCGAGAGCCATGTTAAGCACAGCACAATAACTGTAGTCCATAATGACGGCCTTAAGTCATGGAAGAAAAGTTAAATTATGTTCTGTGTCCTTTGAGATGTCAGGGATGTGGATAGTACTGGTTCCTGCCAATGTAGTTCAAATTTCTGAGCTTGAGATGCAAACTTCAGTTATCTGGAAAGCATACCAATGTTGAAGCATTTCATTTTCCTGACAGTCAGAAATTGAAGCATTGCTATGGGAATATAATTATAAATTGCTCTTAGAGATAACAGATCCCATCAGTTGCTTACAAATGAAATCAAATGATTCCTCTCCCTGATTTTGGTATACCCCACCATATTTCCCGTTATGTCCAGAGGTGTAAGAGATATTATGAAGCTCAGACCAATAGACAGTAAGCAACCATGAGCATTGCTTGTTTGCCATGGCATGCCCTGCATCTAACACAGTCCCTGGCAGTCGAAATTTTTCCTAAGTGTGTATAGATATATAATGTAAATATCTCATAGGACAAAAGGGCAAGTTGTAAAATCAACGATTTCAGTATGTTGTACCTTTTTAACGTTGAGTATAGAGTCAGCTATTGCTGTATTCCTAACAATAACAGAGTATTTGTGGCATGCAACAGTAAGCAATAATTTTGCTCAGATGTCTATGGGTTGGTTTGAGGTCAGGTGACCTAGGCTGGGCTTAGCTGGGTGGCCCCTTAGCTGCAGATTGGGTCTGAGTCTTTTCTGTGTGTCTTGGACTAGCTGATTAACCGGGGATGCTTTTTCCTGGTGGTGGTGGAGGAGATGCAAGGGAGCAAGCAGAAGCATGAGAACCATGAGGTCCCTCTTAAGACTTAGGCTTGAAACTGAAACTGTCTCTTCTACCCTTATTCCACTGGACAAAGTAAGTCACATGGTCAAGCCCAGCGTGCACTGCCTGTAGGTGGAGGAACTATAAAGTCACATGGCAAAGGAATGGGTCTAGGCAGGAGTGATGAATTGGGGTCTATGTCAACAAGACTTTGAGGTCAGGTACCTGTGATTACTCTTATGGGACAATAATTGGATCTTTTTGCTTTCAACAGTAACCGCACAATAAGATATGGGGCAGGCTCCAAAATCCAACTGTTGATATAGAATTGAAAAATTTCCTCCCAATTCTCGATCTTCTAACTTTTCTTTTTTTTGGGGGGGGGAGGTACGCGGGCCTCACACTGTTGTGGCCTCTCCCGTTGTGGAGCACAGGCTCCGGACGCGCAGGCTCAGCGGCCATGGCTCACGGGCCCAGCCGCTCCGCGGCATGTGGGATCTTCCCGGACCGGGGCATGAACCCGTGTACCCTGCATCGGCAGGTGGACTCTGAACCACTGCGCCACCAGGGAAGCCCCAATCTTCTAACTTTTTGACAAAGGTTCTAGTAATAGATGACCAAGAATGAGGCATCTGCAGCCACGAATTCTCTGTGCCTGATGAATAGCCATAGCAAAATATTATTGTACCCAGGAAAACAAATGACGTTAAACAGATTTCTATTCAGCCTGTGATGATGTCTAATTTAACTTTAATGTTCAATAGGGGTTTAATGTGCTCTAGTCAATGGAAATTAGAACACTAGAAAACACCTCTTTGATGGGTGGAAGTGTGTTGGATTGCATGACTGTATCTTTCCTGCTTGACAGTTCCTCATGCTAAGAATAAATCATTATCCTGCTGTTGAACATGTATCATCTGAGATATTACCTGGCACCGGTAGGTACCTTAGTCTGAATTGGCACTTGGAGGGTAGTCACAATGTTTGCTAACATGTCTCTTAACTAAATTTAGTTATATAGATAGGTAGGTTAGATTATTTCATAGTTGAATTCCCACAAGTCTCTCATTAAAAATACCTGAAAACATGCATAGTAATTTTATTAGCACTCCCACCTCAAAATTAATTATTTCTATCCTTTGGCTTCCTTTTAGAAGATTCAAAGGGCACTGTATATTCAAGCTGAATATAGTGTTAAGATCCTCAGAAATGGTAGCCCTCCTGGGCTCTAGGTATATCCAGGGTAGGGGTTCTTAGCATGGGGTCCACGGATGGGTGTCGGGGATTGTGAAACAACTGATCATTTGCAGATGATGAATATATTGTATACATGTAGGAACTTCTTTCTCCAAAGAACATCTATAGCTTTCATCAGAGTCTTTTAAAACTCCAAGACTCCAACACACTGACAAAAGTTTGTGCTTGTCTAGTAGAGTTTGTGTTTGGTTTTCTGTAGGCCCATTTTAAAGAAGTGATCACCAAATCGTAGTGTGTCCACAGGACGGTGATATGGGTGGTTAAAAGAGTCTGAAAACCATGCAACTTATTAGAGTGGTGGGTGTAATGGCAAATGTTCAGTGTGGAGGAAAGAAGGCTGATTGAGAGATGATGTAGCTGTGCTTCAGTATTCAAAGTGCAGTGACATGGAGAAGGACTTGCCTTGTTATTTTTCTAGAAGCAGAAGAGGGGAGGTGTGAGGCACCAGATTTCAATGCAACCTAAAAGTGAACTTTGTCATAATCTTAACTTTCCAGGGGCGTAATGGGTAGCTTATTATTTACCTTCACAAGTTTTCTACGTGTAAAGCTAAAATAACTGGGTGTTAGAGTGTTGCTGTTGTCCTAGGCCTGTTAGTGCTATCCTATCCAAAGTGCTTCAATTACTTGTATGGGGCTTTCCTTTTCCTTTTTGAAAAATGGCATAATGAATGCATTCACTTCAAGTGTGGAGGGTGTGTATATAGATGTGAAACCTGATTCTTTTTTATCCGTGAAATCATAAAATTTAAATACTAGAAGCAATTTAAATCTGATCCAGTTCCCCATTTTATAGATGGTGAAACTCAGGTGTCTAGTAGAGTTTGCTCTGCATTCAAGGTTACACAGTGAGTAGTCGAATAAGGACTTGGCCATGGCTCTGAGTGCCTTTTCTAGACCTCTTTTTGCCTTCTATATGATAAAAGCCAGAAATAATTAGAAGGACACAGAACAGTCTGGACTAGAAAAGGAATGAATATCATTTTTTTCATTAACTGCTTCAACCTCTTCTTGGAAATCAGGTCTTTTACCTCCTACCTTTTAATACAGTTGTGCTCTTCTCTTTTATAATATTGTATATTTGCTGGAAATTTATATGTGGCGATTTGTAGCTATAAGCATATGCAAATGCAAAATTAGAATTGACATAGGGGAGGTATCCTGCCAATATCTAAATGTTGCAGACCTTGAACTGTATACTTTGAGGGTGTGTTAATCTTCAAAGTTTACAATTTAAGGGACTTGACATGGAGTTTTGACATATAAACTCAAAATCTGATCTTGACAACTGATGATGTGTGGACTCTGGGTTTTAGGTAAAGCGTACTTGGGAGCCCCTGTATGTATCTAATGGATCTATCTGAAAGTTACCAAAATTAAAGTCATAACATCTGAAAAGCTTATTTGTGGATTAAATGAGGGCTCCAACTTTACCCACTCAACAGTGCTTAACCTTCAAGCTTTCAGAAGAACAGTATAATTTTGTTCAAATCTTTGCTGGTTTCCAAATGGCCTTACCATTACTGAGCTCACTTGAAAATATCTGTTAAGAAAACATGAAAACAAAACTCAAGGCACCATGTAATAGGTGTCTTATGGCTTAAAAATATTCTAGGGAGATATTTTATCTTTATACTAGTGAGAATGGAGATACGAAGTGAAGGTGAGAGATCGGAGGGCTCAAAATAGGGCAACGTTAATGGTCATAGAGTATTGAAAAGGCAAAGGGTCTGGGAGATATTTAGATAGGAAGGCTTGACAGTGTTGAGTGATCATCGATTAAAGGGAATCAGAGAAGGAAGAATCTAAGTTAAAGCCAAGGTTTTCAGCTGGTAGATGATGATGTTCTTATGCGATATTATTAATTATTCCCCATACTTCCAATGGCATGAAGCACAAAGGCATCCCTTTTGCAGCAATGTGCATCAGGACCAAAAGCAGGAGGTAGAATCTCATGGGTGGGAGTGGGGAAGTTCAGAGAAGTTCAGAGCACGTGAACGGAGCAAGACCACACAACTAGTTAGAAATACTTTGTCCTCTCAATCATTCTGCCACCTCTCTGGGGGTCTACTTTGCTGGTCCCAGCTCCTCGCCCCTCTTTTGCAAATACCTAGACATCTGCCCCACTGCCCCATTCTAAGGGTGGCTGCTGACATCTGTGTCAGGACCCCAGCGGGCCTCACCACTTGCTTGGGGAGTTAGATTCCTCTTAGATGGAACTCCGCTCCATCTCTGCCTTGGTCAGAGAGAAAGACTGCCTTCTGAGAGCCTGTTCAAAGTATCAGCCCTAAGGAAAACTGACATCATCCCAGGTATTTCCTGCCCACTTTTCACCATAGAATCTACAGCCTTTATGCTAAAATACAACCCAGGTCCTCTTTGAGGGGACCTTCAGGCAGAGCCAGCTCAGCAGCTTGCTAAGATCATGTTTTCTGCTCCTTCCTTCTGTACCACCTAAGTCAGTGGAGGAAGACATAGTGTTCCAGTAGCAGGGGGAGAGGTGGCATCTCAACCTGACCTCTTGTTTGAAGCCCTCCTCTTTGCAGAGCGCATCGCATCATGCTCTCTATGTCAATGCTGCTTTAATTTTGACAGGCAGCCATCATGTATGTAACCAGGGTTAGGAGCAAGCTAAAGCCTCGCCCTTTCTTTCCTGTTCAAAAATGCACATTAGAATGAAAGTGAGTGACATTCTTGTGATTATAGAGACAAATTTTGAATCTTCTCTAATTTATATTCAAACTAAAATTGCTCCCACACTCTGGTAATTTATTATTAATAACAAATGATCTCATCTGATGCTACCCACCTTTAGAGTGCCTTTGATGCTCTAAAGTTGTGAAATTCCACTTATCGGGGATCTTAGTTCCTAAGTTTTGGGGTCAGATTTTTTCTTTCAGGCTCCTGAGCTCCATCTTCAACTCCAGTCACGACCCCCACCCCACTTGTCTTTCTCAGAGGAAGAAGGTTATAAGTGTAGTTTGTACATGCTTTTGGTTTTGTGGCCTGTATGTTACACAATATTAGACAGTTACATTATCTGGCAAATTGTGTGACACAGCTCTAGGAGTCCATAGAAGTGAGAGATTAATGTGGGCTGAGAGTTTTTGATGATTCTGTTCCTTGAGTCAGGGACGCTTTCTCCTTGAAACCACACAGCAACCTTGTAAAGTTGGTTCTTACTGTGCCCATTTCACGGAGGAGAAGACTGAGGCTCATCAAAGTTCACAAACTTTCCAGTGATCGCAAGATGGTAAATACTGGATTAGAGCTGAGTCTCGAGTCTTTCTGACTCCAAAGCTGGGATAAAATATTTTTTGACTACGGAGTCCTATTTGCCTGATAGGGGTGGGGAGGGAGGGGAGGGCAATAAGGTTTGAGATGGGCCTTGAAAAACCGACAGTAGTGTTTCTATAAGAGGAGGGAGGCAATAGGGAATTTCCAAATGTGAAAGCAAAATAAGCAAGGGCACAGAGATGGGAATGACAATGACTCTGTTGGTTAGTGATGAGACCAACCTGATTCTTGGTTTTCATAGAGAGTCTGGGTTAAGGACAGGAATAAAAGGTTGGAAAAAGAGGGCTGTTGGTCCTTGAAAAGTAAACCATGTAGTTGAAATTTGATGCCAGAAACCACAGTGAATCTTTTGTTGTCTGATTTAAGAGGTGGGTCAGGGTACTGTGAAGAAAATTAAAAGTCTGTATTGGGTTAAATAAATTACATGATCATTAGGTTATTCTACACACTTAAATGGAAAGAAAGTTGATACATGACCCTTTAGGAATTCTGGGGGTTTGAGTGGGGGAAGGATCGGATCATTTTAGGAGATTTTTGTGGTATGAATAGCAACTACATTGAACGGAGATTTTCCCTGAGAAAGGCTGATCTATTTTTGAGAAAATACGTCTCTAATTTTGTTCCATTATTGGATTTGAATCAAGAGAAACCATTGAGTCAACCCCTTCTAATCTATCATTATCTGGCGGGGTGATTTGTTTACAGCTAGGCTTTGAACTGGAGAGAGTATAGACAGCTGTGGTTCTCAAACTTGAGTGGACGTCACAATCATCTGGAGGTTTCTTAAAGCACAGCCCATGCAGTGGGTCTGGAGTGGGTCCCGAGAATTGGCATTTCTAGCAAGTTCCCAGGTAATGTCGATGCTGCTAGTCCCTGGACCATATTTTGAGAGTCACTATCTTAGGCTGATTTCTCAAAGGACCAGGATCTTAGAATCAATTCGGGGAAACAAACAAGTAAACCCTTAGCTGATATAAGGGAGAAGTGAGTGGGTGCTTTGACAGAAATATCTTATGTTCAGTAAATTGATAGGTAGGGACTGGTAACAGGGAGATCACATCATGCATTCTTATGGAAAGCAGTTTGGTAAAATGGAAAGAATACAAAAGGCTTTGGTGTCAAACCATCTGGATTCCCATCCCAGCTTTGCTTCTTACTACATGTATGGTTTTGTAAGTCATTTAATATCAATATCTCTGAGTTTCAGTGTCCTAACCTCTAAAACAGATTTAATAATATACAGTTATGTTAGAATTGCTAGGGAGGATTAAATGCAACAATCCAGGTTAAACTTGGATGTCTGCTTTGATTTGATATTTGACAAATGTGCACTTTTTTGAAGAAAATGGTACTTAAGTTTTTTTTTTTTTTGCAGGTGTAAATAGAATTGGATGGCTTCACTTGTGCTTTGCCTCCTTAAGTGTGAATATTTATTAGTTGCCCTGAAAGTTGCTCCTTTGTGTCACTTTGATATCTCTGTAATGTCACAGCAGAGTAAGACAGTTTTCCAGTCAGTGTCTATGACTATGAAATGAGTATTTCTGAATTTCTGCTTCGAGTTGGACTCCTTCAGATTGGAATAATTTTGAAGTACAAGAAAGGTCGCTGTCATCAAGTGTCAAAGGAGTAGCTCTTTATTTTCTGTCATTCCTGCCCTTTTTAAGAATAAATTGAAGGAGGTAAATGTTCCTGTGAGCCAGCAAAGGCCTAAATATTTGAGGTATAAGATTAGCTCTTGTTCAAGGTCAAGCATCTAGGGAAAGTGATTACTGTTGGATGGTCTGACAAGCTATAAACTGCCATAGGTGTTGGTCTGGACTCAGCCATCCCCACAGTAAGAGCTTGAGTCTTGGTCTCTGGGTGGATTGATACGATCTTTGATCTGTCTTTGGGTAGTAGTTGTCTGCTGGTATACTTCTACTTCAGTAATTACCTTGGCAAATCAGTGTTCTTCCATGAACCCCTAAAATCTGGTAACTCAAAGTGTGGTCTGTAGACGAGCAATCTCAGCATCCCCTGGGAGCATGTTAGAAATGCAGAATCTCAGGCTCCACTCCAGACCTACTGAGTCAGACTCTTCATTGAACACGATCCCCAGGCAATTCCTAGGCTTGAGAAGTACTTCTCAAGGTGACCTCTGAGGTCCTTTGAGGTCTAATATTTAGGATTCTAAGGAAACTTGTAAATATTTTCACTCTTACTCTTCTCTCTGAAGTAATCACTTGAGCTGATCTTTCTGTGTCTCCATATTACGTTTCTCCCCCTCCCCACCTAACACTGATTTCTTTTTCAATAAGCAGCTCAAATGTCACTTCCCTTGTAAACCTCTTTTGTCCCCTTGATTCCCATAACATTTCATTTGTTCTTCTGAAATAGTAGGTTATCACATGGCATTCTACTAGACCAGTGATTTGCCAGCCTGGCTGTGAATTCAAATTGACTGTGCAGCTTTTAAACAAACACGGATGCCCAATCCAGGCCCATTGAACTACAACCTTTGGGGAGTGGGGAAGGTATAGCCTAAGCATAAACATTTTTAAAAATTCCCTGGGTAAATTTGATATGAATTTCTGATGAAAACCACTATGAGGGAAAATGAGCTCTCTGGGTGCCAGGATTCTTTGTTTTTCCCAGTCTCTTGTCTAAATAAATATTTATTGTATAGAAGGATGAATGGTTTACTTGTTTATCTTTTGCAATAGATAAAGCTCTTCCATGGCAGGCTCTCATCTTTGTATCTGGGATCTTTCAGAAGGCCTGGGGTCTTTCTGAAGGCTTTGGAGTCAGGGAAAAAAAACCCAAAACCTGAGTTTAAATCTTACCTCTGTCATTTTGTGGCTATGTGACCCTAGCAAGTTACATGATCATTCACTCAGTTCATTTGATTCATGATTTTTGATATTTGTTGACTGCCTACTATGCCCCACGTACGATCCTAGATGCTTGGTATACAATGGCAAACAAGATAGATACCTTCCTATTTTCTTGGAGTATACATTGTAGTGGAAGAATGTTTGAGATCAGAGAGAAGACCAATATTCCTGGAGCTCAGTGAGCAGGGAGGAATTAGGGCTAGGTTGTGTTGGGGAAAGAGGAATGCTGAGAAGTTGCTTTGATCTCGTCACCCTCCTCTGTGAGAAACAAGGTGTGCAATTATTTTCAGTTGGGCTAGTGCCTAATAATCCATAAGTCTTGCCAAGGAAAGCTGGGTTGAAGCTTATGGTATAGCCTACAGAGGACCTCTACATCTCAGTAAACTCAAATCTAATTCTGGGCATCTCATGGCCTCTGGTCAGCCATGATAAAGGAATTTGTGATGATGCTGCATGGAAGGAAAGGCCGAAGAAATCACTGTGACTGGCTTTGAAGTGATCTTGGCTAGCTTTCCATTTCCAAGGAGTGTCACAATATGCGTGTGACCTTTTTCTACAAAGGTACCTGACCTACAAGAAATGTCCTTCACAGTGTCATGATGTTGACCAATCAAAATAGCAATTCTTTTGGGCCATGGGGCAGAGTTAGAAAAGAAGCCAAAGCTGCCTTCCCCTACATTACTTAACTTACCTGAACCTCAGTTTCCTCATCTTTAAGATAAGGAGTCTTAGAGCCACCATATCAAATAATTAGTGTGAGCATCAAATAAGATAATGCATGTATAGCCATTCGTAGTGCCTGTCACCACATTAGCTATTCTTATTCTCAGATGATTAGGGTTGAATTTAGACTCTGGAAACAAGTTGCAAAATCATCATGCAGTGGTCAGTTTGTTCTTTCATCCCTGCCAACTGGTATTACCACCTGCTTGGTGGCCACGTCTCAGAGCTCAGATACATTTGAAAAATGGACTGAAGTCAAAAGTGAGGATAAGTGGACACAATTCAGTGTCCCGAGTCTATGGTGACCTTTTATCTGGAAAAGGGGATGGAGGGGGAGAGCAACTTTCTTTCCCTTTTCTTCTTTTCCACCCACCTGCAGCTTTGACAGTCAGCCTGTGGCTTATAAATTTGGCCCCAGAGAGAGGGGTGAAGAGGGTCACCGGTACTGATGTATCTCTTGTAAGTGCAAGCAACCAAAGAAGATTCTAGAGATGCAATGAAAGAATTAAATCAGAGAGGAAAAAGCAGTTGCCAAGAAATCATGCTGAACTTGATAGAAAATACAGAATACGCTCTATGAGTGTGTGTGTGAGTGGTGTGTAGGTGTGAATGAGTGTGAGTGGGTGTGAGCCAGTGTGTGGGCATATAGTGTTTTTGCATATGGTATCCATCATGCTCATGTGGTGTGAGTATGCAGTTGTGAGAGTCTGGAATTTGTGTGTGTGTGTGTGCGTGTGCGCGCATGCCAGTCTGGGTGGGTGGGTGTGTTAAATGTAAGTGATACAAGTCTTTGGTGTTTGTGTGTGTGTGTGTGTTATGAGTAGTGTGAAAAGAGGGAAGAGACAGAGACAGAGAGGATCTTAAGCATCTTTTTTTCTTCCAATCCAGGAGTCTGTTCCTTATTTGCCGTCTAAACCAGGTTGTGGTGGGGGGTGGGACGTTCTTGAATCAGCCTCTTTGTTGGGTGACATATATTCCTTTTGCCAAGTAGAAGTCATTTTTGTTGAACTATAAATTGGGTCATTCATTAGTATGGAAATAAGGTTTTTTAGGACCAAGAACAGCTTATGTATAAATACTCTCTTCCTTCAGCTCTGAACAAAGAAACAATTGTGGCTTAAATGCAGTCAGAGTCACCACTAGTATATGCCAGAATGGTTGATGATCTGTCCTCAGCAGACTTTGCTGTTGGTGCCCATTGCATTGAGGAGTGTAGAACTTTACCAGTTGATGCTAAAAAAGGCATGAAATGAATACACACAGTCTATGTAGGGGGGTTGGCAGCAGTAGAGCTCTTTTGCCCTCTTTGGCTTGTATCTTTCTTGCCTGCAGGTGAAGTAGCTGTGCATGTTGACAGGGACAGGTACCTAGGAGTCAAGGTGAGGTGTAATTAATTCTGGACATGAAACACACATAGCAGTGGCTCCAAATACGATTCTTGTTTTGTTTGCAGACCTTTTCTTTTGAAAATCATTGAAGTACCCTGGAGTTCTTTCAAATGGAACCCACTGTTAGATGATTTGGGTTCACCATAGGCTAGGAAAATTCAGCTTTTATTGTCACCAAGAATTTATCAAGTAAATATACAGCCTGCCCATATGACTCAGAAAGAGACTCTTCCTTTAGTTGGAAAAAGAAAACTGGAACAGGCCAGGATACACTACTACTGTATCAAGCAATGACTTTGTTGATAAACCAAGCCACCTCTCTGAAATTATCACCTGGAGAAAGAGAACAAAAATCCGAAATATGATTTTACTGGTAGCCAAAGTTTATGACTCTTTAATTTCAACACTCTACAAGAATTTCATGAAACAGGTAGAAAAGTAAAACATTCATATTTGGTGTAGATTTATTTTTTTCCAGCTAGATGTTAGTAGTAAGGATATAAGCTTACTGTATTTTACTGAATCTCATTAAACTATTTCTGTCTGGATTTAATGGAGGAAACTTCAAATGGGAAAATTCCAGGTCTTATAAAGAAGAAGAAAGAAACAAGATAAGATCAGAATACCAAGCTTGTCACCAAAATTTCTTGTCAATGCTGCAGTTAGTATTAAAAAAAATAGGTATGTGTAGTCTAGAACCTCGACATCCTGGCCAGTTCCCAAATTCAAACTATTTCCATGAAGAGCCTGCTTGCTTAGAACTTGGCACTATGGGAGGCCAGCGCTGTTTGCTAATGTGGGCGTGGGCGTGAGTGCGCATGCACATGTGGAATGTGTGGGAGAATGTGTGTTTTTAGAAGTCTCCAGTCCCGGTATTACACATAGTTTTGGCACCAGCATGCCCTATTCTGTATCAGAGCCAAGGAATCCAAAGCCAGTATTATGAGTAGATATAACCGTCTGTGATGTGCAAATGAGAGGATGTCTCTGCCTACTAGACATCTCCAGAGTTTAGTTCAGTTCCTAAGGAGGTGTGCACTTGAACTGAGTCATCTTACTATTTCCTTGGGGGGAGGAGGTAACACATAGAGAGAGATTGCCCTCTAGAGACAAGGGCTCCAAGGGTCAGACACAGATGAAAGAGCAGGGTAGGACTCACTGGGTACACTGGGGTGCCACGCACAGTGGCGCTAGGCTTTTGGATAATTGGAATATATTAGGAAACATGTAGCCCACATTTTGTCTGCTTGGAAGGAAGCTCAGCAGAGTAGAGACAGGAAGACCCAGTTTTAAATTCTAGCCTCATCATTTACTAATTTGTGTGACCTTAAGCAAGTCATTTAACTCTGTTCTTCAGTTTTCTCATATGTAAAATACCGGTAATCAGTAATTACCATGTAATTGTCATGAAATTGCAGGTTGTTGTAAGAATTAGAAAGTTTGCATATATTTGTTTTTTGGAAATATTCAAGAAATGAGAATTATGTTAGTATTGACTCATTTGCCGGCATTAACTTTTTTTTATTGCATGTGAGAGTGACTTCATTTAAAAGAGCTATATACAAGCTTGGGGGAGCAGAAGTAATAACTGACTTACTACTACTGTCCCATACTATTCTTATAAGGTCTGTTTCTTGTTATCCTCCTGGTGCTGTGGAGCTCATTTAAGAACATTCTCTGCTGTCCTCATTCATTTATCACCCTGCAATTGAGACTCATGCCATATGAATATATCACTTTCACCTGTCTTTTTTATTTTTTAACCAGTATTAGCTAGCTCATATTGTTTTGGTGAATTAGAAAATACACTCCTTCCTCATAGCCTTTTACTTCCATCTGCTGGAAACGTCTTGCGATAAATGCATAAATATATGATGTATATTGTGCTAGTGGTGCCACATGGAGTTGTCAGTGCACAGCATGCACAGCTGTATATGGTGGCCCCCTCTTTCAGCATTGTTTATCCACACTTCATTTCAGTAACCTAGACCTACTACTCCACCTCCAAAGTATTAGCCTTGTCCTAGACTGCAACCTCCTATTTTTATCATTCTCTGTACCAGTCCCAATACAACTGCTCATACCCATCACACTTTGATGTCTGTCTTTCTCTCCTCATCTCTTGTATTAGTTTTTTATTGCTCTGTAACAAATTGCCACAAATGTAGCAGTTTAAAACAACACCCATTTTATTAGCTCACAGTTCTGTAGGTCAGAAGACTAAACTGTCTTCTGTGTTCTGGGTCTCACAAGGCTGAAATTAGGTGTTGGCTGGGCTACGGTCTTATATGGAGACTCTGGGAAAGAATCTGCTTTCAGATTCATTTTAGATTGTTGGTAGAATTCAATTCCTTGCCGCTGTCAGACTAAGGTCCCATTTCCTTGTTTGCTATCAGCCAGGGCCCACTCTCAACTCCTAACATCTGCCTGTGTTCCTCAGCTTGGGACCTCCTTCATCTTCAGAACCAGCAACAAGTCCCCCTTGTGCTCCAATCTCACTGACCTCCCTTTCTGCCACTAGCCTGACAAAGTTCTCTGCTTATAAAGGACGCATATGATTAGATTGCTCGCACCCAGATAACCGCCCCCCCCTTTTGCCATGTAAGGCCATGGGAGTGGCACCAGGGGGTGGAGATCATGGGGACCAAAATCCTGCCTACTACATCCTTCGTCCCCCATCCCTCATGTTGCTTAACTTATTTCATAACCAGTCTGGACCTCATTGTTCATCACTTCAACCACATTCTGCTATCATTCTTTATTGTTTTACCCCATTGTTCACCTAACCCATCGTGGTAACTTAACTCTGGGTCAGTACAACCACCCTTCTCATTCCTACCCCTAGGCTGCTGAGAAAGGTGGGAATCCATGATAATCTATAGTTACAGCTTTTAGTGCTGTCACTTTCTGTGTGGATCATTGGAGTAGTTCTTCGACTCCAAACTTAATGCCCTCCAGCCCATCTCTCCCATGGCCGCTAGAGCTATTTTTCTCAAATGCAATTCTCATCATGTCAGTCTGTGTTTAAAATCATGTAATGGCTTCCCATAGCTTTCAGGACAGAGTTCTGACACCTTATGATGGCATAGAAGGGCCTTCTGGAGATAACCTCTACCCATCTCTCTAGCCTTATCCCTCACTGCTCCCACGCAGGAAACCCATCTCAAACTCTACCAAGTTAGTAATTCTATTGAATTCTATAGTCCTCTGTTCATGCCACGCTTTCCCATGCTTCCCAGTCTTCTGTGCAGCTCTTTTGTTTTCCTGACACACCCCACCCATTGTTTTTCTTCTACTCATCCTTTAAGGCACAGTTCAAATATCTCCTTGTGAAGGCTCCTCTGTACTGTCCATTTGTTTGCCTCCTGCAAAGTCATTTACTCCTTCCCTTGAAAATTCACCATCAAATCACATTGCATTTATGACTATGAGAGCTCTGAGGAAGGGGACTGAGTCTTATCCATACTCTTCTTGCTTTTTCCTTTCCCCTGACTTGGAAGAGGAGGTTAGCGCATAATAAGCACTCAGTGTGTGGTTGAATAATTGCATTTATTCTCAGTGGAAAGATACAGGCAAACTTGTTTGGGGCTATTAATCAGCTCCACTAAACCTTCCAAAGTGACTTCAGTTCAAGTTCTGATTGTCATTATGAGTTAAGGCTCCTGCAATTTTTAGCCCTATGTAATTTAAGATTTTCCCCAAGATTGTATTCATCCTTTTTCCTATACCTAGGAGGGATCAAGTGTTTATAAAAGATGGAAACAGACTAAAAGAGCCTATACTACACTTCTGTCATATTCTTTGGTCTTTGGTTATAGTTAAAATTAGGTAATCATTCTGCCATCTGGTAATTCAAGTTGTATGGAGGAACCATGAGGTGAATATCTTCTGTGGGAGGAATCAATAGAAATTTGTTTTTAACTCTCCTTGGCTTTTTTGCTTATGCTATGCCTGCCTACTTATATATTTGTTTCACTAATTAGGTGGTTTTTTTTTAACTAATTAGGTTTTTCCAATTTCCTTTATCATGCCAGGACTGTATCTTTTCATTTGTTTCTATCTAGAAAAATATTGAATATAATGTCTAGAGGAGCTGAATTTGAATGATTTCTGTTTACTCTAGATGTACCTATAAATCCTTGCCTTCAAGTGTAGTGTTTAGCATTAATAGAAACCATGAAGCAAATTGAAGGTTGTATATAGGAAGTCCAATGGAATTTTACCACCATCAATTCAGTATATTAACTGTGGTTATGTGGGACCCTGTATTTTTCTTAATGAAGTTTGATAAAATGTGTCATATCCCCAAATATAAGACACTTAACTTGTTTATTTCACGTAAATGCTTATATAGTCTGAGTATGGTCCTCTAATAGCAAGCATACTATAAATGTGACTTCTGTTGTACTTTAAAGATAGTCCTTTAAACATCTTTTTGTTGAAGAATGTCTAATTTTATTATATACAAATGAAATTAAATCTCACATATTAGGTTATATAGCTAACTCAATTTTTCACATTCTAGAAAAGAAGGGTGGCTTTCTCTTGCTCTGTTAATTCCCAAAGACGTTCTTAATTTAGAATGCCTTTCTTCCTGTGGATTAATTTCTCCTTTGTATATATGCACAAGAAGCT
The DNA here is from genome assembly GCF_949752795.1 of Hyperoodon ampullatus. NCBI lineage: Eukaryota > Metazoa > Chordata > Mammalia > Artiodactyla > Ziphiidae > Hyperoodon > Hyperoodon ampullatus. The sequence continues at coordinate 101,657,511 of NC_136913.1, read as the reverse complement.
TCTCCTGTTAAATTCTCAGTGGTCTCTGGTGAGTACAGGTGCTCCTTCAGCTTCTAACAACTCACGGTCTGTCTTTATTGAATGCCTCATAAGCTAATATTTTTGGAATGATTCACTCATAGCTGGGAAATGGACTGTTGACATTACGGAAGGGAGATTATTGGATAACCATTGTTATGAACAACTCTTCTTTGAAAGTCAAGGATGGCTCACCAGTACTGGGTATTAAGAATACTGGTTAGAGGGCTTGCCTGGTGGCGCAGTGGTTGAGAGTCCGCCTGCGGATGCAGGGGACACGGGTTCGTGCCCCGGTCCGGGAAGATCCCACATGCCGCGAAGCGGCTGGGCCCGTGAAACATGGCCTGTGAGCCACGGCCGCTGAGCCTGCGCATCCGGAGCCTGTGCTCCGCAACGGGAGAGGCCGCAACAGTGAGAGGCCCGCGTACCGCAAAAACAAAAACAAAAACAAAAAGAATACTGGTTAGAAAATGAATTTAGATAAGGGCTCAGCAGCAGATCAAGCATTGTACGCAAAATTTTATTTTTAAATCCAAAAAAGATAAAAATAAGAGTGTGAAATTAGAAAGTTGAGTCCTTTTTCCCTTGTGTTATCTTATATTCAAACTTGAGTGATAGATTTGAGAGAGAACCTATCACTTGTAACTGAGACCCAGAGGGGTGCAGTGACTTGCCTAAGATCATACAGCTAGTTAGTACCAGAACAAGAACTATCCTGCGTCTTCCAGACCTGTATACTTTTTACTGTACTATGCGGATTTTCTCTGCTTGTTTTTCAACTGCCAACATTGTAACAATAGTAGAACCATTTGAATGCGATGAAAAGTCACTTCCTTTTAAAAATCATTGATATTTTTCCATCCTACTTGGTGTACCCCATCTGTAACAGCGGAGGGGATTAGCTAGTAACATGCTTGGTTCTTAAGATAGTCTTGCTACTTTTCAAAAGGAATGATTTAAGAAATGCTTTTAACATGCTTAGTTGAGTGTGAAACCCTGGTTGGTGAGAGAAACCTCTTTTGTACTGTATGAGAGTTCTTTTGTTGCTTTACACTGTAGACCTTCTTAATGGAAGGAAGGGGGGAAGGAGGCTATTATGCTGTTTTGCATTTACAATTCAGAATTATGTCCTTGCTGGTGCTGAAAGAAATTTCATGATGGGATATTAGGAAGTGTTAGGCCTATTTGGGCAATTATCTGTCAGTCTACTTCAAGCCTTTCCATGTTACAAAAAAAAAAGTGATCGAATAAAAAACAAAATAGTGTACAATGAATTTGATGAAATCTTTTAAGTACCTTTGGTTGCTAGGGCAACGCCTCCTTTTGTCTCTGTTTAATGTGACTTCCCTCTCTGCAGCTTGACTTCTTGCAAGCAGATATTTATTCTTTAAAAAGAACAAAATTCCAGGCTTATGGCAAAAGAGTAAGCCCCCCTCTCTCCAACTTATTTTATTTGAATAAAACTGAGATGAAGAAGAGCCATTGTGTTCACTTTGCATGGATAGCCTGAGGCCAAATGGTTAAGTGGTCCGAACTTTGGCTTTTGAAGCCTTTGTCCTTCTTGGTATCTCAGCCCCACCTCTCGGTGCCCTTGAGCTGCCTTCTGGGCGCCCTTTATGATATCCACCCCCCACCCCAAGCTCCAGGGTAAGGATGCACCTCAATACCACCCATACTCCCCACCCCAATCATAATTTAGTCACCCTGTGCCCATCCTTTCAGATACTGTTCACTGTTTTCCAAAGGGAGAGCTAGCTGAAATGGTTTTAACAGATGTCGATTTGTACACATATTTTGCTCCTTAGTTTCATCATTAGATATAAATTTCTTTTGCTGTAGCAATACTTCACCCCTGAGTTTTTCAACCTCAGAACCATTGACATTTTAAGCCAGCCAATTAATTCATTGTCCTGTGCACTGTAGGATACGTAGCAGCATCTCTGCCTCTACCCACTAGATGCTAGCATCAACCCCCAGTTGTGACACTGGAAAATGTCTCCACAAATTGCTAAAGATCCCCTGAGGATCCAAATAGCCCTCAGTTAAGAACCACTGCTTTATCCCAGGGAAACCACCCTCTTCTCGTGATTTCAGTGGCTGTAGACTGGGCAGCGAGAATATAGATATGTGGAGACATGAGAATACATATATTTTAAAGATCTGTATTTTGAGCCTGTTAGTTGTTAGTGTTCAACATAGTTGGCTCCCTGCTCTTATGTGCATAGGGTCAGGGTGCTTATACTCCTATTGCCCAGTGGCTTTTGTTCAACATTTTTTGAGGTATAATTTTAAGTTTATAGCTGAGTGAATTTTATCGAATGTATACTCTCCATCCAGATCAAGATAGCTAACACTGTTATTATCACATAAAGTCCCCTTTCCAGGCAATCCCCTTGACCCAAGAGACAACCACATATCTGCTTTGTGTTACGGTTGATCAGTTTTGTCTTTTCCAGAACTTCCTATAAATAGAATGATAAAATATGTAGCTGGTTGTGTCCAGCTTCTTTGACTCACCATAATATATCTATCTATATCTATCTATCTATCTATAGATAGATATAGATAGATACATTTTTAAATTTTATTTATTTATTTTTGGCTGCGTTGGGTCTTCGTTGCTGCACGCGGGCTTTCTCTAGTTGCAGCCAGCGGGGGCTACTCTTCGTTGCAGTGCACGGTTTTCTCATTGCGGTGGCTTCTCTTGTTGAGGAGCACAGGCTCTAGGTGCGTGGGCTTCAGTAGTTGTGGCACACGGGCTCAGTAGTTGTGGCACACGGGCTCTAGAGCGTGGGCTCAGTAGTTGTGGCACACGGGCTCTAGAGCGCAGGCTCAGTAGCTGCGGTGCACGGGCTTAGTTGTTCTGCGGCATGTGGGATCTTCCCAGACCAGGGCTCAAAGCCGTGTCCCCTGCATTGACAGGCAGATTCTTAACCACCGCGCCACCAGGGAAGCCCCACCATAATATTTTTGAGATTCATCCATGTTGCTGCATGTATAGGTAGATTATTATTTTTTTTATTGCTGAGTAGCATTTCATTGTATAATACATTTGTTTGTCCACTCGTGTTGATGATGGATGTTTGAGTTACCTATCGTTTTTCACTACTGTGAATATATCTGCTATGAATATTCATGTAAAAGTCTTTTTGTGGACATATAAACACATTTTTTTGCATATATACCTAGGAGTAGAATTCTAGTGTCATACCATGTCTTAAAAATATTTTAAGTGATTAAAAATTATATTTTAATCCACAGAGAAAATCAGTCTATGAAATTTCAGCCATGAAATCTACCTGTACGATATCTAAAATGAGGATCTGAGAAATTGACTGGAAAAAAAGAGAGAAATAATAGTGTTTAAGAACATGGGTTTTGAGGTCAACAGACTTAGATACAAGTCTTGGCTCTGCCACTTAACAGCTATGTGGCCTTGGGCAAGTGACTTAATGTCTCTGTGTCTCAATTTCATCAGCTATAAAATAGAAATAAAAACAGTAATTAGGTGATAGAATTGTTGTGAGAAGTAAATGTGACAATGCAGGTAGAACACCTCGCAGAGAACTTGGCATATATTACTATTGTTGCTATTATTATTTTAAATGTTACAAATGCTATTGTTGTATGGGAAGCTTATCCAATTAGAGATTGTGGTTCAGAAATTCAGAAGACTGAAATAATGGGAAGGGGGAGTGTAAGGAACACGGCTGTTAAATGTCCTGGGTCAGTGGAAACAAGAGAAAAGGATAATTTAAGAAGAATTCAGGATGTACTGATTCAGATGATTTAGCTCAGGGTAATTTGTCTACTGGAAAAAGTAAAAGCAAGAAATGTTGAGGATGATTGGAAGGATTCATACAATGACTGAACTATGTGCTTATAACAAATGAGGGGACAGGGAACCTTGCAGGGTAGAGTTAAGTTAGGACTTGGAATTCTCAGTCACTGTTGGGTCCCAAACCCCTATATGAATCTCTCCATAAGAGAGGGAAGAGGATGATACAGGGCAAACTGGTGCCCCCAAGATTGGAGAGCATTGTAGCTGATTGGAGCAGGGACTGCCATGAGAACCAATGACAAGGTAGGAAAACCTGAACTGTAATCGATGAATTTCTGGAAGCTCAGTGCAGACAATTCTGAGAGTTAAAACCTCCAGGGGGATCCAGTCATAGAGTGGTCCCTACAGTATTGTGAGATTTACCTCCAGGAACTCGACCAGATTCCCATAGTAAATACTGGAGACAAATTCCCTCTTGCTTCTGGCAGAGGGAGGAGAAAGGGAACCATTTAAAAGTGCACCAGAGCACTCTGTTCTCCTTAACAAGGCCTATTCTCAGGAGAAACTAGTTAACCAGACCCTAACTTGCTGGAGTGTTATCAGAACCTAACTGACCCAGGGAACAGAAATACCCAGCTCCAGCCCATTCTAGCCATTTTGGCCCACCTCAGGGGGAAGAATAAAAACCTGAGGAACACTTGTCAAAGTCAAAGTCCAGAGGCATAGATTCACTAGAAGACTGAGACCTGATCATGGAATTATAGAAGACTTCCCTTCCCCCACACCTCACCACCATGTTACTGAAGGCCTATTTACAACAATTCCTTTATCATGTCCAGCTATCAAGAAAAAATTATAGGCATACCAAAAGACAACACAAGTTGAAGAGATAGAGCAAGCATCAGAACTAGACATGGTGGGGATGTTGGAATTATAGCTATCAGTCTGGGAATTTAAAAGAACAACTGATATTCTAAGGGTGTTAATATACAAAGTAGACAGTATGCAAGAAAAGTTGGGCAATGTAAGCAGAGAAATGGTAATTCTAAGAAAGAATGAAAAAGAAATCCTAGAGATCAAAAACACTAACACAAATGAAAAATGCCTTTGATGGGCTTATTAGCAGACTGGACACAGCTGAGGAAAGAATCTCTGAGCTTGAGGATATATCGACAGAATCCTCAAAAACTGAGAAGCAAAGGGAGAAAAGGCTGATTTAAAAAAAAAACAGAGCAAAATATCCAAGGACTGTGAGACAACTATAAAACCTGTAACGTGTGTAATGGGAATACCAGAAGGACAAGAGAGCAAGAAACAGAAGAAGAAATATTTGAAACAATAATGACTGAGAATATCACCAAATTAATATCAGATGCCAAACCACAGGTCCAGGAAGCTCAGAGAACCCCAAGCAGGATACATACCAAAAAATTACACTGTATCATTTTCAAATTACAATCAAATGTAAAGAAAAAATACTGAAAGAAGCCAGAGGAAAGCATATCTTACCTATAGAGGAACAAAGATAAGAATTATATCCAACTTTTCTTCAGAAAGCATGTAAGCAAGAAAAGAATGGAGTCAAATATTTAAAGTGTTGAGAGGAAAAAACCCACCAACCTAGCCTGCTGTACCCTGTGAAATCATCCTTCAAAAATGAAGGAGCAATAAAGACTTTCTCAGACAAACAAAAATTGAGGGAATTGGTTGCTAGTAGATCTGCCTTGCAAGAAATGTTAAAAGAAGTTCATTAGAGGGAAGGAAAATAATACAGGTCAGAAACTCAGATCTACATGAAGAAAGGAAGAACATCAAATAAGGAATGAGTGAAGGTAAAAGAAAAACTTTCATTTTTCTTATGTTCATTTCATTTTTGATATTTATTTCTAATATTACAAGCAATCCATATTCATTGCAAACAACTAGAAATACATAAAAGCATAAAGTAAAAATTAACAATCACCCATAAGCCCTACCTCCCAGAGATAATGATCATTAGCGTTTTGATGCATTTCCTTTGTCTAAATTTTTTTTAATTGAGGTATAATTGACCTACATCAACGTGTTAGTTCCAGGTGCACAACACAGTGATTCAATATTTATATACATTACAAAATGTTCACCATGTGTCTAGTTAACATTTGTCACCATACAAAGTTATATTTCTTATTTTTAAAATGATCTAACAGATAAGTTCAAAACAGTAGCAACAATGTAGTCAATTATGTATGCTTAATGTGTATATATATGCTTACATATGCTTATATGCAAGTGAAATTAATGACAGCAATGATACAAGGGGTGGAAGAAAGGAATTAAGATTATTTTGTTATTAAAAGGTACTCACACTACCCATGAAGTGGTATAGTGTTATTTGAACGTGGACTTGGATTAGTTGTAAATGTATGTAGCGAACTCTAGGGCAACCACTAAAAAAAAGTATAACTAATGTGCTAAGAAAAGGGAGAAAATGGAATCATATAAAAAGTCCAATTAAAACCAGAAAAGGCAGAAAAAGAGTGGAAGACAAAAATAGGAACAAAGAAAAAGGGCAAAAAATAGTAATGACTATGGTAGATATTAATCCAACTATATCAGTAATCACTTTGAATGTCAGTGGTCCAAGTGTACCAATTAAAAGATAGATTTTTAGAGTGAATCAAAAAACATGACTCACTGTCTGTTGTCTACAAGAAAGCCACTTTAAGTATAAAGAGACATATAGATTAAAAGTAAGTGGATGGAGAAAAATATACCATGCTAACACTCATAAGAGAAAGCAGGAGTAGCTATATTAATTTCAGAGAAAGCAGACTTCAAAATAAGGAAAGTTATCAGGCAGGGCTTTAAATAATGATAAAGGGGTCAGTTCTCCAAGAAGATATAATAATTCTTAATGTGTATGCACCTAATAACAGAATGCCAAACTATATGAGGCCAAAATTGATAGAACTGCAAGAAGAAAGAGATGAGTTTACTATCATATTGGAGACTTCAATACCCCTTTCTCAGAAATGGACAGATCCAGCAGGCAGAAAATTAGTAAGGACATAGTTGAACTCAGTAACACCATTAATCCACTGGATATTATTGGCATCTACAGACTACTTCAACAACAACAGAATACACATTTTTCTCAAGCTCACATAGAACATTCACCAAGATATACCACATTATGGGCCATAAAACACACCTTAACAAATTTAAAAGAATATAAATCACATAGTGTTTACTCTCAGGCCACAGAGGAATTGAAATAGAAATCAATAACAGAAAGCTAACTGGAAAATCCCAAAATACATGGAGGTTGAAGAGCACACTTCTTAATACCACATGGGTCAAAGAATAAATCTCAAGAGAAATTTTAAAATATTTTGAACTAACTAAAAATAAAAATACAACTTACAGGTAAAATTCGTTGGATGCAGTGAAAGCAGTGCTTAGAGGAAAATTTATATCATTGAATGCATATATTAGAAAAGATCTATATTACTCAGCCATAAAAAAAAATCTTGACATTTGTGACAACGTAGATGAATCTAGAGTGTATCATGCTAATGAAATAAAGTCAGAGAAAGACAAATATTGTATGGTCTCACTTATATATGGAATCTAAAAAACAAAACAAAATGAAAACAGACTCATAGATACAGGGGACAAATAGGTGGTTGCCAGAGGGGTGGTGGTGGGAGGGGTGAAATAGGTGAAGGGAATTAAGGGGTACAAACCTCCAGTTATAAGCCTTGGGAATGTAATATACAGCATAAGGAATATGGTCAGTAATATTGTAACAACTCTGTATGGTAACAGATGGTTACTAGACTTAGTGGTCATTATTTCACAATGTATGCAAATATCAAATCACTATGTAATACACCTGAAACTAACATAATATTATATGTCAATTACATTTCAATAAAAAAAGGAAGACCGAAAATCAGTAATATAAGTTTCCACCTTAGGAAACTAGAAAAGGAGGAGGAAATTAAATCCAAAGTGAGCAGAAGGAAAAAAATGAGAAGAATTAGAGGAGAAATGAATGAAATTGGAAATAGGAAATCAGTAGAGAAAATCAACAAACCAAAAGCTGGTTCTTTGAAAAGGTCATTAATTGATACGGCGCTACCTGGGCTAACTAAGAAAAAAGTATCAAATTACTAATATCAGAAATAAAAGAGGAAACATCACTACAGATTCCATGGGAGTTAAAAAGATAATAAAGGATTACTATGAACAACTATGCACACAAATTTGATAATTAGATGAAATGGATCAATTCCTTGAAAGTCTCAATCTGCTAAAACTCACACAAGAAGAAATAGCTGACATGAATAGACCCATCTCTGTTAAAGAAATTGAGTCAGTAATTAACAACCTTCCAAAACAGAAAGCACCAGACACAAATGGGTTCACTGGTGAATTCTACCAAACATTTAAGGAAGATGTTATGCCAATTCTCTACAGTTTCTTTCATAGGATAGAAGCAAATTGAATCTGAAAATTATAAGAAGAGTTAGACACCATGACCAAGTAGGATTTATCCCAGGTGTGCAAGGCTGGTTCAACATTTGAAAATCATTTATTGTAATCAACAGACTCTAAAAGGAAAATAACACGAACATATCAATAGATGCAGAGAAAACATTTGACAAAATCCAACATCTATTCCTGATAAAAACTGTATAGAGGAAAAAATTTCTCAACTTGAGAGAGGCTACTCACCAAAAACTTACAGCTAACATCACACTTGTGAGAAACTAGAAGCTTTCCCCCTAAGATCAGGTACAAGGCAAGGGATGTCCCCTCTTACCACTCCTTCTCATCATCATACTGGAAGTCCTTGCTAATTCAACAAGGAGGGAAAAGGAAATAAAATATACAAAGTGGGAAGGAAGACATAAAACTGTCTTCATTCACAGATGACATAGTTGTCTATGTATGAAATCCAAAAGAATCAACCAAAAAATTCCAGGAATAAACAATTATAACAGGATTGCAGCTTAAAAGGTTAATATGGAAAAGTGAGTTGCTTTCCTATACACCAACAATGAACAAGTGGAACTGAAATTAAAAACACAATACTATTTACATTAGCACCCTAAAAATGAAACACTTAGGTATAAATCTAATAAAATATATACAGGTTCTATATGAGCAAAACTACAAAACTTTAAGCACAATTAAAGAAGTAAATAAATGGAGATATATTCCATTTTCATGGATAAGAAGACTCAATATTGTCAAGATGTCAGTTCTTCCCAATTTTATTTATAGATTTAATGCAATCCTGACCAAAATCCAGTGAGTTGTTTTGTGGATATTGACAAACTGATTCTAAAGATTATATGGAGAGGCAAAAGACCCAGAATAGCCAACGCAATACAGAAAGAACAGAAAAATCTTGGAGGACTGACACTATTTGACTTCAAGATTGTACTGTAAAATTACAGTAATCAATACTGTGTGGGATTGGCAAAAGTAGACAAATAGATCAATGGAACAGAATAGAGAGCTCAGAAATAGACCTGCAGAAATATAGTCAACTGATATTTGACAAAGGAGCAAAGGCAATAAATAAAAATAGATCAAAGATAGTCTCTTCAACAAATGATGCTGGAACAACTGGACATCCACGTGCAAATAAAAAAATGAATCTAGACATGAACCTTACCCCTTTCACAAAAAAATAACTCAAAATGGACCATAGACCTAAATGTAAAATGCAAATCTCTGAAACTCCTAGGAGGTAACATAGGAGAAAACCTATATGGCCCCCAATAAGGGGCTATCTTTTTAGATACACCAACAAAGACATGATCCATGAATGAAATAATTGAAAAGCTGGGCTTGATTAAAATAAAAAATTTCTGCCCTGTGAAAGAGAATTAGAGGACAAGCTACAGAGTGGGAGAAAATATTTGCAAAAGACCCATTTGATAAAGGACTATTATCCAAAATATATGAAGAATTCCTTAAAGAAAAAATATATAAAGATTTCTTAAAACTCAACAATAAGAAAGCAACCCGATTTAAAAATGGGCCACAGACCTTAACAGACATCTTACCAAAGAAGATATACACATGGCAAATGAGCATATGAAAAGATGCTCCACATCATATATCATCAGGGAAATGCAAATTAAAACAGTAATGACAGACGTACCACTATATACCTATTAGAATAGCCAAAATCCAAAACACTGATAACATGAAATGCTGGCGATAATGTGGAGATAACATGAAATGCTGGCAATAATGTGGAGCAACAGGAACTCTCATTCATTGCTGGTGGGTATACAAAATGGTACAGTCACTTTAGAAGACAGTTTGGTGGTCTCTGAGAAGACTACAGTACTCTTACCATAGGATCTAGTAATCACACTCCTTGGTATTTGCCCAAAGATGTTGAAAAGTTATGTCCATACAAAAACCTGCCCATAGAGGTTCATAGCAGCTTTATTCATATTTGCCCAAACTTGGAAGCAAGCAAGATGTCCTTCAGTGGGTGAATGAATAAAGTGTGATACATACAGGCAGTGGAATATTATTTAGTGCAAAAAGGAAATGAGCTATCAAGTCATGAAAAGACATGAAGGAACTTTAAATACATATTAGTAAGTGAAAGAAGTCAATATGAGAAGTCGACCTATTTTATGATTTCAACTGCATGACATTTTGGTAAAGGCAAAATTATGAGACAATGAAAAGATCAGTAGTTGCCAGGGATTAGGGTAGGGGAGACATGAGTAGGTGGAGCCCAGAGGATTTTTAGGGCTGTGAAAATAGTCTGTATGATACTAGACTGATGCACACATGTCATTAGACATTTGTCTAAATCCACTGAATATACAACACCAAGAGTGAACCCTTAGGTAAACTATGGACTTTGGGTGATTATGATGTGTCAATGTAGGTTCATTGTACCATAGTGGTGAGTGATGTTGCCCCTCGAATTTACTGTAACCTTAAAATTGCTCTAAAATTTGTCTTTAAAAAACCCTCTATGCTCAGTAAATGTTTGTTGGTTTGAACTTAAAAAAAAATCTAGGTGGTGTTTTATCAGGATTCTATTCTTTGGTTCATCCACCAAATCTGTTGAGCCCGTTTTCTATATAAGGCATTATCCTAGATGCTCAAGGACTTATTAAAAAAGGCCTGACACATGGCTTCAGGCCTTCAAGCTTACAATCTAGTGGAAGAGCTCAGATATGTGCATAAAGCTAACACATTAGACAATGTTTTAAATGTTAAGTGAGTGATGTAGATATATGTGCCCTAAGAATTCAGGGGAAGAGGAGATCACTTGCAGTTGGGGTGATCAGGAGAGCATTGTAATGGGGTTAGCTTTTGAAAAGCTGGACCATGAAAAATGAACTGGGTTAACTTTTTTAGTTATAAAATAATGAATCGTGTTAAAAATGAATAGCACAGCCCTGTATCCTTACATACTTATTATATATGCCATATATATACAGAGTTTTTACAGATTTGCTATACATAATATTTTGCGACTTTATTTTTAAAAATTTGGATATATTCTCATGTAAATAAATGAATAAATAAAATCATTTTAACAGCTCTGTAGAATTACACTGTATGGCTGTATGATAATTTTTTGAACTATTCCTTCATTGGTGTCGTTGGATATTTAGATTTTGGGGGAGTTTATTACTATTACAAACAGTGCTGCTAAAACATGCTTGTACATTTAATTTTTGTACATTTATGTGGGGGGTTTATGTAGAAAAGAATCCTTTGAAGTGGAATTTCCAAGTCCAAAAGTACGTGTGATTTTAATTTTGGTAGTGTCACATTTACCTGCAAATAGATTATAACCATTTATATTCCCACCAACAGTTTATGCAAGTTACTTTTTATCCACGTCCTTCCCAACACATGGTATTCTAAATTTTACTTTTTGCCAGTCTGATATATGAAATATAGTATCTTATTGTTTTAATTTGTTTACTTAGGAGTGAGGTAGCATCTTTTAGGTTTATGGGCCATTTTTCTTTTTCAGTAAACTTTGCCTTCTGCTGGCCATTTTTCTATTGAGTTGTTGGTTTTTATGAGCTCTTTGTGTCTTAAGGAAGTTCTCCTATTTTCTGTTATATGTGTTAATATGCATTTTCCAGTTTGTTTTTTTAATCTGAGTCTGATACTTTTTCACCACATAGATGTCCTTAAGTTATATATAGTCAATCCTTGAACTGTCTACTCTATTAACTATTCCTCCCTTTTGGGCAGGGCTTTGAGTGGAGGACTCCTATCCAGGAGATACGAATTAGGAACTGTAGACTGGAGCTTTAATACCTGGCTAAGAAGTTTGACTTTATCATGTAGACAATGAGGAACCACTGCAGGGAAAGGGGAACTGTAGGGGTTCAAGAAGAGGGTTTTTCTAAAATTTAATTTAATTAATTTATTTTTTATACAGCAGGTTCTTATTAGTTATCTGTTTTATACATATTAGTGTATACATGTCAATCCCAATCTCCCAGTTCATCCCACCCCACCGCCCACTTCCCCCCCCTTCGTGTCCATACGTTTGTTCTCTACATCTTTGTCTCTATTTCTGCCTTGCAATTTGACAGTGTGGAAGGGTAGCTGATAGAAGGGAAGAAATGACAAAGTCAGGAAGATCGGATAGGAGGCTGCTGCATTATTAGTCAAGTGTACTGGGACAGAAGTCACTTAGGGGAGTTTTGGCAGGCTTGGAAATGTTTTAAGAGCTGGTCCAAAGGAAGCACTGAAAGAATGTGGTGACTTTTCTAGGTGATAGGAGGTACTGATTATTCTGAACTTCTGAAGGTCTATGATTCCATTAAATTAAATGGGTGCTGTCACTCGATTTGAAATATAAGTGCATTTTCTTTCCTGCTTAGTCCAGTTCACCCAGCATTTACTGTGAGCTGCTGTATGCCTGCCCTTGTGCTTGGAGCTGGAGATAGAAAGATACACGTGGACTCTGGAATTCACAGTGTGGTAGGGAAAACAGAAAGATGTGTAAGCCAGGTATTATATTACAGTGTGGACATGCAGCAATAGAAATACGCACAAGATATGGAAGTAATACAGAGGAGGGAGGGGAAACTGCCTGGGGAGGTCAGGTAGAGTATCACAGAGGATGGAATACATAGGAGCAAGATTTGAAAGGATGAACAGGAGTTTGCCAAGTGAAAAAGGGGGAGAGAATATTTCGAGAGGTCTGGATTACAGTGGTGCCTTTAAAGAGACTTGTGAATATGAATAGCTGAGTATCACAACTTTAAGAAGGAATAATGGGAGATGTGGCTGACGTGGCAAAGAAAGGCTCAGCTATGGAGGGCTTTGTATGCCCTACCAGGGATCTTGGAGCTTGAAACGCTGGAAAGGTTTTTAAGAGGAAGCAACTGACTAGGCATAGAGTTTAGCATCCTCCCTGGAGGGGATGAGACTAAAGTCAATGAGATCAGTTAGGAGGCTACTGCAAGAAGCGATGAGGGCTTGACTTTGGGGCAGGAGAATAGAGTGGAGTCAATTTGGGAAAGCGGAAATTTAAACTATAGATAGTTTATAGAAGATGTGAATTTCAACTAATTGTTTTTTCCTGGGGCAGTTTTTAATAGGCTTGATAATGCTCTTTCCGCTGGGATTCCTAATGGAAGGGATGTGTAAAACTGGTGGGACAGGAGTGGGAAGCATTTGGTTGTTAATCTTGAGCTTAATTTAGTGGTTCTCAACTTGTTTTCTGCCTCCGGAACTGTGAAATTGACATCCATCAGTAGCATTACTCATTACCCTGCGGTGCTTTTAAACTTGGGGGTGGGGGCTGGTGTGAGGAAAGTTACAGAATCTCCCAGGGAGCATGTATAGTTGGAAAAGGCGCCACTCTTTCCTCCAAACACACACACGTCTGAGAATCCCTGGCATATTTTCAGCATCAGCATTGGTGGGAGAACACACACGCACGCGCGCACACACACACACACACACACACACAACTGGCAAATGAATTCACATTCACACAGAGTGTGTATATATATGCATTTTCTAAAACAGCCCCTAGTTACAGATGAACAGGAAGCAACATCATGACATTCTAGTTTTCTTCTCTGTGATGCTGTGATTTTTAATGCATCTCTGGTAAGTATAAATCAACTCATTGGGAGAAAGTTAACCCATGGGGAGAGAGTTAAGGGAAAAAGCATGGAACAAGTCCCCAATCTAGATAGAAGGGAATGTAAGATGACTAATTATTTTCATGCAGATGTGATTTTTGAGCTGGCAGCCGTTGTAAAGCTTCCAGAGCGTGGCAAGTAAGATAGCAAGCGCAGTATCTGGTGACAGTCGGAAGAGTGCTCTTTTAGGTTATGACCAGGCCATTCACTGAAGGGAGATGCACAGTGAGCAACACAGACTGTCAGGGAGGAAGGATTTGAGGCACCTGCAGTAACTTCTATGCCTGGTCAGAGTTGGCTCAGCAAAATGGTGATTTGCTTTCAGGTCCTTCTCTCTCCCCCTCATGGCATCGGCTTCCTGACCCACCTGCCTAGTATCATTAGGTTCCATCTCGCCTCCACCCAGCCCCTTTCCATTCTAACTGGCCCTCAGTAGAAATGTGGTCCCACTTCAGGGAGAATAATAGAAGTGTAGGTTGCATCAGCCTTGTCAATGTGTAAAAAGCAAATATTAGAGGGAATGTTTGATTTTTAACCGTGCCTTAAGCCAATGCAGTTCATAGATAAATATCAGTTGGCATAACAGCCACGATCTCCATCCTCACGGCGTTTAGTCTAGTAGGGGAGATGGACAATGAACAAACAATTGTAATCATGACTCTTACTGGAGGGGCAGTATGGGCAATGAATCTTGAATTATGGGCTATTTAGGTAGAAGCAAATATTGGAGATATTTCGAGTGGAGTTGTTATCATTTCTTTTCTGATACCCCTTAAAACACACCCTAAAATTATCAGGGTACTTATCATCAACCTACTTATCAGGCTGAGTCTCTTAGAGGGATGTGGTCTCCATCACACCACAGGGGAGAGCTTTCTGTTCCCTGCTTGGGTTTTCTCACTGAACTCTTTCCTTGGCTAGCATCGGAGACATCATCAACTTGGGGAAGAAAAACAATATGTATAAAATATGGATTGTATCTGTAATATCAAATTATATTTTTAATATATAAACTCATCACCGATTCTTTTTAAAGATTATCCATTAAGGGGGACACTCACATCAAAGACAAAAATGCAGACATGGCTCAAACTGACTGCATTTATGCATGAATCTTCTCTACAGTCCCTCTGCAGGGAGTGGTTTCTTCCCCTCTATCCTGTCACTTTTTGTTTTTTTGAGCCATTTTAATTTACACATGCCATAGAGGCTTTTCACGTGAAGACTCTTCCTGCTTCTTGTGCTGAAGGGTCTATTATACACCTTCATCTTTGCTCATTTAAGTGTTGGAAAGCTCACATTCTCCAGAAACTGATTTGGAAGAAACCTAAGAAGCTCAGGAGGTAATACCCCTGAGATGGGAGGTCATTTTGAGTTCCATTTCCTAGTCATCTTGTGGAAAAATATCAGGTGCAGACTTTTGAAAGGTTAATTTTTTCCTCAGGTTGTAAATTCTGGCCTCATTTTCTTCTGTAAATCTGTCACAGGGTCATGATACTTCCTGGTAACCCCATATTTATTTATTATTCATGATTAACTAACCTGCTTACAGGAACATTGAGTTTCATTGTGGGCTTACATTTAGTGTTGGTTTCCACATCTGAGACTATAATTTCCAACGCTGAAAATCTTCTATCTGGCATGATATTTATTTAGTTTAAAAAGTGTGTTTTTGTGGTAGAAGTATTTACAAGCCTGCTTTCTTGCAGGTATCAAGTGGGTTATAGAACATGGACAGTTGTGGAGTCACACAAAGATGGTGAGGCTAGTGCAGCCACATGTGTTCTTTGCTCATGGATTTGATACCATTACTAGACTGGGCTGGCATCATCAGAAACTGGAAGTGATGATCCCAATTGCTGCCACCAACTGGCTCCTTTAAGGTGAACAGAACATTCCCTTCAGTATCATGACCCAGAGAGACAAGGCTGCCTAGGCACAGAATGATCAGATTGGCAACTTGAAACAGGAATTTGATTCTGGATTGGCTATTGGAAGTTCCCCTATGTTAGCGATGGCCAGAAGTGAGCCAAGACTTTGAAACCAAGAAACCATGGCAAGGAAGAGTCTAGGGTTATACGTGGTCAGAAGTAATCTAAGAGTCTGGAATCCAGGCATATGGGCATGGGGCAGAGAAGAAATCACATCTCAGGCTTCCCTGGTGGCACGGTGGTTGAGAATCTGCCTGCCAATGCAAGGGACACGGGTTCGAGCCCTGGTCTGGGAAGATCCCACATGCCGTGGAGCAACTGGGCCCGTGAGCCACAATTACTGAGCCTGCGCGTCTGGAGCCTGTGCTCCGCAACAAGAGAGGGCGCGACAGTGAGAGGCCCGTGCAGCGTGATGAAGAGTGGCCCCCGCTTGCCACAACTAGAGAAAGCCCTCGCACAGAAACAAAGACCCAGCACAGCCATAAATTAATTAATTATTTTTTTAGAAAAGAAAGAAAAAAGAAATCACATCTCTGAGGTCAAGGCAGTGAGAAATCTAGAATTGTAGGTACTTTCAGATCAAGAACCAGCTATTGAAGCACAGAGGTAAATCCTATTCTAGGTCAGGGATTGTTTAACTTCTGGGTCTTTTGGTAGTTCAGACTGAGGCTAGAACTTCTGACTGAGGTAGCCCTTGGATAGGCATGTGGCTAAAAATACATCTCACCCAGCTAGGGCAGGGCCAGGAGACCTAAGAACCATAAAGAATCATAAGCCCAGGGAAAACTGGGTTATAATGATGATCCCGGTAATGATGATAATAGCAAATATTTATTAAGTATTTAATGTGTTGACATGCTTCATCTCGTTTCATCTTTACAGCATCCCCTGTGTAGGTACAATTACTATATCTATCTTTATAAATGGGAACATGCAGCCAATGAAAATTTTAGTAATTCTCCCAAGATCAATAAGGTGATAAGTTGCAAAGACAAATTGCATACACTGCCTCTTTTTGATTGTAACTATATAGGCTGACATTGATGCTGAGAACTCGGCCTCTGTGCACTCTGCCGAATTGAATCTTGGAGACAGAGCTTTGGGTGGGACACAGCAGGCTCCTGCCCTCAAAAACTGTGCCCTCCACCCAGGAGGATTTGGTGGGGTGTTTTATAGCAATAGTTCAAGGGTGGGGTTGTTGATAAGATTAGGTTAGGGCATGTGCAGGGCCTATACTCCTTTAATCTGGTCTCAGGTAATCTTTTGATGAGCTTCTCTGGTTGCTTTAATCTGGCCTCAGGTGGTCTTCTCTGGTATGAAGAATGGTGACATCTTCCATTTGTTGGGTTTTAGTTCTATAAAGAGCTCAAAGATATTGTTATGTTCATCCTTTGAGGAGGAACCAGGACCCTGCCCCAAGGCTGCACTATTGTTTTTGGCTACTCCTCCTTTTTCTTTGCATCCCCTCCCTTCCCTGATTAGCAACTGTTTGAACCTGCCCTTTGGGACTCAGGAAAGGTCATGGAGGCTGGAGTCTGTTGCCTACAAACAAGGAACGGGGGACATGGAAAGGCTTCTATGCCCAGGAGCCCCACAGGGTCCTGCTTGGTTTCCACATTACCCTTATAGCACCACCCACCCACACAAGAAATGAAGATCATCATTTACTGAAAGGAGTAGAGAAAACATTGGTAACATGGCTTACTTAACTAATGCTTCTCACTCTTTTCTGATCTGTTCTCTTGAAACCTGCTTGACAAACAGTCTTTCAGTAGTTTTAGTTGGTCAATTCAATAGTCATATTCTGGGGACCTATTCTCTGCCTAGTGCTATACTGGGCTGTCTAGGGTTGTCTTTTTGACAAGTTCTCATTGAAAGGAAAACGGTTCAGAATAGTAATATTTAACTTCTTTACATTATACCCAACTCTGTGGTACGACTGCTTAATGTAATTAATTAACTCTTCCATCCTCAGACCATTATCTTTTGACTCTTTGTCCTTGGCTGATTACAGGCATGATTAAAAAAAATACTCCAGAGATGTTGCCTTCTGGGCCCACTTACTTCTCTCTTCTAGGTAGAATCTTTGTTGCCCTTGTTTCAGATAAGCCCTCCTTTGTCCAATTACTGCTTTTCAGGTAGCCTGACTGGTTGCTGTCATACCCCTTAGGTCTATAGAAACGCTATCCTATGAAGCTGATCTCAAGCAATAATACTTCTACTTTGGCTGAAGAATCAGTTGCTTATTTTTCACTTTGTACCTGGGCCTATGCAGAAGATGTCTGTTTTGATACCATTGGCATTTTCTGATATTAGCCTGGGTAGTACATATAGGATTTGTGATAGGTTTTTGACTCATTTTTTCTCCAGATTAACTCCAGAGTCACAGATCTGTCAGGGTTATTTGTCTCCTGAACTTTTTTTTCTATCTTACTTTCACTAAGCCTTACATCTTTGCCTCCAACTTTCTGTTTAGCATATCATTTACATCCTAGTTCCTCATTTTCTCAGACTGTAAAATGGGGGTAATCATTCTTGTGCGTTCCTTGCCCACAGGGGTAGCAGGAGGATGAATGTCTTCTGCCTGTGGAGTCCTTTGGGCCCTTGGGGAAGTTGATACTCTATTAATTCAAGACAGTAATATTGAGAAAGGATGATGGTTATGAACACGTATAAATTATTTAGAGTTTGATCCTCTCAATTTAAGTTTACCCAGAGTATTTTATAGCGTTTGTACAGATTTCAGAGGCCACGACAGATCTTTCTAAAGCCATGAGGAGTTTTCAGGCATATGCTGATATTAATTTTAGTAAAATATGGGATTTCCCTGTAAGTAAGATCATTAAAATAATCGATTATTGGAGCACATTACTTTATAAAAGTACTCCAGAGAGGGACACAAACTATCTCTCAGGCTAAAATATCATAGACACTGTGATTGCAAGCCACAAAAGACTTTAGGAATATGTCATAAGGGAAAATAGAGTCTTGAGAGGGTGAGAAGAGGAGTCTGCTGTTGCTTTTCTTCACAATAAAGGGGAATGCAAAACTCCGGCCATCCATTTTTATTTTAAAATTGAAGTAAAAAGCTACTGACTAGGCCATGCATGTGAACAAAAATGACATTGGAGGTTGAAACGGAGCTTAAAAGGTCTACATATTCTCCGAAAGTATTCTACTATCCCCATAGAATAGGCAGGAAAAAATATCAAGCAAGGGATAAAGGATTCCGCATGGAAGGGGAGGCTCTTCCTGACCCCTATGGTAATACTTTATTTAAAAAGTTCATTCTTCCTCTGCTTCCTCCTGTGGCACAATGTGCATTTTGGGAGGGGTGGTCGGAGTGGAGGTGGTTAGGGCACTGTGGGGAGATGACCTTGTGTGGCTCTGCACCCATCACTGGACCAGCTTGCATAGGACACTTTACCCGGTCCTGCTCTCACCCTAAGAGGAGTAGTTATGAGCCCATAGAATCAGGCACAATCTCCACAACCCACACAGAGCTGGCAGGCAATCACTGCACTTAAAATCTCTGCCCCATTTCCTCTCTTGACTTCCCCTTGAACTTTCTGTGTCTTCCTCCATTCACTTTGGCTTTGTGGATTTATATTTCTTGTTCTTCTCATTTAGAGGTTTTTATTGAAATCAATGTCCCTTCAAAATGATGAAAGGAAGAGATGAATTTTAACTATACAAGTAAATAGCCAATCACTGATACATCAGACAACATCCCATCATCCACTCAGGAACCTCTGAAAGGGAAGATTACTGCTGTTGCATGGGATGGCTGACTTGATTAAACTATGTAGTGGGTTTTTTAAATTCAAATATAGTACCATCATCAAATGTTATCATGAATATTTACATACTCATCAAGATAAAGAGGGGCTTTTCAGATTTTTCTGTTGGGTTTTGTTTGAGTCCTTTGATAACTGAAACAGAGCTGTTGACTATTCTGCTCTTACTTTCTTGCATGTTCACAGAATTGTGGCAGCAGGAATAGTTAAATTCTTTCGCAGAATGTAATGTACAAGTACTATAGGTTCTTTAGCATTTGTCATCCCTGAGTAGTGTAAGGGAGGGAAAATAAATTTTCCTCTACCCTTCTTGGTTCTGTTAGCAAACACGAGTTCGTGTGCCCGAGGCACAGTGAGGCCAAACAAACCTAAACGTTTGGAGCAGAGGAAGGTTTATTGAAGGGCCAAGCAAGGAGAATGGGTGGATCATGCTCAAAAAACCCAAACTCCCTGATGGTTTTTGGGGAAAAGTTTTTATAGGCAAAACTTGGGGTGAGGGCTGCAGGCTGTGTGGCTTTCTTCTGATTGGTTGGTGGTGAAGTAACAGGGCGGTGCTCCAGGGATCTTGTGATCAGCCTGAAGTTACCATCCTCCACCTGTTTGGGGGGCCTTAGTTCCTGCAGAAGAACTCAAAGATATATTTATGTATGTCCCTTGAGGAGGAACCAGGACCTTGCCCTGTGCTGCACTATTGTTTCTTGCCTGCTCCTCCTTTGTTTTTGCAGCCCCTCCCTTCCTTGATGAGCAACTGTTTGAGTCTGCCCTTTGGAACTCAGGGAAGTTCTAGGGGGCCAAATGAAGTCTATTTCCTAGAAACAGAAAACAGGGGACATGAGAAGGATTTGTACCCAGGAGGGCCCCATAGGGAACTGCTCTGATTCAGTTCTTGGCTGAGACACCCCCTATAATAAAAAGATTAACAGGAGAAAAAGAAACAAAATTTTAATAACATGTATGCTTCCTGTATACATGGGAGAGACCCAGGAAGACTAAGTAACACTCCAAAATGGCACAAACTGCCACCATAAATATCATCTCCAGCTAAAGACAAAAGAAGATGCTTGGGCATTGAGAAGGGGGCAGTTCCAGCAGGCTATCAGGAGAAGCACAGCAAAGGATAGTATGCTTGTTATGCAGATGTAAGTCCTTGCATTCTGCACTGATAAGAGTTTCTAGAGATTTAGTCATCCTCCTCTCCCTGGTACAGAGATGAAAATGCCTTACAAGTGGAGATTTTCCTCATAAATGTATAAGTCTCTTATAAAAGGGTAATTTCTACTCAGTTTTCTGAGTTTTTTTTTTTTCTGTTTCTGAAAAATAACCAGTATGCCCAAGAGGCATATTTTGGGGTGGTGAATTCTGCTCCCCTTCAGTAGCAAAACTTTTAACAGTTTTAGGACTTAGAAGAAGACATGATTCAGTTCTCAGCCTCGGAGTGCATATTTGTATAATTATTTAAAGACAGGTAGTGTCATGAAGTGGAAAGGGTATAGAATGTGATGTCAGAATACCAGTCTAGTATGTATTAATTAATCACCATGCCCAAAGCCACATAGGAAATAAGTGGCCAAACAGAAACTCAAACCTAGGTTTGACTGACTAGATGTCCTATACGTCTAAACTCTAGCTGGGCAGGCCATCAGGTATAATAACTTATCCTATAATAATACCTGCCATACTGTATTGAGCATATACCATGTTCTAGACACTGCACTTTACATGCATTATCACATTTAATATATCACAGCTGAGGACATTGAAACTTCAGCTGCCTGTATGATTCTGAACAAGTCACTTAATTTCTCTGGACCTTGATTGCCTCCTCTTTTTCCAAGCTTTCTAACTCTTAATTGCCGACAAAAGAACAATCAGGTGGTGCATATGATGATGACACTGAGATTCTGCCATCAGGACCCTAGGTCCACAAGTCTCCCCTCCCTCACTCAGTTCCTTTTTGCCTTCTGAAACTCTGTTATCTGACATTGGTAACTGCTCCTGTTGCCTTCCCAAGAACTTCCTCTCCATTCTTTCCCTCTCTCTTGTCTATGTCTCCTACCTTTTGTTGACTGAAAAAAAAAATGCAAATGTGAGAGTTGTGAATTAAGTATTATTTGGGGCAAAATGAGGACTATAACCCGGGAGACAGCATCTCGGATAGCTCAGAGAAACTGCTCCAAAGAGGCAGGGAGAAGGTCGGTGTTACATATGACTTTAGTGAAGGGGGACATGCAGTCAGGCACGCATTTTGGCAGAGCCTTGCAGCTAGTCACGAGGAGCAGACGTCACTGTCAATGATTTTAGTGCTTTTCTAGATACGAGGAGATGTAAGAATTGGGCTCATAAAATCTTCTCCTAAAAATATCTAACTGTCTGAAGACCTGTTCTGCCAGGTTTTCCCAGAGCACAGAGTGCCTCACTCCTGATCTCCACCCTGAACTCCTTTCAGGGGATGTTGGAGGTCAGCAGCTGCAGTGGCTCATGATTTAATCCTTATAGAGGTAGATGGCAAGTGCCAATCTGTAGTTGGCACTTTTCCCCCCCATGGGCACTTAAATGTACCTGTGCAGCCACCCCGCCCTTTAAAAGTATCACAAAACTCTTCCCTCAAAACTGTGTTCTTCCTGTTAATGCTCTCTTTCCATTTAAAAAGCAAAAAATTTTAAATGAGTTGTCTTCACTCATCATCTCTATTTTCTCACCTCCTGTCACTGTTAATTCCACTGTGATCTGGCTTCTGTCCTGACTACTGTCCCCTCCCTGCATATTAGTTTCCTATGGCTGCTGTAACAAATTACCACAAATTTAGTGGCTGAAAATAACACCTATTTATTATGTTACACTTCCACAGGAGTCTGACTAGGTCTCGCTGGGTTCAAACTAAGGTGTGGAAAGGGCTGCGTTCGTTTCTGGGGGACATTTAGGGGAGAATTCGTTTCCTTGACTTTTCTACCTTCTGACAGCTGCCCACATTTCCTGGTTCATATTCCGTTTCCTCCATCTTCAAAACCAGCAATGTCGGTTGTATTTCTCTGGTTCCCTCTCGCATGGTAACTTCTCCCTTTGACTACAGGAAAGATTTTTCACTCTTAAGGACTCATGTGATTAGATTGGGCTCACTTGAATAATCCAGGGTAATCTCTCCATCTCAAATTACTTAATTAAAACACATCTGCAAAATTCCCCTTGTCATGTAACCTCATATATTCATAGGTCTAGGGATTAGGACATGGGGGAGATTATCCTGTCTACCCCCCCGCCGCCTTATATACTTCTCACTGAACTCACCCAAGACCTCATTGTTGAGAAGTCCAGTGGGTACTTTTATTACTTGTCTTACTGTACTTCCTGTCTACATATGACAGTGTTGACAAACTCTTCTTTCTTGAAACTCTCTTAATTTCTCTTCTTTTATGATCAGTTCTTTTCTGGTCTTCCTTTACTTCCTCCTTTAAACATTGCTGTTCTCCAGAATCCAATCTTCAACTCAATTCTCTTCTATCTGTACAAAAATCTCCTTCTGTTATCTCATCCATTTCCATGACTGAAAATGAAGTTACATTCACTGATGGCCACATTTTATAGCCACCTCTAGAGTCTAGAACTATATGTCTGACTGTGTACAGTGAAATCTTTTCAGAATGTTAAGTCTTGAAGATTTACTAAAGGCTAAAGATTTGTCTTTAAGGGATATAATTGACAAATAGGAATGTATATATTTAAGATGTACAACTTGATGTTTTGATCTACATATAAATTGTGAAATATCACCACACTCAAGCTAAATAACATATTCATCATCTTACAAAATTACCACTTATTTTTTGGTGAACACTTAAAATCTACCTTCTTAGAGAATGTCAGGTACACAGTACAGTATTGTTAACTATAGTCATCATAATGTATCAATACATTAGATCTCCAGAACTCATTCATCGTGCAATACTGAAACTTTGTACCCTTTAATCAATGTCTCATTTCTCCTTCATTCCTGCCCCTGGCAACCACCATTCTGCTGTTTGATTCTGTGAATTTGACTATTTTAGATTCCACATATAGATGAGATCATGCAGTATTTGTTTTTATGTCTGGTTTATTTCACTTAGCATAAGAGTAAGCAAAACTGTATGATACTGGCATAAAAACAGGCATATAGATCAGTAGGATAGAGAGCCCAGAAATTAATCCACACATCTAGTTAACAGATCTTCAACAAAGGTGCCAAGAACATGCAATATGGAAAGGATAGTCTCTTCAATAAACGGCGATGGGAAAACTGGGTATCCATGTGCAGAAGAATGAAATTGGACCCTTATCTTACACCAAATACAAAAATAGACTCAAAATGTATTAAAGGCTTAAATGTTAAGACCTGAAACTGTAAAACTACTAGAAGAAAACAAGGAAAAAACTTCTTGACCTTCGTCTTGGGAATGATTTTTTTTTTTTTTTTTTTTTGGTCATGACACCAAAAGCACAGGCAGGAAAAGCAAAAATAGACAAGTGGGATTGAATCAAACTAAAAGGCTTCTTTCACAGCAAAGGAAATAATAAACAGAGTGAAAAGGCAACCTGTGGATTGGGAGAAAACATTTGCAAACCATATATCTGATAAGGGATTAATATCCCAAATTTATAAGGAACTCAACTCAATAGCATATACCACAACAACAGTACCTGATTTAAAAATGGGCAAAAGAATGGATTAGACATTTCTCCAATAAAAAAGAAAAAAAACATACAAATAGCTAACAGGTAACATGAAAATATGCTCAGCATTACTAATCATCATGGAAATGCAAATCAATCCACAATGAGATATTACCTCATACCTGTTCCAATGGCCATTGTTAAAAAGACGAGAGATAACAAGTGTTGGTGACGATATGGAGAAAGGGGAATCCTGGTGTACTGTTGGTGTGAATGTAAACTGGTAAGGCAATTATGGAAAACAGTGTGGAAATTTCTCAAAAAATTAGAACTACCACATGATCCAGCAATACCTAATCTGGGTATATATCCAAAGGAAATGAAATCACTATCTTGAAGAGATATTTACACTGCTATGTTCACTGCAGCATTTGTCACAATAGCCAAGATATGGAAAAACCTAAATGTCCTTTGACAGACAAATGGATAAACACACACATATAGCCTTTAAGAAGAAGAAAATTCTGCCATCTGTAATAACATGGATGGACCTACAGTCAGATCTTTACATGGATGTCTCACAGGTACCTCAAATTCAGCATGTTCAAAAGGGAACTCATCAGTATCCTCCCCTGTCACTCCAAATCAGCCACTTCTCCTGATTTCTTATTTCACTCAGTCGTACCACCATCTACCTAATTGCCCAGGCCATAACATTTCACAATATTCTTAGCAGCATTCTCTCCCAGGCCAGCACCAGCCACTATGGAGGCTACTTTGTCTCAGGGGTTCTTTCTGTTCCATTTCTATTGCCATTATCTCAGTTCTTGACCTCAACATTTCTCTCTTAAGATTCCTACAAAGACTTTCTTGCTAACCTCCCCCTTCCCTGCGCCCCCCCCCCGCCATCTTTTCTTCACACCATAGATGGAAGGGCTGGTTCAAAACTTACCTTAAAGTCTATTCCATGGTTTTCCCACACTTTCAGAATAAAATCCAAGCTCCTTAGCCTGGCATGTGTATGATGTACCTTTATGGTCTGGCCTCATCTTAGCATTCCATTTTCAACTCACCCTGCGCCTTCCCCACCACTCACCCCTGCAACCCTCACCCCTCATGCCCTCTGATCTAGCATTATTTTGTTTTCTCAGGCTTTCCTGACTTAGCACATGTGGCTCTCCTTTCTGAGAACATGCTTCCTTCTACTTGCCCCACCTTTACCCATTTAAGAATTTAAAAAAACCCAAAATAGGAAGGAGAAATTGGATATAGAGATTAAAGCAATTTAACCATATACATATGTTCAGATTACTTTTAATTACTCAACTAATACCTTAGTATATACTCTTATTAAAATTGTTTAAAAATTTAAATTCCTGCCAATAAAGCCGGTTGTCTATGATTACCCACTCCCTTTATGTATATTGTTCTGCAACGTGCTTTTTAACTGGGCTCTTTGTCTTGGAGATCTCTGTCAGAATCTCAAGATTTACCTTACTCTTTATCTACTGCTCATTGTTCTACTGTAAGCAGACATTCTAGTATTGAAAGACATTTAGGTTGTCTCCTGATTTTTTATTTTTACAAATATTGCTGGGACTTCCCTGGCGGTCCAGTGGTTAAGACTCCATGCTTCCACTGCAGGGGGCACGGGTTCGATCCCTGGTTGGGGAACTAAGATCCCACATGCTGTGCAGCATAGCCAAAAAAAAAAAAAAAAAAAAAACCCAAGAAACCACAGACATTGCTACAAGGATTATCCTTGTAAAAATGCCATGCTGTGAACATGTGCAAATATTTCCCTATGGTAGATACCAATAGATAGCATTCCAGCGACACTGACTTTTGGTTCCCATAACGGACATTATCCATTTACTTGTTTGTCTCTCTCATGGTTCACTAGTTCAAGGGAAAGGACTGTATCTTATGGTTTGTGTATCCTTAGACTTAAACAGAGCCTGGCATATAATATGTGCTTACAAAGTACTTGCCAGATGAATGTGTCTGGCTGCTCTCATTAAACAAAAGGCTTCCTGACCTCTCGTTTATTGTGGTCTTAGTCTGATCATCATAGTAGTCCTTATGCAGAGGCCCCCTGGCCCTTGAGCCTGGGGCGGTGCTTCTCTATATTTGGTGCTTGAGAGAGACCCGTTATAGCTAATTGGGCATGCTTTTGCATATGTTACCACCTGAGATTATCATTTTTTCACAGGCCCATGTACTTCCATTTCCTGCATTCAGCTTCTTGGAATAGCCACATCTTTGACAGCCCTACTCTGGCCTCCTTCACACATGCAAGGTGTTGGAAGATCTAGATGACTGCTAATTTTCTAACAATTTTTAATAATTCCGTGTTCCCCATCTGTAAAATGGAGATGATGTCTATCATTTATCTCCCCCACTGCATATAGTAAGAAATATTTAGAATGTGCTCTGAGACTTTCAGATGACGGTACTATATAGATGTTGCATGAAGCAACTGTGGAAAGGGGGATTTCTACATTAGTCCGTAGGTGTGTGTGTGTGCGCGTGCGTGCCCCATCCAACCCATTACATTCTGCCCCTTTAGGTCAGAGACTGTATCTCATCCTGCCTTTATTGCTTGTACCTAGCAGATGTTTGGCTCTATGTTTATTAAATCAGTGCACTGGCTACCATAATAGATAGGTATGGCCAAGATTTATTTGGCATGATTGACTATGCTAAGTTCTACGGTGTTATTTCTTTCAATCAGTGACTTAATGAGCACATTAGTTTGTGTCAGTCATGGTGCTAGATGCTGGTGATACAGTGGTGAACTAGATAAGAGTGTCCCTGGTATCCTGGGATTTCAGTCTAGTGATTTTGGCACAGGGAGTTTTTCAAGGGGCAGTGATGGTGAGACTCCTCCTCCTCCCCTCCCCCTCCTCCTCCCCTCCCCCTCCTCCTCCCCTCCCCCTCCTCCCCTCCCCCTCCTCCCCTCCCCCTCCCCCTCCCCCTCCCCCTTCTCCTTCTCCCCTCCCCCTCTTCCTCCTCCTCCCCTCCCCTCCTCCCCTCCCCCTCCTCCACTCGAGCACCAGAACCTTTCAATCCCTCTGTACCCTAGGCCACACTTTACTGTTAGGCCTTGCAAAAGAAGCCGACCTGATGAAAGGGCATTGGTAAACACTTCCCGTGCAGAACCCTGCAAAGGGAAAGAAAAGTCATTCTCTTGTAGAATCTATCACAGTTTGTTGACAGAATATATTCCTCTAGGACCCCCTCCCTCAGTTTTTCCTCAGAAAACCATACTGTTTATTGTTGCTCTCTTTGTCATCATCTTTCAGTGTCCTTTTTTCATTTCCCTGCATTACCCTGAAACCTTCACTGCCCTTCTGCAGCCTGTCACAATCATCTCCTCATTGGCTAACACTGCATGCTACACCGATTCCCATTTCTTGGCCTTCCATTGCCTGTGCTTTGCCTTCAGCCTGTTATCCTTTGTTTATTGTTGCCAAACTGCTTTTTCAAGGTTGAGCTCCAATCTTACCTCCTCATTGCTACTCTGACCCTCTATCCTCTTATCCATCTTTGAACCCAATTTAAGAACAAATGTCAACAGACTGTTTCAGGATTGCCCGTATTCTCTTCCCAGTAAGACTGTAAATCCTTGGAGAGCTGAGTCCATGTCTTTTATTTAAGACACTGTCCTCCACACTGTGAGGCACAGAACAGGGGATCAATAAAGAACTTTATCAACTTAGAGCAGCATTATTTAAATGCCATGTGAGAACAGATGAATGGGTGGGAGATGCTTGAGTCAAACAAATTAAGTTAAACTTGTGTTTCTGTAACATTTTCTTTCATTCAGCATTCACATAACATTTATGGATCACCTCTATGTGCCAGGTAGCAGGATAGATTTTGGTGATCCATAGATGACTAAAAATGGCCCCTTGCCCACAAGCATTTCCTTATCTGGTTAGACAACACAGAGGTTAAGAAATGAATATATTACTGGGTGATAATTGCTCTCATAGAGGTATGCCATGGAGGTGCCATGACAGTTCAGGAAGGCTGGCCTCCGTCTACCTAGGTGTGGTCAGGGAAGGTTTCACAGAGAAAGTCAGGCATGAGCTGACTTTTGAAGGTGGCATATGACGTGAGCCATATTCAGCTTATGGAGACATTGAATCCCAACTACATGTGAGATTTCTGACCCATCCAAATGTAGATGACTCATATCAAACTCTAACCTGATAGGAGGTATATGCTTTCCCTTTGGAGGTAATTAGGCACCTCTTAGGCCTTTTAGTAACTTCAGTGCAGGAAAGCACCGTGCAGCACGAAAGAGTTCTTGCATTTCCAGAATCTGAGCAACCTGGCAGAAAAAGGCCCTTTGGATTAGGGGCCAGTTTAACATAATAGCTGTCTGAAGTCTTCAAAGTCTACTTGTAAAACCAAAGTGGCAGTTTGATTGCAGTGTATTCACCATCTAAGGTTCCTATTGCTTGGCTAAACTTCATTACCCTTATCAAACATCTCTAATGCTAAATAACCATAATCCCTCCTTTGTCTAAGAATAAATGTAATTACTGACTATACAAGGTAGGGGAAATGAAATTGGCTTAGCAAGCTTCCACATGCCACCTCCAAGCTGAAAGAACACAAAACTCTATTAATTCTTAACTTATTTCTTGGCTGCACACATTTCCATACACCGCATATGTTAATGTGTGGAGAAAGTGTGCAATTTATAACAAGTGCATACTTAGAAGCATTGCTAGGAAAGCAACATTTCAGAGTTTAGCTGCACAGGCAGGAGGCCTGAGTTCACACCTCTAAACCTTGGAGGCTAACACCCTACATACTCTGGAGGCAGTTCATCTTCTGTTGATATCTGCAATTGGCTCCTGGGTTCCCAGAAGCGGCAGGACAATCAAGAGAATCCAAGGAGAAGCTCCAGTTTTGGCTGGACTTCTGGGAGAGCAGGTGGTTGGGAGTAATTAAGGTCTGATTCCTGGTGGCCTCTCACCAACGTAATTAGGCGCCTTCAACCACTAATGAATCTCACACGCATGTTGGGCTATTTAAATCATCCAAGAAAGCCTTGGCCACAGAGACATCTTGCATCACATTCAGGAATGACCTGCTGGGCTCTCTGTCCCCAGAGCTGTCCAGCCCTCACAACCGAGGGCATTTTTAATCACCTGCAAATTCAGTCTAGCTCTTGACTCGGGGGCCAGTCCTGTCTGAGATAGTGGGATTTTGAGGTGCCCTAGGGCAATAGCTTGTCATCGTAAGCATTATATTTGGTCAGGATTTGACCTCATCTATCAGTCTTAACAATTCAGATTCTTTTTTGTTCTTGTGACAAAGAACTGTTCTTGGACCCCAGCCCTTAGAACTGGGTTTCTGTGATAGATGCGTGGCCCTGAATCTTTCAGGCCTAAGGTCCAGCCTTGTTCTTTCTTTAGCCCTCTTAGAAACTGGAGTTCTGCCCCAGACTTGAGCCCATTGGATTTCCTCTCTGCTAATTGCTACCAGACAAGAAGTTCCTGGATGTCTAATGCTGTGTCCCATCTATCTGCCAGACTCATCAGTGGCTTCCTTCTTCTGGATATTCCTCATGCTGACCTTCTTTCCTCAACCAGCTGTCCCATTCTTTTAGCTTTGTGTCAGAATTCCTCCTAAGGCCACTTCTCAGATCTCTAGACCTTTGGGTCCTTGTGCTTTTCTCTCTTTTTTTCCCCTTTCTTTCTTGAGTGCCTCAGCACACAGGCACTTTATCTGTTTTCTTTGCCTCTTACTAGCTCTCATCACCAGTTATCTCTTGGGATTCTTCTGTCTCTCAAAGACTGGCTAGGAAATGAGACAGTCTTTTCTGCCCACACATGCTTGTTGACCTCAAAGACAAGTCCACAGGTCCAGTTCACTTTAAGACTTGTGCTTTTAATCATGGAGAAACAAAGAGGGGACATTATAAAGGAAAAAAGTTATTATAGTCCTTCTCTGTACTTCCTAACACCTTGTTGGTATGGTACATTGATTTATGCCCCTTCTATTTGTCCCTGCTTTTTCACCATATTTCCTATTCCATCTTCCCTGTTTTATTCCATCAAACCTTGCTTCTGTAAAAACATTTTAGCTTACAAATTTTGTATGTTCATCCATTCAGCACTTTTTGAGTGCCTACTGTAGGCTAGGAACTGTATAGACACTAGGAATATAGTGTTGAACAAAGAACATCGTGCTCCTGCTATTATGGAGCTTGTGTTTTAGTTAGAGGGAGATTAGTAATGAACACATTAAAAAAGTATGTGTGTGTGTGTGTGTGTGTGTGTGTGTGTGTGTAAGAGAATATCAGATACTAGTAAGTGATATGCAGCAAAATAAAAGTAATGGGAGAGTGACCAGAGCCTATTTCTGATTGTGTGGTCAGTCTGCTTTTCTCAGGAGGTGAACTTTAGGCTTAGAGCTGAATGACATAAAGGAGACAGGAATGTGAAAATCAGAAGGAAGAACATTCCTAAAAGAGAGAACAAGTGGCACAGAGGATTCCAAGACAGTTACAAGTTGGTGTTTTTCAACGTGGAAAGAAGGGCGTGTTGAATGAAGCACAGTGGATGAACGGGAGGAGAGTGGTATGAGTGAGGTCAGAGAAGTTGAATCAACAGGACTTGTTCATGGGCTGGATGCTAGGGGGTGATGAAGGGAAGAGTGGATCAAGGGTGAGCCCTAGATTTTGGATTGGCTATTGTGTATATTTGGTAACACTGCTTTCTGAAATGGGGAAGAGTAGTGAAGAATTTGGAAAGTGAGAGAGAAAGAAAAAGACTATTCTTTCTGGACATTTTAAGTTTGAGAAGCCTATCGCATATGCCAATGCAGACGGCAGGTATCTTCCTTATATTTAAATCCATGGGATTGTGTAAGATTACCTAGAAGGAGTGTAGATAGTTGAGAGAATGGCGCCTAGATCTGAGGTCTAAGGCTTTGTATCCTTAAGAAGTCTAGCAGAGGAGGATCCAGCATCTGAGATTGAATACAAGCAACCAGTAGGAGGAAAACCAAGGGCATAGCATCAAGAAAGGCACATGAAAAAAGTGTTTTAAAGAGAAGGGAGTGGCTGACTGCCAAATGCTACTGAGAAATCAGATGAGAGAAGAGCAAAATTGGCCATTGTTTTTCACTACATGAATGTCATTGATGACTTTGACCATAATGGTGTCAGTGGCGGAGTGTGGATAGAAGCCTGAATGGAGTGGGTTGAAGAGAGATTGGGTTGTAATGGAGCTGAGACAGAGAGATACATGACTCTTTGAAGAAATGGTGCTGGGAAAGGGACCAGGGTAAGTGAGCACATGTAGAAGGGGTGGAAGGTTAAGACATTTTTTTTTAAGTGGGAGATACCAGGTCATGTTTGTATGCAGATAGGGATAATCCAGTGGGAAGAAACTAAAGTTGCAGAAGAGGGCATCATTATAGGATGGAAATTCTTGAGTAGGTAAAATGGAACGGCATCCAGAGAGCAAGTTGTCGGGTTTAACTATAGGAAGTCTGTCTGAAGATCAAAACAAGGCAGAATACAAGGTGATCTCTTGTCTCAAATGGATATTGTTCATTCATTTCTAAGCCCCTAAAGGTCATACACCCCTTAGCAGTGATCTCTGCGGACATTTGCTCAGGACGCCTCTTTCCAACATCTCTTATGGGGACTTTTGCAGCATCTACCTTACTGTGAATTGCCTGTGTGTGCTCCAGGTCTTAGTCTGTTCTGCAACTAACTGAGCCCTGGCTCTCTAGGCTTTGAGCACAGAAATCCTAGGGCTTATAGACAATCATGCAGGGCCTCATAGGCACGGTAAGGAGTTTGGGAGTTAGGTTTTGGTTTGTTTGTTTATTTCCGCTTTATTGAGGTATAATTAACATATAACATTAACATATAACATTGTATATGTTTACGGTGTATTGAATACAATGTGGTGATTTGATACATGTATATATTGCAAAATGACTACCACAGGAGGGTTAGTTTACACCTCTATCTTTTTTTTGTGTGTGGTGAGAACACTTAAGATCTACTCTCAGCAACTTTCAAGTACAGTATACAAAATGCAGTGGGAAGACACTGGATGGTTTTCAAAAGGAAATTAAGTTTCATTTGAAGACAAGGACTCTTGCTCTTCTGTATACAGTAGATTGGAGGGGTCAAGAGTGGAAGCTGAGGAGAGCCCGAGGGAGACTGTTGAAATATTTTAGATGATAGATGGTGGTACTACTAGTGTGGTGGCAATGGAGATACAAGTAGATGGATGTGAGAGTTATTCCAGCTCAATTCTATGATTTGATAAAATGTTACTCCTGCTTAAATGAAAGGAAAATGGATTCACTGAAAAGAAATAAGCACATAATTCAAATTTTAGTTGGTAATACATAACAGTGAGATCATTATGTGCTAAGGAAATGACCTATATAAAAGCACCTGGCACATAGTAGGTGTTCAACTTAAAAAGCTGTCTTAAAATTTAACTTAGAGGGTGAATAGTTGACCTGTTGTTATGGGGTACTTTGAAAGACCTTAAATATAATCTCAAACCATTACTTTGGAATATTTCAAATTAATGGATACATTCCAAATCATTAAAATAACTGCAAACTCATTTCCAGCCCAGGCATCCTTCTGCATGGTTGTCTTCCAAAGGATAAGCACACACACACATAATCATTACAATTGAGTCTGATCATGTATGCACGCTGTAGCAGGTGTAGCAAGGGTTCTGCCCATTTGTAATTCTGTCCTTTGGTATTTAAGGAGTAGTGCGAGCTTTGCCTCTGGCATTGAGACATTACCCATTCATTAGGACCGGGCAAACCAAGTTGTTTATATAAGAATAGATCCAAGTATTGGCTTAGTCCTGAAGGCTAACCACTACCACACTAGACACTGCAATTCTCAGTTTGCATTTTAAAAGACCACTGTAATCATTGGTTCTCATAGGAAACCACACAACATTCCTGGGAGAAAAATCAAGACTATCCGGCTTACACAACGTGTCTATGGTCAGACTAGGATTGACATTACTTTAGTGGGTGTTTGAGGGACCGTCTAGCAATAGTAGAGGCCTTGTGTTATTAGGAGGTAAGGCAGGCAAAGTAGGGTGGGGATCACATCATGGAAAGCTTTTTAGCCCTATCTATTGAGTTTGGGCTTAATCCTGGTCGCAGCAGGGAACCACTTGAAATTTTAAGCAGGGGATTTTGAACATGATTTTTTTTTTCAGCTTCCCGAAGATAGGGTTTCATTTAGCACCAGGGAGATAAAGTTCCTTGGTGGGCCTTTTATAGCTCAACCCTGGTGGCTGCTTGATATATTTTCTTTCTTATCAAGCCTCATCCCTTATTCTGTTGAAGTCAACGGTCATTTACTGAATTCCTGTCATGTGAAAGGCACTGTGCTAGGCACTTGTTTGTTGTGTGTTTAGTAGAGATCTCATGTCTAAATCCCTAGGCAGCAGGAGTTGTGAAAAAGTTATCTTGAATAGGGGTTTATACCTTTAAATGCTCAGCTTTAGTTTTTCTCTCTGGGGATTATTTATTTTGTGGTTCAAGTGATTAACCCAGGGCTGCTAGATCCTTCCCGTGACTCTGTCACCACTGCCATTATGCAATGTCATTTCCTTTGCCAGTTCACTATTGCCTCTAGGATCAAGTCCAAATGCCCTGGCTTGGCTTACCAGCCTTTTCACAAAGCTGGCCTCAACCAGCCTTTCAGTCTTATTTTTTCTACTCCTGAACTCTCACCCTCGGGTGTTTCACATTCAACTTCCCCTAAGTACACTATGTGGATTACAGAACAAGCTAGACTTTGTGATCTTGACTTGCCCTTAGTATATCATGCTACTTCGTGTCTCTGTGGTTCTATATGCCAATGCAGTTGATGAGCATGTGTCAGATCCCTTGGTGTGTTGAGACTGAAAAAAATGCAGTATCGAACCAGATTGCAAACTCCTTTTATTTAAACATTAGAAATTATTTCCAGGCAGAGACTATGTATGGTTTGCCTCTATCTCTCTTCTTCCATCCAGAGCCTCACTGAGTGGCTGGCAGACAGGAGGTGGCCAGTGCAAGTCAGGTAAATGAATGTGTGCACAGAGAATTCAAACTCATTTCTGTATAGCCTAAGCCAAGCAGAATCAGGATAATGAGTCTGCCAGAGGCCAGGGGGTGCAGTGCAGTGGGCAGAGAAATGGGGAGGATGTGTGGGGAGAGCCTGAAAGCCAGTGGGCAGAATTTTTGATTATCTACTGTTTTAGATCATCTGCCTCACTGCTTCCCTCCATTGGTGTGTATAATTGAGAGTAAGGAGTGGATCTTCTGGTTAATTGGTTTTTCTGGTTAACTCGTAGTTGACTGGAAAGTTTTCTTCTTTTGGGGAAAAAAAATCCTCTCTAACATATACTGAATACTATTTTCTCTCCATGCAATATAAGGCCAAAAAAATCTTCTTATGATTCAGGAACCATCAACATTGTATTGAATAAATACTCCTGTATTATAAAATCAGCATTTAGTAGACTTCTATTAGTCTGTACTTAGTGCAGTGTCCTGTGGAGGATACAAAATGAGTAAGACCTACCAAATGGACTGGAGCCTGGCAGAGTTCTTTGGGAGGAAATCATGGAGGAAATAGGTCCAGTGCTTGAGGCTTAGGTCACTGAGAATGGAAGGGACAGAGATGCATTCCAAGTTGTGCAAAACCTGAGTGTGAAGCAGCAAGATATGAAGAGCAGTTTGCAATCAGGGATTGGAGGACACGAGCTGTCGCTGCGGAACAGAGATCTAGGAGGATCAGAGCAATCAAGGAGAGCCTAGCGCAGGAGCAAAGCTGAAAAGTGTGTTAGGAGGTTAATTTTGGATGGCTTCGAATGCCAAGCTGAGAAATGTGGACTTTATTCTGTAGGCAAATGGAAGCTGGGAAAGGACTCAGTTAGATCCTTCATTTTAGAGGATCACTCCAGCAGAAGTGTGAAGGATGTGTTTGAAGGGAGACTGGAGCCAAAAAGAACCAAATATATGTCCGTTTCAATGGCCCATTCATTCACCCATTCACCCATTCATTAATCCATTCAACAAGTATTCAGGTAGCATCAATTTGGGCAAGGCACTGTTCTGGCCTGGAGGAGAAATGGCAGGTTAAAGGAAGGCTAAGCTAACAAGAGTGAATGAGAAAACTGAAGAAAGAAATCAAGGAGACGGATAGAATTTCAATGTTATACAAGTAGAAATTGGGTCAATTCTAGATTTCCATTTTGTTTTCATGCTGAAAGTTTGAGTTGCAGGAATAGGAATAGAGTTCTCCCTGTGGCATATTGAACGCCCCTGCCTGAGCAAAGCATGGGGCAAGGCGCTGGTTTGGGGGTAACGGCCAGAGTTTCCTTTAAGGCTCCATATCCTCAGAAAGCATAGGATGCATCCTTAAGCAGGGGGCAAATAGGATTCATTTTAAATCCCACCAGGACTTTGGGAGTAGCTTGACTTAGGTCAGCTATTACATTCTCATTCCCTTTAATTGGCTGCTGGAAGGGGCAGCATAACTGGAACATCTGCAGGTACTTGTGGAATATCTTGTGGAGGTCTAGGGTGAGGACGACAAAGTTGGTCTGAATTAAGGAGGAGGAGTGTTAATTGGTTTAGATTCATGGGTACCAGATTGACAGAATTTGGTTTTTAAATTTTGGGGGTGACATAAAGAGAAGGATAACTTTGAGGATGTTAATACCGTTAACTGAATATCTCTTTCCACTTATTTGTGTCTCTTTTGCCTTATCAGCCAAATGAAGTGGTTGAAATAGATCATTTCTGTGGTAGGGAGAATAATAGTGCCCTAAAGTTTTGTCCATGATCTAATCCATAGAGACTGTAAATATGTTATATGGCAAAGGCGGGATTAAGGTTGCAGATGGAATTAAGGTTGCTAATCAGATGACCTTGAAGAGATTATTTTGGATTATCTGAGTGGACTCAATGTAGTTACAAGGGTCCTTAAATGGGGAAGAGGGAAACAGAAGAGGCAGAATCAGAGAGATGGCATCATGGGAAAGACTTGACCAACCATTGCTGGCTTTGATTATGGAAGGGGCCACAAGGGAAGGAATGTAAGCTGACTCTAGATGCCAGGAACGGCGAGGAAAGGGATGCTCCCACATAACCTCCAGGAAGGAATGCAGCCCTGACCACACTTTGATATTAGCCCAGTAAGCCCTATTTTGGACTCCTGACCTCCAGAACTGTAATACAATAAACTTGTGTTGTTTCAAGTCACTAAGCTTGTGATAATTTATTCCAGCAGCCATAGGAAACTATTAAAAACTTAATGACTTAATTTCTTTAAATATCCCTTAATCTAAAAGTTATTAACAGGGATGCACATCTTAATCATGTATTGCTGTAAAAAACATATCTGAGCCCCATTCCCAGAAAGTTGGATGCTGTAGAGGTGAGGCATGGCCCTGCTACCTTACTTCTTAAAAGTTCAACAGGTGATTCTAACATACTCCTCCTTTTGAAAATTACTGTAATCTCTCCCTGAATGTCTGTTTAGATGAGAAGAAAGAGCCCAACCGTAGAGTTATACAGTTATAGCTATGGAAATCGAGGTGAAGAACGAGCGTGAGAGATGGGCTGTGAAGCCTTAATGCTGTAACCTAGTTTTTCATTTTCATGTCTTAGCAACCTGCAAGAGAATCCCTTGAGTAGAAGCTGCCTACCTGCTGTTCTCACTAAACAACAAACATTGGTGCAGAAAGTTTTTGGTAGGATGTAATTATCTTAAAAATCCTTTTCTCCTTGTCTTTGCAAAAAGCAAATGATATTGTCTTGCTTTACAGTATTTTCTAGGTCAGGACATATTAAAAAAACAAATCTATGGGTGAGTCCTTTGCACATATTTTCAGACATGGCACTTCACTGAAAGCATTCTGAGATCATGCTTCAAAGAACCAGTAACCAGCATAGAGTTCTGTGAAGTCCCTTTCTTGAACAACTTTTATTCCATACACTTAGTAACCTTAGATGGTTATTAATATTAAATTCTTCTCAGGACAATCCCCAGTACATTTTTTTCTTTTAGTGATGGTCTCATTTTAGAACCTGTTTCTGTCAATCATTTCTTACTTCCTCTTAAGACCTTTTTTTCACATTTAGACTTCTTTGGCAGCTGGGCATTTTCACGATACTGCAAAGATATTTAGACCTTTTTATTGCATAGTCTCTTTAAAGTGAGAGAAATAGAGAAGTGGGGCAGGAAGGATGAAAAAAAATGGCAAGGATTGGTTCTAAAGTAATTCTGTCAGACTTCCTCTTGGTTCTGGTCCAGGAGCACAAGACTGGGGTCAGCCAGGTAGGAGCATCGGTGCATCAGCCCATCAGTTGGACAGCCTATGGCCATCTGTAGATCCTCAATGCAACGGCTGGCAGAGACTTACTCGTGGGGCAGTGAGGAATGAGACCTTTGGGTTCAAGGAGTTAAATGGGATTTCTTGTGAAGACAGAGATGAGGCTGAGTACATAAGGGCTTTGCTGAAAATGAGGGATAACTTCAGTGATTCAACACTTGTTTTAGCTCATTACCACGGGAGAGTGACAGTCCCGGTGGCAGCATATAAAGCAGGGGAAGTAGAACAAGTTAGAGCAAAGGAAAGCAGGCCTTCTATATGCCAGCACTAAAGGAGCTTCTGTCATCATAATCTGCCTGTGACATGTAAGTGAAGTCACTTCACATCAGTAATGCATGATGGCTAAGAGGGAGGAAAACAAGCTTTCACATGCAGCTAGGACCTGAAATTTTGCATTGTTTTAAAATATATTATGATAGGATGGCTCCCATACACTTCTGTGGGATTGCTGCCACCGTGGCTCTCCTGGTGTCTGCTTTGTCTGAGTCCCTATTTCATAGGCGGACATAGCCCAGCTATACCAATCTTATCTCTACAAGCCATTAGGAAGCCATAGGATATGGGGACAGAGTCACAGGGAATTGTGTGACTTGAGTACCAGCCGTTGTTCTGACACCAGCTAATGATGTGATCAGGCAGATAGTTTAAGCTCTTTGTGAATGGGTATGAAGATACCTAATCTTCTAGTGCCTTAAAAACACATCAAGGACTAAATGGGATGTGAATGACTATGAATGTTCTTTAATAATGTATAAACCTATATATAAAAGATATCTAAACCTATATACATGCAGGGTGTGATGGTTATCATGAATAAGGCCTCTCCTTCTGGACTAGGTCTATTTCAGCCCCAGAACAAAAAGGACCTTCCAAATAAGTGAACGATATCATGGGTAAATGACCTACATACAGAAGCATAGAAGCACGGCAATGCTGTCATCCCCTATAAATAATCACCACAGTGAGCGGCAATGGCTATCTCCTTCCATTGTTTTCAAAGGCTTGTTCTGGTGCCTTGTGTGGGTAGAATCTGAGTCTTAAATTTTAAATGATGACTAAGTAATTGTAGCTCTTCTCAATGAGTACCATTTCCACAGGAATAGTGTGTTCTTAAAATTTTTAAAAGGGGGCGAGCACTTCTGCTTCTGGACAAAATGGAGAAACAGGGACCATCCTCCCACTTCAAAGAACAAAACAATAGGCAAAATAAATGAAATAATGGCTTGTGAGACACTGGACGTCAGGCAATGAAGGCAGTAATCTCCAAGGCAACCAAAGCAACCCCTATGATTGTCCTATATTCCTGCCCAGAGAGAGCTTCCCAGTCACATTTCAGGGCCCAGTGGACTCTCTGTGTTGAGGAGATGTAACTCCTCTGGGAGTCCAGGGAGTCCAAGGCAGCTAGAGTTTGCAGGACAGTGTAATAGGGAAGAAAGAGCTAGATATAAAAAGAACTGTAGAGATGTGTAGATGGTCCTCTTTGAGTATTCAGATGAATTCAGATCAGCACTTGTGTAGGAAGAAATTACCTAAGGCTGGGGAAAGGAAACATCTGAAAGAACTAAAGTTAATAGTGCTTGGCATTTACACCGACTTAGGAATAGTGCCAATTCCTACTGGCTAGGCTGGAAAAACCTCAAGGTTTATGAAACACTGGGTAAAGTAAACATGAGGATTTCAGTGGAGTAGTGGAAATAATTATCCCTAGACTGAACACTGTTGTGATCCCACCTAACAAATCTTAGCAGCAAGACCCAAAAGGATCAAACTGTTTTCAAGTAACTGCATCTCAGAACAAAGCTCAAGACGTACAAAAATATCAAGCACCCAAAAAGGAAAAATAATCATAACACCTGGCATCCACTCAAAAGTTACCAGTTATGAAAAGAAATTGGAGGGACTTCCCTGGCGGTCCAGTGGTTAAGACTCTGCACTTTCACTGCAGGGGCCATGGGTTCTATCCCTGCTCAAGGAACTAAGATCCCACATGCCACACGGTGCGGCCAAAAGAAAAAAAAGAGAGAAGTTGGAAAATTCAATTCAAAATGGTTAAATCGATCAATCAAAACTGAACAAGATCGGGCTTCCCTGGTGGCGCAGTGGTTGAGAGTCCACCTGCCGATGCAGGCGACACAGGTTCATGCCCCGGTCTGGGAAGATCCCACATGCCACGGAGTGGCTGGGCCCATGAGCCATGGCCGCTGAGCCTGCACTTCTGGAGCCTGTGCTCCGCAACAGGAGAGGCCACAACAGTGAGAGGCCCGCGTACTGCAAAAATAAAAACAAAAAAACAAAAAAATAACTGAACCAGAATTGACACAGATATCAGAATTAGCAACAAGTAAATTAAAACAATTATGACTATATTCCATACGTTAAAAAACTTAGACACAGAAGTTGAGGACATGGAGCCAAACTGAACTTCTAGAGATGATAACTACCATATCTGATTAAAAATACACTGAAGGAGGTTAATGGCAGATCATCCAACATTGCAGAGGAAAGTATTAGTAAATTTGAAGACATAGCAGAGCCAAGTATCCAAAATGAAACACAGTGAGAAAAGAGAATAAAATGCAAATGAACAGATATCAGTAAGCTATCTGACCATGTCAGGCAGCCCAATATGCACATAATTTGAGTCTCTGAATGAGCAGAGAGAAGGGGACACTGAAAAAATATTTGAAGAAATAATAGCCAAAAATGTTTCAAATCTGATGAAAGCTATAAGCCCTCAGATCTAAGAAGTTCAATGAATCCCAAGCACAACGAATGTGAAGAAAAGAAAACAAATGCATATCAGAATCAAATGCCGTAAAATCAGTGATAAAGAGACAATCAGAAAGCTAAGAAAGTCACATTATGTACAAAGAAAGAAAAATAAGGATGGCAGCAGATTTTTCACCAGAAACTGTGAAAGCAAGAAGGTAGGAGAAAAACGTCTGTAAAGTACCAACAGGGAAGAAGAAGAAAAAAAAAAGCAGACAACTTATATCTCTATACCCAGGAAAATACCTTTCGAAAATGAAGGTAAAATAAAGACTTTTTCAGATATACAAAAGCTCAAAGAATTCATCCCCAGCATACTGTTACTATAAGAAATACTCAAGGAATTACTTCAAGCAGAAAGAAAATGATACCAGATGGAAATCTGTATCAATACAAAGGAATGAAGAGCACTAGAAATGGCAACTTCATGGGTAAGTATAAATATCTTTAAGATATAATTGTTCCAATAAAAATAATTTTTAAAATGTACTATGGGCTTTATAATATATACAAAGGTAAAATGTGTGATAATAATAGTACAAAGGTCAGGAGGTGAGAAATGGAGGGTGATGTTCTTGTACTATACACACAAACTGGTATTACTTTACAGTAGACTGTGCCATGTTTAAAGATGTGTCATGTTTAAAGATGCTACAAACCCTAAATCAATCATTAAAATAACAGAGTTATATCTACTAAGCCAAAAAAAAGCAGTAAAATGAAATCATTAAAAAACATTCAAGGAATCCAAAAGAGAACAAAGAACAGATTGACAAATACAGAACAAATAACAAGTTAATAGACTCAAACCTAATAACA
Organism: Hyperoodon ampullatus; assembly: GCF_949752795.1. Classification (NCBI taxonomy): domain Eukaryota; kingdom Metazoa; phylum Chordata; class Mammalia; order Artiodactyla; family Ziphiidae; genus Hyperoodon; species Hyperoodon ampullatus. The sequence goes on along the minus strand of NC_136913.1, from coordinate 101,616,174 downwards.
TCACATTATCACATTAAATGGAGATGTTTTAAGCACTCCAATTAAAAGACAAATATTGTCAGATTGGATGAAAATGCAAGACACAAGTACAAGCTGCCTACATGAAATACACATTAAATATAAAGACACAAATAGGTTATCAATAAATGATATAAAAATACCTTGCTAACGAAAAACATTTTGCCTGTAACATGCTAATCACTACCTGAGTGGCTATATTAATATCAAAGTAGATTTCAGAGCAAAGAATATTACCAGGAAGAGGGAATGTCATTTCATAATGACGGTGGAGTCAATTCATCAAAAGGACATTAAAAACCTAAATGTTTATGTACCTAATCATAGAGCTTCAAAATATGTTAACAAAAACTGATAGAACTGCAAAGAGAATAGACAAATCCAAAATTATGGCTGGAGATTTCAATACCCCTCACTCAGTAATTAATAGAGCAAGTTAAATAGAAAATCAATAGGATTTAGTCAACTTGAACAATACTATCAATCGACTTGACCTAAATGACATTTATAGAATATTCTACCTAACAACAGCAGAATTCACATTCTTTTCAAGTGCATATAGAACATTTACCAAGATGGAACACATTCTGGGCTAGAAAACTACTTTCAACAAATTTAAAAGGATTCACGTCATATGAAATATATCCACTGACCACAATGGCATCAAAGTAGAAGTCAATAACAAAAGAGTCTCTGGAAAATCCATAAATATTTGGAAATGAAATTACAGACTTCTAAATAACCCATGGATGAAAGAATAAATCAAAAAGGGAATTAGAAAGAATTTTGAACTGGATGAAAAATTTTTTTAAAATTCTAATTTGTAGCATAATGCTAACACAACAGTTGGAGGAAAATTTATAGCACTTAATGCCCATGTTAGAAAAGAAGAACGATATTAAGTCCAAGATCTAAGCTTCCCCCTTAGGAAACCACAAAAAGCAAAGCAAATTTAGCTAAAATATACAAAAGAAAGAAAATAATGGAGATCAAAGTAAAAATAACAACAAGGAAAATCAATGAAATCAAAACCTGGTTCTTTGAGAAGATCCATACAATATGTAAACCCCTAGCCACATGGATCAGGATTAAAAAACAGAAAATATATAAATTAGAGTATCAGGAATGAGAGAGGCAATATCTGTATGTATTATATAGATACTAAAAGAATAATAAAGAAATCATGAACAACTTTATGCCAGTAAATCTGATCACTTAGAGGAAATTGACAAATCTTAAAAGACACAAACTACTAAAAGCTCATGTAAGAAAAAATAGATAACCCGAATACACGTATATCTAGTTTTTATAAATTGAATTTGTTCTTATAAACCTTTCCATATCCAGATGGCTCCACTGTGGATTTTGTTGAATATGTGAAGAAGAGATAATATCAAGTGTATAGAAACTCTTCCAGAAAATTCAAGGAGAAGGAATACTATCCAAATTTCTGTATGAGGTCAGCACTGTTGTGATTTCAAAAGTAGACAAGACATTACAAAAAAGAATACTACAGACCTATATCCTTCATGATCATAGATGCAAAATTTCTAAACAAAATGTTAGCAAATCAAGTCGATCTGCAGTTGGTTGACTCTGCCAGTGTGGAACCCTTAGATACAGAGGACTGACTATAAGTGGCTTGAGCATCCCTGGATTTTGGTATCCACTGGGGGTCCTGGAACCAATCCCCTGTGGATACTGAGGGACAACTGTATGTAAAAATGATAATACATCATGACCAGATGGAGTTTATTCCAGGAATTCAGGGTTAGGTTAGTATTTGAGAAGCAATCAATGCAATTTTCCGCATTAGCAGATTTAAAAAGAAGGTGGGACGAAGTGAGAGAGTGGCATGGACTTATATATACTACCAAATGTAAAATAGCTAGCTAGTCGGAAGCAGCCGCATAGCACAGGGAGATCAGCTTGGTGCTTTGTGACCACCTAGAGGGGTGGGATAGGGAGGGTGGGAGGGAGACGCGAGAGGGAGGGGATATGGGGATGTATGTATATGTATAGATGATTCACTTTGTTATAAAGCAGAAACTAACACACCATTGTAAAGCAATTATACTCCAATAAAGATGTTAAAAAAACCCATATGATCATATCAATTTATGCATTAAAAACATTTGACAGAATGTAACATCCATTCCTGACAAAAAGTGTCAGCAAATTGGGTATAGAAGGGACCTTCCTCAACCTGATAAATATTATCTACACAGCTAACATCATTCTGAAGATGAAACACTGAATTAATTTCCTCTAGGATTAAGGACAAGAATTCCAGGAACAGCTTTCCCACCAGAGTGAAGGACAGGGATCCTTTTCATTCATCCCAATATACCCTATCATCTTGCATGTAGTTAATACTTAAGAAAGATGTTTTTTTTTCCTTGTGATGAGAACTTTTAAGATCTACTCTCTTAGCAACTTTCAAATATACAATACAGTATTATTATTATTTGTTTTGAATTTTATTTTATACAGCAGGTTCTTATTAGTTATCTATTTTATACATATTAGTGTAGATATGTCAATCCCAATCTCCCAGTTCATTCCACTACCAACCTCCCACCCCCTGCTTTGCCCCCTTGGTGTCCATACGTTTGTTCTCTACATCTGTGTCTCTATTTCTGCCTTGCCAACTGGTTCACCTGTACCATTTTTCTAGATTCCACATATATGCATTAATATACGATATTTGTTTTTTTCTTTCTGACTTATTTCACCCTGTGTGACAGTCTCTGGGTCCATCCATGTCTCCACAAATGACCCAATTTCGTTTCAGATATTGTTTTGTTTTTTCTAACATCTTTATTGGAGTATAATTGCTTTACAATGGTATGTTAGTTTCTGCTTTTTTTTTTTTTTTTTTTTTGCGGCACGTGGGTCTCTCACTGTTGTGCCCTTTCCCGCTGCGGAGCACAGGCTCCGGACGCGCAGGCTCAGCGGCCATGGCTCACGGGCCCAGCCGCTCCACGGCATGTGGGATCCCCCCGGACCAGGGCACGAACCCGCGTCCCCTGCATTGGCAAGCAGACTCTCAACCACTGCACCCCCAGGGAAGCCCTAGTTTCTGCTTTATAACAAAGTGAATCAGCTATACATATACATATATCCCCATATCTCTTCCCTCTTGCGTCTCCCTCCCTCCCACCCTCCCTATCCCACCCCTCCAGGAGGTCACAAAGCACCGATCTGATCTCCCTGTGCTATGCGGCTGCTTCCCACTAGCTATCTACCTTAGGTTTGGTAGTGTATATATGTCCATGCCACTCTCTCTCGCTTTGTCACAGCTTACCCTTCCCCCTCCCCATATCCTCAAGTCCATTCTCTAGTAGGTCTGTGTCTTTATTCCTGTCTTACCCCTAGGTTCTTCATGACATTTTTTTTCTTAAATTCCATATATATGTGTTAGCATATGGTATTTGTCTTTCTCTTTCTGACTTACTTCACTCTGTATGACAGTCTCTAGGTCCATCCACCTCATTACAAATAGCTCAACTTCGTTTCTTTTTATGGCTGAGTAATATTCCATTGTATATATGTTCCACATCTTCTTTATCCATTTGTCCATTGATGGACATTTAGCTTGCTTCCATGACCTGGCTATTGTAAATAGTGCTGCCATGAACACTGTGGTACATGACTCTTTTTGAATTATGGTTTTCTCTGGGTATGTGCCCAGTAGTGGGATTGCTGGGTCATATGGTAGTTCTATTTGTAGTTTTTTAAGGAACCTCCATACAGTATTATTAACTATAGTCCCCATGCTGTACATTACATCCCCATGACTTATCTATTTTATAACTGGAAGTTTGTACCTTTTGACCCCCTCCACCCATTTTATCCACCCCAACTCCTCACCCCTGGCAACCACCAGTATGTTCTCTCTTTGGCTGAGTTCAGGTGTTTTTGTTGTTGTTGTTTAGATTCCACGTATAAGAGATCATACAGTATTTGTCTTTCTCTGTCTGCCTTATTCCACATAGCATAATGTCCTTGAGGTCCATCCATGATGTACAAGAAGCCACAAAAGATCTCTTGGCTTCTTGTTCAGTATTTCCTCCACTGCATAATTTTGTTTTTCTTTATGTACTGCCATGTCACTTGCTAGATTCCTAAACTTCCTGCAGGGCTGTATAGGAGGGGATGGGCGTTGAGGTGGGTGGCATATCTACCCTCTTTTCAGTTTACTCTGCGTTTGTTCTTGTTCCTCTTCTGAATATCACTGCCTCTGCTGGTCATGCAAACTCTTTCCTCTGTTCTGCTTTTAAAACCACACGTTTTTTCTTTTCTGCCTTTAGGTATCTGGAAGTTCCTTTGAGTCTTTATCCTTTTTTGATCATTTCTCTTTCTCCATTCATTGAATGTTATGTTTACTTTGTCAAAAGAATCAAATCGTTTAATCTGTGTTGTCAGTAGGAATAGTGATTGAAGTATGCTATCTAGTGTAAACCATTGGTCGGTAGGGACTTTTTCCCCCACAGAAATGAATACATGTATTAAGGATACCCTGGGTGCCTCTGGGGGATGCTTTTAAAAATCTCCATTTTACTTGACTTTTTTTCTTTCTCAATATTTCTAATTCATTTAATGGTACCAACTCTTCTACGTATGTATGCTGGTCTCATATCAGCATGAAAAGCATAAATTGCCTATGTTCTATCTGTAACCAGAACGTCTTAATTTCCTTTCCTTCTTCTCATCTAACCCCCATGTTTGTTTGTTTGTTTGTTTTAAATTAAGGTAACAATACTATACAGGCCATTATTTTATATAGGAGTTACTCAGTGATAGAGACAATCAAGCTTCTCTATCCCAGCTAATGGGGTAACCAGTGACATTTGCCCAAGATGTCAGGTCAATTTAATTCTTTCATTTTGCAAACAACCTTGCCATTTACATAGGTTGCCTCTGATTCATGGGTTATAATAGCCAAGGGGGTGGTTACTTCATTTGGATTTTTAAAATGTAAATGTAAGACTCTGCAAGGCAGCAAGATGTATTAAAAGCTTTCCAAGCATTAGAAGTGCAAAATGCAGAGTGGTACCCACAGACTCTTATAATGGCCCTAAACACTCCTGTTTCAGTAACGGAAAATGGAAGAGTCCTGAAGTGTTTTTACTCCCTCTCAAAATACAAATGGAAAATTGGCACATAATAACTTTTCACTCACAGTGCAGTTCAGCTGGAGGAAAAAAGAATCTTATGTAAGAGGATTTTATTGTAAATAAAACAAATCACTGACAAATTTTTTTAAAGGAGGCAGAACAAAAAGACGTTATTAAACACAAAGACAAAAAGAATGGCTGTAAAGATGACCTAGTTTTATTTGAAAGTGTCTGTAGCAAAGTTATAGAACATATGTACTGTTTTCAATGCAGACAAAGAGCAAGAAGCATTAATTTTCCATTAACCTGGTGGCTTTTTAGGTGTGTAATTAACAATCTATCATTATCTAAATCTCCCTGTGCTTTGAAAATTGAGAAGACGTCTGGGTTATTCAGGCCCTGGAGCGGTTTATATGAACTGTGCAAAAATTGGGGCAAAAAAAAAAGGTTTTGACTAGAGCGATATTAATAATTTTCAGTTCTTCATTTCACCATTTGTGTGTAAACAGCCTAAGCCAAAGAGCTGTACAAAATGCATTTCTGGAAACATTAGTGGACTGAGAATTTGTATATTTGTACATTTGTATATTTTACATGAAAATGTCATCTGATTTTTGTATTAAAGTGTTATCAAAAATTTCAACTCCAGAGAGGAAAAATCTAATTTGCTCTCATGTTATTTATGATGAATAATTAAGGCAATTGAAAGAGCTATGCTTTCTGAGTTAGAGACAATCTCTAGGCTGCTTCATGAAACTAGAAATTGTTCCAGAAATATAGTAAACTAGAACGTCGAATAGGGTCTGTCCCTAAAAGACGGGAAAACCTTGCAGTTCTAGCTTGTGCAACGAAGTGTCTTAGCCTCTCTGCATATAATTTTCTGAATCTGTATACATCGGGCTGATGTTACAGGGAATGTGGAGGATTAAATGAGGTGATACGTGAAAACCCCTGGCACGTAGTAGTGTTTGGTAGATGAGACTGCTCTTAACGTAACAGTAAGGTAGGGCAGAAGAAAGAATGTTGAAAGCCTTAGAAACACTATTATGTTTGGCCTTAAATACTATTTTTTAAATTTGATTGAAGTATAGTTGATATACAGTGTTGTGTTAATTTTTGCTGTACAGCAAAGTGATTCAGTTATATACATATATATATTCTCTTTCATATTCTTTTGCATTATGGTTTATCACAGGATATTGATACAGTTCCCTGTGCTATACAGTAGGACCTTGTTGTGGCCCTAAATACTTCTGTTCCTCTCTATGTTGAAATGGTAAAAGGTGGTTAGGTATAGATCTGAGTGTCCCAACAATGAGGCTTTCTCTTAGAGACTCTGTAGCAGAGCAGGCAGCTTGAAAGTACATTGGTTTTCTCTGTAAGGAATGCAGATACATATCCTGGTCTTTCCAGCCCTTCTTTGCTGTCATATCTAATTTGGTAAGAGCTTATTTGCTTCTCAAGTCTGGGCACTTTTCAGTTCTTTCTTATTAAAATAAAGGTTTCCCTTGCTTTTTGAAAGTTTGCTTTATGCCATTTCCCTTTGATGAAAGACCTACCTCCTATGAAAGACTCACTCACCTTCGTACCTGTTTTCTCTAATTGAAAGGAATCTGGAGAGGATTTTTGCTTTTAGGAAAGAAGGTGAAAAGCAAAAATAGCACTCGGCGTTTGTTTTACAGCGAGTGCATTTGAATTGTGGAGGTCTACTTATACACAAATTGTTTTCAATACGTACAGTACTATCCAATCCACAGTTGGTTCAATCCTCAAATGGAAACAGCAGATTCAGGGGGCTGACTATAGGACTTGAGTATCTGTGGAGCTTGGTATCCATATCAGGTTCTGGAACCACTCGCCTGCAGATGCTGAGGGGCTGGCTGTATGTGGGATCTGTCAGGTTGTAGAAAATGGAAATACCTTGGTATGTTGAAGTGAACCCAGGGAAACCACTTAGATTGTGCAGCTCTTACGGTAGCATGCCTTGGGTCTTTATTATTTGTGCACATGTCTGAATTCTCCACTAGATTGTAAGATCTTTGGAGGCAATGTTGTTGTTTTGTTTTGTGACCTTCAGAGCTTGACACAGGGCCTGACACACAGTAGATATTCAACAGAAGTTTGTTGATTCCCGAATTTACAGAGACTCTCCTATTTAAGAGATACCATTATGTTTTTACCTGTCAAATGAACAGATCTTAGGAAGAATGATAATACAGGGTATTGGTGATTGAGCAAGGGAACTGGGTGGCTACAGTATGATCATCACTGTCATTATTATTTTTAATGGCAGCTGAATATAAATCAGGCAATGTTCCTGGAATGGCATTCTGATAACATGTTTAGAAGTCTTGAACATTTTCATACCTTTTTACCCTTCATTTCTAGCATTTTTTCCTTTGAAAATAAATGATTGTTACAATTTAGCTGCAAGGACGTTCATAGGTTTGAATATAATAAAAGAATCTAAACAACTTGAATATCTAATAAAATGAAAGTAGTTATATAAACTATGTAAGATCTATACAATGAAATGCATTATGCAGCTACAAAAAACAATGTAGAACTACATTAAGATAGAAAGAATCTATCTATACCAATCTGTATATATATGTTGAATAGCCATAAACCAAAGTGTTAGTACAGTCAGTACCTGTTGGGGGATTGGTTCTAGGACCTGCTATGGATACTAAAATCCCCAGATGCTAAAGTCCCATAGTTGGCCCTCCATATCAGTGGTTGTGCATCCATAGATTCAACCAACCCCGGATCATGTAGTACTATATGTATTTATTGAGAAAAATACACGTATAAGTGGATCTGCACAGTGCAAACCTGTGTTGTTCAAGGGTCGACTGTACAGTCATCCCTTGGGTATCCATTGGGGATTGGTTCCAGGGCCACACCCCCCACCCCATGGATGGTCAAGTTCCTGGTGTAAAATGGCATAGTACAGTCGGTCCTCTGTGTCCATGGGTTTTGCAACCATGGATACCTGGGGCCTACTGTAGTGTTTATTATTGGGTGGTATAATTACATATGTTTTTCATTTCCTATTATTTTGCTGATTAGTGTCCTATAATTTTTCTGAAGTGAATGTGCAGTACTTGTGTTAAATTTGTTTCTAAATGAATACAAGGAAGATAGGGGAAATGCTTGAACAAATGAATAACTACAAAATACTTATTAATAATTTCATGCCGATTCCATCCCTGAGGGGTAAGCCCCAAGTCACTGAAGTGCAAATGAAGATATGAATTCTAAAAAGGGTGATAGAGGTCCTCCCATTTTTTTCCCCTTTAAAGAGAACTGACATGGAAATAGGACCCCGTTTCTCATTTTGGATAAATAAAACCTTGCAAGAATGTAAGTAAATATGTGGCACAAATGTTACTGAACCTATTCTTCAGTAATTAAAAAAAATTAGTATTTCTCTGTTATTTGAAAATGCACGGTGATTTTTAAAAAGAAAAATATCCTTGGGTAACCAAATTGTCTTTTTTCTGTAGTGAATGTCTCTTTTTTTCTTGAGATATGAAAGTCTGGTTTTAATATGAGAATATTTATGTAGAAACAATCAGCATGGCAATTTGACTCTAGCCTCCTCAAAACACGTACACGCATCCTTTGTTTGCTGAATGATTTAGTCTACTGATGTCTTTGTAAAGATTTGAGGACTATTGCTAAGCCTATAGTAACAGTGCCAAATTTCTTTATTAAAAGATAAAACTGCACTATTTCATTTTCCAGAAATACCACAGAATAACAGTGTTTAAGCACTTTGGCATCTGCTTTAAAGCAGATCTGCATTAGTTCTTAAGAAGTGAGAGTTTCAAAGGAATATAATTGCTACTGCCTGAGGGGAGATGGTTTGTGATAAGGGAGGAAATGGAAGACACCTGTAGTGGGGAGACTAATACAACTGGAATCCTGCTCTAATATTTATCTCTTCGGTAGAAGCCAGTATAAGCTAGGTCCATCCGGATTTAGGTACTCGAGTGCCCAGTGGATTTTATTATAAGGTGATTTGCTTATATAGTAGCCTCATGATGGGGATTTTAAGGGCAAATTAATGTTTGGAAAAATACAAATTTAGAGCACTGTACTTCCTTTCTGCATTTTGCTTCCATCCATCTTTTCCTTTCTCCATGTCCTTTCTTTCTTTCCAGGGTTTGATAATACTGGCATTAGCATCAATTGTTGTGTGACTTACAACAACCATTGATAATGCTAAGGACATCAATTTGTATTTCCGTAGGCACTAAGTAGCCTGCAGAATCCAAAGACTTAAGAATTAGGCCTAAAGAAAAACTTAGGTTTGAAACTGTCACATAATGAAAGCAAATGTATTTTCTCCTTGAATTATTAAAATTATCAGAATAATTATCCTGTCTTATTATTTTTCATGGCACTTACTACCTCCAGTCAGATGCTGTTAAATTTTTTTTTTAATTTGTTATTGTCTTTCTCTTCCTACTAAAATGTACACTGCATAAACACAAGGAATTTGTCCTCTGCTGAGTCACCGGTACTCAGAAAGTTCCTTGCACATAGTAGGTATACAATAAAAATCTGTTGAATTACTTTGGGTTTTCCATGTTTTCTCTTGTGGATAGTATTAGGGCTATACTTATGCTTGTGATTGGACCATTCTTTTAAAGTTCGATCAATATATTCACACTATGATCACTTTTAAAAAATTAATTAATTATGTATTGAAGTTTAGTTGATTTACATTGTTGGGTTAGTTTCAGGTGTACAGCAAAGTGATTCAGATATATATATTCTTTTTCAGATTCTTTTCCCAAAATATTGAGTATAGTTCCCTGTGCTATACAGTAGGTCCCTCTTGTTTATCTATTTTTTTGTTTGTTTTTTTGACCACGCCGTGTGGTTTGTGGGATCTTAGTTCCCCAATCAGGGATTGAACCCAGGGCCACGGCAGTGAAAGCGTTGAGTCCTAACAACGGGACTGCCAGGGGAAGTCCCTTGTTTATCTATGTTATATATAGTAGTGTGTATACGCTACTCCCTGATTCCTAATTTATCCCTCCCTTCCCCCCTTTCCCCTTTGGTAACCATAAGTTTGTTTTCTATGTCTGTGAGTCTGGTTCTGTTTTATAAATAAGTTCGTTTGTATCTTTTTTTTTTAGATTCCACATATAAGTGATATCATATGATATTTGTCTTTCACTGTCTGACTTACTTCACTTAGTATGATAATCTCTAGGTCCATCCATGTTGCTGAAAATGGCATTAATTCATTCTGTTTTATGGCTGAGTAGTATTCCATTGTATGTGTGTGTGTATATATATATATATATATCTCACATCTTCTTTATATGTCCTCCCCCATGTCTTCTGCTTTATCTCCTCTCTGAAGTACCTAGATAACTCTAACTGATGCACAGTTCCTGAGTTGTTTTACAGATACTAAAACCCTCATCAAATGGAAGAAGTTAACTACTGGATGATCATGACCGAATAGCCCCCAGCCCTCCTGGTGCCTAAGGAATAATAATGTTAACCCCTGTGACACTGCCCTGTTACCTCAGCATCAACCAATCAGAGAATTGTGAATGAACAGGTCACACACCCTGAGACTCCCCTCCCTCACCTGGCCTTTAAAAATGCTTTCCTGAAACCCATCAGGGAGTTCAGATATTTTGAGCACTAGCTGCCTTGGACTCCTTGCTTGGAGCTCTGCAGTAAATGTTGCATTTTCCTTCACCACAACCTGGTGTCAGTAGATTGGCTTTAGTGTGCATGGGTGAGCAGACCCAAGTTTTGCTCGATAACAACATATTTTGGGGTGGCAAATTCTGCCCCCTTACAGGCACAAGGTTGCTTAGATGAATGAAAACGTAAAGGGATTTATTGTCATTAAGGAGGCAAATCTGTGATAATCAAGTGAAATAAATGCTCTTCTTACAGAGATGTACCTGATGCGTAGACCCAGCCAAACAATTCTGAGGGAGGCTTTATTTCATTTTGGACTGAGTTAAATGACTTGCTTGAGCCTTGATCTCCTGATTCTCCTCTAGTATCTAATTCAAGAGTCTATACTGCAATGCTCTATAATTCAGAAAGACTTTCCATCATTAGAAGCTCTTACTGCTTTGTGTGGAAAATTCCCACTAGGCCTCTGAGAGGATCCAGGGTATTTATTCATCCATCAATCATTTTAGTTTACTCTCAGTACGAAATTGTGCTTCAAGGTAATAAAAATGAAAAATCCAGCAGATAATAAATAATCTACACCATAGCCAAAACCTGTATCTCTGGCTTTGAAGTGTAAAAACCGGAATTTATCTGAATTTCATGGAATTAAGTACCTAAAACTGAAATCAATATATGTCAAAAAATTTTAAATGGCACTAAAAATCAATTCAATAATTGTACCTGAAGCCAAACTAGAGAATATGTGAGGACGTTGGAAAATGTTAACTCCAGAGGTTAGTAACAGGGAGAGTGGTGGAGAAGGAAGGGAGAGAGAGCAAAGAGAAAAGTGAGTTGGAACCATGTTCAGAGAGCAGAGGTACAAACTTTTCAACTTTGTCATTGGCTAGATAATACAAGTTAGATCAAAAATGGCCATTGGAAGCAATAACTTTGTGGCTACTACTGATAGATTTTTTTACCCCCTGTCTTTTTTCATTCTTGCTGCCTCTTCTTCTGAGGACAAGCTGAAGCGCAACATCACCAAGAGGAGCAAGAGGTATTTGTTGAAAAGTTGGAGGTGGGACAAGGAAAGAGATACTCTCTATCCTGCCCAGAAAGTGCAACATTGCCTCAGGTCTCTAAATGTTTGAAAGCCACATTTATGTGGCAAGGTTTGAATAGCCTTTCTTTGGCTGTGTAAGAAATGCTGTCCTCTTAACCAGATATTTTTCAGCTCATCTGACATTTATTACTTAGTCTGACATTATTTCAAATACTCAGAGGGAAAGATGAATGTGGGATCCAATTCACAAAGTGCTCTTGGAGGAATGGAAAGGCATTATGACTTTTTCCTAGACCATTTTGGTGTTGATTTTCTCTTCTTTCTTTTAAATCAGCCTCTGGTTATTGAGCTCACTCTGCTCCCAGTAGAATGATTTATTTTGAGTTTCATTTTCAGAAAGTGACCAACAATTAAATTCTCCAGTGTTTGATGGCTTAAGTATGGCAAAGCTCCTGGAAAGGACGCTTGAGACATGGAGAAACCACATTGGAAAGTTCAGTGTGGGACTATGTAAAGCAAATTGTTTATAACTCAGGTTCATGGCTCCCAATGATTGGATCATCCCCCTGGTGTTCTTCTGTACTCTTTCCTAGACAGGCATTTGATCATTAATTCAGGAAACATTTATTAATAAGTATCAATTGTTTATTAGGAAACTGGAAATACAGAAACGAATAATATGCCACATCATCTCACAAGGAGCTGATGGTATAAGAGGAAATATAGAGAAGGAAACCAGCAATTACAATGCAGTGGAGGCATATATAATGGGGTTCTATGGAGGCACATAGGAGGTCACTTAACTCATTCCCATTGGAGGTTTAAGGAATAAGATGATGCTTCAGCTTGTAGGGGAGCAAAAATCATTTTCCCTCTATACTTCTAGGTTCTTGGCTTAGACCCACCCTGTAATATAAGACAGATGAATGGGAGAAAAACAAACAGAAGTTTAATAACATGTAGAACTCCTGTATTTATACATGGGAGATACCCAGGAAAACTGAGTAACTCTGTGTAATGGCCTAAGCCACCATCTTAAATACCATCTCCAGCTAAAGACAAAAGAAAGATGTTATAGGAGGTTAACAGGCAAAGCTTAGTAAAGGAGGATGTGGCTGCTATAATGCAGATTAAGGTGGCTTCTCCATTGATTAGAGTTTCTAGAGATTTCATCATCCTCTTTTTCCTGGTAAAGAGAGGGAGACACCCTTACAAATGGAGATTTCCCTTATAAATATAAATGTCTCTTACAAACCAGCGCCTCCTACTGGGTTTTCAGAATTTCTCTTGTGTCTACTATTTTTCTTCTTTTCTTTCCTTTTTTAAAATAAAGTATAATTGATTTACAATGTTGTGTTGGTTTCAGGTGTACAGCAAAGTGATTCAGGTATACACACACACACACACACACACACACACACACACATATTGTTTTTCAGATTCTTTTCCATTATGGGTTATTACAAGGTATTGAATATAGTACCCTGTGCTATACAGTAGGTCCTTGTTTATCTATTTTATATATGGTAGTATCTGCTGTTTCTTAAAACTAATCAGCTCAAAATAATGCTTATGACAAGGAGGCACATTTTGGGGTGTTATATTCTGCTCCCCTTCAAGGTGAATCAGAAAGTTCAGAGTGAGCAGGATACTCTAGGCAGAAGAAACTACATATGTGGAAGAATGAACATATACAGGGAACTGCCAATACATTATATGACTAGAGGGTAGGGGATGCCTTGAGGGGATAGATAGATGGAAATGAGGTCAGAGAGGTAGGCAGGGGTTAGTTACATCATGCAGTGTCATATGCGCTCTTCTTGGGAGTTTGAAATAAAGTCACAGATCTATTTTATTTCCAGTAGTGTTTCTTTGTAGGTTTTCCATGATCTAGGCACCTTTTTTTTCATCTAGTTTCCCTTGTAGTTGTTGCCTTTTATATAGTAGTTACTTATTAAAACTTCATGGACTTTCAACTTCCTGGCAGGCCAGGTTGACTGAAACTATGGCCCTAAAATAGAGCAAAGATAATGAGGTTAATGAATCTGGATTGGAAAATGTCCTTTGTGTCATTAGTGCTAGGCCCCAAGAAATAGAAAACCTGCTATATTGAAGTTTCTGTTAAGGGATGGAATGATGCTAGTGAGGTACTGATGATTTCAGGCTAGGCTTTATGGGTGAATGCCCTTCTTGGTGAGGCTACTCCAGATCCTGGGTTTGTGTCTTAGTTTTTAAGAATAGAAACTCATTTTGATCAGTTTCCCCGTACTAGTCAAAAATCAGACAACTCTGATCTTTCAGACGCCCATTTTCTTAACTTATGATAAGAATTGTATTCAGCAGTATAACTGGTGTCAATCCTTTGCACAGGGCACACTCTCCTGGTTGGCAAGTTCACTCTAGAGATGAAATGATATGTCAGAATATTACTTTGTGAGTATGGAGTTAGAACAAAGGGAATCTGATGTTCCCAGGGGACATTTTCCTCAAGCTATGGTGGTATGACAGTTTGTCCTTCCCCACTCCAGAAATAGTCCTCTCTAGAGAACTGGTATTTGTTTTTTTAGAATCAGAGCACTGATTCTCCTGGACAGAGCACATTGACATTTTCTCACACTTTGGCTCTCCCTAGAATCCATGCAAACACTCTCCCAACCACGCTTGTTATGACATTGCTTGTCAGAGCCTAGCTTACATTAATCATAGTTTAGTCTGGTTGGAAACTAAGATGACATTGGAAACTCATCAGCAGCACATTTGCACACCATCTCTTAGGATGGAAAGAATTTCTGTAGGTGGCCTGCTTTATCCATTACTTTGTTTCACTTTCAGAAAGTAATTTCTAGTTTGATAGACAATTATTGGGAACTATCCCCATTTTGAACCTGTTGCATCCCTTAGATCCTCGTGCTAACTTATTCAAGTAAGAGTCACGGATTGTTAAGCAGGAAAAGAATGAAGAGTTCCAGTTCAATAATTTGTGAACACTTTTAAGGCCACTAGCATGCTTTTTGACAAATGTAATTGTACTCTGAGTACATATAAAAATATTAAAGCATGTATCTGAGGGAACACTGATCTCTTTTTATCATCTGCTCATTGTACAGATGAAGAAACTGATGCTCATAGAGCGAGAGTGATTTGCCCAGGATAAGCCAGCTGGTCAGTGGCAGATCCAGGACTAGAAGCTAATCTCCTGACTCCTAGTCCAGTGATATTTTTACTCCATCACTTACTATTCATGAAACATGTAAAAAGACAGGAATGGAAAAGAAAACTGATGCCTGCATTGAATGACTTCTGGAAGGTACTCACTGACAATTCTAAGTAGACAATCCCCATTGAAAACTTCAAACACTCTTTTGATGGGGAAAAAAATGACCAATGGGAGGGATCATTTTTGCTGTTGGAAATTTCCACCAGTGCCTCTGTATACCAATACACTTTCTGACCTTTTTTGTTATTCAAACAGCCTACTCTGGTGACATTTATTTGCAACCACATTCATGCTTTAAAAATGCATGTTAAATATTATCAACAGAAACATAGAATATTTATAGAATGTTGTCAATATAAATATAGAATACCTCTGCCAGAAATCCTGGGAAAGTTAATATAGCATGCATGCAAATATTTGTGCAGAGAGTGGTTGTTGGGAGTAGTGTCAGGATATTTTTATTGTTGCATGGGAACAGTTTGAGCTGGATGGTTTTTGAATGCTCTTTCCATATCTGAGAGATTTTATTTTTCCTTAGATCTTGTAACTTGAGTTGGCGCTGATGTCCAAGTAGGACTGACCCTAGAAGACAGGTAGATTGTTCTGAGGAACAGTTTGGAGTTCCCCTTGAGTACAGTGGTTATGTTACCCTGTCTGGCTATTAAGTCAAAAAGGTTAGATGAGCCAAAGTTAGATGAGCTCTTGGATGTTTGGTTTGGGTGAATGGCAAGTTTTAGTTCCTGTTTGGGGCTCCATGTCTGCCTTTGGAAAATGAGAGGAGAATAAGATTATCTCTTAGGTCCCTAGCAGTTCTGATATTATATAGTCATCTGATTCTTTAATTTATTAGGCTAATATTGAGCAGTTGATGGTCGTTCAGAATCTATGAAAGATCTAGCAACTAAGCCGTGGTAGCTGACTGTGCCAGTATTTCTAGCTCTTGCTCCTCAGCCCAGGCATGTACCCTTTTCCCAGGCCCCACCCCTCTGGCTCGTGAAAATGACTACCTGTGAGTTTTCCATAGCATCTGTAGCTTCTGACTGTTTATTGATCTAGGAAATTCTCTTTGACTACCTACTGAAGGCCAGGTACTGTCCTACACATTGAGGACACAAAGATAAAAGTCCCCATCCTCAAGTGGAAGAGAGAAACAAGCAAACAAGTAGCTGGGCTGTGGCAACCCATTGCGATACGTGTTCTAGGAGTGCATGAATATGGGGCTCCTGGGGATAGAGAATAGTGTACAGCCCCATGGGGAATGAAGGGTGTTGGTCAGAGTTTGGAGAAGGAAGTGGAGCCTGAGGGAAACTTGGAAGAGAAGGTAAAAGCCAGGTGAGGTGGAGGAGGCAGAGTATTTCAAGTAGAAAGTGCAGCTCAAAGACTTTCTGCAAGAAAAAATGTTGTGTATACAGGGACCTGTAAGTGATTTTTTTAAGTTAGCCAGTTTCTGTAAGTAGTCAGCACTTTGGAGCACCTATCTCTATGCTTGACCTTGGGGTAGATTAGAAAAGTACAGAAAGTTTGTAACTCATGTGTGGCTTGTGTTCCAAAATTTTGTTTGTGAGTCAGCCGTTTGGAATGTGGAATGCATTTTTCCCACAGAAAACAATGGTCTCCATGGTAATTAGGTTCCCAGGACAGCCCATAAAAGCCTATGTAGCCCATAATCTGAAGGATCATGCTGTATTAATAATACCATAGATGTTAATGACCATGTAAAGCTATGCTTCTGTGGGAAAATCCACTCCCTGTTTCAACCGTGGGTTCTAGAAACACTCTCTTTCCCAGTGAAGCTTCAGAAGTGTGTAAAGAAACCCTTGCTTTGCCATCCCTCCAGGTGGTGAACCAGTGGGCCCAGGAATTTTTTCAGCTCTAGGTTATTACCAGTGTCTCTTGGAAATTGGGAGAGGATATAACAGAAAGAGGGCTGCAGATAAGCAATTCAGCAGAAAGCAAAAGGGTGTGGGGAAGAACAGAGAGACAAGGGATTGATCATTGATGTTAGAGAATAATCCTAGTCCCTGTCCCTACCCTACTACCCCTGTCTCTCCCACCTCCCGCCACCATGGAGGCAGGGATGAAAGCAAAGCTGGGAAACTTTGTCCTTGCTCAGGGTGGGACTAGGGACTGAGGGAAGGAATTAGCACTTACTGAGTTTCAGGATGCCTCAGGCATTTTATACATACCTTTTTTTAATCCTTAAAAGGAATGTCTTATTATTCCTGTTTCCTGGGGAGGAAACTGAGAAACAAATAAAAGACTTGCCCAGGGTCACACAGCTAGTAAGTAGCATAGCTGCAAATCATACTCAGATTCTATGAAGCTCCTACAGTGTACATGTTTATTAGTAATATCTGTAAGTTGGGATATTGTCTCATTTAATTGCTGAGAAAATTAAGGCAAAAGCTGTAAGAGTGATTCTTTCAAAATACTACCACTAGATAGAGATAGCACCACCAGAAGAAAACTGTGGTATCCTGACTCTTTGTCCAGTGAAGTTCATGGCATGGAGTACCTACTGTGGGCAAGGTAATGCCTTGGGCACAATGGGTAATACATGTCCCTTGAAGCCATGAGCTTACTGTTTAATGCTTTTGTATTTAAATGGCTCATCCTAGTAGACTAAGGCAGCCTATAGTAAGTGCCAGAATAGAGACATGAACACCATACATTAGAAGAAGATGAAGACTATAATTCTGACTCAAGGGATCTGAGGAGGCTTGTGAAGGGTAATGGCGGTAGTATCTGAAGTTGGGCCTTGAAGGATTGATAGGAAGTGATAGATGAGCAGACCTGGAGAGAAGATATTCCAGGAAAAGGAGCCAGACAAGCACATCACAAGCACAGTGCCATTTTACTGTGCACTTAACTTTGTGTTAGGCGCTGGCTATGTGTTTTATGTACATGATCTCATTTATTCCTCACAGTAATCTTATGAAATGAGTACCATTATTATCCTCATTTTATAGATAAGGAAACTAAGACTCAAAGTAGGTTATTTGTTCAAGTCTACACAGCTAATGAGTGGTAGAATCTAGAGCCTACAAACTTAGCCCATACACTCATCCATTCACTGGGGTGATTGTGGTAGAGTGGGAGTTTGCTTTGGACTGATTTGTGTGCCGTCCAAATTCATATGTTGAGGCACTAACCCCCAATGTGATGGTATTTGGACATGTGGCCTTTGGGAGATAATTAGATTCAGATGAGGTCATGAAGATAGAGCCCTCTTGATGGGGTTAGTGCCCTTATAATAGATACCAGAGAACTCTCCCCACCCCCACTCCCAACACAACACACACACACACACACACACACACACATATAACATGAGGACACAGGGAGACAGCAGCCATCTACAAGCTACAAAGAGAGTGCTCACCAGAAATTGAACATGCTGGTTCCTTGATCTTGGACTTCTAGCCTCCAGAACTGTGAGGAAATAAATTTCTGTTGTTTAAGCCTCCCAGTTTACGGTATTCTTTAAATGGCAGCCTGAGCTGACCAAGACAGAGTCTTAGAGTTTTGCCAGAAACTGGCAAGCTTGGCGGGGTCACCTTGATGAGGGCTTTGATTATTATGTTAAAGATGTTGGACTTTGTTCACTGGCTCCCCAACACCAGCTAAACATTTTTGGGGTGATAAGGTAGGATTTGCTCAGATACTACTATTCTGTTCACTCTCTGAATGGACCCAATAGAGAACAATGGACAGATTTCCAGCTGTAAATCAAATCAAGTAGCAAAGTTAGTGGTAGATGAAAAATTCATTGTGTAGTTGGAGAAGAAAGAATTGTTGGCTTGATTTTCTAAGGGGGGCTTCACAGAGGAAATATGACTTAAGGTGGGTCTAGATAGGATTTGCATTGATAGGATTCTTTTCTGAGGAGCAAAATTGGGTTACAGATGCTGTGCTGCATATAGAATGTGTGTCAGTGGCACGTTTTAGAGGTACATCCACGGAGACTACTTTTAATGAACCTTGATTGAAACTACCTTCGCATGGAGGAGAGTGCTCAATAAAAGGGCATTATGCTTATAATGTGATCCTTTTCCTAGAATATCTTCTCTCCAGGTTGGCTCACTTGTCACTTGCTATCAATCTTTCACGGCCCAATTTAGGATGCTACCACCATTACCCCTCACAAGCGTCCTCAGATTCCTCGAGTCAGAATTGCAGTCTTCACATTCTAGGAGAAGGAAATGATGCATAGAAAGGCACACAAAGGGGAGGGGGTAGGGTTTGTGGGACACACCTGCTTGGCTGAATCACAGTGACGCGTGAAGGAGGATGACAGAAGCTAGGTCATAATTGCTACAGAAGGAATTGTCTCAAGGACTGAGATGAGGTTCAGGGCCACATGGTTATGTCACCTTTCCTAAAGGTAAAGGACGTCAGGCAATAACAGTACTTGAGCTCTGTACACTTATGTAGGTGCGAAACACTGATTGCTATGTCCTCAGTCTTCTCTTGGCTGTGCGAGGAGTCCTTGGCCTTAAAGAACTTCTAATCTAGTTAGAGAGATCAAAGTGCCATGTTTGCAATGTCATAAGAATGTATGAAAATAATATATACAAACACGAGTGATGTATTTGAAGCTGAGTACAAGCTGAGGGCCAAAGAGCAAAGGCACTAATTTGATTTAATTTGAAACAGACTTGGACCAAGAGACAGGAGAGTTGGGCATCCTGAGAACTCAAGTGGAGGTATCCCCTTGACCGTGAGGAGGGACATTTCTTCCTCTGAGGTGGGAGGGTGAAAGGTAAGGATGGGAGGTGGGACAGGTCAGCTGGGGAAGGTGAGTTCTAAGATTGCTTTTTTTAAGGAAGAGAGGTGATTCCTTATGATAAATATAAACACTTTAATTATTTGCTTCGGTGACATTTAAAGCTTCAGTGAAATTTCTCCTATTTTTTTTCTGAGGGGCAAAATTGGGTTATAAATGCTATGCTGTACGTAGAATGTATGTCAGTGGCACATTTTAGAGGTACATCCACTGAGAGTTTATAGTTCTTGCTGAGTTTATATACTTTTATTGAACCTTTCTTGAAACAAGTAGCTTTACTTCCCCGTTGCTGTATTTTTCTTCAGCACCTGAAATACCATAGAGGCTTTCTGACTGAACAATTTCTAGACTCAGTACTTTATTATTATTAAAAGGAAGGCTATTTTTCAAGTTCTCCAAGCATTGCTCAACACAGTGTCCTTTGAAATCAATTAGAGTTAGTCTGTAGGAGTCACAGGACAGAGATCTAGGCATCTGGAATATTTTGAGCTTTGCTGTAAGTCTATATGTTGATGCATTTTTAAATAAAGAATATTTACATTTTAGAGGACAAAAATCCTGGAGGTATTCAACAGAAAGGAAACAAAGCAGTGATGATGGAGTGCCATATAGGCCTTTTCATGTTATTTATATCCATTCATCTATTCATTAATTTACATTATAAGTGATTTATTTAGTGCAGCTCTGTGCTACATTTTTAAGAGCCGTGAGGGGCTGCAAAGTAAACACATTTTCCCCATCCTCAAGGAACTTATAGTTGGAGATACACATGTTACTTAAATAAGACTGTATGTCATAAGACAGGTATAGTTTGGAGAGGGAGGTATCGTTGTGGCTTGGAGTGGCCGATGGAAGCCTTGTAGAAGAAAAATGTGTGCTGCAACCCAAATGTCCATCGACAAATGAATGGATAAAGAAGATGTGGTACATATACACAATGGAATATTACTCAACCATAAAAAGAATGATATAATGCCATTAGCAGTAACATGGATGGACCTGAGATTATCATACTAAGTGAAGTAAGCCAGACAGAGAAAGACAAATAGATGATATCATTTATATGGGGAATCTAAAAAAAGATACAAATGAATTTACTTACAAAACAGAAATAGACTCACAGACATAGAAAACAAACTTATGTTTACCAAGGGGGAAAGGAGGGGGTGGGAGGGATAAATTAGGAGTTTGGAATTAACAGACACACACCACTATATATATAATAGATAAGCAACAAGGACTTACTATATAGCACAGGGAACTATATTCAATATCTTGTAATAACCTATAATGGAAAAGAATCTGAAAAAGACAGATATAGGTCTGAATCACTTTGCTGTACACCTGAGACTAATGCAACATTGTAAATCAACTATATTTCAATCAAAGTGTTTTTCATTAAAAAAACATTTTAAATAAGAAAAATTTGTCCTGAGACGTGAGGAATGGGTAGAAGCTGGAAAATGTGAGAATTTAAATGAGGAACCCAGTGTAAGTAAATATGCACAGGAAAGACTAGTCGTGGTTTCTTCAGGGGGCAGTGAAGAGACAGCTTTGTCTGTAGCAGAGGATTTGTGTAAAGGAGTAGTGAGATATGATTTCGAAAAAGCTGATTGGGGCTAGCCTGTATAGGGCCTTATCTGCCAGGCTAAGGAGATCGGACTTTATCCCTTAGGCAGCGGGGAGTCAAAATACCATGGTTTTTAGCACCTTATCTGTGAGACAGATATTAGACTACAGACTAATTGTATCTCTATATATGTATCATATCACAGAGCACCAAGGGCTGGTATTCAGTGCTGCAGTATAAGTAAGATCTTGAATCAAAAAGCAGAAGGGATGTTACTATAAGAAAAGGAATGAAAAGAAAGTGTCATTAATATTCATAGCCTGTCACAGTTGCACTTCATTTCTTTGCTCTATTCTTAATCCACTTTAAATATTTTTAGCCTTAACTACACTTCGTAAAGGATTCTAGTGAAAAGTTAGGACTTGTGCACTTGGTATCCAATTTTCCGACAAGATATGAATCCTCTTTAAATGGGTCGCTTAAGAGGGAATGGTGCTTTTAAATTGTCTTAGCAGGATGACTAGTAGCAAATTGAGGGCAAATTAGGTGAATCGCTATTATAAAAAATCCAATCTCTCCATACTGTAGCACACATTTCCTTTTCAAGATCAGTGAGGCGTTAGGGACTCGAGCAGAAGTGCCTGGTGTTTTGATGGGGAGCCCACTCAGTGATTTGGCGTCCCAGTAAGCAGAGTGAGGCTGTGTGTACACAATGCTGATTTCTCTGTTTTATACAAATAGAACTTTGACTGAATAGCCAAGTATCTCTGGATATTTCCATAAGTTTAATACCAAGTAGGCAGCATTCTTGCTGAGTGGTTTTGTTTGTTTTAGGTAGATGCTTGGCATCCTGTAGACAAAATTTCATTCACAATGAGAAAACTTTCTATTGATAAGTTTCTCGTGGAATTTTGTGTGTGTGTGTGTGTGTGTGAACTTTGAATCTTGGTAGAAATATACCATTGTTAAGGAACTGCTGAAAATTCACTTTTGCTCCCTCTCATTCCATCCCATTCTCTTTAAAATGCAGCTGTCTATTAAACAGGCAATGACATATTCAAAAGGAAAGGCACATGCATAGCCGAGAACAACCCATCTTGTGGTCGGCTCACTAGGTTTATACCATTGTAGAAAAGAGCCTACTTCCTCCCTGTCTGATTTGGAAAGCACAGCATTTGGGGCTGTACTCCAGAAGCTGACAGACTGTCCACATTATATTCACAACAAGTTTTTACCTCCTTGGAAAACATACACAATGAAGCCCTAGATGGGGGTTCTTAGAAGTTCCCAATTCTGTGACTATTATCACCTTGTGCCTTCTACTTCAAGCATGCAGGCTGTTCCTCTTTGCCTATGCAAATCCCATCCGTCATATAAGGTCCAGCTAGGATGTCCCCTTCTTTGGGAAGCTTTTAGTGACTAAACCAAAGGGAAGAGATGTCATCTTCCTCTGAACCGGCACCTTGTTAACAGACACTCCCATGGCACTTAACACGTATAGCCTATACCAGAGTAATTTGGTTATGTTTTATCTGTCTTACAGGATAAATTCCCAAAGGACAGACTGTCTCATATATCTTTATATTCGCCCCAGAACCGACACAATGCCAAGCACATAACAGGCACCCCAGGAAATATTAATGGAATCAATTCATGCATGATATGTATTTAACTATAGACTTTTAAGGAGGGAAATGACATCATCAGGGTGTTAGGCCAGGCGGCACTTGGATAAACAATTTTATTAATCAGCTCAGGGCTTCTGTACTGAGTTCTACCACGAATAAGGTTGAGGATATATAGCTGAATTGAAGGGTCAATCTTGCTTTGGAAGAGCAAGGGAAACCTGACTCTGTGGAAGAAAAATTTGCTATAATTCAGTAAATATTTATTGATCCAACTTTCATGTCAGGTACTATGTTAGTATTGGGAATAGAGAGGTCAATAAGAGAAAATTTCAATCTTTTATTGAAATAGAGTTGACATACAATATTATATTCATTTCAGGTGTGCTACACAATGATTTGACATTTGCATACATTATGAAATGATCACCATGATAAGTCTAGTAACCATCTGCCCCTATACAAAGTTATTATAATATTATTGACCATATTCCTTATGCTGTATATTACCTCCCTGTGGCTTATTTATTTTACAACTGGAGGTTTGTACCTCTTAATCCCCTTCACCTATCTCCCCGCCCCCCGCCCCGCATTCCTGTCTTTAAGATGCTCCTAGCCTACTAATGTGGAATTAGGTGAGGTGAAAAGTATCAGGTAAGAAACAGAAGGGAAAGCCATTCTAGATTACTGATATCAGTTAGACCTTGGGGACAGCTAACACAAGAGCAGATTCTGGAAGGCCCATTTTCCCACCTTCTTGGCTTCTTTTGATAATTCCAAATGCACACTAAAGCAGAGCAGGAAATGTCAACCAGCTATCATAAGGTGATACACGTATTGGCTTTCTTGTCAGAAAAGTCACATTTTTTCACCTGCTATGCCTTGGTACCTCTCCCTACATAAGGTGTAATGTCAAGAATGTGGCTAATACTCTCAAAAAATAGAGAAGGCGTCCTTATGACAGAAAAAGGCCAAAGAGAATGATACCTAGAGCTTATTTCTATTCTTGGCTTTGAAAGCTTCCCTTGAGCTACACATACACACAACCTGGGCCACAGGGCTTCACATGCACAAACACATACACACCTCACATTTACATATACTCTGATACACACACAGGCACAGACACACACACTGACAAACACATATGTTTGCACACTGGAACGTCTTGAACCCAGCCACTGGCTCCTGCTGCTTTCTTCTATGGAGCTGGGTTATTGTATGAGGTGAAGTTCAATGGCTCACCTCCCAACCCCCCAACACCACACCCCCTCCCCTGGCCCCCCATGGGCACCTTTGCTTCAAGATTTAGAAGTGTCAGTTCTCCCTTGGAACCTCCTTCCTGGGGTCTCAACACCCGTCCCAAGGAAGGCCACACATCGCAACTTATTCCCTTCACCTCTTTAACATTGAGTGAGTTCCCTTTCCTGGAGAGGTTTTTTTTTTTTTTTTTTTTTTTTAAATCATGGAGAAATGTTTAAAGGGAACACAAGGACAAATAGATGCACTGACACTGGTTTGTGAATATGCAGATCTCTGTTCTTTTTATGCTCCATAGAGAACTGAGCCTCAGGTCTCAGATTGGTTCAGGTTTTGAGTTTTGGCTTCCTAGTTTTTGTCAAATGGCAATGATTGCATAGCAAACTCACTGACAGCCTCATATCCCTTACTTTAGGGAGCCTTCAGTATGACTATCGGGACCATTTACCTGGGAGCCAATTCTCTAGTTTGGATACTTTTAACTATCAATGAGAGTCACAAAACCCCTTTCACATGCCCAGGATTTACTGCATGTGAGACTGGGGAACTGGAAGTGTTCTATGAGAATCAATAATACAATTTAGATGCTTGCTGTATTTCAAATTAAATGGAACAATATTAATTCAAACCATAAACAGCACTAAAGAAACTCAAATGTCACAGTTTTTGAAAGGAGACATGCATCGAACAGATTTCCCCCTCATCCCATACCAAGCAGCACTTTAGCTATTTTTAATTAGAACTAGCTAAATATAACTCTTATCTTTATAGATGAGGGATGTGTTTGACATTTTGCTAAACCTTTCTTTAAAATACAAGGCTTATTAATAAGTGATGTTAATTGCTGGAAAAGAAGAAATTAAATGCTGAGACTTTGAGCTGACCTAGTTTCAAGGTCTAAGTCAAAGTGAAAGTTAATGGAAAGCCACCAGAATCGGAAAAACACGGGGTTTGTCACTGTCTTGGTAATAGCCTGAGATGAGAATGAGAGAATGGAGGCGTCATCATGACAGGAGGTTTTTGAGAAGTAATTATAGAACGAAAATAGCAATAAAGAATCTCGGTAAAGAAAATCAATCAGAGTTATATGAAGATCACCAAAGATGTCACACTGGTAACATTGAGTTTTAGTCCCGTGGCACCCACAATGGGCAGCTCGCCTCATCTGAGTGGTCAGGACAGAAATAGGTTGTGTTACCACATCTCTGATGGGTCTGTCTGCCTGCCCTCTGTTTCCCTGCTGTGAATCCAAATGCTGGCTATGAACGCTCAGCTTGGCCTGATGATGAGGAGACGACGATTATGGTTGACCTGAGTGATCAAGTCACGGGATATTTACAGCTTTGGCAGTGAGTGAAATGCAAAGACTGCTGAGGTGTCATTGGGGGTGGCAGGTGGGTTGTGTGAGGAGGAAGAGTGATAATTTTCTAAACCAATCTCCTAAACATTTTACGAAATACTGATCTCCATTCAAATTTTAAGCCATGCCTTATGATAAGCCTTTTTTCTCTTTACTTTTTTTTTCCTTCCAGAAGGAAAAATAAGTGCTTAAGAACAGTGCTTTTGGATAAAATTTAATTTTTCACTTTGATTCTCTGAGGGGTAGAGAGCATGCTTAGAGTATAAAATCTCTCCATGCTATTGGGTATTTTAAAAATGTATTCTTAGAGCATGTACTATAATAATCCTCATCCCCCTTTCTCCCTTTCATTCATCATCCATCCACCTGCCAGAGATTAATGAAACATTTGAAGAAGTTCACTTAGTTTATAACTTTCTTATCCCATAAGTGATACTTGAGTGTTGTAGAAAAATCAGATGATGTAAATAAGCAAAACAAGAAGAAAATAATGATCACCCTTAATGGGTACACAGACGTGACCATTGCATTACACTCTGTTTTTTATGCATATATGTATTTGTCTATGAAAATATAGATGGTCATAAATAATATATATTAATATATAATGTATTAGATATATAAAACAAAAAATAGACTATAATGCCATACACACGACATAATGTGTGTGTGTGTGTGTGTGTGTGTATATACACATATAATGTCTTACAACTTTTTTTTTTAGAGAACATGCTATTTTATAATCTGTTTTATTTAATAACACTCTTTTATTTTAATAATTAGGCTCACATACCCAAATAGTGCAGTTAGGACATTTCTCTTGGCTGCAGATCCTGTTCCCAGACAGATGTTCAGCATGCAATGCCCCAGGACAGGTGTACTAGTTGTTTATAACCAGGGTCTGTTCTGTTCTTTTGAGGTTGAGGCAGATTCTGATTGCACAGTGCCCATGCCATACTGATTGCTAATATTTGACTATTACCCCTGAAGGTTACAGGCAATCTCCAGCTTCTGGAGAATACCACTCTGTGGTTAGAATTAGGCTAGGGGCAGCCTAGCAAAAACCTGCCATGTGCTGGATGTCCATGGGAGATGCGGATGTGTAGATCCCCCTGCCCCATGAAGAGCTTACAGAGTATTTAGGTAGTCACGCTGTACATGTAAGCAAAGGTGACCAACAGTGCTGGTACTCAATATTGGTTAGGTTCATTACCAGATGAATGGTGTGGTCTGCAGAGATATTAGAGTTCAGAAGCCTGCAATAGTTAGAGAAGGCTTCACAGAGGAGATAACATGTGAGATAAGAGGAGAAGGGGGATGCAATTCAAATGAAGGGAATAAGAAAAACGTAGAGTACATTTGGGAAACTGCAAGAAGCTTAGTTTTGCTTTTAGAGTCATCCTGTGTCCTTCCCTTGCTCTGTGAGGGTTTTGACCCTGGCCAAATAGATTTTCTGGGCTTCCTTGCCAAACGGCTTCTGGTTGGATTTGACCCATAGGAGATGCTAGTCAGACACTGGTGGGCAAGAGAAGGGGAGAAGCCATGGTCTCCCCCCTCTTCCTCTCCGCTTTCATTTGGGTTTCTGGCAGTTGGCATTGTTTCCTCTGTGGCTCTAGATCTTATTGGGAAGCTCCAGGGTCTCAGCTTCTATTGAGTGGCTCTTCCTCCAAGGTTCCAGCTCCTCTCTGGTGTTCCTGGCTCCTGGTTCCCAGGCCCTGGTAATGTTATCTCCTGCCTTGTCCCTCAGCCGTAAGGGCGGTAGCAGCTTCTTACAGTTAGTAAGGTCTAGGTTGCTTCATCTTTCCCCCATTGCTCTTCCTGTTCTTCTCACACGGTTGTAACTTGTTTCCTGTATTAAATGACCTCTATGGAGCTAGCTGGTGTGGGTTCTCTTTCCCTGGCTGGATTCCAACTGATGCAGTCTAGAACAGGAAGTGGAAAAGATGAGGCTGGAAAGATGGTTAGGGCCAGATTGGTGAATGACTCTGTTTCTTGCCCACGTAGGCAAGCTTGCTATACCATAAGAAGCTCCAAAAAGGTAGAGAAAAATATATTCAGTTGCTAAAAGGTCAGTGTTTGTGTCCTGTAGATTTCATTTTATTGCCCAGATGTCATTTGTAGCAAAAGTGTGGAAGTGACCTGAACTTCTCTTCTTCCTCACTTCACGCACTAATAGACATCTAGAAGAGAGGAGGAAAAGGATGAAAATGGAGTGGAATTCAGCTTCTTGGTGATGAATCCAGTAATGGAGATAGAGTCATACTCCAAGCAATGGGAACACTGACACCTCGGTCTGCCTTGGGAGGTATAGAAGCCTTTTAGGAGGTGGTGATATGTGAACTAAGTCCTAAAAGTAGGCATGTTAGTTTCCTATTGCTTCTGTAACAAATTACTACAAACACAGTGCCTCAAAACAACACAAATTTATTATCTTACACTGACGGAGGTCAGAAGGCTGATACATGTCTCACTGGGCTAAAATCAGCGTGTTGACCTGACTGTGTTCCTTTTGGAGCCTCTAGGAGATGATCATTCCCTGGCCTTTCCCAGCTTCTAGAGCTGCCTTCATTCCTTGGCCCATGGCCCTCTTCTTCCATCTCTCATCTCCCTTATAATGACCCATACGGTTCCATTGGGCTCTATTGGAGAATCCAGGAGAATCTACCCATCCCAAGATGGAGATCACATCTAAAAAGTCCCTTTTGCTAGGTAAGGTAACATTCACAGTTTCTGGGGATTAGGATATCTTTGTCGAGGTGGCATTATTTTGCCTGCCACAGTAGGGTAGAGTTTCATTAGGTAAAGGAAGAAGGGAAAGTATATTCTCATCAGAAGGAGCAGAATGTGCTGGACAGAGGCAAAGGATGATGAAGCACATTCTAGCCCATCAGCAGATAATTATTATCACTGACATTTCTCCAGCAAAAAAGCATGTTTACTATGACCTCAGGAACATGCACAGTACCTCACATCCCTACAGTACAAGCAGAAATAAGCTGTTTAAGCCAAGATACAGGCTATCCTAAAGCTCAGCTGAATATCACCCCTTAGCAAAGTAGACAGGACATTGGACTTGGAGTCTAATGGTCCCCATTAGCTATTTTGGCATTGCCACCTGTCTTAGTCCTTCAGGGCTGCTATAACAAAAATGTCATGGACTGGGTAGTTTATAAACAAGAGAAATTCGTTTTTCACAGTTCTGGAGGCTGGGAAGTCCAAGATCAAGGTGCTGGCAGGTTCAGTGTCTGGTGAGGGCCTGCTTCCTGGTCCATAGACTGATGTCTTCTCACTGTGTCTTCACATGGAGGAAGGGTCACTCTTATAAGGACACTAATCCTATTCATGAGGGCTCCACCCTCAGGACCTAATCACCTCCCAAAGGCCCCACATCCAAAGACCATCACAGTGGGTGTTATGTTTCAATATATGAATTTGGGGGGACACAGATATTCAGCCCATAGCACCACCAAATAGCTATGTAGTTTTGAGAGAGTCACCTTATCCTCTTTTAGCTTTAGTTTCCTTCTCTAAAATGGGGATAGAGGATCCCAACCTCATGGGGCCATTACTATCATTTAGGGACATAATTCTTGTGGAAGCTCCCAAGACACTTCCTAGTACACAGCTCCCACTTATTCAAGAAGCCAAGGACAAATTCACCATTTTTAGAGGCTGAAGAGCCTGTGGTCTAGCAGTCAGTGGCTGATGCACCATGGGTGGGACAGAACTAAGGTTGGAAATACAGAACTGGCAAATGATACTGGAAAATTACCTAGAAAAGACAAAGTAACTGGGAGAAGACTGATTTATAGGTATTTCAGAAAAGAACAGATATGGCAAGTGGGTCAACTGGGACTGTAGTGGGAAGCTGTCTTTTACGGAGCCTTTGTTCAGAGTCTTAAGATATGTAGAAAAGGGCCAGTGTGAATCCCATAGACACTGGAGCCTAAATGCTGGTGACCATTTGCAACCTTAGGCCATCTTTCAGGTGCCCAGTAAATTTATGGACAGGCTTGAAAGGGTCAGCCATTACTCAAAAACATGATCAAGATAATCCAGTCATTATTCAGATTCACAATGCTCAAGCATTACAGCAATTCGATATAAAGGATTCTTAAGAATTATGTTTCCTATCTCCGGTGCCTAATACTGTGTGAAAAGCAGGCAGCAGGCCAGGGCTGGGTGGTGAGTGCATGTAATGGAACTAAGCATTTGTCTGTCCCCTGTTTCTCCACTGATAACAGTCACTAGCATTTAATGAGCGCATGTTACATATCAGGTGATCTCCCCAACAACGTTCTGAGGAAGGCAGTATTAGAATACCCATTTTGTAGGTTAGGAAACTGAGGCTTTGAGAGTTGAAGTGACTTACCCAAATTCACACAGCTAGTAAGGGGCCCAGTTAGAAACTGAACCAAGTTGAACAATGTTCTTAATTGACTACATCATGTGACTAATACACCATACCTAAACCAAAATTTGTCTCTGTCATCGTGGAACTAAATCTTGGTCTTTTCTTGTTTTTTCTCTGTCTGATTCCTGTAGTCTGCTCTTCTCAGGTTAGACTTTCCTTCAGTTGGTTACTCTCTGTTAGTTTCTCTGCTCAGTTCCACCCTGTTTCTCTCCCTAAGCCAACCTATCCTCCAGACAGTGTAGGGATAGTGGAAATGGGATAGACCTGGAAATTAGCTGCATGACCTTGGACTAGAAACTTCTCTAAGCCCTTGTCTCATCCATAAACTGAAGATAATAGAACATAGTCTCTTTTTTTTGAGGATTATATAAAATATGTGCCAGTCTCTAACATTTCGATAATCAATGTAAAAAATCCCTAACATTTTATAAAATATTATTTCCTTTCCATTCACAGACGTCTTCAGGGATTTGTCTCAGGAACCAGCCTAACCAAGTTGGAATTTAAGCTCTGTCACTTGCTTGCTGTGAGACCTAGGGCAAGTTGCTGTGCATCGGTTTCTGAATCTATAAAATTGGAATAATAACAGTGCCGAACACATAGTGTTATTGTGAGATTTAAAAAGATGTAAAGTCTAATATGGCTTGGCCCATAGAAAGTAGCTGTTGTTAGTCTCCATAGGCATCCAGGGTGTATTAAATTCTTAAATATCCCTTACTCCCTTACTATTCCTTATGAAATACTGATGCAGTAACAATAAGTGCTAAGCAAAATTCAGTCTTCTGATCTTAAATTTCCTCAACTATAAGATAGGAATAACTATAGCACCTCCTTCATAGAAATATTTATGAGGATTAAGTGCAGTAAAATATTGAAAGCACTTAGCAGTGCGTGGCATGGTAAATTTTCTATGTGTTGGATGCCATGATTATTCATTTGGTCAACAAATATTTATTGAGCACTTTCTATATACTGTTGCAGGTACTGGGGCTACAGAGTGGTGAACTCTGCTATCATAGAGATTACATTCTAATAGGGAATAGAGATGTAGTGGTGATTGCTATGAAGAAAAATGGAGAAAAGTAGGGTGGTGAGGTAAGTACTCTTTGAGGACCTTGAATGAATATGACATTGCAGTATGTTAATGAAGAGTCAAAGAAAGGACTTGTTTGGCAGATCACAGCATTGGCCATTTGTGCTGGGTGCTGCATTTGAAGCAGAGAACGGCAGATAATCAAAAAGGCTGAAGGGTGCTGACTAGAACTCTGGCAGCCAGCCCCACTGACAATTGACCAAAGTCAGCAGTGAGGCAAATAAAGAGAATGTCCTTTCTCTCTGGAAGTCTGAGGATGTATTGGACTCTGGGTTTTTTTTGCATGTTCTGGACAAACTGGTCCAAATAGTCATGTTTTTTAAACCTCATGAAACTATTTATTACCCTTTATTAGCCTCCAGAATGAGGACTAGATTGCTTCCTAGAGGTTTCATGTGATGTGTGGATCTTTATAGGACCTCATTGATTCTCTGTGTGAAACAGGCTGTTGGTGCTTTCAAAAAATGTAAGTAATAGCTAGCTAACAAACATCCTTACACTGAAACGCTGCCTGACGAGTGGAAGATTTGAAGATAACTGGTCCCCAAGTCTAGTGGTACTTCTCTATTCAACCCTACGAAAGTAGCCTTACTACTAAATGTATCCTGCTTTGGATTCATGTGGAGGCAGTGACTTCTGCCTTCTATTAGAGGGTCTAAATACTTGTAGACTTGCCCATTATGTCAAAGAGATGTCGACAAGACCAGAAATAGTAAGACACTCAAACTTTAAACTAGACTTCCATTTGATAGCCTCTTTGGGATTTTACAGGAGGAAAGTGCTGACAATTAGGGGAGAGTGACAGTGAGAATAAATGAATACCTGGATCACATGCAATAGGCACAACTCAATTGGATGACTCTTACACACCAAGCTTAACGACCATTCAGATAATGGACTTTGAGGGCTAAGGTGTCACTAAAATGCCATCCAACCTACTCCTATCTCAGGTATTTAAAAATCCCCACAGCAGTTTGATAGAACCAGAAAGAAGAGTGACATTGAGTTTGACATTTTAGAAAATTAATTAACAGGGCTGCATTGACATGAAAAGAGCAGTGTGATAAAATTCCACTGGGAGGCGATATTCAGACATACTTGCAGGCAGCTGGGCAATGAAATCTTATCTTGTCAGATAACTGGGCCTCGGTTATTAGGAGCGATTAAGAACTAGGTTTCAAATCTCAGGAGAGGACCTAGAAATAATTCAATTTTTAGTCACAAGGTTTGCCATATTTACTGAATGCCTGTCCCGTGCCAGACGCTGGATGAGACACTTGGGAAATAACTAGCCTTGTCCTGTAGGAACTCTCACGCCAGAGGGAGAGACAGATAAGCAATTTAGTACATTAAGTCCTATGACAGAAGAACAGGGCACTGTGGGAACACACAAGAAGGGAGCTAGAGCAAAACTGGTGGAGGAATGAATGATTAAGCTGAGACCTACTGAGCAAGAATTTCATGAAGGAAAGGATAGGTAAGGGAGATCTGAAAGCCTGGAGGAGTTAGGCTTAATATCTAATCGGTTCCCTGGTGATGGATACAAGTTGAACCATTCTGGGCTAGTGGTTACCTGTATCTGTACTCACAGCTTTTGCTGTACCCAGATGTTATGGCAACAGTTTCTCTTTCTGTGAGTGATCAAACCACTGCTTATACTGAAAATGTCCTGCCCATGCTTTTAATTAAAATTAAATCAATCTCTCTCTGATCAGATATGTATGTGTGGATTTTTTCCCCTCCTCTTTCCATGATTTTGATAATTGAAGAGATTGGGGATATTGTTCTGTAGAGTAACTCACCTTTTGGATTTACCTGTTTTTCCTTGTGGTGTCATTGAACTTATTCCTCTAATCCTTGTAGTTCTGAAAACTGGAATTTAGAACTATACCTTATTGGATTGAGGTTAAACATTTTTCATAGGATTGCTTCATAGATGAGGCTGCGTGTTGCAGATTGCATCCCATTGAGAGCCATATAATGTGTGGTTGACTCCGTATTAGTGAAAGGATCATTGGGTTAATGTGATGATTGGGTTAAGATGATGACTGTCAGCTTGCTCTATTGAAAAGTTAACCTTTTGCCCCTTTTCAGCTAGCAAGTAATCCACGCGGGTGATCCTTGGGCACTATGTAAATATGGAGTTTCCCATCAATCTATCACATAATAGATTTTGTTTTCCTTCAGGGTCCTTGCGCAAATCGATTACTTCTGTGGGGTTTTCATCGCTGCCTATTCTTACTTTTTTTTTTTTTCTTTTTTTTTTTGCGATACGCGGGCCTCTCACTGTTGTGGCCTCTCCCGCTGCGGAGCACAGGCTCCAGACACGCAGGCTCAGCGGCCATGGCTCACGGGCCCAGCCTCTCCGCGGCACGTGGGATCCTCCCGGACCGGGGCATGAACCCACGTCCCCTGCATCGGCAGGCAGACTCTCAACCACTGCGCCACCAGGGAAGCCCTATTCTTACATATTTTGAAGGGAGATAGTGGTTTTGCTGAGATCTTTGCTTGGTTCAGAGGCATATGAACTTGCTATATCAGATTATACATGCATTATACATACATTATACAGTTTTTCCATGTAACTAATCAGCCAACCACATCTCCTCATCACTGTTGATTATACTACATCCAGGGGCAATGGGTAAAGGTACAGTCATTAAGTAATTTAAAATAAGGTGTGAGTCAATTCTTTGGGGGTATGGTTTTCAATAAGAAGTGTTGTTGGGATGGGGGTAGGAGCAGAAAGTCAAAAGTCAGGATTTGCCAGTGCTGGAGGATTACTGAGATAAGGAATGTGGCAAGAGAAACAACATTGAAATGTAGATCAGAACTAGACCAGAGTGAGACTACATGCTGAGTCTGAGAGTGTGGCTAGATCATGGGTCACAAACTCAAGTGCTTACAGAGACTGAGAGGTAAAGGGAGTGAAGCACGCCAGGTGTAAGGAACAAGAAGGCGTGATGAGGCCTATGAAAGGAACGGAGGTCCTCTGTCCTGTCTAAAGGGGGCTTCTACTGTTTAGCAACAGCTAATTGTTGTAATGTGCAGAATGGATCTAGTGTTGCCAGATCTTTTGATATTGCTGGAGAAGCCGGAAGTCTGAATCATAAAGGGAAACAAAACAATATAAAAACGGGAACAACCAATTTGAAGAGTAAATTAAAAATATGTGCAGTGTGGGCTTCCCTGGTGGCACAGTGGTTAAGAATCCTCCTGTCAATGCAGGGGACACGGGTTCGAGCCCTGGTCCGGGAAGAGCCCACATGCCGCGGAGCAACTAAGCCCCTGCGCCACAACTACTGAGCCTGCGCTCTAGAGTCAGCGAGCCACAGCTACTGAGCCCGCGTGCCTAGAGCCCGTGCTCCACAACAAGAGAAGCCACCGTGATGGGAAGCCCGCGCACCACAACGAAGAGCAGCCCCTGCTTGCCGCAGCTAGAGAAAAGCCCACACGCACAGCAACGAAGACCCAACACAGCCGAAAATAAATAAGTAAATTTAAAAAATATATATATATATATATGTACAGTGTAACACATCTGTTCCTGGGCCTCATTTGGCTTATGGGGCATAATTTTGCCAAATTTGATCTGAAAAACCTTAAATTTGTATTTACTAAGGTCAGAAATTGTGTGGATAGGTTGACGGTGTCCACTTTAGGTAGACAAAGGATCCAGAGCTCAGGAACTAGATAGTGCCTGATAACCAGGGATATTTACCAATCAACCCTGATCCTGCTATGGTGCTTTCATATTTGTCTATACAGTCTGTTTCCTAATTTTATTTAAGTTCTCTGAATGTATGCTTGTATCTTGTCTTTTTTCCCACAGCTTCTTGCATGTTACCCTTCATATACCAGGTCCTTGAAAGAGGGATGATGGTGATGAGGACGATGATGATGGTTTCTACCTAGTAAAAAAAAATCAAGGTAAGTTATTCCCTGTTCTTCTTATCATGGATAAGCAAGAATGATGAATGAATTTTCTGCATAGCATAAAATGCTGCAGAGTTCATCTGTGAACTGATTTTGCCATTTAATGTTATTTTCAACAAAGCATTCATAAAATTCATGGCTGCAACTGTTCCATATTATTATGTTCTCTCTTGCAAATTTTCTTAACTAGAAGCCATTCCTCATTTTTATGTTGTAATGTTTGAGAAAGTAATGAATGATTAAGGTAATCAGGAATACATGAAGTTGGGGGAAGACACATACATATATATTTTTAGTCATTTGAAGAGTAGCACTTAAATGATAGTGTACTAACTCTATCATAACATCAGGGAAATTTATATTATATGCCTGATCCAGCTCCATTTTCTGGAAAAATAAGTTCTTAAATATGTCACACCTATCACGTGACTTCCGAATCTAAAGTAGAAATGGGAATTTTTCTTTGTTCCATTTTCTCCCAAGCATTCTCTGATCTCTCTCTAACCAAATACCAATTTAAGGACAGAAGGGCATAAAAAGGGGAGTCTGAATATAGGTGCTAAAGGCAAATTACATATTTTACAACTTTGGCTAGGAATGACTGTTTAAGTGAGTAGCTCATTAACCCAAAGGAGTGAATTTTTAATGGTGGCACTTTGGCAGAAAGATTTTTTTAATTAATAATTCCAATTACTAAATGTCTTCTGTGTGCCCAGCATTGTAATAGCTGGTTTTAGTACCAAGTATCAGATTGTCTCAAATTTTTACTATACCCTGGCAAGGAAAGTAGCATTAGCCCCACTTACAGATGAGGAAACCAAGGCTCGTAGAGTTGAAGTAACTTGTCCAATGACACGTATCTAGTAGATACTGGAGCTGGGATTAGTACCTGGGTCTGCTGCAAATATTCTTGCCTTATACCATATTGCCTCCCACTATTGTTAAATAACAGTCCTGAAGAAAATAGGGACCCTATATCCATGTTACATAGTTATATAGTCCTTAACCTCCAATCAAAATATATATGAATTTTCCCTTGGGAATGGCATGATCTATAACCACAATGCCCTCAGATCCCAGTAGTCTGAAAAAGGAAAAGCAAAAACCTTGCTTTTCATTGACTTTGGTTGGTTGACCAGATGGTTCTCTATTTGTGCTTTTCATGGGAGAGGGGGATTGAAGGGTAGAAGAATTTAACCAGTGTCCTGGATCAAGAGGGATCTGGTTCCCCTCCAGCTCACAGGTACATGTAAAATAAGGTAGTCAGAGAAGGACAAATACTGCATGGTTTGACTTATGTGAGGTATCTAAAGTAGTTGAACTCAGAAGCAGAGAGTAGAATGGCAGTTGCCAGGGGCTGGGGGAGGGGGAAACAGGGACTTGCCATTGAACAGGTTAAGCAAGATGAATAAGGTCTAGAGATCTTCTGTACAAACATGGTGCCTATAATTAACAGTACTTTATTGTACACATAAAAATTGGTTAAGAGGGTAAATCTCATGTTAAGTGTTCTTACCACAATAAAATAAAAATTAAAATATTAGCATTATGCCGAGTGACAGATGCCAGGCACAGAAAAGAGCACACTGTACAGTTTCATTTATATGAAGTTCTAAAACAAGGAAAACTAATTTGGGGTGATAACAGATCAATGGTTGTCTTGTGGGGGAGGGGTGACTGGGTTGGAGCACCCTGGAACTTTTGAGCATGGTGGCAATGTTCTACGTTTTGATAGGGGTGTTAGTTACACAGTTGTATGCATTTGTCAAAGATGATATAACTTTATATTTAAGATTAATACATTTCACCATCTGTAGATTATACCCTGATAAAATATTAAAAACAGTCATTTAGAGGGCAAAACTAATAGCTTAGTGTGAATTAATTTAATCATATAAATCACCTAAGGCTAAAACAACTTTTTATCCCCAGAAAAATCTCTTTTACAGCAGACCTGACAGATGATTTCCAGAGTCATCTTGGGTATTTCAAGAGTTCGGGAAGTCATTATAAGGTGTATGTGTACTATAAAGTTGGTAACTCTCGTGTTTTCAATTTAATTTAAAATACTTGTAAGTCAAATAAAATAGTAACTAACATTTACTGAGTGTGTGACAAGTTCTAAGGGCATAGATGAGTTTTGTCTGTTTTTGTATCTTTTATAAAATATGCAATCATATTGGAATGGGAAAATTAAAACTGTCTTTTAGAAAACTCTAAAGAATCTACCAAAAAGTACTAGAACTAATAATTGAGTTTAGTGAGTTCACAGGCTTTAAGCTCAAAACACAAAAATTAATTGTACAAAACAGACAAAACCCATTCATGCTGTTGGAAGAGTAACTGACACTTTTCAAAATATATGCCTTTTATTTCTTTTTTTTTGTTTTTGGCCTATTGCACTTGCTCGGCCATCAGATACAATGTTGAATAAAGTGTAAGTATGCACAGCCTTATGTTCTGACCTTGGGGGAAAGCATTCAGTCTTTCACTGTTAAGTACTGATGTTAGCTGTGGGTTTTTTGTAGATGCCCTTTTTAATGAGAATTTACATCACGAATGGGCATTGAATTTCTGACAAATACTTTTTCTGCATCTATTGAGATGATCATGTGGTTTTTCTTCTTTAGTTTGTTCATATGGTGATTTATATTGATCGATATACAAACATTGAACCAGCCTTGCAATCTTGAGATAAGACTCACTTGGTCATGATGCATTATACTTTTTATATAATATATTGCTGGATTCAATTTTCTATGAATTTATTTGAAGACTTTTTCTATGTTCATGATGGATATTGGTGAATAGATTACTTTTTTGTAATATTTTAGTCTAGTTCTAGTACAAGGGTAATATGGGCCTCATAGAATGAGTTGAAGGTGTTCCTCTATACTCTGGAAGTATTTGTTTAAGCTTGGTATTACTTAACATTTTAAATGTTTCATAGCACCTACCAGAGAAGAGATTTGGGCTTGAAGTTTTCTTTGTGTGAAGGTTTTCAATTATGAATTCAATTTCTTTACTAGTTATGAAGTTATTCAGATTTTCTGTTTAAATGTGTCACTTTTCATAACTGGTATCATTCATGGAATGTGTCCATTTCATCTGATTGTTGAATTTATTGGCATAAAATTATCGTTAATATTGCCTAATTACCCTGTTAATATCTCTAAGATGTTAGTAATATTCTCTCTTTTCTTCTTATGTTATAATCCTTTTCTTGTTCTTGATTCATTTGAAGTTTGTGTTTAAGTTTTGCTAGTGTGAGTCAAAAGACTATCTTTTATTTTATGTCTACTTTAGTGCTATTACCAAGGTGTGACCTTCTTGGGTCTCTATTGAATACCCTTGGTGCTCAAAAAGGTCTCTACAATCTAGCTCAGAGCTCAGCAGCGAATAAACTATGGGTCAAATCCAGCTTGTGGATTGTTTTGGAATAGTGTGGGAGCTAAGAATTATATTTCCCTTTTTAAAACATAGTTTAAAAGAAAAAGAAGATTATGTTACAGACATCATATGTGACCCACAAAGCCTAAAATGTTTACTATCCCGTCCTTTAATGAAAGTGTTGGCTGACCCCTGCTAGCTGATGAGAACTAGAATATTTTCTAAACATGTGTGAGCAGGGAATTGTTCAGTTTACATCTCCCCTCCGGTTGATTTTTGCCTGGCCTCACAGAGTGTCACCCTAGGCATGAACAACTTCCTAGCCAGCCAAAAACATCATGGGACCTCTTGGACCCACCTTATTTTTCCTTCTTCTCAAGGATTTCGAATCTGCACTGTGTATTGTCCCATGTATGAAAATAGATGTTTCACATTTTTGTCCAGTTTTCTAGAGTTTTTAAAAGCAGGAGGATAAGTCCAGTAATGGTTCCTCTATCATAAGCAGAAGTAAAAGATCTCACCACACTAAATAAAGTTTTGATTTATTTTATCAATTATTTCTCTATATTTGTAGTGGAAGAGAAGCTTTTCAATTTGGATTGGTTTGCAAAATTGCTAGATAATTTCTAGTTCTGGAAGATGGTTTTTTTTTTGATGACAACAACAAAAATTTCTTGAGAATTGTGGTATGTCAGTCTGTTGTATTATTTAAATTTCATAGCAATACTCTGAGGTTCAGAGAAGTCATGTTTTCCAAAGACTCATGGTTTTTGCATAGCAGAACTAGAATTTGAATCTAGGTTTGTTTGACTCCCAAGCCTCAGTTCTTAGGCACTTCTTTTTTTTTTTCTTATTGAAGTATAGTTGATTTATAATGTCATGTTAGTTTTAGGTGTACAGCATAGTAATTCAGTTATATACATGTATATTCTTTTTCAGATCCTTTTCCCTTATAGGTTATTATAAAATATTGAGTATAGTTCCCTGTGCTATACAGTAGGACCTTGTTGGTTATCTACTTTATATATGGTAGTGTGTATATTTCAATCCCAATCTCCCAATTTATCCATCCCTCCCCTTTCCCTTTTGGTGACCATAAGTTTATTTTCTATGTCTGTGGATCTATTTCTGTTTTGTACATAAGTTCTTTTGTATCCTTTTTTTTTTTAAGATTCCACGTATAAGCAATATCATAT
Organism: Hyperoodon ampullatus; assembly: GCF_949752795.1. Taxonomy (NCBI): domain Eukaryota; kingdom Metazoa; phylum Chordata; class Mammalia; order Artiodactyla; family Ziphiidae; genus Hyperoodon; species Hyperoodon ampullatus. The sequence goes on along the minus strand of NC_136913.1, from coordinate 101,576,465 downwards.
GATATTTGTCTTTCTCTGTCTGGCTTATTTCACTTAGTATGATAATCTCTAGGTCTGTCCATGTTGCTGCAAATGGCATTATTTCATTCTTTTTTAATGGCTGAGTAGTATTCCATTGTGTGTATATACCACATCTCCTTTATCCATTCATCTGTCGATGGACATTTAGGTTCCTTCCATGTCTTGGCTATTGAAAATAGTGCTGCTATGAGCATTGGGGTGCATGTATCTTTTCAAATTAGAGTTTTCTCTGGATATATGCCCACGAATGGGATGGCAGGATCATATAGTAACTCTATCTTTAGTTTTCTAAGGAACCTCCATACTGTTCTCCCTAGTGGCTGTACCAATTTACATTCCCACCAGCAGTGCAAGAGGGTTCCCTTTTCTCCACACCCTCTGCAGCATTTATTATTTGTAGACTTTTTGCTGATGGCCATTCTGACCGGAGTGAGGTGATAACCTCATTGTAGTTTTGATTTGCATTTCTCTAATAATTAGCGATGTTGAACATTTCTTTCATGTTATTCAGTTCTTAACAACTATAATCAACTGTTTTCACGTAGCACATTGCAGAACTGCTGTGCAAAGGGGAAAATACGATAACAAGAAGAAAAGACAGTAAAGCAAGTGAATGCCACCCCCACTGCTACCTATGTCCTCATTCTGTTACAAATTTGCCATCCTTATTAATATGGCTATGGCTTCTTTTCAGCCTGTATTCTAAAAGAGAATGAATATCATTATAGAAAAATCAAATTCTGCACTGACAAAACTTTGTTGGGGCCCATCAACCTTCAATACCCGGTGATTCTCCCAATTTGTATTGGCCACTCGAGTGTTATCCCAGAACAGCGAGGACAATTATCATTCTTCTTTAGCAGTCTAAGTGTGCATTGGCTTAGGCACTGAGCCTCCTTCTGGGCCAAAGTGTTTTTGTGAAACAGCCATCGATCTTTAGTTTTTAGAATGCAGCAGACAGTACTCAAAAGGCTTTCTTTCATTTCTAGGGTATTAATTCAAGTGTTTTATGATCATAACTTTTCCTATATGCAGGCAGCTTCATTCTCAGATTCTTTTAGGAACATGGAAAGGCATCACTAAAATGTATGCTTGTTTTAGGCCCTGAAATTCTCACTTCCATCATTGCTTTGGTTTATGAGTGTAAACTCTGATGAAATGCAGCCTGGTCACATTAACTATTCAGCATATAAAAGCTTATCCTATTAACTAAGATGATTTAGGAAGTGAGTGGAGGGGCAAGGTTGGGGCAGAAGACAGTATCGCTGGAGTTCTACGGTTTATTAGGAGATAGCTGTGGTGGGCATATCCTGGCAACAGTGTGTGGGCACAGGGATTGAATGGTTCTCTATTGATGGTAGATACAGAAGTTTCTTGGGATTTTCTGAGTGAGAGACAATATATATGATAATGTTTAAGAGATGAGCTTTGCAATCAGGCAGACCTGATTTGAGTTCCAGCATTTCCATTTGCTAGGTGCAGCTGCTGTGAGCTTTGACAGCGCTCACAAGCCATCTGAATATTGCCGCATAAATTGCAATATATTTCTGATTGCCCAACCTAGGAAAAAATAGTGGTGCTGCATCAATGAAGAACAGAAATTGGGAACAAATGGGTTGGGGTATAGGCCAGTTGTAAAGGGACACACATTCTGAGTCAAGAAATATATGGTGGGAACAGGCTATGTTTAAACTAGCTGTGGGTACCCACTGGATGTAGTCAAAATAAGCTGTGGAGGGGCATTTTATGTTTGCAGATCCTTAGATCAGAAATTAGGTTATGATCAGGGGCAAGAAGCAGAGCAGGATAACTAGAAGGCAGGCTTTGACGGAAGCTGCTCATTCCAGTCAGGGACCAAGGTGAATGAGGCCCTTCCTTTTTAAGCTGGCCTAGATGGTCCTCACCAGCTCAGACGCAGAAGCAGATCTTATTCTGAAAGGTCAGAGGCTACATCCTCGTCTACCTAGCATCCTCCTACGTTATCGCCTAAGGGCAGTGCCACATTCTCTGGTGGACTTTGTATGCTTTTTCTGTGGTTAGGATGTGAGTTCTTACAAGTGAATTTCTTACTCTGGTCTTAACAAATTTGTGTCTTTGGGTGCCCCAGGGAAGAACAACAATTATTGGATTATGCTTTTGTTACACATCAAATGAATAAGCTGTGGTTTTTTTCTTTAATTAATTATGGTTTGACATCTTATGGAGAACATTAATGAATAAAAATGGTATTTTTCATTGCAAAAATATCAGAATGTCACATTCTTGTATTGAGTGCCAGGGACTAAGCATAAGGAAATGCAAGTATTAGCAGAATGATAAGTAATACTATGTTAGTTTCCTATTGCTGCAGTAACAAATTGCCACATGCTTAGTGGCTTAAGACAACACAAATGTATTATTTTACGTTTCTAGAAGTCAGGAGAGCGACGTGTCTCACTGGGCTAAAATCAAGGTGTGGGTAGGGCTGCTTTCCTCCTGAAGGATTACGGGAGAATTTATGCCTTGCTTTTCCCAGCTTCTAAAGGCTTCCAGCATTCCTTGGCTTATTGCCCTCTTCCTGCAATCACATCCCTCTGACCTCTGCTATGATCACACCTCCTTCTCTGACTCTCCTGCTTCCCTCCTCTTATAAGGACTCCTGTGCTCACACTGGACCCATCCAGATCATTTAGGATAATCTCCACATCTCCACATCCTCAAAGTAATCACATCTTCAATGTCCCTTTTGCTATATCAGGTAACATTCACAAGTTCTGGTTATTAGGACATAGGTATCTTGGGGATGGTCATTACTCTGCTTGCCACAAAGAAATTTAGCAATTGTTTTTTCCTGTTACTGTAGGCACACTCTAAAAAGTTGTTTATCAAGCAGATATTTGAAAACTGAACTACATATTGCTATTTACTTTCATTATGAATTCAGAAACATGTTCTCATAAGGAGAAAACAAAATATACACACACACACACATATGTATCTACACACACACACACACACACACACACATATACATATAACTTAAAGACATAGTAGAAAAAACTCCTGGGAATCCTAATAGTTCCTCCACAGACATCCTTCCCTTGTCACTGCAATGCATGTGCATTCAGTGTTTCCATTTAAATCCTACACAGGCCATCGATCAAACAGCCTTTTACCCTCCTTGATCTTTTACCTTCCTTTCAAAAAGCACATGCATATTACGATCTATCACCCAGTTATATTCCACTGCAACTTGTGATGCTAGCATTTCAGGTATTTGCAGGAACTCTAAATAATATCAGGATACTTTTTTTTTTTTTTTTTTTTTTTTTTTGCGATACGCGGGCTTCTCACCGCTGTGGCCTCTCCCGTTGCGGAGCACAGGCTCCGGACACGCAGGCTCAGCGGCCATGGCTCACGGGCCCAGCCGCTCCACGGCATGTGGGATCTTCCCAGACCGGGGCACGAACCTGTGTCCCCTGCATCGGCAGGCGGACTCTCAACCACTGCGCCACCAGGGAAGCCCCAGGATACTTTTAATGACAAGATAAATAGACATTCATTTGTCCAAGACAGTGAAGATGTTATTTTATCATCAAGTATATTTGACCAGCTACCAATTAATGTTTATGGATCCTAGTGAAGAACTGATTGCCAGAAGGGTTTATTGGAGAAGAAAACATTAAAACAGAGTCTCCTTAGCTAATAAGGGATCTGTGGTGCCATTAGGCCAAAGCTTCTGTGCTGAAGGGGTCTAGAACATGCCACAGCAGCAAAGGCATCGTTTGGAGCTGAAGACATTTGAGAATCCACAGCAGCAGGAAGAGGCTTTCTCTAAACTCTCTTTATCTTCCTGAAAGCAAAGCGTCCCCAAAGAATTCAGTTGTCCTAAATCCCCTCCCTGGGAGTTTCACAACCACAGACATTGACGCTGATCACTAAAGAGAAGATAAGTTAGCACCTGGATAAGAAATCGCCTAAATAGACATTGTCCTAAAACTATCACATTTCCTACCTATCCTCCTAGAGGCCCATTTATTTTTCCTAAAAGTCTTTTGTTCTCCCAGAAGTTCTCCCCCTCTACCCTTCTCCATCCCCTTTTAAGATGGTATATCATACCCCAATTCTAAGTGTCTTCTTGAGTCACATGTCTTTGGGAGCTCAACATGCATACATACATAATTAAATCTTTTTTTTTTCACTTACTAATCTATCTTTCGTCAGTTTAATTCACAGGCCTCCCAATTACTGAACACCAGAGAAGAAAGGAGGAGGTTTTTCTCCCTGACAGTGCCTGGACGTGTGCATGGCAATAGACATAGTCCATGTGATTCAAATCACATTTTCAGTGTAATAAAAGGGGAAATAAGAACCTGAATATTTTATTCTGGCTCCTTAAGAGTGAACATGAGAGATATACTCATTTTACCTTCATTATTAAGGATCTATGACAAGATACATAAGTGTGACGGTGTGGACAGATGCTCTTTGTCAGAGGGTATAGTCACTTTGAGTGTCAGTGTTGCCATAGCTGGGCAATGGACCATTTGAAATCTCAGGCTTTAGGATACAACTCTTTGGCCTACAGCCTGAGCTCTGTGTGTCCCTAACTTTATATCTACCAGAAGTTATACATAATCTAGTTAGTTAATCATCATCCAATTTGGGTTATCCCTGTTGGGCAGAGTTTCAAATAAGCCACAGCTATTTGGCCTTCCCTGTGTCCAAGCCATATATAGTTGCCTATGACGTTGGAACCAATTACTAATTGGAACCAGCTACTTGGAACCAATTACTAATTGTCATTCTAGACAGGGCCTATGAGTGCAGGGGAGCAAAACTTGCCACCCCAAAATATCTTTTTGGCATGCTGATTATTTTGAGCTGAAAAGCCCAAAAGATTCAAGGCCCAAAAGATTCAGGAAGAACCTTTGACCTTCCCTCAAACTGCCTAAAAGAATGTAGACTGAGGACCTGTTCCAGGAAGGGTTATCACCATAGATAACTATAATATGAACTAGGTGTGTAGACAGGGGGGAACCTAGCAAAGTCTGTTAAAATTCCTCTCTGTGTCCCATTGTCTCTGCCTGGCCCAGCATACATTTGTTGATCAAACGTTTGCTTTTCCATCTCCCTGTGAATTGGCTTCCTCCCCTTTCAAATCCCAAACTCCAACCCGCAACATCTTCTTTTGTCTTTAGCTGAAAAAAAATTGTTTTTAATTTAATTTTTTAACATCTTTATTGGAGTATAATTGCTTTACAATGGTGTGTTAGTTTCTGCTTTATAACAAAGTGAATCAGCCATACATGCACATATATCCCCATATCTCCTCCTTCTTGCGTCTCCCTCCCACCCTCCCTATCCCACCCATCCAGGTGATCACAAAACACCGAGCTGATCTCCCTGTGCTATTCGGCTGCTTCCCACTAGCTATCTATTTTACATTTGGTAGTGTATATATGTCCATGCCACTCTCTCACTTTGTCCCAGCTTACCCCTCCCCCTCCCCGTGTCCTCAAGTCCATTCTCTACATCTCTGTCTTCACTCCTGTCCTGCCCCTAGGTGCCTCATAACCACTTTTTTTTTAAGATTCCATATATATGTGTCAGCATGCAGTATTTGTTTTTCTCTTTCTGACTTACTTCACTCTGTATGACAGACTCTGTGTCCATCCACCTCACTACAAATAATTCAATTTAGTTTCTTCTTATGGCTGAGTAATATTCCATTGTATATATGTGCCACATCTTCTTTATCCATTCATCTGTTGATGGACACTTAGGTTGCTTCCATGTCCTGGCTATTGTAAATAGAGCTGCAGTGAACATTGTGGTCCATGACTCTTTTTGAATTACGGTTTTCTCAGGGTATATGCCCAGTAGTGGGATTGCTGGGTCGTATGGTAGTTCTATTTTTAGTTTTTTAAGGAACCTCCATACTGTTCTCCATAGTGGCTGTATCAATTTACATTCCCACCAGCAGTGCAAGAGGGTTCCCTTTTCTCCACACCCTCTCCAGCATTTATTCCTTGTAAATTTTTAATGATGGCCATTCTGCCTGGTGTGAGGTGATACCTCATTGTAGTTTTGATTTGCATTTCTCTAATGATTAGTGATGTTGAGCATTCTTTCATGTGTTTGTTGGCAATCTGCATATCTTCTTTGGACAAATGTCTATTTAGGTCTTCTTCCCATTTTTGGATTGGGTAAGGTCAGACACTATAAAACTCTTAGAGGAAAACATAGGCAGAACACTCAATGACATAAATCACAGCAAGATCCTTTTTGATCCACCTCCTAGAGAAATGGAAATAAAAACAAAAATAAACAAATGGGACCTAATGAAACTTAAAAGCTTTTGCACAGCAAAGGGAACCATAAACAAGACCAAAAGGCAGCCCTCAGAATGGGAGAAGATATTTGCAAATGAAGCAACTGACAAAGGGTTAATCTCCAAAATTTACAAGCAGCTCATGCAGTTCAATATCAAAAAACAAACAACCCAATCCAAAAATGAAAATGATTTTAAGATGGCAGTTTCAGCCATTTTGGTGAGTTTCTCATTTCTCCTGGGTCTCTCCCAAGTAAGTATACATGTTAAGCTTTTGTGTGATTTTCTCCTGTTAATCTGTCTCGTGTCAATTTAATTCTTAGACCTCCCAGAAGAACCTAGATGGGTAGAGGAAAATTTTCCTCCCCAACATGAGCCATGGCAACTTTATGCAGAAAGAACTCTCTCAGTCTGCTTTACTCAGAATGGGGCTAGAGCCCTGGCAGGAAATTAATTAAAGCTTCCGGAACTGCTTTTTATTTTGCTGAGTATCCTCAAGATGACTTAGGGCCGATTCAATTAGTATTAATTGAAAATTTACAATGGTACCATGCTGGGCCCTTGGTTACAATGTTCTCATGGACTCTAGTCTGTACTCATCTAGTCTGTGTATTCACAGATTACTGAATGCCAGGTGAAAATAGCATATTCTGATACTTCTCAGCTTTGTGATCTTTGGCAAATCCATTTTCTTCTCTGAGCCTTCATCCTTCATTGCTTAAATGTAGCCCCAGTGTGTGAAAGGGCTTATGAATTATAAAACAGCATGCAAATATATACTGTTAATAATCTCCTGGACTCCCTTAACTGTTAACACCATGTGTAGAGGATGCAAAGGTTCAACCATGCTGCAGCTGATAAGGTATATTTGACCTAATTATGGTTAACTGTAAGAAATTTCATTTTATGTTTGCCAGTTTATTTTGTGTGAGCAGCTTCAGCATAGAGGAATTGTACACAGACACAGATTCAACGTTCAGAAGAGTTCCTGTACATAAAAGTAAGTATACAGGGTTATGTGAAAATCATGAACATGAATAGTTTTCAAGTGTTTTTAGGGACATTGTTTGAAATTCTTTGTGGATAGCACCTTTAAATACTGGATGATGTCCAAAGGGAGTGGACTTGAATGAGCGAATTAGAAACAACAATGAAAACTGGGGGGAGGGGAAAACAAAAGTAGAAAGACAGGATTTTTTTTTTTTTTTTTTTTTTTTTTTGCGGTACACGGACCTCTCACTGTTGTGGCCTCTCCCGCTGTGGAGCACAGGCTCCGGACGCGCAGGCTCAGCGGCCATGGCTCACGGGCACAGCCGCTCCGTGGCATGTGGGATCTTCGCGGACCGGGGCACGAACCAGAGTCCCCTGCATTGGCAGGCGGATTCTCAACCACTGCACCACCAGGGAAGCCTGAAAGGGCAGGCTTTTGTATACTCTTTAAAAGGTGATTCAGAGCTGCTGGAGAAACAATTAACAGGCAAATCTTAGTAGTGTGGAGCCCCACAGAGGAAGGAGAAAGCTGTGTGGGTTAAGAAAACACTATTCTCTTCAGGTCCTTCACTCGCAAGGTAACTGAAAAAGATTTTAAATAAGTAATTAAGACCTGTCCTGCTTTAACTCCTTTTAAGAACAATGTAGGAGTCTAAATAAATAAATGTAAAATGAATACCTGTACTCAAAATAGTAGCTGAGAAGAAAATGGTACCATGAGATCAGAAAATTTGAAAGGGCTTGAGACAGCCTGTAGGTGGGAAAAAGATAAGCCAACATTACATTAGGTTAGTCATAAGTACTGTACTTGAGTGTTCCTTTCCTTTCTGACTTTTGCTTTACTGTAGATATTTTGCAATGTATAAGTTAAAGTCAGTTCAGCAGTATATGTGCCATTGTCTGAAGAAACAAGGCCATGTTTTTCTATAAAGGTCTGGGGAAGAGTTTGACCAGAGTATCTCTTCTTGTCTCCAATCCCTATGTCCACAGTAACTTTCATTTCCTCTGTGTCACCCCAGAAAGTCTTCACCCTGTAGCAGATCTCCATGCTCTTGTAAGATTCAGGAGCACCCTAAAACTTGCCCTTCAACTCCATTATTATTTTAATGCTTAAACTGTCCTAATTATTTCCCTAGGATATTTCATTAGGATGAGCTATTAGCTGTTGAGAAGGTTAGAGTTTCATTTTGGGAGAGTTTCTTTTACACTAATGGAGGTGAGAGCATAAGCTGGTAGAAGGATGTAAATCTTAGCCCTAATAAATTTCATTCTGAGAATTAGAATATTTTAAATGTAATATAGTACGGCAGGCTTAAGATTTGTATTGAAAGGATGGTGTCACCATAATGACATGCATTTTTTAAGGCCTTTAGGAATAGATGACTAGACTATTAAACCAGCCTGTCCCCTGGGGAGTGCATTAACGAATTTAGGCCACAGGGTCGATTAGTAAATCACTGCTGTGATGCACTTACTCACCTCCCAGGGCCTCAAAGAGTTACTGCACCTCAGAAAGCCCCTGAGAGTAATTTATATACTGAAAGGATTTGACTGAATAAATACAGTCTGATGTGTTTTAATGGGCTTTGATGAGCATCAAAGACCAACTTTTAGAGTAGCATTTGTGCTTTGTAGAGGTGGGATTGAGGGCTCCGCAATTTAGAATTTCCATCTCTTCTTTTGAAATAGAATGAAAATTGTGTTCCTATGACCTTTTCAAGGGGTCATTTGTTTTGCAGGCTAATGCTATTTCCCTGTGTTAGATGGTTCCTTAACAATGGAGGAAGAGGCAGAATGGGCAATCAGTCAAGACACAAAGTGTTGAAAATGGCAAATGTTCAGTCTCATTAAATCCGGAGATACCGCTCATGCTAAAATCTGCTAAATGGAGTTTTATAAACACACAATATTGCCCTAGTTGTACTGTAATCCTATTCCGCCACTCTTCTCCATAGATGCAGTACTAATGGAAAGTAGTCACGATGGTGGTTTGCCTGTTTTACATTAGAAAATCTTTTAGACCTATCTGTATTAGAATTTCATCCTGGGTTTATTCCTCTCAATAGCCTCAGAAGCATCATGTATTTCTAAAAGTGATATTTTACCCTTCATTAAACCTTGTATTCCAAGAAAAAATTGTCTTTGCAACATTTAACAAGGGAGATCTTATAATGACATTTAAAGTCTACAGACAGACAGGATTCACAATGAAATAATTTGGGTTCCTTGTATAATGAATAAATTTAAATCAATGCTAGGGGGAAGGGAAGTGTCTTGAGCAAAAAACTTTAGGATGCTCAGAAAGGTTGCAATATTTCCATCACTAAATTAATATAAGGGGTACAATGTTAGTCTCATGAAAGTTAATTAACTTCTCAAAGGCAGGTCTGTAGACCACCTTCATCAGCATCACCTGGGGTGCTTATTTCAAATGCAAATTCTTGAGCACTACCTCAAACTTACCGAATGAGAATTTCTGAGAGTACAGGAAGGAACCTTCATTTTTAATTAGCTCTTCGGGTGATTCTTTTGCACACTTATGTTTGAGAAACCCCTAAAGGGCAGCAGGATATTTTGATAAGAAATCTAGTCAAAGCTTTTGGCTCACAACTGCCATGGACACACGTTCATTCAAGAGTCGTAAGCTTGTGAAACCAATACTCAAGTGACCACAACTGGACGTTTGATTGGTCACAACAAGGAATGCCAACCATATACATAGCAACCACCTTTAGGAAAACACTTAGCCGTTAGAATACTGGGAACAAAATGAGATAAAAATAGCTGGTCACTGGTCAGTTGTATATGCACAGGAAGTGTGAGAGGAGGGGGGAGGTAGAGAGGATAAAGAGAAGGTAATAAGACTCACTGTTTAATCCAACAGAGGTTGATAGTAGTTAGGATAAGGGGAGCTTTAAGCAGAGAGGCAGCAGTGGTATATGAGAGGAGTGGGGGCTGTGTGTACAGCTAGTACATAGGTTGCATCAAGGTCCCTTTAACTCCAAAGCCCACGAACATGAACAGTATTCGTGTTTCTCAAAAAATGTAGTCCCCTTACTACGTGAATCATAATTACCTGTAGGTCTGTCAGAATGCAGGTTTCTGAGTTGCAACCCACCAGGCCAATTCAATCAGACCATCAGGGGGTTGGGAGTGCTGGAATCTGCATTTTGAGGATATTCAAGTGATCCTGATGGACATGAAAGCTTAGACCTGCAGTTAAGATAAGTATCACAATTGTAGTACTCCCTTCTGGTAGCAAAACTTACTTTGGGCATTGTATGAATTTTTTATGGCCCCTTTGATAAACTACCCCAAAGGTGTGGCTTAAAAGAACGTAAATTTATGTAGTTTTTAATTTATATACATTTATTATCTTACAGTCCTGTAGATCAGAATTCTGACACAGGTTTCACTGGGTGCAAATCAAGGTATGTGCAGGGCTGTGTTCACTTCTGGAGGCTCTAGGGGAGAATCTGTTTCCTTGCTTTGTCCAGCTTCTAGAGGTTGCCCACTTTCCTTGGCTCGCGTCCTCCTTTAAAGCCAGCAACATGGGGCTGAGTTTTCATGCTGCTATCTCTCTGGTCCTATTCCTTACTCACATCTCCCTCTGACTCCTTCTGCCTTCCTCTTCCACTTATAAGGACCTTTATGGTTACATCGGGCCCACCAAGATAATCTTATTTTAAGGTCAGCTGATGAGTAGACTTCATTTTATCTACAAACTAAATTCTCCGTTTTGCCATGTAAAGTAACATGTTCACAGATTCTAGGGATTAGGAAAGGGACATCTTGGGGTCGGGGGGGCAAAGCTAATTTATTCCTCCATTAAATAGGCACCTATTGAGCACCTAATGGATGCCCATCACTGTGCCAAATGCTGGGGATAGAAAGTCAATAAGGCAGTTTTTGCCAGTAATGAGTTTGTACTCCAGTGGGGAAGACAGACATGTCATTAGTTAGAGTGTAGTAAGTACTATGATGGAGGCATGCAAAAAGGCACAATGGGAACCCCCAAAGGGGTAATATTTATTTTTCTAAGGGAAGTTGAAGGTTTTACATTGAACATTAGCTTTTCAACTAGTTTTTCAGGATACTTAGAATTTCACAATGTGAATACCAAAGGCAGAGCATCATAATCAGACAACTTGTGCAAAGTCCTAAAGTTATGAAATAATGTGGCTTGTCCAAGGATTAACTAGTTATTGGGTGTGGCTAAAACTTAGGGCAATGGTGTATGAAGTAGGTGTTGGCAGAAGATGGGGCTGGAGAGGCAAGGCAGGGACCAGATCACAAAGGAACTTTGTATGTGTTAGAGTTTGGACTGTATTCTGCATGCAGTTGGAAACCATTGAAGGTTTTAAATAGGGGGATGGTATGATGAATCTGTGATGCTGGGGGGAGAATGAATGGAGGGGAAGGGAAACAAGACTGAAGACAGAGAGAGCAACGAGAAAGGTAACAGTAATTGAGAGATGACGGAGTCTGAACAAGAGTGTGACAGAGAATGGAGATCCAGGAATGGATCTGAGGGACAGAGAGGAAGAAGAATTAACAACATTTTGACTGACTCAAGGAAGTGGCATGGGGTAGAAGGGCATGGAATGGATCGGGGTGGGGGGGACTGAAAGAGATTGTAGAGTAGAAAGAAAAAAAGAATATGAGCTTTCTAGATAGAAAACAAAGTAGCTGGTATCCAGAGAAATGGAAAATGGAATAAAATGGAATAAAATGTGGAAATAGGAATGAAAGGTGGAAACTTTTTCCAAGTGGAAAATGGAATAAAAGATCAAATAATATTAAGATCTAAGTAGATATTTGATCTGGAGAATGTAGAGCAGTGACAAAAGCATAGATTTTACAACTAGTCATCTCTGTTACATTTGTGATTCTGTCATGTAGTAGCTAGATGGCCTTGGGTGAATTCTTTCACTTCCTTTTTTTTAATTGAAGTATAGTTGATTTACAATGTTGTGTTAATTTCTGCTGTACAGCAAAGTGACTCCGTTTTATATATATATATATATATATATATACTTTTTTATATTCTTTTCCATTATGGTTTATCACAGGATATTGAATATAGTTCCCTGTGCAATACAGTAGGACCCTGTTGTGTATCCATTCTATATATAATAGTTTGCATCTGCTAATCCCAAACTCCCATCCTTCCCTCCTTGACTCCCCCCTTTCCCTTGGCAACCACAAGTTTGTTCTCTGTGTCTGTGAGTCTGTTTCTGTTTCATAGATTGGTTCATTTGTGTAATTATTTCACGTCTTTAAGCCTCATTTTCTCCATGTGAAAAATGAGGACACATTATGTATTCAATATGCTGTGAGAATTAACAAAGGGAACATATATAAAGCACCAAGCAGTGCCTAAAATTTAGTAGGGGCCTAAAAAGTGCTGTTTTCCTTGATAACATTGGAAAAGGAAAAGGAACAGGACTCCAGTCCATCGGAGGGAGATTAGGGAAACAGAGGGACTATGGTCCCAGCAACATTATAAGACACAGGGACTCAGGTGCAGAGAACAAAGCAGAGTCCACGTATCTGAATCATGGAGCAAGGAATAAGGCAGAAATCTAGTTAGGAGAACTGAGGTAAAAGATGATGGCTGATGGGTGATTTCATGTTATATAAATTTTACTTCAATAAAACTATTAAACACATAAAAAATAAAAGATTATGGGTGAATATAAAGCCAAGTTGATTTAATGTACCATAAAAGTTGGTCTGATATACCTTAACTTTTTTTTCCTTCCTAAAGTAAGGACCCATCCTAACAACTAGACTGGGGCTCTGTGTGTGTGTGTGTGTGTGTGTGTGTGTGTGGCGAGTGTGTGGAAGCAACGGCCCCAGTTGTGGAAGGAGGTGACCAGCAGAGGTCATGTACAGATGGCGTCTGTGGTCCCATCAAGCGCCATAATTCTGTGATTTGATTTCAGCTGAAATTCGTACATTGTGAAGCAACTGGGGCAAAAAAAGCCCGTGCTTATTCTGGCTTAGTTCAAGAGTGGTAGAATGAGAATTGGAAGAGGTGTTTGTTGGTTTTGTTTTGTTTGTTACAAATCAATTTGAGAATGAATGAAAGCATTAGAAACTCCCCCAAAACACACCTAGGCACATGCACATGGTTGATATATAATTTCAGGAGGTTCAAAGATCCCCTGAAAATATCTGGTATTACTCACAGTTCTTTCCATCACCCACTGATTCTCTACCACTTTTTTTCTTTAAAAAATATGTTCTATATTTCAGGCATACTCTAAACACTTTATCTGACTTAACTTAGTTAATCCTTATGGCAAACCTATGTGTGGTAGGCTAATAATGGCTCCCAAAGATATGGCTCCATCCTAACCCTTGGAACCTGTGAATGTTACCTCCTATGGTAAAGTTTTTTGCAGATATAATTAAAGCTCTTGAGATGAAGACGCTATCCTGGATTATCCAGTTAGCTCTAAATGCTGTCACACATGTCCTTATAAAAGAGAGGCATAGAGAGATCTCACACACAGAGGGCCACGTGGAGGTAGAGCAGAGATTGGAGTGATGTGGCCACAAACCACCAAATACTGCAGCCACCAGAAGCTGGAGAGGCAAGGCAGCATTCTCCCCTAGAGTCCTTGGAGGGAACAGGACCCTGCCGACATCTTGACTTCAGACTTCTGTCCTCCAGAACTGTGAGAGAATACATTTGTCTTCTTAAGTCACCCAGTTTGCTAAGCCACTCTTAGATTTCTAATGCTCGAAAATGGTGTGAGATAATATATGCTTTTTGTTTTACGCTGCCCAATTTGGGATAATTTGTTACACAGCAATAGATAACTAATACAGTGAGATAAGTGTATTTTAAAAAAAACCCTGAAACCCATTCATGGATCTTATAGCTGGGGTATAGGTTAAGAATCCTTGCTAAAGTAGTGAAAGGATATAACAAGGTAGGACTGTGTCAGAAATTTATTGTTTAATGTTTCAGTGAACCAAAAGAAATACAGGATCTCAAAACTGCATTAGACTCAGCAGTGCTTAGACTTTCCCTAGAGTACTGTATCTAATTATGGACTGCTTAATTCAAATGACATGTGGCAAACTTTAGGAGAGTTCAAGGAAGAACCATCAAAATGATGAGACAGTAGCAGGGTAGGAAGTGTGGAAAGATGAAAGTGAAGAGTTGAACCTCAGCAAAAGGTACATAAAGCGTTAAATAACAACATATACTGCAGTGCCCTCCTTACTCTAGGAATGGTGTATGTAAGAGAGAGGATGCCTAGAAGTTTTCTCTTCACGTATTTCCTCCAGTACCTGCCATTATGCCTAAGATTTTGCTATTAATAATATTCCTATTTTATTTTACTTTAATTATTATTTTCTAGAGCCTCCTTATGCACATTCCTCTATGAAAGGTCAATTTATAAGATGCTGTCTTATGAACTGATAATCAGGGATTGGTTTGCCAGGTTCTCTCCAACTAAGTCAGCTAAGCACTAGTCTTTAGGCAGGATAGTACATTGGTTAGGAGCATGAACTTGGGGGCCAGAAAACCTGTGTTCCCATCTTAGCTTGATTCTTTAACAAGCCTGCAACCTTGGGAAAGCTGCTCAACCTCTCTGTGTCTATAAAACGGGGGATAATAACTGTAATAGTGCCTTGTGAAGATTAAAGGTGTTCATATGTGTAAAACTCTTGGTGAAGAAGCCTATAGTAGATGTTATATCAATGCTAGCTGTTATTACTTTCCTATAATAATAATTATTCGTTTCCCAACCTTATTTACTCTTCTGACTGGTAAGAAGAATACTTTCCAAGGTAGTTCCCTGGAGCTGCCACATGGTCCATTCTGGGGTGAACTGAACTCACAGAGTAGTTCAGGAATTCTGTCCCCACACCCTCCTATCTCTGATTAGAAAGACTATGGACTTTCCATCAATCAAGAACATTCATGTTTTCTTTCCAAGTGGGAGAAGGTAGAAGGAACTTTTCCTATATAATCCCTGGTGGTCCTCCTGCCTGCCAAGTTATTTGGTAAACCCACAGTTCTAGCTTTTGAGGTATACCAGCCTTTTGCAGTTTGGGGACATTGGTTTCCTGCTTTGCTCTGCTGAAATTAAAATTTTTGCTTCCTCTGATTATAGTAGCTATCAGCCACACCCAACTTCTAAATCTAAGGCAACTCTAAGTTGCCTATTTACCTTTGATGGAGAGTTTTGTTGAGCTTTTTAAGTTGAGGGCAAAAATATATATTTCTTTCCTCATTGTTTTATGTAAGTCTCTCCTGTTTGCAAGTAAGAAAACTAATCTTAAATCAGCTTAAGCTCCACATTCTCACCTTCTGTGCTTAGTTCAAATTTCTGAGAGAGAAAATGTCATTGGCTACTGGTATTCCAGTGGGTTGGCTACTCTTAAGTTGGGCGTCTATCTCTGGGGGTAGGTAGTGGTGTTGTTTATATAGATGAGGTCGTGGCCTGAGAAGACAGCCCAAAAGGTGTAAATGACTACTTCTTTTGCTCATATCTAGGGCATGTACTCCTTTATAGGTTATATTTATTTTCTTCTCATGTGAGGCTCACAACCTGGTTTACCACTGGGCTACCTCTTCAAGGCATACCTTTTCGTGCTGTGATTTTATGATGTCCAAGGCTGGTCAAGTCTTGTCACTGCCATGTCAATATTCCTCTTGACCTTGAAACTTCCCTGACCCTAGCTCATGTCTTTAGGTTCATTTATTTTTTTAAAATTAAATACCCTGATGAATGAATCCATTGGTCTACAACCCACAAGGAATATAGTGCCTCCTACCCATAGCCTGAAGAGCTGAGATTTATAAGGGCATATTTAGAAAGCTGAGCAAATTTTCACCCCACCCTTCCTGCTGCGTGAGGGCACCATCTTATGTCAGGAGAAGTAGCAGTTGACAGACATTCCCATGCTCCCTCCATGCTTAGAAAGGAGTAGCTAGCAACAGCAATATTCCTTCCCTTTGCAGAATACAGATCTTTGGTATAAAACACTTAGAAGGTTACCAACTCATGAAATAGTGGGTGGCATAGTAGAAAACCCCTCAGAAAGGGAGTCAAGAGACCTGGTTTGTAATCCCAGATTGAACCACACCATGTGTATGACTTTTGGCTTCTATGCAGAGCTTCGGCCTTGTGCCATCCATAAGGCTAGACTAACGTTTCATTATTTCTCAGAACCAGCTGGGTTGCTCTGGAAGCTTCTAAGTTGCCTATGCAACATAAATATTTGTAAAAAACCACAGTTCCTCATTTAGCATTTGCGCTCATACTGGAGTGACTGCTTGCAGCTAAGCAGTACTAGGCATCCCAGGATGAATGCTGTAATGTTGAGGTATGTGTAGCATTGATGGGGCTAAAGGCATGCCAGAAGCTGACTTGGGGCGAGGGTTCCCTCCCCCTTTCCCTGAATGTGCCTCTTGGCACTCTGTCCATCTTAAGAGAATGAAGACTGGCAAATTGCCTGCCTCTTTTTATTCTGTTTATTCTGCAAATGCCAAGAGAGCTATGAGGAAGATAGACTGAAAATTAGATCCTAGAATAATGGGTCCTTGAATTGAGAGATGGAAACTCTGGAGCTGTGTTTATCCAAGGCATCTGTTTTCCTGCTTCTTTGTCCACATCTTTGGTAAAAAGGTCCTCCTAAATTCCAGCAGCCAGGTGGAAAGTTCGGGATGGATGGCTCACATCTAGGGCCCTAGGCTAAAACTAAGCTACTCTTCAGAGGAAACAGAAGCCTGTGAGCCAGCCTGTTTCTTAGTAGTAGTAGTAGAGTTAGTACTTTATTATGACAGCTCCTAGCACCCGCCTTGTTCAGCTTGATATGTTTGATGATCGATGTTTTGGACCTTGGATTTGGTTGATAGCATGGTGGTTTGTAGCATGGTGAAGCCATTTGACACTGGGAATAAAGAAGTAGAATTAGCTAAGACTATATATACTTGGTTTGTGTTTAGCATCATTTTGCTATGGTGGTTTCTAGGTTCAGTTGACGCTCCTATAGATGCTAGAACTCAAACGGATTTCTGCCTCATTACTCATTTTCTAATGTATGTGCAAGAGAAAGTTCCACTTTCAAAGAATCCAGTTATTCTGTCCTTCATCTCTTTCATAATAGTACTACTAAAAGTCCTATGTATCAAGTATTTTTTGGCAGTCACTGTCCAATACATAACATCTACCATCTCATTAAATCCCCGAAATAACTCTCAGGGGGTTATTATCATTCATTCCATTTTATAAATAAGGATACTGAGATTCAGAGAAATCAAGTCAACTTTTTAGGATTGGACAGCTAAGTTGCAGAACTGGGATTCAACTCCAGATCTATCTAATTTCAGTATGCATATTATCAACGACTACTCTATACTATCTCTCATTACATTATATTGCAAACAGATTCAGTAATCACAAGAGTATGGCTTCCTAAGGTCAGAGGGTTAGGCTCAGCAACTCACTTAAGAGTGGAAAAAACATAGAGCACTTTGGCAACATCTACAGAAAATCAGAGAGGTAACTAAATGACAGAATGACAGATACTAGAGACAAAGACTCCTGGCCAGAAGGAGTTCCACATAAATAACCAGCCACAAAAACTGGTCCACCAGTGCCACAGTGGCATCTAACTCAGTGGCATACATATTGAAACTAAAGCATTTAGAAATCATCTCCAAAAACAAGGGTAGAAATATAAATTTTGAATGAAAATAAAAAATCAACCTCAATTGTAATTAGATAAATGCAATGTAAACAAAATTTGTTTATATCTTCTTAAACCCTTTCAGATTTACAGTGATGGAAAAATTGATGATAGTGTTGGAGAGATTGTGAGGAAGTTGGGTGTTCTAGGTTGCTGCTGATAGCAACATAAATTGGTTAATACATTTTTAGGAGGAAATTTATAAAATCAACCTCAGTTGAAAAGTGGATAGTCCTTCATTCAGCAGTTCTACTTCTAGAAATTTATCAGGCAAATAGGCAAATATCTATGTATAAGGATGCTCATTTCAATGTTGTTCATATTTGGCAAACTTGAGAACCAGTTTAAATAATTACTACTAATAAATTGTATTAATCACTATGATAGAATGATATGCAGCCCTTAAAATGATATGTGACTGTATTTACTTATATGAAAAGAGATTCAGGTTATAAAACCTCATGTTTAGTAATCATTTCATCTTTACCTATGTGTCTATCTAGGAAGATATAATTATAAAAGGTTAGCTAATTATAACTGGGCAGTGGATATTCTTCTTTTTCTAATATGTGTTTTTTTCCTTCAACATTTTACAGTAAGTAGCATCATTTAAATGATCTGAAACGTGTAAAACTTTTCTTTCTTTTTTTTTTTTTTTGAGGTCATGCCACAAGGCTTGTGGGATCTTAGTTCCCCAAGCAGGGATTGAACCCATGCCCTTGGCAATTAAAGCACGGAGTCCTAACCACTGGACCACCAGGAAATTCCTAAAACTTTTTTTAAATTGACGTATAGTTGATTTACAATGTTGTGTTAATTTCTACTGTACAGCAAAGTGATTCAGTTATATATATATATATATTTCAGATTATTATCCATTATAGGTTATTACAAGATATTGAATATAGTACCCTGTGCTATACAGTAAGAACTTGTTTTTCCATTCTATATATACTAGTTTGTATCTGCTAACCCCAAACTCCCACTCCATCCCTCCCCCACACCCCCTCCCCCTTGGCAACCACAGATCTGTTCTGTATGTCTGTGACTCTGTTTCTGTTTTGTAGATAAGTTTATTTGTGTCATACTTTAGGTTCCACATATAAGTGATATTATATGGTTATTTGTCTTTCTCTTTCTGCCTTACTTCACTTAGTATGATAATTTCTAGGTCCATCCATGTTGCTGCAAATGGCATTATTTCATTCACTTTTTATGGCTGAGTAGTATTCCATTGTATATATGCACCATATCTTCTTCATCCATTCATCTGTCAATGGACATTTAGGTTGTTTCCATGTCTTGGCTATTGTAAATAGTGCTGCTATGGACATAGGGGTGCATGCATCTTTTTGAATTATAGTTTTGTCTGGATATATGCCCAGGAGTGGGATTTCTGGATCATATGGCAACTCTATTTTTAGTTTTTCGAGGAACCTCCATACTGTTTTCCATAGTGGCTGCACCAGCTTACATTCTCACCAACAGTGTAGGAGGGTTCCGATTTCTCCACACCCTCTCTGACATTTATTATTTGTAGACATTTTGCTGATGGCCATTCTGACTGGTGTAAGGTGGTATCTCATTGTAATTTTGATTTGCATTTCTCTAATAATTAGCGATGTTGAGCATCTTTTCATGTGCCTGTTAGCCATCTTTATGTCTTCTTTGGAGAAATGTCTGTTCAGGTCTTCTGCCCATATTTTGATTGGGTTTGTTTGTTTTTTTGCTGTTGAGTTGTGTGAGCTGTTTGTATATTTTAGAAATTAAGCCCTTGTCGGTCGCATAGCTTGCAAATATTTTCTCCCATTCTGTAGGTTGTCTTTTTGTTTGTTTATGGTTTCCTTTGCTGTGCAAAAGCTTGTAAGTTTAAGTCCCATTTGAAACATGTAAAACTTTTTTTCCACTTACAAATTATGTGTTAGAGCTTGTCAGTGGTGGGGTGGGTCAAATCTTCCCACCAATGTTGCATAGGCACTTGGTGTCACAGTAGATTATGGATATAAGAGGAAATGTACCTGAATATTTGAAGCTTAGTAACAAGAACTGGAGGTCTAGCAAAGAAAAATAGGATTGGTAGTATGTGGAGAGTTAGGCAGATTGGTGGCCAGTACCTGGGCAATCGTGGAAGATTTGGAATCATTAGAATACAGGGCAAGACTATTCATTTCGTGGTGCCAATTTTCTTATATTTTAGTAACATACAGTTCCTACTGATACCCTGCACAAATTTAATGACTGAGGCCTTTTAGACAGATAGGGCAGAGTCAGGAGAAAGTCAGCTTTGTGTCACAGGACAGTCTGGTATGATCTGACTCTTTGAAGCTTGCCTTTTATACCACAGTTGTCATTGGCAGTCTTTTTTTTAAAACATCTCCATTGAGGTGTAATTTACATACCAGACATTCATCCATTTAAAATGTCCAATTCAGTGACTTTTAGTAAATTTAGAGAGTTGTGCAACTCTTCTCACAAACCAGGTTTAAATTTTCATCTCCCTACGAAGAAACTCCATCAATTAGTAATATAATACCCCATTTTCCCATCCCCTCAGCTCTAGGCAACTACTAATCTACTTTTTATCTCTATGGACTTGCCCATTCTGGGCCTTTCATAAAAATGGAATCATATAGTATGTGGTCTTTTGTGATTGGCTTCTCCACTTTCTTAGCATAAGGTTTTCAAGGTTCATTCATGTTGGAGCATGTCATAGACTGTCTTCATAGCATTGAAAGAGAAAAGCATAAATGATTAATGAGAAGCCTTTTCTCTGCTCAAAAGGAAAATAATTTTTAAAGACCAAAAGGACTGTTGCAGAATGGACACTAAAGACTGAGGATTTAGAACAAGTGAGAAATGAAAGGGTAATAAGAAATCAAAAGATTCTACTTGTGAAATTGAAACTGATAAACTCAATGAAGAGAAAAAATTTAAATATCTTTAAGTGGTTGCAGGAACTAGAAGAATTGGGGCAAAACTATAATGTTTTGCTTTATATAATAAACAACTGCTTAAAATTAATGCAAAGTTTCAGAAGAGATACGATACTTGCTCAAGAGAAGATAATAGAAGAAAGTGATACCTTAGCTCTTCATCTTTGGAGGTATCTCACTGAATATCTTTTTGAGTTGGATTATGGATAACATTAGGGGTGGCAATAGCAGGACTGCTGGATCTCCAGAAAAATTCATCAGGTCCTATTAGAGGAAAGCAGACAAGAAGAAAGATCTAGCATCATGATTTGGGAGATAGAAATTCACTGTGGTTGAGGGGCGGACAAAATGGGTGAAGGTGATCAAAAGGTACAGACTTCCAGTTATAAATAAGTCCTGGGAATTTCATGTACAGATGATGACTATAGTTAATGACACTGTATTGTATATTTGAAAGTTGCTAAGAGAGTAGATCTTAAATGTGCTTGTAAAAATTTTGCCATTTGCAGCAACATGGATAAACTTGGAGGGCATTATGCTAAGTGAAATAAGTCAGACAAAGACAAATATTGTATGATATCATTTATATGTGGAACCTAAAACATCCAATGAACTAGTGAATATAACAAAAAAGAAACAGACTCACAGATACAGAGAACAAACTAGTGATTACCGGTGGGGATAGGGGAGAGGGGAGGGGCAAGATAGGGGTGGAGGAGTAAGAGGTAGAAACTATTAGGTGTAAAATAAGCTACAAGGGTATATTGTACAGCACAGGGAATATAGCCAATATTTTATAATAACTATAAATGGAGTATAACCTTTAAAAATTGTGAATCACTATGTTGTATACCTGTGACTTATACAATATTGTACAGCAACTATACTTCGATTTAAAAAACGTTCTTGTCACAAGAAGACAAAAATGGTGGTGATGGATATTAACTTGTCTTATTGTGGTGATCATTTTGCAATATATACAAATATGGAATCATTATGTTGTAATCTGAAACTAATATCAATTATATCTCAATAAAGTATATAATATGTAATATATAGTATATAATCTAAATATATATATATATGAAAAAAAGACTCATGGAGATGGCAGACATACTATAGATAAACAAGAGATCCAGAAGGGATATTGGCCTATAGAACAAACGATGTTGGATCAGAGAGAGGAGACTGAATAAACTATGTATATGAAGGGAAAATATGGAAAATTTGAGTGTTGAGCTAATAAGAAATGAATCATAAATATCTGTGGAAATGTTATTGCTTTATTTGGTAGTGAGAAAGGATGATAAATATGCATAATATGTTAATAATTTTGCTAATTAAAAACCTACAAGGACCAAACAAGATAATGACTGGAAAAGCAGTTTGAAAAACAGAAAACGCTATGCAAATGTAGTTGCCATTGTCATTAAGTTTTGTGCTTTAGACTCTAGATTATTCTCTTTGCATCAAACTATTCAAGGATGCTGCTTTATTGTCTTCCTTGGCCAAAACCCCATTTTGTGGCCTTTGGATTTTGGACTTTTCCTTCGGTCATTGTCTTCCCACTTCTGATATGTATTCCATATTGCTGTATTTTAGTTGCTTATCCTACTTGTCTCAGCCTTGCCTAGTCTCTTGGTTCTTCTTTATATGTGGTAATCCCAGTATCAATCCCACTAGGCTCTGATTTTCACTCAGTCTGAAGGCTTGTGGCATGTAGTGAGGTGGGGAAAATGCACTGGGTCGTGTCCATCGTGCCATTTCGTGCTCTTTGCCCTCCTTTCTCTGCTTCTTGTCTTTGTCAGTGGTTCCATCATGGCCTCACTGATTCAGGCTTACAAACGTGAAATCTTCCCCTCCTTCACTTAAAATGTTTCTGGAACACCTACTCTGTACAAGGACCAGCTGTGCTAAATAGTAGAAGGAGCGCTTGCCATCAAGGAGCTCATAGTCAAATGTAAAATAAGGATGTCTACATAACTAATAATAACATAAAGGTTGACACATGCTATGATGAAGTTGCAAGAAAAGGACAAATTTAATTGACACTGAACATGAGAAAAGGTTTCACAGAGAAAGGGATATTTGAGCTGCGTGTTTTTTCCTTAAAGGTGTAAATTTCATACAGTAAGTCACCCTTTTTAGTATACAATTCAGTCATCCCATAACCACCCCCCTTGCTCCTCTGTAATCAAACCTTCCCCCTACTCCCAGCCCCTGACAACCACTAATGTGTTAGTTGTCTATAGTTTTGCCTTTTCCAGATTGTCATAAAAAACGAATAATATACTGTATAAAAAGAAGCCGGTGTAAAAATGCTTTATAGTGTAACACATTTGAGATTCATCCATGTTGTTGAGTGTATCAGTAGTTCATTCCTTTTTATTTCCAAGTAATACTGCATTTTATGGATGCATCACAGTTTGTATATCCATCTACCAGTTTGGGTTGTTTCCACTTCGGGGTATACAGGTTTTTGTGTGAATATGATTTTTAATTTCAGTTTGGTAAATATCTAGGAATGGAATTGCTGTGTTGTAATGTAAGTTTATGTTTAAGTTTATAAGAAACTATCAAACTGTTTTCCAAAGTGGCTGTACCTACCAGCACTATATGAATGTTCTGGTTGTTTTGCATCCCTGCTGGTACTTGGTAATGTCAGTTCTTTTTTTTTTTTTTAATATTATAGCATTCTAAATAGTTTGTAGTGATATCTAAATGTGTTTTTAATGTGATTTCCCTATGGTTAAATATGAACATCCTTCCATATCTTTATTTGCCATCTGTATATGTTGGGTGAAGTTTCTATTCAAATATTTTGCCCATTTCTAATTGAGTTGTTATTATTGACAGTTTTTTCCCATTTTTATTGAGTGTTATTTTAACCACTATCTAGTTTTCATCACCCCAAAAGGAAAGCCCATACCCTTTAACAGTCACTCTCCATTTTCCTTACCCCCAGCCCCTGGCAACTACTAATGTACTTTATATCACTATGGATTTGCATATTCTGGACATTTCATATAAATGGAATCATATAATATATGGCCTTTTGTGTATTCATTTTAGCATAAATTTATTCAAGGACTATCCATGTTGTAGCATGTAACCAGTACTTCATTCCTTTTAGGGCTGAATAGTATTCCATCGTATGGATATATCACAATTTGTTTATCCATTCATCAGTTAATGGACAATTGGTTTATTTCCATTTGCTGACTATTATGTGTTTTTTTTGTTTTGTTTTGTTTTGCTGCACCGCACGGCATGTGGTATCTTTGTTTCCCAACCAGGGATTGAACCCAAGCCCCCTGCATTGGAAGGCAGAGTCTTAACCACTGGACCACTGGGGAATTCCCTGCTGGCTATTATGAATAATGCTGCTGTAAACATTCATGTGAAAATTTTATGTGGATATGTTTTCAGTTCTTTTGGCTGTATACCTAGAAGTGGAATTGCTGGGTCATATGGTAACTCTGTACTTAACTTTTTGAGAAATACTGAGTTTTGAGAGTTCTTTATATATGCTGGATACAACTCATTTATGAGACATGTGATTTGCACATATTTTTTTCCGAGTCTGTGGCTTCTCTTTTCATTATCTTAATATTGTTTTTTGAAGTTAATTTGTCAGTTTTTTCATGGATCATATTTCAGTGTCGTATCTATGAAACCTTTGTCTAAACCAAAGTTACAAAGATTTTGTTCTATGTTTTCTTCTAGAAGTTTTATAGTTTTAGGGTTTACATTTAGGTCTATAATTCATTTTGAGTTAATTTTTGTGTATGATGTGAGGTATGATTCAAGTTGATTTTTTGCATGTGGATATCCAATTATACAAACACCATTGCCTTTATCCTTTGTCAAAAACCAGTTGGCCATATTTGTGTGGGTCCATTTCTGGACTCTCTATTCTGTCCCTTTGATCTATATGTTTATCCTTCTGCCAGTATCACACTCTCTGAGTACTGTAGCAATGTAGTAAGCCTTACTATCAGGTGGAGTGAGTCCTGCAACTTTGTTCTTTTTCAAAATTGCTTTAACTATACTAGTTCCTTTCCCTTTCCATATGAATTTTTTTTTGAACCAACTTGTCTACATCTACAAAAAAAAATTTCCTGCTAGAATTTTTTTTTAACATCTTTATTGGAGTATGATTGCTTTACAGTGGTGTGTTAGTTTCTGCTTTACAACAAAGTGAATCAGTTATACATATACATATATCCCCATATCTCCCTCCCACACTCCCTATCCCACCCCTCTAGGTGGTCACAAAGCACCGAGCTGATCTCCCTGTGCCATGTGGCTGCTCCCCACTAGCTAGCTATTTTACATTTGGTAGTGTATATATGTAAATGCCACTCTCTCACTTCATCCCAGCTTACCCTTCCCCCTCCCCGTGTCCTGAAGTCCATTCTCTATGTCTGTGCCTTTATTCCTGTCCTGCCCCTAGGTTCTTCAAAAACATTTTTCTTTTTTTTTTAGATTCCATATATATGTGTTAGCATACGGTATTTGTTTTTCTCTTTCTGACTTACTTCACTCTGTATGACACACTCTAGATCCATCCACCTCACTACAAAAACTCAATTTCGTTTCTTTTTATGGCTGAGTAATATTCCATTGTATATATGTGCCACATCTTCTTTATCCATTCATCTGTCGATGGACACCTAGTTTGTTTCCATGTCCTGGCTATTGTAAATAGAGCTGCAATGAACACTGTGGTCCATGACTATTTTTGAATTATGGTTTTCTCAGGGTATATGACCAGTAGTGGGATTGCTGGGTCGTATGGTAGTTCTATTTGTAGTTTTTTAAGGAACCTCCATACTATTCCCCAAAGTGGCTGTATCAATTTACATTCCCACCAACAGTGCAAGAGGGTTCCCTTTTCTCCACACCCTCTCCAGCATTTATTGTTTGTAGATTTTTTGATGATGGCCATTCTGACTGGTGTGAGATGATATCTCATTGTAGTTTTGATTTGCATTTCTCTAATGAGTAAAGATGTTGAGCATCCTTTCATGTGTTTGTTGGCAGTCTGTATATCTTCTTTGGAGAAATGTCTATTTAGGTCTTCTGCCCATTTTTGGATTGGGTTGTTTGTTTTTTTGATATTGAGCTGCATGAGCTGCTTGTAAATTTTGGAGATTAATCCTTTGTCAGTTGCTTCATTTGCAAATATTTTCTCCCATTCTGAGGGTTGTCTTTTGGTCTTGTTTATGGTTTCCTTTGCTGTGCAAAAGTTTTGAAGTTTCATTAGGTCCCATTTGTTTATTTTTGTTTTTATTTCCATTTCTCTAGGAGGTGGGTCACTGCTAGAAAATTTTGTCTGTAATTGTAGTTGAATTTGTAGATCAGTTTGGGAAGATTCGACCTCTTAACAATATTGAGTCTTCCAATCCATTAATGTGGTGTGTCTCTCCATTTATTTAGGTCTTCTTTGACATTTTTCAATAATGTTTTGCAGGATGTTTTTTTTCCCCACACATACAGATCTTGCACATATTTTCCTAGATTTATACCAGTATATTTTATGCTTTTTAATGCTACTGTAAATGGTACATTTTTCTTCAATATCCAACTGTTCATTGCTAGTATATAGAAATACAATTTATTTTTACATTATTAACCTTGTATCCTGAGACCTTGCTAAACTCACTTAGTTCTGTCAGCTCTTTTGTGAAGGCATTCAATCTCTTACCCTTAAATATGAAAGCTGTAGTTTTGTAGTTTCCTCAGGTTGAGGAAGTTCCCTTATAACCCTACTTTGCTGAGAGTTTTTATTAGGAATGGAGATTGGACTTTGCCAAATGCTTTTACCGTGTTTATTGAGATTTAATGTGCATATGAATTGCCTAGGTATCTTATTAAATTATAGATTCTGATTCATTCAGTCTGGGAGGGCCGGAGATTCTGCATTTCTTTTTTCTTTTCTTTTTTTTTTCTTTTTCCTGGCTGTGCTGCACAGCTTGTGGGATATTAGTTCCCTGACCAAGGATGGAACCCAGGCACTTGGCAGTGAAAGCGTGGAGTCCTAACCATTGGACTGCCAGGAATTCCTGATTCTGCATTTCTAATAAGCTCAGAGATGATGTTGATGTTGTTTGATAACAGACCACATTTTGAATAGCATAGACCTAGGGTCTAATCTCTATGGTTTGAAGGGAAGACAGTACTGAAGGGTGCTGAAAAAATAAGAGTTGCAAGGAGAAATGTAGAGAACAAATTTTGTCCTGGAGGCCAGTGAAGGAGAGTATCAAGAATGAGGGAGTCACCAACAGTTTTAACTTTTGTTTTTATTTTTTACCAACAGTTTTAAAACCTTCAGTATTAGATTTGTCAAACATGAAATTAGTGTTGGGTTTTTTTTAAATTAATAATTTATTTATTTTTGGCTGCATTGGGTCTTCATTGCTGCGCGCGGGCTTTCTCTAGTTGTGGCGAGCGGGGGCCACTCTTCATTGCGGTGCACAGGCTTCTCATTGCAGTGGCTTCTCTTGTTGCAGAGAACGGGCTCTAGGCACGTGGGCTCAGTAGTTGTGGCTCATGGGCTCTAGAGCACAGGCTCAGTAGTTGTGGCGCATGGGCTTGGTTGCTCCGCGGCATGTGGGATCTTCCCGGACCAGGGCTCAAACCCGTGTCCCCTGCATTGGCAGGCGGATTCTTAACCACTGCACTACCAGGGAAGTCCCTAGTGTTGGTTTTATAGCAGAAGCTGTACTATTTGAAGTATCACATCATATTATAAAACCAAGCCTCCCTCATTGTCCACATCTGTTTAGTTCCCAAGTTTGGATTGTGGCAGTTCAGATAAGAGAGAACACAATGTGATCTGAATATATTTGGTTCCTGAGTGTTGAGTCATGAGTAGTAAGAGTCAGATAATGAGGAATATCTGTCTTAACTCAAAAATGTGTCCTAAAATATTTGGTTTCTATGTTAGTATAACAAGAGCTCAAATACTTATATCTGTTTATATCATTTTTTCCCCTACTAGCTGCATACTTCTTGAGATTTAGGATTATGTATTTGCCTTTTTCTTCTCAGACCCTTGTATTATCACTTGGTACATGGTAGATGCTCATTAAATGTTCATTGAATTGTTGAAATGAGCCAAAGGGAGGAAGAAAAATTATAGACTACTTTCTCAAGGATTTAGTAGTAGAGGGATGGAGAACGATAATCAGATAGGTAAGGAAGATTCAGGGTTGAATGAAGGCTTGTTTTCTTCTTCTTTTTTATTTTTAGCCATATAGGTATGTGGTTAATTGCAGGCAGAGAAGAAAGACCCAATAACTAGGAAGTGACTGAAGTTATAAGAGAGAAAAAGAATAATTAATAGAGCATGTTTCTGTAGCACATAAAGAGCACAAGTAGCTGGCTTAATCATAAGGTGGGGGGGAACATGACAATACTTTAACCCATTTTGCATTCAGTCACATAGAATCTTCCTTTATCACAAAACCATTCAGACATAGCTTTCACTATAATCAGCCCTAATCCAGGACCTCATTGCTTTTTACCTGAGTAATTTATAGTTTGTCTCCTTCTCTATGTTCTCATTCAAGCTCTTCTTTGCAAGTGGCTGTTGGAACTCTCTCCCAAAATCTTTTCCAGAAACAATCTTCCTACTGGAGAACCCATAAGGGGCCCCTCCTATCTGATTTCTGATTTCAGCCTAGTATCTCAACCCCTTGAGATGGATGATGATGTCGGGTTGTTACTGTTTTCTTCAGCCCTAGATTTCTTTATAGGTTCCATTATCAGAGGCTAATATGTGACTCTTGATTCTGTTGCTATGTTGGCATCTAACACAATGAAATTTTTTCCTATAACTGAAAGTAAATGATGATAATACCTTCCATTTTCTAATCAGAGACAAGGATTTCTGCCAAGGAGGCATTCTCAAAAAAAACTTTATTTCAAAGGAATGCCATCAAATGGATAGCTCTGTATGCGTGTGTGCGTGTGTGTGTGTTTTATGTCACAGACATAATTTCTATTTGATATGAGTTTATTCTCATGTGTGGGCTAATTGATAGCTTACAGGGTACTTGTGTTTTGCAGTCTGCTGTTTTTGCTCTGAGCAAAAATTTACTCAGCTGATGAGAATATTTTGACAACTCTGCCAGTGTGCCCAGGAACTGCAATTTGGTATGAATTTTCTGGCTGCAATGACCCAATTTTAAGATGTAAAATAGAATACTCTAAATTTATATGGAAATAGTATAGCTAGCCTGGCTTCCCACAAGGAGTAACAAACATTAAGACCTTGTACAGCTCCTAATATATAAAATCATAGGATGGAAACATCATGATTTTTGTCTCCTAATCTCATTTGCAAATGTTACAAATGTTGTTTACTGAAATCAAGTTGTAACAAAAATTACAAAGAATTATGGTTTTTAGCTTGAGAAAACAGTTCAGTTTTTTTCTTAGGAATGTCTCAGTCAACATTTTATGATTTATTTGTACCTTTAAAAATACCCATACTTTCTCAAAATTCTTCATTTCTTGATGGCCCAACATATACATATGCCCAAATAATTAATTTTCAACAAAGTGTTCTGTCGTTTTTCTATTGTGTTCAGTAGTTCAATAACTGCCTTTATGGTGCTTCATTGTGATTCCTATGTCCTCATTCATTTTTCAGCTATTTAACTTTTAAGATTCTGGTCACATAAAGGAATGCACACTGAGTTTTATGAAGGACGAAAGGCAACCAATGGCTCCGTGTGTATGTGTGTGTGTGTGTGTACATTTATACATATACATATCAATACGCACACACGTATGTATAAATAAACCGACATCATTTGCATAGGTATGTTGTGAACTTTAATATTTAAAAACCTGAAACTCAACCAACATAAGTGCTAAGCTGTCATTAGTTATTAAAGATGCCTTTCCCATAGGATCAGTAAAACATAATTCTGC
Organism: Hyperoodon ampullatus; assembly: GCF_949752795.1. Lineage (NCBI taxonomy): Eukaryota > Metazoa > Chordata > Mammalia > Artiodactyla > Ziphiidae > Hyperoodon > Hyperoodon ampullatus. Next base: position 101,546,543 of record NC_136913.1, on the reverse strand, counting down.
ACTAGCTGACAGGGAAAGCAAAGCAATCTGCGTTCCCCGAAAGTGTGGTGTTTTAGCAGCTTTCTCCTGTAGGGTTGAGGCTGGCTTGGCAGCCTTGATTATATTGACCATTTTATGGGTCGATTGCCAGGAGGTTGAACAGTTGATTTGATCTGGTCTTCTTCATGGCCAAAAGGGCCCGATGGTTTGACTGTGATGGTGACTGAAACAACAAACTGAACTGTGAAAACAGTTGAATCAATGGTGATAGGTGAACACCATCCAACATCTCAAAGAGATCCCTAACATAGAAACTTCAAAACCTGATTTTCAGATTCAGCTGGAGCCCTTACTCATGATGGCTAGCTCAGAATTGGTGTCGAAGTAGACAACTTTAACTGAGGGGATTTTCCATAACACAAATCAACATTTTAAAGGGTAGGATATTAAAGCAGCCGGAAAGAGAAACAACAGATTTCTAGTGCTATTGAGAAGCCTTGAAAGCATGCCAAGTTAAAATGATGATGGACCATGATATGAGAATGTATAATGAATTTATAGCACAAACATCATGACTCATAAGCTTGTCACGCAAGAGCAATTTTAAGGAGTCATTGCAAATTGATACCTATGTTCCTTGCTCCCTTATGTCCTAAAGTGACATTTTACCATGTACTAGGAAACTGTATAATACTGAATTGACATTAGCACTTAAAAATAAAAGGCAGTATTATGAAGCAAAGATTTGTATATGTCCATTAAGGCTTAAGTATCCATCTAGTTTTATGACTTTGGGCTCCACTTGTGACTGTGATGGCAATGCCTACACATATAAGGTGAAATGGGGGGGGGTTGCAGCAATTCTCAAGATGACTCTGGTTGCAGCATCTCTTACCAAGGAAATTCATTGGGGGTGGGGGAACATGAAATCCTCAAACTTTTTGAGCATCAAATTTCCTTAAAACTTGCTTTCTTTTTAAATTGCCCTTTTTTTTTCTTTGCAATGGTGATTATTTGATAGTTTCATTTCTTGCACTGAGCTTTTTCCTTGCTTGTCCATATCAGAAATGTTACCATCCTGAGGATGCAGTATATCAGAAGTCTTCCTGGGTTTGAAACTGGGGGGGCATCTAATGAGCTATCAATAGTGATATCCATTTACCTGGGATTCTGGGTCCTCAGTATACAAGGTAAGGGTGGAGAGAGGAGCAACTCTGTTTCTAGAGCCTTTTACCAAGACACTGAGGGACGGCCTCTCAGATTTCTCTTCTTGAAATGTGAGGCCTGGATGAGAGAATGTGAATTTGAAGCAGGTTTTGTCAGAGATCTTTTGTCTCAGGGCATGAATTTATCTATTCGTTCAACAAATTATTTATTGAGTACCTGTTACATGTTAGGCAATGTGCTAGGCACAGTGTATACAGTAGTTAACAATATAGCCATTGTCACAGACAGACATTAATTTTTTATTAAAAAATTATTTTTATTTAAAATAAAATATATTAAGATAGATTTGGAATTAAAAATTTTATATGAGCTATTACAGAAAAGGCCAGGGTGTTACGAATGAATAATGGAGACTGGTAACACCTTTCAAATCGATGAGGGGAAGTCTCTGAAGAGTGACATTTAAGCGGACACCTGAAGGATGAATAGGGTGTTAATCAGGTAAAGAGAGGTGGGCGGTGGGGATAAATGTCCCATAGCATGTGTGAAGGCTTAGAAGAGAGAGGCCCATGTGGCTGCAGGCAGAGAGAGAGAGAAAGATCGCTCAAGATAAACCTGGGAAGGCAGACAGAGTCCAGGTCATGCTGGGTGAATTAGTTTGCTAGCCCTGCTGTAACAAGTACCACAGACTGGGTGGCTTAAAACAACAGAAATTTACTGTCTCATAGTTCTGGAGGCTAAAAATCCAAAATCAAGTTGTTGGTGGGGTTCGTTCCTTTAGAGGGCTGTGAGGTAGGGATGTGTTCCGGGACTGTCCACTTAGCTTGTTATGTAGCCACTTCTTCTCCCTGTGGCTCTTCACATTGTCTTCTCTCTATCTCTGTGTCTCTGTGTATACATCTCCTTTTTCTTTTTTTTTCATATATATAATGACACTAGTCAGATTGGGGCCTACTCTAATGATCTCACTTAAATTGATTACTTCTGCAAACACCTTCTCTCTAAATAAGGTCACATTCTGAGGTCCTGGAGGTTAGGACTTCAACATATGAATTTTGGAGGGACACAATTCAACCCATAACACAGAGCCTTGGAGGATATGTTAGTATTTTGGACTCTTCTCTGAGTTCCTAGAGCTGCCATTGAGGAATATTAATTTTTAAAAAGATCGTTCTATTGTGTGGGGAATCTATTGTGGGGAGTTATATTAATTTTTTATGGCTGCTGTAACCAATTCACACAAATTTAGTGGCTTAAAAACACGCACAGATTTATTGTCTGTACTGCAAGTGAAAAGTCCAAAATCAGCTCTCTGGGCTAAAATCAAGGCAGAAGTGTTCCTTCTGAGGGCTATAGGAGAGAATCTGTTTCCTTGCCTTTTCCAGCTTCCAGAGGCCTCCTGCATTCCTTGCCTCATGGCTCCTTCCTCCATTTTCTTTCTTTTTTTAAAAAATTTATTTAATTTATTTATTTTTGGCTGCATTGGGTCTTCATTGCTGCTCGTGTGGGCTTTCTCTAGTTGCGGCGAGCGGGGGCTACTCTTCGTTGCGGTGCGCAGGCTTCTCATTGCAGTGGCTTCTCTTGTTGCGGAGCATGGGCTCTAGGCACATGGGCTTCAGTAGTTGTGGCACGTGGGCTCTAGAGCTCAGGCTCAGTAGTTGTGGCCCACAGGCTTAGTTGCTCCACGGCATGTGGGACCTTCCCGAACCAGGGCTCGAACCCGTGTCCCCTTCATTAGCAGGCGGATTCTTAACCACTGTGTCACCGGGGAAGCCCCTTCCTCCATTTTCAAAGCCAGCAATGTAGAATCTTCTCTCCTCTCTGACATCAGCTCTGATCATTACATTTTCTCTCTCTGACTCTGCCTCCCTCTTATAAGGACCCTTGTGATTACATTGGAGACAACTCTATAATCCAGAATAATCTCCCCATGTCAACATTCTTAACTTAATCACATCTGTAAAATCCCTCTTAACCATGTAAGGGAACCCATACACAGGTTCTAGGGAATAGTTTGTAGACATCTTCCTGTGTGTGTTGTGGGGAGGGGTGTGTGAGGGGCATTATTTAGTCTACCACAGGAGTAAAGGATGAAAGCAAAAAGCCAGTCACAAAGCTTCTGTAGCCATCTGAGCAGGAGATGATTGTAACTCAGACCAGGTGGCAATGGAGATAGAGAGAAGTATTCAGATTGGAGAACTGTTTAGGACACAAAATCAACAGGCCTTGCCAATGAATTGGATAGGATAGGGGAGTGAGAGAGATGGGGTCAATTGTAGTTTGGTTTATATCTACTGTGCCTCCTGGTTACTCTGAATGTCATCTTTATATCATAGACCAGGAAATTAAAACTTGCACTTTAAAAATGCTCCTGTATATTTCTAAAAGGAACCATTTTTGCATTCGAAAAGAAGCTTTGTTTCTGTGCTTACTTTGGCATAGGTAGACATTTTATTTTTAACTTTTTGGAAGAGTTGTGTAAAACAGTTTGCTCAGATTTGAAACCTTATGAATAAATCATTTGAAATGGCTTCCTAAATTTGCAATTTATCCCGTTAAGTTTGAAAATGAAAAAGAAGCTCAAGAATTGGAAAATAAAGTCAACTAGCAAATGAAAATTGGTTGAATGTTCAACGTGCATCAAGAGCAAGTAGCAGTTGAAATACTAAAAAGAAAGCATTTTCCTGAGCGGATGACCAAAACTTGCACATGGTCTGTATGACATCACAAGAAAGGAGGCTGGATTCTAGTTGGAGGTCTCCAAAAAAGTCCAATGGAGAAGACTGGCAAAGATATACCTGTTGAGAAGCTCCTTGACTGATTCCTATAATCAAGAGCTCCAGGGGATATTGAGGAATGAGGAAAGGGAAAACATAAAACTATATGGGCATTCTTGGGCGAGACAACACATTACAGGTGCACTTGGAAGCAAATTCAGCATATGGAACTAATAACTATTTTATGATGTTTGACATATCTCTAGAAGCACATCCCAGAATCCCATTCAATGAAAAATCCCTTTAGGGAAGATAAATGATCAGCTTAAATGATGACTCTGCCCAGCAAACAGAAGAAAAGCTGTTTCAGAAGTTGATGAGTTGTTGATTCATTTCTTTTTTGCAAGTTTCCAGCTGAATTTGGAATGAAACATAACCACTGCATCCAGCGCTTTCCATTTTGAATCATTTCTAGAGCATTCTATAGTTTAATATGGTCTTTTATGGCAAGATATAATTGTTCTGAACTGTCACTAGATGTCTTTTATTAACTCCAGTTTGGCCTAAATGGAAAAGATATATTAATGCTGTTTATTTTAGTGATGGAGAACTAAAGGATCATACATATATCTAAGTCCATGTAGGTAAGTTTATTTGTACTAATCAAACAAACTGTCTAGAGCATTAGAAACTCTGGGCCATAGCATCATGTAATAGATAGTGGGTTCAGCACTTTTCCTCATTTGTTCTGCCTCTGTCTGCTCCAGCTCCTCCAGAGATGGGTCTGCTCCATTCACCATTTGAAATCTCAAGTGGTCTGATCCTACTTTCTCATCTATAAACAAGTCATATAGTATTTAGCCTTTTCCTGATTTGGGGGGGGCGGCATTTTCATCTGTAATGAAAGCCTTACTAATTTACTAGTCCAAGCATATTTGTATAGCTCCATCACATGCCCACTTTAATAGATGCCACCTGATACAGAAGCCTACTACTTAGAAGCTTGCCTTATAAGCCTACTCAGTGTTTGAAATTTAGGCCACCTAAGAAAGGAAGTTCACCCATAGACACTGTTTCAGGTTTTGGTAAGCACTGGGGAGGGAAGCAGGAAGAATGAATAAATGAATGAATGAGACCTCATCTGTTATTAATGTGGCAGTGTTTCCACCTATAAAAATAGGGGGCTGTATTAGATTTCTAGGGTTCCTTCCAGCTCCTGTGGAAGATATCTGGAGAAAAATATCTCCCTTTCTCATCCTCAGGACCTCCCACTCTGATTCAGGACCTCCCACTCTGATACTGTTCCCTAGCCCTTACCAAAAGGATGAAGACATTTTATAGCTGATCCTAAAACCACATGAACTGTGGGCAAATGTATCACAGTATTTCGAGAACAGCATGCCAACTCTTGATTATTTATTATGTCATGAGTTTATGAGTGAGTGGGCCATGGTGACCTTCCTTCACAGCGGGGAGGACAAGTAGGCAGTGCATGACCACTGGGATAGCTGCCTCCATATGAAGTGTGGTGGATGACATCCTGAGGTGTACAGGAAAAGCCACATGATATGATGGAAGGAGCATGGGTTTTGGAGGACTATAGATACGGGTTTGATTCTTACCTCAACCATTTTTCTATCAGTGTGATCTTTTTTTTTTTTTTTTGCGGTACACGGGCCTCTCACTGTTGTGGCCTCTCCCGTTGCGGAGCACAGGCTCCGGACGCGCAGGCTCAGCGGCCATGGCTACGGGCCCAACCCGCTCCACGGCATGTGGGATCCTCCTGGACCGGGGCACAAACCCACGTCGCCTGCATTGGCAGGCGGACTCTCAACCACTGCGCCACCAGGGAAGCCCCTATCAGTGTGATCTTATGTAAGTTATTTGAGTTCTATTAGCCTCACTTTCCTCATATGTTAAATAGGAATAATGATTCTATTGCCTATCAGGGTAGACATTCAGCAGTGATCCTTATTATGCTAAAACTATTTGTCACTCTAGGAAAGCCAAAGGTTTGTTCAGAAAGAGGGAGAGGGCTGCCTACACATTTTCCTTCATTCTGTGTGTTGCGGTACTAAGAATCATCTTGTATGCCACTGCTGCCACCAATCTCTTGACTAATTCTTGCCCTTACCTCAAGCTGTCAATGTTAAGAGTACAAGGAGTTTGCAGCTCTTGACCTTCTGATATATGCCTTTCCGTGGTTTAGACAAAAATGTTATGAATCCCCCCCTCTCCTCCCATCTTACCGTGGTTTGTCTACATGGTAAAATGAAAGACACAGTTAAGCATGTAAAGATTTTACTTTGAGATGGATAATATCTGTGATGGTTAATTTTATGTGTCAACTCAACTGGGCTAAGGGATGCCCAGATACCTGTTAAAACATTATTTCTCAGTGTGTCTGTGAGGGTGTTTCTGGAAGAGATTAGCATTTGAATCTGACTGAGTAAAGAGATATGCCCTCACTAATGTGGGTGGGCATCATCCAATCTGTTGAGGACCCAAATAGAACAAAAAGGCAGCTGAAGGGTGAACTCTCACTCTTCTTGAGCTAGGACTTCCATTTCTCCTGCCCTCGGACACTGGAGTTTCTGGTTTGCAGACTCTGGGCTCAGACTGAATTATACTTTCAGCTTTCTTTTGCTTGCAGATGGCAGCTGGTGGGACTTCCTGGCCTCCATGACCATGTGAGCCAATTCTTATAATAAATCTCCTCATATATATCTATATGTATATCTATCTATCTATCTATTTATCTCTTTATCTCCTATTGGTTCTGTTTCTCTGGAGAACCCTGACTAATACAATATCCAAATTAATATTAGTAATAATAATTACAATAATGGCAGCTAACAGTTATGAGCATTTACTATGTGCTGTGCTTTATGCTTAGTACTTGACCTTCATAATCACTTAATGATCACAACAGTCTGATGAGACGGTTACTATTATTATTCTCATGTTAAGTCAAACACATTAAGGCTCAGAGAGGTTAAGTAGCTTGCCAAAAGCCATGTTTTGTAACTAGTAAATGTAGGAATAGGGATTTGAGCCCAAATCTGTTTGACTCTATAGCCCGAGTTGCACCACTAAGCTATTTTAAATGATCCCCAATTGCTGTGAGAATCAAATGAGACTGTAATTTGGTAATGCTTTAAAGACCTAGAAGTACTATCAAAATGGAAGGGCTTATTATTACCCAAACGATTAACTGAACCTAGCACTGTTTATTCAGATGCTTGGCAGCATGTAGACAAAGCCTAAGGCTGTAATGGACCTTTTCCAAGTGGCAAAAGCGTAAATGTAATATAAGCTAATTAGTGACACGTCTTGATTTTGAAAGCATTAGGCAAGCTCATAAGTTCAGCTTCCTACCAGTATACCTATCTCTTTTAAGCAACTGCACCTGTTTTACAATTCAGAGTGATTACATAACTTCAGAACACTGGCGATTGCTCTCTAGCATTCAATTCTCTTAACAAACATTTATTGAGCACCTTTACTCTATACTATGTGTGTCTATGGAGCATCTCCTGTGTTCAGAGCATTCTTTGTCTGGATAGAGCTTTGTGACTTATATTTGGAAACACTACTTTGAAAAGCCCAGAGCAGAAAGACTGAGATAAAAGTTGTTTCCTCCAGTGAGAACAGTTATTTACCTGGAGTTCACAGGTTTATGATAGTGGTTTTCATATTATACATAGTAAAATCATTCAAGGAGCTTACCTGGGTTTTAATACTAAGATTCTGATTTAGCTGCTTTGGGGTGGTGGGGTTTTTTGTTTTTTGGGGGTTTTTTTGGCTGCATTGGGTCTTTGTTGCTGCGTGTGGGCTTTCTCTAGTTGCAGTGAGCGGGGGCTACTCTTTGTTGCGGTGCGCGGGCTTCTCACTGCGGTTGCTTCTCTTGTTGCGGAGCACGGGCTCTAGGCGTGTGGGCTTCAGTAGTTGCGGCACGTGGGCTCAGTAGTTGTGGCTCACAGGCTCAGTAGTTGCGGCACACGGGCTTAGTTGCTCCACGGCATGTGGGATCTTCCCAGACCAGGGATCGAACCCATGTCCCCTGCATTGGCAGGTGGATTCTCAACCACTGTGCCACCAGGGAAGTCCAGGATGGTGGTTTTAACAGCTGCCCAGGTGATTCTCATTGTCCAGCCAGGCTTGTTGAGCCACTGGTCCATATCATCTTATCCCACCCAAGCCTCCAGCTAATGAAGGAATGAAATAAAAAAGGAAAACTACCAGAAATTTGGCTCTAGGTCCAACCTACTTGCTTCCTTTTCTCATTCCCCTCGATCCTTATGGTCACCCTGTCCCTTTTAAGTGTCTGAGTTTGGGCTTACAAGAAAAATATCCACACTCTAACAAGTGAAGTGAAAATATGGGTAATCAAATAGTTGAAACCTCACATAGTTATAGAGGTTGGGCTGCTAATACAAATGAGGGAGGCGAGCCAGATGGAGACTATGGTGAACTTGAGACTACAGACCCCATCAAACATGAGGGTGGTGAACAGGGCAGCAGCAGTGACTGTAATCCAGTCAATTGTTCTCAGAGTTCTCAAAGTGTGGTTCTTGGACTTGGTCTAGGAGCATCAGAAGAAAACTTGTTACAAATGCAAAAAGTCAAGCCCTGCCCCCAGATCCACTGACTGAATCTGCATCTGGTGCCTGGGAGCGGAGGTGGGGGGCAGCAGTCAGTGGTCTAACAAGCCCTTCAGGGGATTCTGATCCAATACAACATTTTCAAACCACTGTCTATAGTAATGCAAGCCCGGTGTGACCAGATCTGATTTTTCAAGAAAAGTCAGGAATCTGGCTTTCTTTTATTGAGCATCTTTAAACTGTGCTGTACGTGTTCATGGAGCATCTCCTGTGCTCACATTATTCTGAACATCTCTTCTTGGCTTTCAATGATTGGCAACTAATTCAGTTTTTTGTTTGTTGTTTTTTTGAATACACCTTACGGTCCAAAGAAAACACATCCTTGGGCTAACCCTCAATTGTCTCTATCCTACAAGGGTTAAATAGTTTTGAAATATTCTTCATATCTTCGTGACATTTCCCGACCCACACCTCAGTATCCTGAGTAACCAATTAAACCATGAAATTTGGAATACTGGCATAGGTAATTTCGATATGAGAACCCCAGCCTAGGTTTCCTATTAGTTTTATGGATAAAAACAAAGAAGCAAAAAACTAGGAAGGACTGTGAATTAAATCAGTGTCACAAGTTTGAATCCTTTCACTCTTAAACCAAATTTCTAGACAGGGTCCATCCCTGGGTATTCATAATAAATTGCATAAATATCCAGTGAAGCCTCTTGATTTTTTTTTCAGCCTATTCCACTTATCTGGAGAGTAGGGAAGGCATGTAATGCCTAGATTGTGAAATTTACAACTCTAAGTACAGTCATGACTTTAGCACTCTTTCTACATTCGAGGAATTATGTGTATGTGTGAGAGAGATTTACTTAGACTGTGCTCATCAAATGGTTGTTTTTGAAAGCTATTGTATAGCACAGGAACACTGGAGTTTAAAATATAGGATGACCAACCATCCCAGTTTTCCCAGGACTGAGGAGGTTCATGAGAAGGGGAACTTCCAGTTTCAAAACCAGGACAGTGTGAGAAAACCAGGACAAGTTGGTCTTCCTAGTCTTTAATGCTCGAGTTTCTCTTGCATCACTTTGCTTTGGATGTAGAACAGAATAAAGGTGGGAGTTGGTAGAAAAGTTACATTGTATTGTTAAAAACAATTTTATAACTGGCTAAAATCAAAAGGCAGACATTGTAGGAAGGGAAATTTTAGCCAGAAATAAGAAAAGACTTTCAAATGGAGGTGCTACTGAAGTGCCTGACATGAGATATAATATCCTGGAAGTCAGGCAGGATCCACCACAGTGCTGACCCCAGAGAGTTTAAAACATGGTCAAGTATGGAGACAAAGGACTAAAGCTTTTGAGGCACCTGGTCAGAAGGGCAAATCGAGGTCAGTGAATTGCAAGGTAATCATGTCAGGATAATCAAGAACAGGGCAGGAAGCGATGTAGGAGGTGCATCAGAGTAAACAGTCCAGCATAGAGGTAGTTAAGCAACAAGAGGGTATTTGCAGCCTATTTTTATGTGGTGGTAGGTGGTTCTATGGTATAGGAGTAGACCTCATGAATTAAAGGCATAGGGCAATAAGAAACTTTAACAACTACACTTGATGAAAGGTTGAATTAAATGACCTCATATTCCCATTCAATTTTGATAATCGTTGAAAATTCAGATTCTGTTTAAAAAAAGATATTTAACATGCTTATATTATTAATCTTTCACTCTATCTCTTCAAAAATTGGGGTAATAAATCAAACTTTGTGAGATTAATGTGAAGATTAAAGATAATGCATCACTTATCACAATGCCTGGAACATAATAGTTGCTCAGTAAATGGGAGCTATTATTATTATTATTAAAATTCTTAAAATATGTTTTCCTAAATCTAGTCTTTTTTTTGAATTTTTGAATTTTATTTTTTTTATACAGCAGGTTCTTATTAGTCATCGATTTTATACACATCAGTGTATACATGTCAATCCCAATCACCCAATTCATCACAGCACCACCCCCAACACCCCGCCACATTCCCCCCTTGGTGTCCATATGTATGTTCTCTACATCTGTGTCTCAACTTCTGCCCTGAAAACCGGTTCATCTGTACCATTTTTCTAGGTTCCACATATATGTGTTAATATACGATATTTGTTTCTGACTTACTTCACTACTTCACTCTGTATGACAGTCTCTAGATCCTTCCACATCTCAACAAATGACCCAATTTCGTTCCTTTTTGTGGCTGAGTAATATTCCATTGTATATATGTACCACATCTTCTTTATCCATTTGACTGTCGATAGGCATTTAGGTTGCTTCCATGACCTGGCTATTGTAAATAGTGCTGCAATGAACATTGGCGTGCATGTGTCTTTTTGAATTATAGTTTTCTCTGGGTATATGCCCAGTAGTGGGATTGCTGGATCATACTGTAATTTTATTTTTAGTTTTTTAAGGAACCTCCATATTGTTCTCCATAGTGGCTGTATCAATTTACATTCCCACCAACAGTGCAAGAGGATTCCCTTTTCTCCACGCTCTATCCAGCATTTGTTGTTTGTAGATTTTCTGTTGATGCCCTTTCTATCTGGTGTGAGATGATACCTCACTGTAGTTTTGATTTGCATTTCTCTAATAATTAGTGATGTTCAACAGCTGTTCATTTGCTTCTTGGCCATCTGTATGTCTTCTTTGGAGGAATGTCTGTTTAGGTCTTCTTCCCATTTTTGGATTGGGTTGGTTGATTTTTTGATATTGAGCTGCATGAGCTGTTTCTATATTTTGGAGACTAATCCTTTGTCCGTTGATTCGTTTGCAAATATTTTCTCCCATTCTGAGGGTTGTCTTTTCATCTTGTTTATGGTTTCCTTTGCTGTGCAAAAGCTTTTAAGTTTCATTAGGTCCCATGTGTTTATTTTTGTTTTTATTTCCATTACTCTAGGAGGTGGATCAAAAAAGATCTTGCTGTGATTTATGTCAAAGAGTGTTCTTCCTGTGTTTTCTTCTAAGAGTTTTATAGTGTCCAATCTTACATTTAGGTCTCTAATCCATTTTGAGTTTATTTTTATGGTGTTAGGGAGTGTTCTAATTTCATTCTTTTACATGTAGCTGTCCAGTTTTTCCAGCACTACTTATTGAAGAGACTGTCTTTTCTCCATTGTATATCCTTTCCTCCTTTGTCATAGATTAGTTGACCATAGGTGTGTGGGTTTACCTCTGGGCTTTCTATCTTGTTCCAGTCATCTATGTTTCTGTTTTTGTGCCAGTACCATATTGTCTTGATTACTGTAGCTTTGTAGTATAGTCTGAAGTCAGGGAGTCTGATTCATCCAGCTCCGTTTTTTTCCCTCAAGACTGCTTTGGCTATTTGGGGTCTCTTGTGTCTCCATGCAAACTTTAAGATTTTTTGTTCTAGTTCCATAAAAAATGCCATTGGTAATTTGAAAGGGATTGCATTGAATCTGCAGATTGCTTTGGGTAGTATAGTCATTTTCACAATATTGATTCTTCCAATCCAAGAACATGGTATATCTCTCCATCTGTTGGTATCATCTTTAATTTCTTTCATCAGTGTCTTATATAGTTTTCTGCTTGCAGGTCTTTTGCCTCCCTAGGTAGGTTTATTCCTAGGTATTTTATTCTTTTTGTTGCAGTGGTAAATAGGAGTGTTTCCTTAATTTCTCTTTCAGATTTTTCATCATTAGTGTATAGGAATGCAAGAGATTTCTGTGCATTAATTTTGTATCCTGAAACTTTACCAAATTCATTGATTAGCTCTAGTAGTTTTCTGGTAGCATCTTTAGCATTCTCTATGTATAGTATCATGTCATCTGCAAACAGTGACAGGTTTACTTCTTCTTTTCCAATTTCTACTCCCTTTATTTCTTTTTCATCACTGATTGCTGTGGCTAGGACTTGAAAAACTATGTTGAATAATAGTGGAGAGAGTGGACATCCTTGTCTTCTTCCTGATCTTAGAGGAAATGCTTTCAGTTTTTCACCATTGAGAATGATGTTTGCTGTGGGTTTGTCGTATATGGCCTTTATTATGTTGAGGTAGGTTCCATCAATTCCCGCTTTCTGGAGAGCTTTTATCATAAATGGGTGTTGAATTTTGTCAGAAGCTTTTTCTGCATCTATTGAGATGCTCATATGGTTTTCTCCTTCAATTTGTTAATATGGTTTATCACATTGACTGATTTGTGTATATTGAGGAATCCTTGCATTCCTGGGATAAACCCCACTTGATCATGGTATATGATCCTTTTAATGTGTTGTTGGATTCTGTTTGCTAGTATTTTGTTGAGGATTTTTGCATCTATATTCATCAGTGATATTGGTCTGTAATTTTCTTTTTTTGTAGTATATTTGACTGGTTTTCATATCAGGGTGATGGTGGCCTCATAGAATGAGTTTGGGAGTGTTCCTTCCTCTGCAGTTGTTTGGAAGAGTTTGAGAAGGATGGGTGTTAGCTCTTCTCTAAATGTTTGATAGAATTCACCTGTGAAGCCATCTGGTCCTGGACTTTTGTTTGTTGGAAGATTTTAAATCACAGTTTCGATTTCATTACTTGTGATTGGTCTGTTCATATTTTCTACTTCTTCCCGGTTCAGTCTTGGAAGGTTATACCTTTCTAAGAATTTGTCCATTTTCTCCAGGTTGTTCAGTTTATTGGCATAGAGGTGCTTGTAGTAATCTCTCATGATCCTTTGTATTTCTGTGGTGTCCATTGTAACTTCTCCTTTTTCATTTCTAATTTTATTGATTTGAGTCCTCTCGCTCTTTTTCTTGATGAGTCTGGCTAATGGTTTATCAATTTTGTTTATCTTCTCAAAGAACCAGCTTTTAGTTTTATTGAGCTTTGCTATTGTTTTCTTTGTTTCTATTTCATTTATTTCTGCTCTGATCTTTATGATTTCTTTCCTGCTGCAAACTTTGGGTTTTGTTTGTTCTTCTTTCTCTAGTTCCTTTAGGTGTAAGTTAGATTGTTTATTTGAGATTTTTCTTGTTTCTTGAGGTAGGCTTGTATAGCTATAAACTTCCCTCTTAGAACTGCTTTTGCTGCATCCCATAGGTTTTGGATCATCGTGTTTCCATTGTCATTTGTCTCTAGGTAGTTTTTGATTTCCTCTTTGATTTCTTCAGTGATCTCTTGGTTATTTAGTAACGTATTGTTTAGCTTCCATGTGTTTGTGTTTTTTATGCTTTTTTCCTCTAATTGATTTCTAATCTCATAGCGTTGTGGTCAGAAAAGATGCTTGATATGATTTCAGTTTTCTTAAATTTACTGAGGCTTGATTTGTGACCCAAGATGTGATCTGTACTGGAGGATGTTCCATGCGCATTTGAGAAGAAAGTGTAACCTGCTGTTTTTGGATGGAATGTCCTTATAAATATCAATTAAATCTATCTGGTCTATTGTGTCATTTGAAGCTTGTGTTTCCTTATTAATTTTCTGTTTGGATGATCTGTCCTTTGGTGTAAGTGAGGTGTTAAAGTCTCTCACTATTATTGTGTTACTGTCCATTTCCTCTTTTAGAGCTGTTAGCAGTTGCCTTATGTATTGAGGTGCTCCTATGTTGGGTGCATATATATTTATAATTGTTGTATCTTCTTCTTGGATTGATCCATTGATCATTACATAGTGTCCTTCCTTGTCTCTTGTAACATTCTTTATTTTAAAGTCTACTTTATCTGATATGAGTATTGCTACTCCAGCTCTCTTTTGATTTCCATTTGCATGGAATATCTTTTTCCATCCCCTCACTTTCAGTCTGTATGTGTCCCTAGGTCTGAAGTGGGTCTCTTGTAGGCCCCATATATATGGGTCTTGTTTTTGTATCCATTCAGCAAGCCTGTTTCTTTTGGTTGGAGCATTTAATCCATTCACGCTTAAGGTAATTATCGATATGTATGTTCCTATGACCATTTTCGTAATTGTTTTGGGTTTGTTTTTGTAGATCCTTTTCTTCTCTTGTGTTTCCTACTTAGAGAAGTTCCTTTAGTTTTTGTTGTAGAGCTGGTTTGCTGGTGCTGAATTCTCTTAGCTTTTGCTTGTCTGTAAAGCTTTTGATTTCTCCAGCAAATCTGAATGACATCCTTGCCAGGTAGAATAATCTTGGTTGTAGTTTTTTCCCTTTTATATCTTTAAGTATATCATGCCACTCCCTTGTGGCTTGGAGTTTTTGCTGAGAAATCAGCTGTTAACCTTATGGGAGTTCCCTTGTATGTTATTTTTCATTTCAGTTATTGTATTGTTCATCTCTGTTTGCTTTTTAATTCTTCTAGGTGTTTGTTCTTTAATTCTTCTAGGTCTTTTTTAAACATTTCTTGCATCTTCTCGATCTTTGCCTCCATTGTTTTTCTGAGGTCCTGAATCATCTTCACTATCATTATTCTGAATTCTTTTTCTGGAAGGTTGCCCATCTCCACTTCATTTAGTTGTTTTTCTGGTGTTTTATCTTGTTCCTTCATCTGGTACATAGCCCTCTGTCCTTTCATCTTGTCTATCTCTCTGTGAATGTGGTTTTTGTTCCACAGGCTGCAGGATTGTAGTTCTTCTTGCTTCTGCTCTCTGCCCTCTGGTGGATGAGGCTATCTAAGCGGCTTGATGGGAGGGACTGGTGGTGGGTAGAGCTGACTGTTGCTCTGGTGGGCAGAGCTCAGTAAAACTTTAATCCACTTGACTGTTTATGGGTGGGGCTGGGTTCCCTACCTGTTGGTTGTTTGGCCTGAGGCAACCCAACACTGGAGCCTACTTAGGCTCTTTGGTGGGGCTAATGACAGACTCTAGGAAGGCTCACACCAAGGAGTACTTCCCAGAACTTCTGCTGTCCGTGTCCTTGTCCCCACGGTGAGCCACAGCCCCCCCCCACTGCCTCTGCAGGAGACCCTCCAACACTAGCAGGTATGTCTGGTTCAGTCTCCCCTGGGGTCACTGCTCCTTCCCCTGGGTCCCGATGCACACACTACTTTGTGTGTGCCCTCCAAGAGTGGAGTCTCTGTTTCCCCCAGTCCTGTCGAAGTCCTGCAATCAATTCCCACTAGGCTTCAAAGTCTGATTCTCTAGGGTTTCCTCCTCCTGTTGCCAGACCCCCAGGTTGGGAAGCCTGACGTGGGGCTCAGAACCTTCACTCCAGTGGGTGGACTTCCGTGGTATAAGTATTCTCCAGTCTGTGAGTCACCCCCCCCCCCAGCAGTTATGGGGTTTGATTTTACTGTGATTGTGCCCCTCCTACCATCTCATTGTGGCTTCTCCTTTGTCCTTGGATGTGAGGTATCTTTTTTGGTGAGTTCCAGTGTCTTCCTGTTGATGATTGTCCAGCAGCTAGTTGTGATTCTGGTGTTCTCACAAGAGGGAGTGAGAGCACGTCCTTCTACTCCGCCATCTTGGTTCAGAGCGTCAAATCTAGTCTTTCTTGATAGAAAATTTTGTTGTCTCTTTTTATTTCTTTTTTTTGTAATTTGCAAATTGTGAAGCTAATTTTTTAAACTGGTAAATGTCTCATAGTAAACTTTGCCAAATTATTGATGCTTGGTGCAAATATTTCAATTCTCTTTATAATTGTTTTTTGACATGACCTTAATAACAATAACTTTTTCTCTTGTCCATAATTTAAATTTTCACTTAATAAAGTTTGCATTGCATTTCTAATTGCTTTGCATGACATTCTCCCGTATACTCTTTAAGTCATTTGGGATATAACACTAAACCATATTAATGAAATTAACCCCACTCATTGAACTTAAATAAGATGCTATACAACCATAAATCATGACATATGACCACCCCTAGTTTTTATTATTTACAGTTTATAGTAACTGATTTGGAATTTATTTTATTAATTTAAAAGAATATAATGTTTCATAGGGAAGTAGCATAAATAGAAGGCAATGGAATAGAATAGCTATTAAGTGCATGGGTTTTTGTAGTCAGGCAGATTGGTTGAAATCTTGGTTCCAATATTGTGGCATCCTCGAGCAAGTCATGTATTGTGACTTATGTTAGCCTCAGTTTTCTCATCTCTACGGTAGGAAAAATAATGTCTACATCAGAGTGTTGTCAGTGAGGCTTAAGTTAAATGAAATGACTCTTATAAAGCATTTAGAATGGTAAGTTGCTCAATAAATGTGAATCCTTTCTACCACCACTATTATTGTTAGTTATTTAAACATTATAAAACAATCTTTTAAAATCCTCATTTTGATGAAAGATATCAGATGTATTCTTTCTCTTTGAATCTGATATTTTATCTGATGATTTATGGCATACTTCTATCTTGCATATTCATCTTTACACTTTGTCTAGTATATTTAGCATTTAGGCAAGGGTGATATTAAGAATATTTAACACCTAATACTGTGTGAGCATTTACAATTCAGAACTTTCAGCTGGTCAATGAGAATGCGCACTGACCCTAACAATACATTAATACCATGCCACTACATACTGGTTGACTATCAACCTGCCTTTGACATAGGGCTGAAGGTGTGGCAGAATTTCATGGAGATTTGAAAGGCCAAAGTTTGCAGTATGATCAGGCCAAAGAAGATTTGAGTATGGGCAGGCCCACAAAGATAAAAAGTCTAATGTCTATTGTGGTGTATTATTCTTTACTAAGATCCTTGCAGATGGTATGGGGTTTCATGTCCAGTTTTCCATTCATTAAAGTCTTTGGTGCTGGGTATCATCTTTGGTATGGCATGATTATATTGCTTAGTGGGAAACTAGTGTGAAGATAGCTTAGCTTTCTTCACTCATTTAGGTAATAACAGCAGAGGCATAGACTTTGGAGTAAGACTTATAATCTATATGACCTTGGATATGTTATTTAACTTCTATGTATCTCAGTTTCCTCAAAACATTGTGGGACTGGCCTCTACATACAGCTTAATTCAAGTATAGTGTTGTCCAAGCCCAGTTTGACACCCCATCAGTAACTCCAGATATTTAGGGACACTGGCCAGATTCTCTGCTACAAATTAATTTTAACTATAAAATATCTATAACATGTAGCATATTTGCTTAGGAAAGGAGAGAATGCTAGAAATCAGACTATCAAAGGTAAGTGTATACATTTTAAAGGGTATTATAGCTCCAAAAAAATTAGAAATCATCGGCTAGGTTTTTGGTAGTAGAAGAATAAAAGTTAATTGGAGTCAGGCAAAGGCGTAAGGCAAGTTCAATAAAGGACACCAGTCTCTGTTTCAATAATGCCAAATATCCAAAAGGATATAAAAATATAAAGATAATTATTCAGATATGTTAAAATAACTCCCTATTAACCAGGTGATTTTTGTACAAATGTTAGGCATTCAAATCCTTCAAAGATAATAAAGTCCTTAGCAGGTCATCATGGTGCCTTGTAGACCACAAGAAGGAATTTGCATTTTATTCCAAGTATGATTTAAACTTCTGGATAGTTTTGAGCCAAGGAATGTTATATGATCAAATTTATATGTTAAAAATGCCTTAGGATGTTTAATGGATACTTGATTTTTGAAGTGCAAAAGAGGAATCACCTTTGGTGAAATGTTTCAAATGATAGTGGCTAGGAGAAGAGTAACATTGGTAGAGGAGGTGATAAAAGGTAAAATTTAGTATTTATTTTTTAAGATGGAGCTATTAAGATTTCCAGGTATGTTTTATATAGCTGGTGGGGTGATGGAAAGAGCAACGAGGTGAATGATGGTGCTATTTCCTCACTTGCGGAAGATGTGAGACAGTGGGTTTTTTCTGCTCTCACTCCCAACCTCCAAACCTGTGTTCATCCCATCATCAATTTTCTGTATTTCTACTCCTTGGATGGTAACATTATTGAAGAAT
The DNA here is from genome assembly GCF_949752795.1 of Hyperoodon ampullatus. Lineage (NCBI taxonomy): Eukaryota > Metazoa > Chordata > Mammalia > Artiodactyla > Ziphiidae > Hyperoodon > Hyperoodon ampullatus. Next base: position 101,528,256 of record NC_136913.1, on the reverse strand, counting down.
CATTTCTCTCTGCTGATTGGTTTCACCACTGTCGATTTCTTCTTTTAATTCATCTGAGTTCTCACTGTTGTCTAGCAATGTGTTTATTTAACTATTAAATTCTGCATGGGAGATACTCCAAACTCTTCCACTCTTCTCAAGCCACCCTCTGCCCTTTGTTCCTCCTATTCTCGGCAAGTAACTGTATACAGTTGTCGACTGAAAAATATGTGCAATGTGAGAGTTGTGAGTTAAGTTTTATTTGGGGCAAAATGAGAACGATAGCCTGGGACACAGCATCTCGGATAGCTTGGAGAAACTGCTCCAAAGAGGTAGGGGGGAAGGTCAGTGTTACATATGACTTTAGTGAAGGGGGACGTGCAGTCAGGCACGCATTTTGGCAGAGGTTGGCTGCTAGTCACAAGGAGCAGATGTCACTGTCAATGATTTTAGTGCTTTTCTAGATATGAGGAGATGCAAGAATTAGGCTCATAAAATCTTCTGAAAATTTCTGTCTGAAAGCCTGTTCTACCAGTTTTTCCCAGAGCACAGAGTTCCTCATACCTGATCTCCACCCTGAACTCCTTTCAGGGGGTGTTGAAGGTCAGAGGCTGCAGTGGCATGTGACTTAACCCTTGGAGAGGCAGATGGCAAGTGCCAATTTGTAGGTGGCACAGTCATCCCTCAGAATCTGCAGGGGATCGGCTCTAGGACCTGCCATGGATACCAAAATCCTCTGATGCCCAGTCCCATAGTCAGCCCTATGTATCCACGGATGTGGAAGCCTCAGATACAGAGGTCAACTGTATTTTACTTTGTAGAGCATTTTAAGGTCATTTGATATATTTTCTCACATTTTTAGGACCTCCTCTGCTTTCCTCCTGTCTTTAAGGAGAGTTTCCCTATTCCTTTTCAAGGTTAATATCACACTTACGCTGTTGATTAATGGAAGAGAGAGTAGGAAATTGAATTATCTTTTCCTCTCTTCCTGGTATCTTCAGAGAGCTCATTTTCCTTTGAGATTGTTAATTATAATGAGTGTGTTAGCCTAGATCTGTCAGGGCCCACCAAGTGAAGAAGGACCTTCTGGAAGAGAAATGAGCACAAAGGAACGAAAAGGGGAGAGAGATAGAGACAGGGACACAGAGACAGACAGATAGACACTGTTTAAGTCCCCTTGGATCTTGCCCAGCTTAAAGCTACATATAGCCCTAGCCTTTGTTATATAAGCTTATAAGGTACAGTTTTAGATTTTTGCTTAAGCTAAGTTGAGTAGAGTTTCTGTCACTTGTGACCTATTGAGCCCTCTTATGGTGACCCCTGAAACACCTCTGTAACTCTAGGAACCAAAGTGAAAATAACTCTTCTTGAGTACAGTCCTCAACACTTACTTTTAGAAAATGAAGACATCTTGAACATGTTTTTTATTTAAAAAGGAGAAAGAAGCATTGGGAGAGAGCCGATTGATGGAAAAGGTGAGAGCAAGAAATGCTAAAAAAACATAGGCAAGCAGTTAGCTTTAGAATGGAGAATGAAAATCTGAGTCAGGGAGGAAGATGAGAACTCTTTCTGGATCTATTCAGTCTTGTTGAACCAACTTTGTTTACATGCCTGTCCCAGAACCAACCACTGTGGCTAGAGACATGAAATGTTCTGGCTGACCAAGCCAAGGGCATGAACCAGGGATGAGGATGACTAGAGCCACCTTAAATGGAGTGGGAGTGGCTTCCCATAGGGGAAAAAATGAGCCATAAAAAGTCTGAAAACCAGTGCCCTAGAACAAAAGTCAGCAAACTTTTTCTCTAAAAGGCTAAACAGTAAATATTTTAGGTTTTGTGGACCATTTGGTCTCTGTTGCCACTACTCAACTCTACCTTTGTAGTGTGAAAACAGCCATAGACAATATGTAAATGAGTTGGCTTGCCTGTGTTCAAATAAAACTTTATTTACAAAATCAGGCAGTGGACTGGATTTGGTGTGTGGGCTATAGTTTGCCAACCCTTTTCCTAGAAGGTTGGCAGTGACCTGTTTGAAAAACCCAAAGAAATTCTCTTAGTGCTCCTCTTCCTTGAGCAGGAACCTGAAAACAGCCTAGAGTCATAGAAGAAGGGAACATTTTTTAAAGCAGAGCTTCTTAGCCTTATTTTTTAGATGCACAATGATTTCTTATTCTATCTTCAGTAATATCCCCATCAACTAAGATTTGTAGAGCAATCTCCTCCCAAATTTGATATTCACCACTAGGATTCATGAGATGATTTTAGGTGGCACAAGGATGAATATTTAAAAAATTTTAATAGTTATACTAAATCTTAAAATCCATGCTTTAATAGATTTCATTGCTTATTATGGTGCTGAGTTAGACAAAGTAGGTTGATTTAAATAATATAACACATGAATGATACAAATTGAGGAAATGGTTAATGAGCATTAACTCTCAGTTGAGCTATGACATCTATAGGCCTTTTGGATATGATTTTTGAAATTATACATGCTCTCTAATTCCTTCCTCCATGCCTCAGACCCTCCCTAACCAAGAGATTGCAATACACCTTTCTAGGAGAGGCAGGCTTCCCCATTCTCTCCACTTTGGGACTTTTCTATTTTTAATGGGTTAAGTGCAGTTCACTGGCTCTTGGCCCCAAAATCTTCAAGATACCATTGTAGTACTTGACATCACCAATGTCTCATCTTCACATGGCCAAGCTAAAGCCAACAGCTTACCATGTGAGACAGCTTTTCTGTCTGTATTCTGTTTCTGCTAACAGTGCTACCGTCCTGTTAGTCACACGGACTGAGAACTTGGTTCACGTCTTTAACTCTTGCTCTTCCTGGACCATTCTTACTAATTATTTTAGGCATTTCTATCATCCAATGACTATTCGTTCTATTCTCTGTGAGAGAACATTTATTCCATAACTTTTTGTGGGGAAGATGTCAGGAAGGAGTTCCTTTTACTGCTCTCCCATCCTCTGGACTTTGGCTCTAAACAATCCTAGACACTACTTCAGGATTAATCTTCCTACAACACGAATCTGACATGTCATGCTCATACTCAAGCATAGTCAATGGCTCTGCATTATCTACTAAATGATGTCTAAATTCATTAATATAGTATTCAAGATCCTTGACAGTCTGCTACCGCCTAATTATTGGTCCATGTATTCTACTGCTTCCCTCTATATTCCCTGAGCTCCAGCGAACCCAAGTGCCTCCACAATTTCATTATACTTTTCCCCTCTGTGCTTTTTCATACTCTATTCTCCTGTCAAGAAGCCCTTCCACTTTTTCTTTTCAAAATCCTATCAGTTTCGAATGATTAAGTAAAAGGATGCTGTATCCATATCCTGGAATACTTTGTGGCTGTTAACATGATGGTTTACAAGGGTTTTAAACATTTATTCACTTACATGACAAATATTATAGAGCATCTCCTACATGCCAGACACTCTGCTATGTGCCAAGGATACAGAGGTTCAAAGGACAGACACAGCTGATGCCATCACAAAGCTTAAGTTAGAGTGGGGTGTTTAGATGTTGAGGAACTCAGTGGAGGTGTGCTGAGTGCTTGAATGATAATAGTGGGGGTGATACGGACATTTAACCTCGTCTAAAGGTAAAGGGCAGCTTCTTGGAGGTAGTCATGTTTTAGGCATGCCTGAAACATGGAAAGATCGTGATTCTTAAAGTTTTTGGTCTCAGGACCCCTTTGCATTCTTAAAAATAATTGAGCTTTTGTCTACATGGGTTATACATACATATTTCAATACTTACTATTAGAAATTTAGAATAATTGACAATTAAAAATGTGTATGTCAATAGGTTTATTATTTTAATAACAAAGACCTGTATTTTACAAACCACAAAATGTTTAGTGAGGAAAGTGGCACCTATATTTTTAGTAATCTCTTTAATATCTGGCTTAATAGAAGACTGGATTTTCACATCTGCTTCTGAGTTCAAGCTTTCTTGATGTGTTGTTTTGGTTGAAGACTATGAAGAGAGTCCAACCTCACACAGATATGTAGTTGGAAAATGGAGGGGTATTTTAATAGTCTTGTCAGATAATTGTAGATATTCTTCTCTGACACTACACCAAAACTCAACAGGTGGCAATTTATCAAAGGTTAGCTGCAATACGGAATCTGAAACGCTATCAATGAACTTTTCATACTCTGTTATATTAAAACCATTTCGTCTACTTTTTTTACTTTGAATGGATCCCTTAACTATACATGATTTTGACCTTGTGGATCCCCTGAAGGGGGCTCTCAGATCCACAGGGACCCTCTGATCACACTTTGACAGCTACTGGAGTGAGAGTTACTTTGATATTTGGGGGAGGGCAAAGATAAAGAAATATTCCAATGGTCAGAAAAGCACGCACAGGAAAATGCATAGGTTATGATGTTACTGAATATACAAGATATAACATACACAGGAGGATCTCAACTCTTTAAAGGAAAGTGATTAATGGAGAATAAAGTCTGTAAGGAAATACTCCAAAATGTTAACAGTAGTTCTTCACAGGTCATTTGCTATGCTTTTAACATTTCCCTAAACGTTTCTATTTTCAACAATGAGCTGCTTATTACTTTGAAAATTAATGAAAAATAAATCCTAAGTATCTTTTATTTTTATTACTTTTTTTTGGTGGTGCCGCACGGCATGCGGGGATCCTAGTTCCCCAACCAGGGATCGAATCCGTGCCCCCTGCAGAGAGTCTTAACCACTGGACCGCCAGGGAAGTCCCTAAGTATCTTTTAAAATTTGGCTTATAGGTTATACCCTTTATGAAGCCTTTTCTTCTTCCCTCCCCAATCCAGAATTAACCTCTCCTTGTTTAGTGCTTTCCTAACACTTAGTTTGCACTTTCCTATTGGGACTTCCAACATTTTGTAGTGTTATTGTAGGGCTGTTCATACAGATTGTACCAGTTCTATTACTTGGAGGGTAGCAGCTGGAATTTGTTTCCCCAGCATCATGCAGAGTTCCTTATATTGTAAAAGGGCTCAACAATTTTTTTCTTTTTTTTTGGAATTAAACTGAATTGAAATCCTAAGTGTTTCACCCAGTTTAAATGACATTTTAAAATGTTATTACTAAATAACATACAACTACTCTAGAAAATTTGGGAAAATAGAGAAAAGTATAGTAAGACAGCACAGCATCATGGTTAACAGCAAAGGCTTTGCAGTTCTACTGACGTAGCTTCAAATCCTGGATCTGCTATGTGCTTATTACTATCTCCATGTGGCCACGGATGTGTCTCCTAATCACTGTGATTCCTAGTTTCTCCATCTGTGAAGTGGAGGTTATAATCATGCCTCCTAGCATTGTTGTGAGGAATTGATGAAATAATGTACATAAAACTCCAGGTATACAGTAATTCTTGATGAATGGTAGCTACTTATTACTATTGTTTTTTTGGGTCGGGGGGCAGGGCGTGCCCTGCCGCATGTGGGATCTTAGTTTCCCGACCAGGGGTTGAACCTGTGCCCCCTGCAGTGGAAGCGCAGAGTGTTACCCACTGGACCACCAGGGAAGTCCCTATTATTATTTTGATTATCTATAATCATTCATCTGAAAATTCACAAATTCACTGTGATGAATGCATTCTCTAGTAGATTCAGAGTCACTGGGCACATAATATTCCTGTTACTAATCACCTTTGAAAGTGTGCCCTGATGATTGAGTTGGTCTGAGGTGATCTCGCCATTTCCAAATAAAAATGTGCCTATAAAAAGTTCTGACTCAGTTTATGGGCTGCAATGTTATAAGCAATCCAGAGTGGTGGCAAGAGATTCAGATGAACAAGTGGAGGGTCTAATTACCAGCAATGTTTTCATTAGAAGGCTATAGCTCATATTGTGATTTTTGTTACATTTGTTAATGACAGTGCTGAATGACACACTCTGTACTTTAGCCTGGGAAGCATGTCCTGGGGCTGCTACAGCAGCTTTGTCAGTTAGCTGAATTGAATATCTGGTGAACTAATAGCCAGATCAACACATTTGTTCCCTGCCTCTTGTCATACTAAAAAAGAAGAAAATGTGCTCGACTTATGAAAATGATACCATTGACCCTTTTAAAATACCTGGGAACTTCCCAGTTGGTGGTCATGAGCTTTCATGAAGCATACAACGCTATCTCCTTAGAACATACTGGGAGTAGGTGGAAGGTTCTCATTGGAGAATTAGGTTACCCACTGTCATCAATCAATGACCTGTTGTCCTTTTTAAGATGTTCACACCAGCACTGACACTTCCAGACCTAGCCTAGCCATTCTATAGCAAGAAGAGAATGGGCGAGAGAGTTTTCACTGTCCTATCTTATGGGTTACCAGGTCTGCTTCTGCTCTGCAGACTGCTTACCTGGCTGTGTTACCTTGAATCCGTGTTCTCCCAGGGACTAAAGTGGTCCTTGGATATGCTTGTATCCAGAGTTACCTGCCCATTATTGTTCCACCTGGATCTGATCAGTGCCTTCCATTGTAGCATTTTGCCTAGGCTTTCTCTGAGATGCCAAATGTCCCATGTCCTCAAATTACCTACTTATGAATCCAAGTGCCATCATCAAATCCATGGATTTGATGAATCCATCCAATCAAAATTCTCATTTCCTTGCTAAGTTTATTTTAATTGTGAATCAAGAGAAATGCATATTTTTAAATTTTTGATACAATTTTTAAGGTTACTTACCATTTACAGTTATTACAAAATATTGGCTCTATTCCCCATGTTGTACAATACGTCTTTGAGGCTATCTTATACCCAACAGATTGTACCTCCCACTCCCCCACCCCTATACTGCCTGCGCCGCAACTCCCCCCCCACGCCCCCATCCCCCGTAACCACTAGTTTGTTCTCTGTATCTGCGAGTCTGCTCTTTTGTTATATTCACTAGTTTGTTGTATTTTTTTAGATTCCACATATAAGGAATATCATACAGTATTTGTCTTTCTTATTTCACTTAGCATAATGCCCTCCAAGCCCATCCATGTTGCTGCAAATAGTAAAATTTTATTCTTTTTTATGGCTGAATAATATTCCATTGTGTGTGTGTGTGTGTGTGTGTATATATACATACATACATACCACATCTTCTTTACCCATTTATCTGTTGATGGACACTTAGGCTGCTTCCATAGAGAAAGGCATAATTTTGAATTCATTCACTCTGATATGTCAGTGACTGAGAGTTCCTTATCCTCCCACATAGCTTTGCTGGCTTTAGGTAACCTCATCCATGTAGTAAAAGTGTTTGCTATGTGCCACACCCTTTGTTATGGATCTGGTAAGTCCCCATTCTTGAGGAACCTATGGTCTTGAGAGTGAGAAAAACATATAAACAAGAAATTATTAATACAATGTGGTACTTGCAATGATAGGGATATAATATGTTATAGAAAAGGGACCTAACTCGATCTTGAGGCGTCAAGGAAAGTGACTTGGAAGACAAGATGTGAACTGCATCTGAGAAGCAGGATTTAGCCAAGTGAAGTGAAGGTGAAGGTCATATTAAGCAGAATAGACAGCATGAGGCAACGGAGCTGAGAAAGAACATTGTGTGTGATGAAACCTACAAGCAACTCAGAGGTACAGAAAGTAGCAAAGAAGGAAATGCAAAACAGGAAGCCAGAAGCCACTTCATGGAAGGCTTTTTTTTTTTTTTTTTTTTTTTTTGGTACGCGGGCCCCGCACTGCTGTGGCCTCTCCCGTTGTGGAGCACAGGCTCCGGACGCGCAGGCCCAGCGGCCATGGCTCACGGGCCCAGCCACTCCGCGGCATGTGGGATCCTCCTGGACTGGGGCACGAACCCGCGTCCCGTGCATCGGCAGGCGGACTCCCAGCCACTGCGCCACCAGGGGAGCCCTGGAAGGCTTTTTTTGTGTCAGAAAATTTGAGCTTTATTTGGAGGGCAATGGGGAGGAGTGAAGCAAAAATCGAGCAGAGAGGGAGATATTGAAGATACGGGAGAAGGGAGTGAATGACAGAATGTGGTGATGAAGATGGAAAGGAATGAGAATCCAGAGCACAGATGGAAGGGTTGCCTCTGCAGGAAATACTCCCTCTTCTGGACTTTGTGCTTCTGCAAAAAATCTATTTGAAATCTAATTTTTCTGTATTCTGTGGAAACAAGACACACTCTCCTCCTCTTTTGTTTCCTGCCTTTGTCTTAGCTCGTCCAGCCCAGTCTGCAAATTGCACCCTTGCCTAACGTCCAACATGATAGACTGTGAAAACGGGCCAGAATTTTCCTCTATAAGAGGTAGTTGATAAGTAACAGTAGCAGTTGAGTGGCATCTGACAGTTCACAAAGCCTTTTCACATCCATTATCTCACAACAGCCCTGTAAGGCAGGCAGAAAAGCTGTGGCCATACCCATTTTATGAGGCTCAGAAAGTTTAAGTTGCTTGTCCAGTGTCAAGTCACTGAAAATGAGTACATGTCAGAGCTTCACCTGGAAGCCAAGTCTTGGAATTCTAGGTCCCCTACCCTTTTTGCTATACTCAGATGGTTATTCAAAGCTTTGTGTATGAGTAAATGGGTTGTATGGGTGAATAAGGAATCAAGCCCATTATCTCAACTTTTTGAGTACAGTTCTATATAGTGAGCTAATCTCATCTGCTGGATCAGCATCGAGTCATAAATAAACGAACCCAGCGTGTTTATGAAATGGGAAACGGAACTCAATTTCATCTCTGGGCTTCTTTGTGGACAATGTATATGGAAACTAACTTTTTATTAGCCATTTATTCTTTACTTTTCTTCAATTTTAAATTGGGGTATAGTTGATTTAGAATATTATATTAGTTTCAGGTGTACAGCAGAGTGATACTTTTTTTTTTTTACAGACTATATTCCATTATAGGTTATTGCAAGATATTGAGTATAGTTCCCTGCGCTATATATGGTAAGTCCTTGTCGCTTATCTATTTTATGTAGGGTACTTTGTATCTGTTAATCCCATACTCCTAATTTATCCCTCCCTCTGCCCTCTCCCCTTTGGTAACCATAAATTTGTTTTCTATGTCCGTGAGTCTATTTCTGTTTTTTTTTTGTTTTTTTTTTTATTTTATATTGGAGTATAGTTGATTTACAAGGTTGTGTTAGTTTCCAGTGTACAGCAAAGTGATACGTATACATATATCCATTCTTTTTCAGATTCTTTTCCCATATAGGTTATTACAAAATATTGAGCAGAGTTCCCTGTGCTATATAGTAGGTCCTTGTCGACTGTCTACTTTATATATATATAGTAGTATGTATGTTAATCCCAAACTCCTAATTTATCCCTCCCCTAGTCATTTATTCATTGATTTAGTAGATCACCCAGATGATCTGATTCTTCTCTCTTCCCTTCTCCTTACTTCCCTTTGTTCTTTTCTTCTCAAGTACCGTGGGGCCATCTCAGATAGAGCCAAAGTGGAGAAATATACTGGTAAGCAAGTGACACTGTATATAAAAATTTTGGGTGAAGGCTTAGCATTTAAAAGAATTGAAGTTCAAAACTCACATCCACTTTTGGTCTATTGAATTGCTCTAGCTTATACTTTCCTCATTAAGATAATTAAGACTTTACCATATATATTAGGCCTCTAGCTCTAATAAAATGAATAAAGTACATGAATAGGGGCAAAATGAGCTATTTGATTAATGGATCTAGCATCTGGCTTATATACTGCAAACTTTCTATCATTTATTTAGCTGTCTGCCCCTGGAAGTACCTCAACTGAGATGGCATTGAAGACAAAATTAGCACCATTAAATTATTCAAACCCCTCCTCAATATATCATGCCCCCTTAGTCTTTCTTTCATCCTTGTGCAGTTGTACTTGACAAATTTAATCTATTTGCATGCTTGCTGATTGTAAGCCATTCTGGGCATGCAGATGCTGCATAAAATGTTGACTTTCAGTCACTCCCACTGAGTTGAGTAGGATAAAGTGTACCTGTTGTCTACCTACAGTTGACACTTTCCTTGTCGTTTTGCATCCCCCTGACATTTTCTACTTTCTTCAGTAACCTGCTATATGACCTTCTGAAATTTTCTTTCTTTTGCCATTTGTATTAAAAGGTAGCGCCACTGTCTTTTTTCCCTGGACTCACTGCAGTGTTTGCATTTCAGCTGGCTAGCTCACTCGGGCTGCTGGATAAAAGGGGTACTGGAGACTACAGGGAGGTGGCAGGTGGGAGGCTGTCATTGCATTTCCTTGAGGATGGGGACTGGTAAAAAATGTTTGCCAGACATAACTGAACCCAATTATGATATGACTAACAAAATGCTGCTTTTAGCAAATATCCCTACTGTACTAGGGTAATTAATGATTATTCTCACAGCGCCTGAGAGAGATGATCAAACTCTCCTTCTGATATCTGCATTTGGAAAAATCGATTTCCCTTTATGAGAGAAAGTATATGAATGTGTGCGATTAACGGGATCATTAGCCCAGAAAATGTTTTTAGCCATTTCTCTACCTACTACTATGCTTGTCCTTGCTCTCCACCTATATTGCTTCCAGGGTAGTATGTATGTACTCTGTAGGGAGCCATAATTGTGAGGTATTCTCCCTGCCTCATAATATCCCTTCAGATATATAAACAAGTACTCAGACCTCATTTACTTATAGTCATCTATTTATTCAACAACCTTCATTGAGTACCTTGTTGGTGCCAGGCATTGTACTATGTGCTGGCAATTTAACAGTCAACAGGAAGACCTAGAACTTGCCCTGCTGGAGCTAAGAAGGAAAAGAGGGGCCACGGCAGAGAAAAAGGGGAGGAATCTACTTGAGATATGGTGGTCAGGTAAGATCTCTCTGAGAAACTGATGAAGCTAAGAGTTGAAGCATGAAAGCAAATGTTTGTTTTTTTCATTGTGGTATAGTTGTTTTACAATGTTGTTTTAGTTTCTGCTGTACAGTGGAGTTTCCTATGCCATACAGCAGGTTCTCATTAGTTATCTATTTTATACATATTAGTGTATATATGCTGATCCCAATCTCTCAATTCATCCCACCCCCCATTCCCCCCTTGGTGTCCATACGTTTGTTCTCTACATCTGTGTGTCTATTTCTGCCTTGCAAGCCGGTTCATTTGTGCCATTTTTCTAGATTCCACATATATGTGTTAATATACGATATTTGTTTTTCTCTTTCTGACTTACTTCACTCTGTATGACAGTCTCTACATCCATCCACGTCTCTACAAATGACCCACTTTCGTTCCTTTTTATGGTTGAGTAATATTCCATTGTATATATGTACCACATTCTTTATCTATTTGTCTGTCGGTGGACATTTAGGCTGCTTCCAAGACCTGGCTATTGTAAATAGTGCTGCAATGAACATTGGGGTGCATGTGTCCTTTTGAATTATAGTTTTCTCTGGGTATATGCCCAGGAGTGGGATTGCTGGGTCATATGGTAATTCTATTTTTAGTTTTTTAAGGAACCTCCACACTGTTCTCCATAGTGGCTGTATCAGTTTACATTCCCACCAACAGTGCAGAAGGGTTCCCTTCTCTCCACACCCTCTCCAGCATTTATTGTTTGTAGATGTTCTGATGATGGCCATTCTGACCAGTGTGAGGTGATACCTCATTGTAGTTTTGATTTGCATTTCTCGAATAATTAGTTATTCGAGATGATGAGCAGCTTTTCATGTGCCTCTTGGCCATCTGTATGTCTTCTTTGGAGAGATGTCTATTTAGGTCTTCTGCCCATTTTTGGATTGGGTTTTTTAAAATTAATATTGAGCTGTATGACCTGTTTATATATTTTGGAGATTAATCCTTTGTCCGTTGATTTGTTTGCAAATATTTTCTCCTATTCTGAGCATTGTCTTTTCATTTTATTTATAGTTTCCTTTGCTGTGCAAAAGCTTTTAAGTTTCATTAGGTCCCATTTGTTTATTTTTGTTTTTATTTCCATTTCTCTTGGAGGTGGGTCAAAAAAGAACTTGCTGTGATTTATGTCAAAGAGTGTTCTTATGTTTTCCTCTAAGAGTTTTATAGTGTCTGGCCTTACATTTAGGTCTTTAACCCATTTTGAGTTTATTTCTGTGTATGGTGTTAGGGAGTGTTCTAATTTCATTCTTTTACATGTAGCTGTCCAGTTTTCCCAGCACCACTTATTGAAGAGACTGTCTTTTCTCCATTGTATATCCTTGCCTCCTTTGTCATAGATTAGTTGACCGTAGGTGCATGGGTTTATCTCTGGGCTTTCTATCCTGTTCCATTGATCTATATTTCTGGTTTTGTGCCAGTACCATATTGTCTTGAAAGTGAGGGAGCCTGATTCCTCCAGCTCTCTTTTTTTTTTTTCTCAAGTTTGCTTTGGCTATTCAGGGTCTTTGTGTCTCCCTACAAATTTTAAGATTTTTTTGTTCTAATTCTGTGAAAAATGCCATTGATAATTTGATAGGGATTGCATTGAATCTGTAGATTGCTTTGGGTAGTATAGTCATTTTCACAACATTGATTCTTCCAATCCAAGAACATGATGTATCTCTCCATCTGTTTGTGTCATCTTTGATTTCTTTCATCCATGTCTTATAGTTTTCTGAGTACAGGTCTTTTTTTTTTTTAACATCTTTATTGGAGTAAAGTTGCTTTGCAATGTTGTGTTAGTTTCTGCTGTATATACATATAGCTGAGTACAGGTCTTTTACCTCCTTAGGTAGGTTTATTCCTAGGTATTGTTTTTGTTGCAACGGTGAATGAGATTGTTTCCTTAATTTCCTTTTCTGATCTTTCGTTGTTAGTGTATAGGAATGCAAGATTTCTGTGCATTAATTTTGTATCCTGCAATTTTACCAAATTCATTGATTAGTTCTAGTAGTTTTCTGGTGGCATCTTTAGGATTTTCTATCATGTTATCTGCAAACAGTGACAGTTTTACTTCTTACCTTCCTATTTGTATTCCTTTTATTTATTTTTTTTCTTCTCCAATTGCCATGGCTAGGACTTCCAAAGCTATGTTGAATAATAGTGGCGAGAGTGGACATCCTTGTCTTGTTCCTGGTCTTAGAGGAAATGGTGAAGGCAAATCTGTTATTCAAAGAAACCATGGTAAAGAGTATCCCAGGTAGAGGGAACAGCATATGCAGATGTTTGTAAATTATGAGGAATGGAGAGAAAGCCATTGTAGCTGGAGTATAGTGAGTCCTGGAGAGTATGATACAAGACGAATGCAAAGAGGCAGATGGAAGTCAGAGTTTTAGGGCCTTGTAGGTCATGATAAGATATTGAATTTTAAGTACACTGCCCTCAAAATCTCCTGGAAAGATTTTAAGTAAGGGGGTGGTATGAGCCACATGTATGAGCCCTATATTTCATGGCTCATTTGGGCTATAGATATCTGTCCCACTTCCAATTCTTTTACTACTCTGGTTACCTGACTCTGGGTTTGCTCCATGTGTTTTCAGTGTTCCTCTTGCAGGCAGCCTCTAATTGCAAACCTGACACCACAATTTTAGCCTATGTCCCTGGCAGAGGACAGCGATGATCAGGTCTTGTGTTCTTGTAGTATATGGACGTCATTGCAGCTACAGGATGCCATTGACTCATGGTGATTTCAGTTAACATATGAGGACATAGGTAAGTGAAGTGCTTTAGGGCTAGGGCTCCTGCATTCTATGCTCAGTCTCCCAGGTCCTGCTCAGTACCCACCTCCTTTATGAAATCTACCCTGGCTACCGCAGGCTCTAGTTACTCTCTTTTCCTTGGTACTAAAATAGGGCTGATGGTCTATGTCCTCCATTTGGCTGTTATCTTTTAATGCAGTGGTCACAAGTTGTCAGCAGATGAACTGGATTTGGCAGGCAGATGTGTTTTGTTTGCCCTGCTCAGCATTTTATAAAAAAATAAACTTAGTTTCCAGTGTTTCACATAAAAATCCAGATTTCATTCTTTCCTAGAAATCTGAAGAACTGGCAACTCCGAGTCTGCCTTCCCACGTGACAACAAGCAGCTGGGAATGCAGCTTCTGTCCTGTCTAGATATTGCACATGTTCTTTTATTTGTCATTGTCCTGAACACTTCTATCAGGCCCGTTTCACTTTTGTGTTACCTGCTAGCACCTGTAGACATGCAAATTTGTGATCTCAGCTTTCATACCTGTGGCAAGTCCTTTAATATACTTCCAGTACCTAGAACAATGCCTACTGCATTGTTGGTACTCGATAAGCATTTGTTTTTTTGGTGTTTTAAAAATTTATTTATTTTATTTTTGGCTGCATTGGGTCTTCATTGCTGCACGTGGGCTTTCTCCAGTTGTGGTGAGTGGGGGCTACTCTTCATTGCGGTGCATGGGCTTCTCATTGTGGTGGCTTCTCCTGTTGCGGAGCATGGGTTCTAGGCGCATGGGCTTCAGTAGTTGTGGCACACGGGCTCAGGAGTTGTGGCTCGTGGGCTCTAGAGCGCAGGCTCAGTAGTTGTGGTGCATGGGCTTAGTTGCTCCACAGCACATGGGATCTTCCTGGACCAGGACTCAAACCCATGTCCCCTGCACTGGCAGGCAGATTCTTAACCACTGTGCCACCAGGGAAGCCCAATAAGCATTTGTTAAGTTAATGAATATTATGTGCAGAACTAAATTCTCAAGTTCTTTGAAGGAAAAAACTACATTCTGTATCTTGCAGCATCTCCTATAGCATTCATAGAGTGCCCTATTCTTAGGTCCCAATTAATATTTTTGATAGATATAGTGAAGAAGATGCTTTGTCATATGATTTTATATAGCATGCTGAATGATCTTTCTAGAGGATATAACTGTTTACAAGAATACTTTCCAAGCAGTATGTAATAGAGCACTGAGTCAACTAGTAGTCAAGAAATGGAGCCTCTAATCCCAATTCTGGAACGGACTCACTGTGTGACAATGGACAAGTGACATAACTTTGCTACTCTGCAGCATCATTATCTGTAAGCAGGTACTTGTTTTACCTACCTCATTAGGTTAGCAGGGGAATTAAATGAAACAGTGCAGATTCAGTGTTTTTGCATTTGTGCGTTCATCATAGGTGTTTTACCCTTTATATGTGCTTTAAAGTCTTGTTATTTTAAAATGGTATATATGTTATAAGCTGAGGTCATTTTCTAATTTGCCAGAATACCATAAGCAAGTTTGTATCTCATTTGGTATGTGTCATAGTTCATACACTTATTCTATTCATGCTAACGTCAAAGGACAAAAGAGCCCTGGGTAAGATGGAAGAAAACTACTAGCATCTTACTTCTCTCTCCATCAAACACATTATGGCAGGCTCTAATCAAGGTACCATTCATTCCATGCTTAGTGGTAGCATACCTGAATTGCAAGAGAAGTTCTTAAGAAAAAACTATTGCTCCCCTATACCAGTGAACTTAAATATATAAAGTGACAGCAGTACACACACCAAAGATGGTATTACTAATTTCATGGATGCTAACTAGGGGGAAATTTAGCTTTTTATAGGTAAGTGTAGGTGAGAGTGATTGAACAGTGGTTCATACTTCTAGGTATAAGTATGGCGTCTCTGTGGTTCACTAATTCCAGTGTTAGTAATGTCTAGTGCCCATCTTCAAGCCTTTGACAATTATTTCTGAGTGTCATTGCAGAAGACTGCTGGACGTTAGGTAGTAGATCCTCTGTAGAGTTTGTTGGATTCCACAGTTGTAGGCACCTTCAATTAACTTGCTCCTTTACTATATTGTGTGATATCTGTTAGTTGTACAAAACTTATAGCAATGAAAGTGATTCCTGACCATAGATATGCAAATGCATTTTGTCTCATAGAGACTCTGCCCTGTAGAAAAGATAATCTCAAACACTGCATTTTATTGCTTTATGGATTATTACCTGGTGTTGTAATTACAAATAAATTCAGTGAAGCCTTTGTGATTATTTATCCATCTTCCTGATTCTTATTTGAACTGGTCTCACAATCCTACTGCTTCCTTCATTACTTAATTACATAAAATCTTGTTCACATTTTCATTTTTTAATTTACATGAGTCATGTTTTTTATGTTTTTTCTTTATTTTTATTTTATATTGGAGTATAGTTGATTAACAATGTTGTGTTAGTTTCAGGTGTACAGCAGATTTATTCAGTTGTATATCTCCATGTGTCTATTCTTTTTCAAATTTTTTGCCATTCAGGTTATTACAGAGTATTGAGCAGAGTTCCCTGTGCTATACAGTAGGTCCTTGTTGGTTACCTATTTTAAATATAGCAGTGTGTACATGTCAATCCCAAACTCCCAATCTATCCCTCCCCACCCTTCCTCCCTGGTAACCATAAGTTCGTTTTCTAAGTCTGTGAGTCTGTTTCTGTTTTGTAAATAAGTTCATTTGTACCTTTTTTTTAGATTCCACATATAAGTGATATATGATGTCTTTCTCTCTCTGACTTACTTCACTTAGTATGATAATCTCCAGGGCCATCCATGCTGCAAATGGCATTATTTCATTCTTTTTAATTGCTGAGTGATACTCCCTTGTATATATGTACCACATCTTCTTTATCCATTCCTCTGTCCATGGACATTTAGGTTGCTTCCGTGTCTTGGCTATTGTGAACAGCACTGCAATGAACACTGGTGCATGTATCCTTTTGAACCATGTTTTTCTCCAGATATATGTCCAGGAGTGGGTTTGCGGGATGATATGGTAGCTCTATTTTTAGTTTCTTAAGGAACCTCCGTACTGTTTTCCATTGTGGCTGTATCAATTTACATTCACACCAACGGTGTAGGAGGGTTCCTTTTTCTCTGCACCCTCTCCTGCATTTATTGTTTGCAGACTTTTTGATGATGGCCATTCTGACTGGTGTGAGGTGATACCTCATTGTAGTTTTGATTTGCATTTCTCTAATAATTAGTGATGTTGAGCATCTTTTCATGTGCCTCTTGGCTATCTGTATATCTTCTTTGGAGAGATGTCTATTTAGGTCTTCTGCCCATTTTCTGATTGGGTTGTTTGCTTTTTTGATATGGAGCTGTATGAGCTGTTTGTAAGTTTTGGAGACTAATCCCTTGTTGGTCGCCTGGTTTGCAAATATTTTCTCCCATTCTGAGGGTTGTCTTTTCGTCTTGTTTATGGTTTCCTTCGCTGTGCAAAAGTTTTTGAGTTTCATTAGGTCCCATTTGTTTATTTTCGTTTTTATTTCCTTTACTCTAGGAGATGGATCAAAAAGATATTGCTGAGATTTCTGTCAAACAGTGTTCTGCCTATATTTTCCTCTAAAAGTTTTATAGTATCCCGTCTTACGAGAGTCATGTTTTAATTCTTTGAAAATTATACTTTAATGCCAATGCTGCCAGTTCTGGTTTTCTTTTTCTAGGAATACGAAAAAAATCATAGCTAGAAGGACCTGAAAACTTTTAGTTACATAGAAATACGAGCACATTGTACAAAATGTACAAGAAAGTTCACTTCAGTATTGCTTGCAATAGTGAAAAACTGGAAACAACCTATGAGTACATCAAGAGGAGACTACATAAATGAGGTATATACATACTAGGAGAATACTGTGTAGCCATTAAAATGAATGAGATAACCATTTAACTGAATGACTCAGGCGTATATAAATGCATGATAGGCTGTGATCTTTAAGACATATTATTATATGAGAAAATTGTGTAACATTATGTGAAGTATTGTCCTATGTAAAGTAAAAAAAAGCATCTTTATACATTATATCCAAATAATTATATATTTATAGAAAGAAGTCTAAAATATATATAAAGAAGTCTAAAATATATATATATAAACTGATAACAATTATCTCTGGGAAATAAGATAGAGAAAGGGTAAAGAGACTTTTAACTTTTACTGTACACATTTCTATATTGGTCATTTTTAAAACTAAAAATTGTGCATGATTTTGGTAAATAACAAAAATGAAAGAAATGATCTAAGCAACACAATAAACATTTTATTATTATAATCCAAGTATAAAATAAATATCCATTAGTCAATACTGATAGACACAAATGTTTTAATAAGTAAATAAATGGAGGAGACAAATTTTCCTTATAGAAGAATTGCAAGTTGTATGTATGTGTATGTGCATGCATGTTTATCTCCTTCCTCCCTTGAGTGTGGATTTAATGATTCACTTCTAAAGAAAAGAGTGTAGAAAGATAAAAATAACACATTTTACAGTGGAGAAATTTGGCAAATACTACCTGTGGTAGGCAGAATATCCACCGCCCCCCCACACACAGTTGTTCATGTCCTAATCCCTGGAATCTGCAAATATATTAGGGTACATGGAAAAGGGGGGTTGCTAATCAAATGACCTTTATATAGGAAGATTATCCTGGATTAACTGGCTGGGTCCAGTATTCACAAGAGTCCCTCAATAGGAAAGGAAAAACGAGCTAGTCAGAGGCAGATATGACTAAGGAAGCAGCGTCAGAATGATGCAGTGTGGGAAGGACTCAGCCAGCAGTGGCTGACTGAAGACAGGGGAAGGAGGCAGTGAGCCAGGGAATGCAAGTGGGCTCTACAGGTTGGAAAAAGGCAAGGAAATGGATTCTCCCCTAGACTCTCTAGAAAGAAATGCAGCAATGCCAACACCTTGATTTCAGCTCAGTTCTATGTCAGACTTCTGAACTCTAGAACTGTAAGATAATACAATTTTTATAACCCATTGGGTTTTGACAATTTGTTATGTCAGCCATAGAAAACTACTACAGAGCTACTTTAACCAAGTTTTCAAGATTAACATCACCAATGATCAGTCATGCAGGCATCATGTACTACTTACTCCCTGATATGATGTGATGAGAAGGGCACTTTATCTCTGTGGTATCCTTACCCAAAACCCATAACCTCAGTCAAATCATAAGAAAAATATTAGACAAACCCCACTTGAGGGACATTCTGGGAAGTATCTGACCAGTACTCCTCAAATCTGTCAAGGTCATGAAAAGCAAAGAAAGACAGAAATTGTCACAGACCAGAGAACACTGAGGAGACACGATAACTAAAGGCACTGTTCATTGGATTCTGGAACTGAAAAAGGACAGTAGTGGGAAAACTGGTGAAATTTGAATCAAGTCTGAAGTTTAGTTTATAGTTAGTTACCAGTGTTGGTTTCTTAGTTTTGATGAGTCTACCATACTGATGTAAGATGTTAACAATAAGAGAAACTGGGGGAGGAGTATATGGGGACTCTCTATGTTTATTATCTCTGCAACTTTTTGGTAAAGCTAAAATTAGTCCAAAATAAATCATTTGTTTTGTAAAAAGATAATCTAGTCTAACCACTTTACTAAACGAGGAAACTGAATTTCAGAGAGGGAAAATGACTTATTCAAAATAATATAGTTCACTTATGAAAATTTCACCTCTTCCATTTCCAGTGTATTCATTGGTTGATTTTGTGTGTGTGTGTGTGTGGTACACGGGCCTCTCACTGTTGTGGCCCCTCCCGTTGCGGAGCACAGGCTCCGGACATGCAGGCTCAGTGGCCATGGCTCACGGGCCCAGCCGCTCTGCGGCATGTGGGATCCTCCCGGACCGGGGCACGAACCCGTGTCCCCTGCATTGGCAGGCGGACTCTCAACCACTGCACCACCAGGGAAGCCCCTACTGGTTGATTTTTTTTTTCTAAGCCTTAAAAAAATCTGTTCTCCAAAATTTAGCTCTATCAATCTAATCCACATCTTCTAGTACTACCTAACTTTCATCTTGCAATTCTTACCTCCTTTGTGTATTGCTCATGTCACTAGGCTAAAAGAATATTAATACTTGTTCATAATAATTGTTCTCATTTCCTGCTTTAGCAACTAATATCACCTAAGAAATACTGACTGGAAGAAGAAGTAGGATATTTTTTCTTTGTTAAGGCTGTTGCCTGATTTTCCTAAAATTTGCCCTGATTTCTCATTAACCCTATATTGTGATGCATTTTTACATTTTTGTTGTTGTTGTTGTTGTTGTTTTGCGGTACGTGGGCCTCTCACTGTTGTGGCCTCTCCTGCTGTGGAGCACAGGCTCCGGACGCGCAGGCCCAGTGACCATAGCTCACGGGCCCAGCTGCTCCGCGGCATGTGGGATCTTCCCGGACCGGGGCACGAACCCGTGTCCCCTGCATCGGCAGGCGGATTCTCAACCACTGCGCCACCAGGGAAGCCCGCATTTTTACATTTTTAATTGAGGTATAACTGACATATAACATTATATTAGTTTCAAGTGTACAACATAATGGTTTGGTATTTGTATACATTGTGAAATGATCACCACAGTAAGACTAGTTAACGTCTGTCACCATACATAGTTACCAATTTTTTTTTTTCTTGTGAGGAGAACATTTAAGATCTACTGTCTTGGCAAACTTTCAATTATACAATGCAGTATTATTAACTATAGTCACCATGCTGTACATTACATCCCCATGACTTATTTATCTTATAACTGGAAGTTTGTACCATTTGTCTCCCTTCACCTATCACCCACCTCCACACCCCCTGCCAAACACCAATCTGTTGTTTGAATCTATGAGCTTGGTGTTTTATTTTTGCTTTTTTAGATTTTACATATAAGTGAGATTATATGGTATGTGCCTTTCTCTGCCTGACTTATTTTATTTAGCATAATGCCTTCAGGGTCCATCCATGTTGTTACAAATGGCAAGATTTCATTCTTTTTTTATGCCTGAATATATTCCATTGTGTGTATGTGTGTATACGTGTGGTATGTATATATATATACATACATATATATTAATAGGTCCCATTTATTTATTTTTGCTTTTATTTCCTTTGCTTTAGGAGACAGATCAAAAAATATTGCTGTGATTTATGTCAAAGAGTTCTATGTTTTCTTCTAGGAGTTTTAGGGTTTCAGGTCTTAAATCCAATTTATTTTTGTATATGATGTTAGAGAATATTCTAATTTCATTCTTTTACATGTAGCTGTCCAGTTTTCCCAGTAACACTTATTGAAGAGGCTGTCTTTTTTCCACTGTTATCTTCTTGCGTCCTTTGTTGTAGATGGTTATATATGGCCTTTATTATGTTGAGGTATGTTCCCTCTTATGCCTACTTTCTTTAGAGTTTTTGTATAACTGGATATTGAATTTTGTCAAAAGCTTTTTTCTGCATCTAGTGAGATGATCATATGGTTTTTATTCTTCAATTTTTGGCTATTGAAAAATCCTTGCATCCCTGGGATAAATCCCACTTGATCATGGTGTATGATCCTTTTACTGTATTGTTGGATTCTGATTGCTAGTATTTTGTTGAGGATTTTTGTCTTTATGTTCATCAGTAATATTGGCATGTAATTTTATTTTTTGTGATATCTTTTTCCGGTTTTGGTATCAGGGTGATGCTGGCTTCATAGAATGAGTTCAGCAGTGTTCCTTCCTCTGAAATTCTTGGAATAGTTTGAGAAGGATAGGTGTTAACTCTTTCCTAAATATTTGGTAGAATTCACCTGTGAAGCCATGTGGCCCTGCAGTTTTGTTTGTTGGGAGTTTCTTTTGGTCTATTCAATTTTCTATTTCTTCCTTTATCAGTCTTGGGAGATTGTACATTTCTAGGAATTTGTCCATTTCTTCTAGGTTGTCCATTTTATTGCTATATCATTGTTTGAAGTACTCTCTTATGATCCTTTGTATTTCTGTGGTGTTGGCTGTAACTTCTCATTTTTCACCTCTGATTGTACTGATTTGGGCCTTCATTTTTTTCTTGATCAGTATGGCTAAAGGTTTATCAATTTTGTTTATCTTTCCAAAGAACCAGCTCTTAGTTTCATTGATCTTTTCTATTGTGATTTTTTTTATATATATATTTTTTCTTCTCTGAACTTTATGATTTCCTTCCTTCTACTAACTTTGGGTTTTGTTTGTATTCTTTTCCTAGTTACTTCAGGTATAAGTTTAGGTTGTTTATTTGAGAGTTTTCTTGTTTCCCGAGGTAAGCTTATATCACTATAAACTTCTACCTTAGAACTGCTTTTGTTTTGCCCCAAAGATTTTGGATTGTTGTGTTTCCCTTTTTGTTTGTCTCCAGGTATTTTTTGATTTCCTCTTTGATTTCTTCATATGTTGTTTTTTAATCCATTCAGCCCTTCTGTGTATTTTTTTAATATAATTTAATTTATTTTTTTATACAGCAGGTTCCTATTAGTCATCTTTTATACACATCAGTGTATACATGTCAATCCCAATCGCCCAATTCATCACACCACCACCACCACCCCCTGCTGCTTGCCCCCCTTGGTGACCATACGTTTGTTCTCCACATCTGTGTCTCAATTGCTGCCCTGCGAACTGGTTCATCTGTAACATTTTTCTAGGTTCCACATATATGCGTTAACATACGATATTTGTTTTTCTCTTTCTGACTTACTTCACTCTGTATGACAGTCTCTACATCCATCCACGTCTCAACAAATGACCCAATTTCGTTCCCTTTTATGGCTGAGTAATATTCCATTGTATATATGTGCCACATCTTCTTTATCCATTCGTCTGTCGATGGGCATTTAGGTTGCGTCCATGACCTGGCTATTGTAAATAGTGCAGCAATGAACATTGGGGTGCATGTGCCTTTTTGAATTACGGTTTTCTCTGGGTATATGCCCAGTAGTGGGATTGCTGAATCATATGGTAATTCTATTTTTAGTTTTTTAAGGAACCTCCATACTGTTCTCCATAGTGGCTGTATCAATTTACATTCCCACCAACAGTGCAAGAGGGTTCCCTTTTCTCCACACCCTCTCCAGCATTTGTGGTTTGTAGATTTTCTGATGATGCCCATTCTAACTGGTGTGAGGTGATACCTCATTGTAGTTTTGATTTGCATTTCTCTAATAATTAGTGATGCTGAGCAGCTTTTCATGTGCTTCTTGGCCACCTGTATGTCTTCTTTGGGGAAATGTCTGTTTAGGTCTCCTGCCCATTTTTGATTTGGGTTGTTTGTTTTTTTAATATTGAGCTGCATGAGCTGTTTATATATTTTGGAGATTAATCCTTTGTCCGTCGATTCATTGGCAAATATTTTCTCCCATTCTGAGGGTTGTCTTTTCGCCTTCTTTATGGATTACTTTGCTGTGCAAAAGCTTTGAAGTTTCATTGGGTCCCATTTGTTTATTTTTGTTTTTATTTCCATTACTCTAGGAGGTGGATCAAAAAAGATCTTGCTGTGATTTATGTCAGAGAGTGTTCTTCCTCTGTTTTCCTCTAAGAGCTTTATAGTGTCAGGTCTTACATTTAGGTCTCTAATTCATTTTGAGTTTACTTTTGTGTATGGTGTTAGGGAGTGTTCTAATTTCATTCCTTTACATGTAGCTGTCCAGTTTTCCCAGCACCACTTATTGAAGAGACTGTCTTTTCTCCATTGTATATCCTTGCCTCCTTTGTCATAGATTAGTTGACCATATGTGCGTGGGTTTATCTTTGGGCTTTCTATCCTGTTCCAATGATCTATATTTCTGTTTCTGTGCCATACTGTCTTGATTACTGTAGCTTTGTAGTATAGGCTGAAGTCAGGGAGTCTGATTCCTCCAGCTCCATTTTTTTCCCACAGGACTGCTTTGGCTATTCGGGGTCTTTTGTGTCTCCATACAAATTTTAAGATTTTTTGTTCTAGTTCCGAAAAGATGCCATTGGTAAATTGATAGGGATTGCACTGAATCTGTAGATTGCTTTGGGTAGTATAGTCATTTTCACAATACTGATTCTTCCAATCCAAGAACATGGTATATCTCTCCATCTTTTTGTATCATCTTTAATTTCTTTCATCAGTGTCTTATAGTTTTCTGCATACAGGTCTTTTGTCTCCCTAGGTAAGTTTATTCCTAGGTATTTTATTCTATTTGTTGCAGTGGTAAATGGGAGTGTTTCCTTAATTTCTCTTTCAGATTTTTCATCAGTAGTGTATAGGAATGCAAGAAATTTCTGTGCATTAATTTTGTATCCTGGAACTTTACCAAATTCATTGATTAGCTCTAGTAGTTTTCTGGTGGCATCTTTACAATTTTCTATGTGTAGTATCATGTCATCTGCAAACAGTGACAGTTTTACTTCTTTTCCAATTTCTCTTCCTTTTATTTGTTTTCCTTCTCTGATTGCCAGGGATAGAACTTCCAAAACTATGTTAAATAATAGTGGTGAGAGTGGACATCCTTGTCTTGTTCCTGATCTTAGAGGAAATGCTTTCAGTTTTTAAGCATTCAGAATGATGTTTGCTGTGGGTTTGTCATATATGGCCTTTATTATGTTGAGGTAGGTTCCCTCTATGCCCACTTTCTGGAGAGTTTTTATCATAAATGGGTGTTGAGTTTTGTCAAAGTCTTTTTCTGCATCTATTGAGATGATCATATGGTTTTTATTCTTCTATTTGTTAATATCGTTTAGCACATTGATTGATTTACGTATATTGAAGAATCCTTGCATCCCTGGGATAAATCCCACTTGATCATGGTGTATGAATCTTTTAATGTGTTGTCGAATTCTGTTGGCTAGTATTTTGTTGAGGATTTTTGCATCTATATTCATCAGTGATATTGGTCTGTATTTTTCTTTTTTTGTAGTATCTTTGTCTGGTTTTGGTATCAGGGTGATGGTGGCCCCATAGAATGAGTTTGGGAGTGTTCCTTCCTCTGCAGTTGTTTGGAAGAGTTTGAGAAGGATGGGTTTTAGCTCTTCTCTAAATGTTTGATAGAATTCACCTGTGAAGCCATCTGGTCCTGGACTTTTGTTTGTTGGAAGATTTTTAATCACAGTTTCCATTTCATTACTTGTGATTGGTCTGTTCATATTTTCTGTTTCTTCCTGGTTCAGTCTTGGAAGGTTATACCTTTCTAAGAATTTGTCCATTTCTTCCAGGCTGTCCAGCTTATTAGCATAGTGTAGCCTGTAGTAGTCTCTTAGGATGCTTTGTATTTCTGCAGTGTCTTTTGTAACTTCTTCTTTTTCGTTTCTAATTTTATTGATTTGAGTCCTCTCCCTCTTTTTTTTCTGCGGTACACAGGCCTCTCAATGTTGTGGCCTGTCCCGCTGTGGAGCACAGGCTCCAAACGTGCAGGCTCAGCGGCCATGGCTCACAGGCCCAGCCACTCTGCGGCATGTGGGATCTTCCCAGACCGGGGCACGAACCTGTGTCCCCTGCATCGGCAGGCGGACTCTCAACCACTGCGCCACCCGGGAAGCCCCAGGTTGTCCATTTTATTGGCATAGAGTTGCTTGTAGTAATCTCTCATGATCTTTTGTATTTCTGCAGTGTCAGTTGTTACTTCTCCTTTTTCATTTCTAATTCTATTGATTTGAGTCTTCTCCCTTTTTTTCTTGATGAGTCTGGCTAATGGTTTATCAATTTTGTTTATCTTCTCAAAGAACCAGCTTTTAGTTTTATTGATCTTTGCTATTGTTTTCTTTGTTTCTATTTCATTTATTTCTGCTCTGATCTTTATGATTTCTTTCCTTCTGCTAACTCTGTGTTTTGTTTGTTCTTCTTTCCCTAGTTCCTTTAGTGTGAAGTTTGATTGCTTATTTGAGATTTTTCTTGTTTCTTGAGGTTGGCTTTTATAGCTATAAACTTCCCTTTTAGAACTGCTTTTGCTGCATCCCATAGGTTTTGGGTCGTCATGTTTTCATTGTCATTTGTCTTCTCTAGGTATTTTTTGATTTCTTCAGTGATCTCTTGGTTATTTAGTAACATATTGTTTATCCTCCATGTGTTTGTGTTTTTTACCTTTTTTTCCCCCTGTAATTTATTTCTAATATCATAGCGTTGTGATCAGAAAAGATGCTTGATATGATTTCAATTTTCTTAAATTTACTGAGGCTTGATTTGTGGCCCAAGATGTGATCTATCCTGGAGAAAGTTCTGTGCACACTTGAGAAGAAAGTGTAATCTGCTGTTTTTGGATGGAATTTCCTATAAATATTAATTAAATGTATCTGGTCTATTGTATCATTTAAAGCTTCTGTTTCCTTATTTATTTTCATTTTGGATGATCTGTCCATTGGTGTAAGTGTGGTGTTAAAGTCCCCCACTATTATTGTGTCGATTTCCACTTTTAGAGCTGTTAGCACTTGCCTTATGTATTGAGGTGCTCCTATGTTGGGTGCATATATATTTATAATTTTTATATCTTCTTCTTGGATTGATCCGTTGATCATTATGTAGTGTCCTTCCTTGTCTCTTGTAACATTCTTTATTTTAAAGTCTATTTTATCTGATATGAGTATTGCTACTCCAGCTTTCTTTTGATTTCCTTTCCTTTTTTCATCCCCCCACTGTCAGTCTGTATGTGTCCCTAGGTCTGAAGTGGGTCTCTTGTAGACAGCATATATATGGGTCTTGTTTTTGTATCCATTCAGCAAGCCTGTGTCTTTTGGTTGGAGCATTTATTCCTTTCACGTTTAAGGTAATTATCCATATGTATGTTCCTATGACCATTTTCTTAATTGTTTTGGGTTTGTTTGTGTAGGTCCTTTTCTTCTCCTGTGTTTCCCACTTAGAGAAGTTCCTTTAGCATTTGTTGTAGAGCTGGTTTTGTGGTGCTGAATTCTCTTAGCTTTTGCTTGTCTGTAAGGCTTTTGATTTCTCCATCCAATCTGAATGAGATCCTTGCCAGGTAATCTTGGTTGTAGGTTCTTCCCTTTCATCACTTTATCATGCCACTCCCTTCTGGCTTGTAGAGTTTCTGCTGAGAAATTAGCTGTTAACCTTATGGGAGTTCCCTTGTATGTTATTTGTTGTTTTTCCCTTGCTGCTTTCAGCAATTTTTATTTGTCTTTAATTTTTGCCAATTTGATTACTGTGTGTCTCGGCGTGTTTCTCCTTGGGTTTATCCTGTATGGGACTCTGCACCTCCTGTACTTGGGTGGCTATTTCCTTTCCCATGTTAGGGAAGTTTTCGATTATAATCTCTTCAAATATTTTCTCTGGTCCTTTCTCTGTCTCTTCTCCTTCTGGGACCCCTATAATGCAAATGTTGTTGTGTTTAATGTTGTCCCAGAGGTCTCTTAGGCAGTCTTTATTTCTTTTCATTCTTTTGTCTTTATTGTGTTCCGCAGCAGTGAATTCCACCATTCTGTCTTCCAGGTCACTTATCCGTTCTTCTGTCTCAGTTATTCTGCTATTGATTCCTTCTAGGGTATTTTTCATTTCAGTTATTGTATTGTTCATCTCTGTTTGTTTGTCCTTTAATTCTTCTAGGTCTTTGTTAAACATTTCTTGCGTCTTCTCCGTCTTTGCCTCCATTCTTTTTCCAAGGTCCTGGATCATCTTCACTATCATTATTCTGAATTCTTTTTCTGGAAGGTTGCCTATCTCCACTTCATTTAGTTGTTTTTCTGGGATTTTATCTTTTTCCTCCATCTGGTACATAGCCCTCTGCCTTTTCTTCTTGTCTGTCTTTCTGTGAATGTGGTTTTTGTTCCTCAGGCTGCACGACTCTAGTTCTTCTTGCTTCTGCTGTCTGCCCTCTGGTGATTGAGGCTATCTCCCTTCTATATCTTTTGATTAGAGAATTCAATCCATTTACATTTAAAGTATTTGTTAATAGATTGTAATTGGCATTTTGTTAATTTTTTTCTGGCTGCTTTGTGGTTTTTCTGTTCCTTTTTTCTGTACTTGCTCTCCTCCATTGTGATATAATGATTTTATGTATTGGTATGCTTAGGTTTCGTCCTCTTTATGTTTTGTTTATCTACTATAGGTTCTTGTTTTGTGGTTAGCACAAGGTTTACATATAACAGCTTATATTTATAACAGTGTATTTTAAGCTGATAAAAACTTAAGTTTGAATGCATACTAACGTTCTATATTTTTACTCTCCCTTACACCCTACCACATTTTAAGTTTTTGATGTCACATTGTACATCTCTTTATCATGTGTATCCCTTAACTATTGTAGTTATATATGTATTTGCCCTTACCAGTGAGATTTATACTTTTGTATGTTTTCTCTTTTAATTAGTACTCTTTCTTTTCAGCTTAAAGAAGTTCCTTTAACATTGCTTGTAAGGCTGGTTTCTTGGTGATGAAATCCTTTAGCTTTTGCTTGTCTAGAAAACTCTCTCTCCTTTAATTCTGAATGGTAACTTCACCAGGTAGCATATTCTTGGTTGGAAGTTATTTTTTTCTTTCAGCACTTTGACTATATATCATGCCATTCACTTCTGGCCTGCAATGTTTCTGTTGACAGATCAGCTTATAGTATTATGTGGGTTACCTTGTATATAACAAGTTTTTCTCTTGTGCTTTTATTCTTTTCTTGTGTTTAACTTTTAACATTTTAGTTATAATGTATCTGGGTGTGAGCCTCTTTGGGATCATTGATTGGTTGCTTCGGCACTTGGCCCTGGGGTGGTGGGTCTGAGCACATGAGCCCTTTGACAGCTGTTTCTCAGTTCACTATAGCACTGTAGTCCTTGTGGACACAAGCCCTGTTGGTTTTCAAAGCTAGATGATTAGGCAGCTCATCTTCCAGAATATGGTCTTAAACAATGTAGTGCCTGATGTGAGAGGTTCAAACCATTCACTTTTCAGGGAGGATATCCAGGTTTTCAGATCTCTCCCAATTGTGGGTCACCATGCTGTGGTTGGGATTTATGGCAAGACTGTGTCTCTGCCTCTTACCCACTTTAATATGGATTTTTTTTCTTGTTTGCCCACTGCTGAGGAGTCATTCAGCTAGTTTAAGGTTTTTTCCCAGAGGAAATTGTTCCATATGTAGCTGTACATTCGGTGTATAGGGAGAGGTGAATTCAGGATGTTCCTGTGTTACCATTTTGAACCAGAACCCTCTTGTCTTTTTAACATCTTTATTGGAGTATAATTGCTTTACATTGATGCGTTAGTTTCTGTTGTATAACAAAGTGAATCAGCTATACGTATACATATATCCCCATATGCCCCACCTCTTGCATCACCCTCCCACCTTCCCTTTCCCACCCACCCCTCTAGGTGGTCACAAAGCACTGAGTTGATCTCCCTGTCCAATGTGGCTGCTTCCTACTAGCTATCTATTCTACATTTGAGAGTGTATATATGTCAATGCCACCCTCTCACTTCTTCCCAGCTTACACTTCCCCCTGCTCGTGTCCACAAGTCCATTCTCTATGTCTGTGTCTTTATTCCTGTCCTGCCCCTAGGTTCTTCAGAACCATGTTTTTTTTTGTTTGTTTTTTTAGATTCCATATGTATGTGTTAGCATACAGTATTTGATTTTCTCTTTCTGACTTACTTCACTCTGTCTGACAGAGTCTAGGTCCATCCACCTCACTACAAATAACTCAATTTCATTTCTTTTTACGGCTGAGTAAAAAATTTTTTTTCTGTTGATTTGAGTCTTCTCCCTTTTTTTCTTGATGAGTCTGGCTAATGGTTTTTCAATGTTGTTTATCTTCTCAAAGAACCAGCTTTTAGTTTTATTGATCTTTGCTATTGTTTCCTTCATTTCTTTTTCATTTATTTCTGCTCTGATCTTTATGATTTCTTTCCTTCTGCTAACTTTGGGGGTTTTTGTTCTTCTTTCTCTAATTGCTTTAGGTGTAAGGTTAGGTTGTTTATTTGAGATGTCTCTTGTTTCTTGAGGTAGGATTGTATTGTTATAAACTTCCCCCTTAGAACTGCTTCTGCTGCATCCCATAGGTTTTGGAGCATAGTGTTTTCATTGTCATTTATTTCTAGGTATTTTTTAATTTTCTCTTTGATTTCTTCAGTGATCTCTTGGTTATTTAGTAGTGTATTGTTTAGCTTCCATGTGTTTGTATTTTTTACAGTTTTTTTCCCCTGTAATTGATATCTAGTCTCATAGCATTGTGGTTGGAAAAGATACTTGATACAATTTCAATTTTCTTAAATTTACCAAGGCTTGATTTGTGACCCAAGATATGATCTATCCTGGAGAATGTTCCATGAGCACTTGAGAAGAAAGTGTATTCTGTTGTTTTTGGATGGAATGTCCTATAAATATCAATTAAGTCCGTCTTGTTTAATGTGTCATTTAAAGCTTGTGTTTCCTTATTTATTTTCATTTTGGTTGATCTGTCCATTGGTGAAAGTTGGGTGTTTAAGTCCCCTACTATGATTGTGGTACTGTTGATTTCCCCTTTTATGGCTTTTAGCATTTGCCTTATGTATTGAGGTGTTCCTATGTTGGGTGCGTAAATATTTACAATTGTTATATCTTCTTCTTGGATTGATCCTTTGATCATTATGTAGTGTCCTTCTTTGTCCCTTGTTATAGTCTTTAAAGTCTATTTTGTCTGATATGAGAATTCCTGCTCCAGCTTTCTTTTGATTTCCATTTGCATGGAATATCTTTTTCCAGCCCCTCACTTTGTCCGTACGTGCCCCTAGGTCTGAGGTGGGTCTCTTATAGACAGCATATATACAGGTCTTGTTTTCGTATCCATTCAGCCGGTCTGTGTCTTTTGGTTGGAGCATTTAATTCATTTACATTTAAGGTAATTATAGATATGTATGTTCCTATTACCATTTTCTTAATTGTTTTGGGTTTGTTTTTGTAGGTCTTTTCCTTCTCTTGTGTTTCCTGCCTAGAGAAGTTCCTTTAGCATTTGTTGTAAAGCTGGTTTGGTGGTGCTGAATTCTCTTAACTTTTGCTTGTCTGTAAAGGTTTTAATTTTTCTGTCGAATCTGAATGAGATCCGTGCTGTGTAGAGTAATCTTGGTTGTGAGCTTTTCCCTTTCATCACTTTAAATATGTCTTGCCACTCCCTTCTGGCTTGCAGAGTTTCTCCTGAAAGCTCAGCTGTTAATCTTATGGGGATTCCCTTGTATGTTATTTGTTGCTTTTCCCTTGCTGCTTTTAGTATTTTTTCTTTGAATTTAATTTTTGATAGTTTGATTAATATGTGTCCTGGTGTGTTTCTCCTTGGATTTATCCTGTATGGGACTCTCTGTGCTTCCTGGACTTAATTGACTATTTCCTTTCCCATGTTAGGGAAGTTTTCAACTATAATCTCTTGAAATATTTTCTAAATCCCTTTCTCTTTTTCTTCTGGGACCCCTATTATTTGAATGTTGGTGCATTTAATGCTGCCCCTGAGGTCTCTTGAGTCTGTCCTCAATTCTTTTCATTCTTTTTTCTTTATTCTCCTCTGCAGTAGTTACTTCCACTATTTTATCTTCCAGGTCACTTATCCGTTCTTCTGCCTCAGTTATTCTGCTATTGATCCCTTCTAGAGAATTTTTAATTTCTTTTATTGTGTTATTCATCATTGTTTGCTCTTTAGTTCTTCCAGGTCCTTGTTCAACGTTTCTTTTATTTTCTCCATTCTATTTCCACTATTTTGGATCATCTTTACTATCATTACTCTGAATTCGTTTTTAGGTAGACTGCCTATTTCCTCTTCATTTGTTTGGTCTGGTGGGTTTTTACTTTGTTCCTTCATTTGCTGTGTATTTCTGTGTCTTATTTTGCTTAACTTACTGTGTTTGGCGTCTCCTTTTCGCAGGCTGCAGGTTCATAGTTCCTGTTGTTTTTGTTGTCTGCCTCCAGTGGGTAAGGTTGACTCAGTGGCTTGTGTAGGGTTCCTGGTGGAGGGGACTGGTGCCTGTGTTCTGGTGGGTGGGGCTGGATCTTGTCTTTGTGGTGGGCAGCGTTGCGTCTGGTGGTGTGTTTTGGCGTGTCTGTGACCTTAATATGATTTTAGGCAGCCTCTCTGCATATGGGTGGGGTTGTGTTCCTGTCTTGCTAGTTTTTTGGCATGGGGTGTCCAGCACTGGAACTTGCTGGTCTTAGAGTTGAGATGGAGATCTCTGGGAGATCTCTCGCCGATTGATATTACGTGTTGCCGAGAAGTCTCTGGTGGTTCACTGTCATGAACTTGGCTCTCCCATCTCCGAGGCTCAGGCCTGACACCTGGCCGGAGCGCCAAGACCCTGTCAGCCACACAGCTCAGAAGAAAAGGGACCAAAAAAAGAAAGAAAAAATAAAATATTAAAATAAAAAAATTTTTAATTATTAAAATTTAAAAATTTAAAGAAAAAGAGAGCAACCCAACCAATAAACCACGATTAACTTAAAAATCAGAAACTAGTCAGTCACATACAGCAAACCCCCAAGTCTACAGTTGCTCCCAAAGTCCACTGCCTCAATTTTGGGGTGATTCATTGCCTATTCAGGTATTCCACAGATTCAGGGTACATCAAGTTGATTGTGGAGATTTAATCTGCTGCTCCTGAGGCTGCACAGTGAAATTTCTCTCTTTTCTTTGTTCTCACTGCTCCTAGGGTTCAACTTTGGTTGTGATCTCGCCTCTGCATGTAGGTTGCCCTCTGTCGTCTGTTCTTCGCCCAGAAAAGGCTGGGTTAAAGGAGCAGCTGACTAGGGGGCTCTGGCTCACTCAGGCTGGGGGCAGGGAGGGGTATGCAATGCAGGGCGAGCCTTTGGTGACAGAGGCCTGCATGACATTACAACAGCCTGAGGCACACCATGTGTTCTCCTGGAGAAGTTTTCCCTGGATCACGGGACCCTGGCAGTGGCGGGCTGCACAGGCTCCTGGGAGGGGAGGTGTGGATAGTGACCTGTGCTTGCACACAGGATTCTTGGTGGCTGCACCAGCAGCCTCAGTGTTTCATGCCCATCTCTGGTATCTGTGCTGACAGCCGTGGCTCACACCCATCTCTGAAGCTCGTTTAAGAGGTGCTCTGAATCTCCTCTCCTCAGACATGCCGAAACAATGGTCTCTTGCCTCTTAGGCAGGTCCAGAGTTTTTCCCGGACTCCCTCCTTGCTAGCTGTGGCACACTAGCCCCGTTCAGGCTGTGTTCACGCAGCCAACCCCAGTCCTCTCCCTGGGGTCTGACCTCAGAAGCTCGTGCCTCAGCTCCCAGCCCATGCCCACCCTGGCATGTGTGCAGACAAGCCTCTTGGGCTGGTGAGTGCTGGTCGCACCAATCCTCTGTGTGGAAATCTCTCCGCTTTGCCCTCCGCACCCCTGTTGCTGCCCTCTCCGTCATGGCTCTGAAGCTTCCCCCCACCCCCCTTCTCTGCCAGTGAAGTGGCTTCCTAGTGTGTGGAAACCTTTCCTCCTTCACAGCTCCCTCCCACTGGTGCAGGTTCTGTCCCTATTCTTTTGTCTCTGTTTTTTCTTTTGCCCTACCCAGGTGCGTGGGCAGTTTCCTGCCTTTCGGGAAGTCTGAGGTCTTTTACCAGTGTTCAGTAGGTGTTCTGTAGGAGTTGTTCCACATGTAGATGTATTTCTGATGTATCTGTGGGGAGGAAGGTGATCTCCATGGCTTACTCCTCTGCCATCTTGAAGATTCTCCTGTCTTGTCTTCTTGATGATAGCAATTCTGACAGGTGTGAGGTGATGTTTCATTGTGGTTTTGATTTGCATTTTCCTGATGATCAGTGATGTTGAGTATCTTTTCATGTACCTGTTAGACACTTTTGCAAAGAAGACATCCAAATGGCCATTTAGGTCTTCTGCCCATTTTTTAATTGTGTTGCTTGTTTGTTTTTTTTAATATTGAGTTGTATGAGCTGTTTATATATTTTGGATATTAACCGCTTATCTGATATATGGTTTGTAAAAATTTTCTCCCATTCTTTATGATGCCTTTTCATTCTGTTTGTTGTTTCTTTTGCTGTGTGGAAGCTTTTAAGCTTGATGTAGTCCCATTTGTTGATTTTTGCTTTTGTTGTTTGTTCTTTTGGTGTCATATCCAAAAAGTCATTGCCAAAACCAATGGCAAGGAGATTCTTCAAGGAGTGTTATGGTATCACTGACTCTTAGGTTTGAGTCTTTGATCCATTTTGAGCTAATTTTTATGATTAGTGCAAGATAGGGGTCCAATTTCATTGTTCTACCTATGTTTATCTAGTTGTAGGAGTGTTATAGGACACTCATCTTGATGTTGCATTTACATAGCCAGCACATTGTTGTTGTTGTTGTTTTTTGTGGTACGCGGGCCTCTCACTGTTGTGGCCTCTCCTGTTGCGGAGCACAGGCTCAGCGGCCATGGCTCACGAGCCTAGCCACTCTGTGGCATGTGGGATCTTCCCGGACTGGGGCACAAACCCGTGTCCCCTGCATCGGCAGGCGGACTCTCAACCACTGTGCCACCAGGGAAGCCCCAGCACATTGTTTTGGTTTAAAAAGTATTCTTATTTAAGAGTAACCATATATGTATGTAAGTGGCCAGTGGATATTATGGAAGAGTGAATCCTACTCCTTGACTCTGCCACTACTTAGCTTTCTCATGTCTAACAGAAGAAGAAAATCCTAAGGCTGGTTTAATTTTCCTTATTTCCTTTACTTTCCAATTTCATGTGTAGTCCATAGCTCCCCCTCCTATTTACAACTATCCTAATCACGTATGATTTGAAATTCAGATAAACACTTGAACCAAAATCCTTATGGCTGAGGAAGAGGTAAACAGAAGTTTATGAGCACTAGAATTTCACACATAGTAAAGTAATTCTGTAGAGATCATTATATCCTCACATAATCTTTTTTTCAATTTGTAAAGTAAGTATCAGAAAATGGTAAGCAATTTGCCTAGGATTATACAGTGGTGGAGCTCAAATTTGTTTCTAAACTCCATTTTTTTTTTTGGCTACACAATGTGGATGCCACACAGTAGGCACATTGTGGGAGAAATGAGGCCAGATTGGACACAGTTCTTTAAGACAAAAGAGCAGTCAGAAGAAAAAAAAAAGTGATTGAAATCATGGGTTATTTTTCATTGTCTTTTTATAATGTCTTTTTTGTGTGCCTTGCATGAAGGGGAAGGCTGAGAAAGCCCTTTTGTCTGTTCATTAACTTATTAGCATCAACAGAAAGTTTTTTAACCATGACTAGCCAGTCTGTCTCCTACTTCTCTATTTTCTGTGTTAAAAGCAGCATGATACTGGAAATAAGGGAAGAAGGAGATGCTGAATAGGAGATATTTTCTTATAGAAGTGATAGTGTTTAGTTTCTTTTTTACTGATAATAATATCAATTCCTCTATCATCCCACAACAGAGACAGATTTACACACACATTCATAGAGACTCCACTGTGTCTTATATCATACAATGACCTTTCCCAAACCAGAGTACTTCAGTAAATGCTTATTGGTTAGACTGACTGAGGCCAGGTTGTGATCAAGCGCATATTTTGAGTTATATGGATTCTCCAGACCCTGTTTCAAGTTACTACCTCATCATTTTCAAATAGATTAACACATCATCAAACATGTCTCAAAAGCATGCTCAAGGATCTGATTAGCCGAAGATAGGTTGTCTGCAATTTTATTCCCCCCCTCAAAATTTTCAAAGTACACCACTAATTTGGATCATCGAATAACATAACTCTCTGAAAATTTAACCAATCTGTTGCTCTCCTAAATCGCTATTTTGTCTGATCACTGTGTTTAGTAATATATATTTAGCATTTCTGTAGAGGAGTGGGACATGCCTATTTGTCAAAGCCTCTGTATAAAAATGGTTATATACAATGCCAAATTTTCTCAGTGATCTCCTGTTTTTCTAGTTTTCTCTGGGCTAATGTATCAAATATTTACAAAAAGAAATCTTACTTTTATATTACCCCTTATCTAAAGTCTAATTTCATTAAATTTTAAGCTTTATACATAGTGAAACTCCCTAAAGCATTGGAACAAGTTATGTATTCAGCTAAATATGAGATAACATGGTAGTAGCTTTCAAGAAAGAAATACGAGTGATTGACTGATAGATTTACAAAAGGTGAAAAATTACTCTATGCATTTGATTTCAAAGTAGGTGATAGGAAAGGATAGCTTCCTAGTCCCAGGTTAATATGCAACCCTACAATTGAGATAAAATAATGTTTTGCCCTGCAGATATGCCTACCCTGTTCTACATTGTTCTGTAAATAGGCAGTGATGGCAGAGCAGTCTGCTCAGGCAAACTAGACACTGCCCTGGCCAGAAACACTGTCTGTATTAACATACCTGCCTGACAGCTCCAAATCAGATCAATGATTTTAAAGCCAAATAAAGGCTTTCGTTACATATCTCATGGTAGATGCAATCCTGGATATTTTAAGAACTATTTTTCATCAGAATGAGAATGAACAGTTTTTTATCTGCTGAATTTAATTATATATTAAAATATACAGTATTCTCTCCTATTATGAGTAATCAGGTCATGCAAATGTGCAGGTTTCATCCTTACATTTAAATGTGTTTCATTGGAGACAAGCAACAATATTTTTTTTTCACATATATCTGCCCGGAAGAAAACATATAATCTTTGACAGTTAAGGGCCTCAGGATTTAGTTATTATATCGTTAGGTACGAATACTTTTTACTAACTTATCCCAAATATAAAGGAAAAATTGAGATCATATCAGTTTGACTTATATAATAATCTAGAACTTCTATATTGCATCCGCTTAATTAGCTAGTCTTCCCCCACCACACACAAACACACACAGAGTCAGTCTCTAAATAGATATTGACTTAGAAAATAACTCATACCTAAATGGACCTTTCTCCACTCCAAATTTAATCAGATGCTCTTTAGTTTCTGCAACTTTCTGTAGCATCCAAAGCAATATATGATAACTAAGTCTTTTTAAGCATTTACATATGTGCTAAGCATTTTATACTCATTATCTTATTTAATGTAAACAACATTACCAAGAGTTTATAACTAATAGGCATTGCAAACTCCACCCATATTCTTCCTGTGAACAGCAAATAAATAGATTGTTCTCAGGCTATTTGTTCCTAAATTCCTTCAGCTTGTGTTTTTTCAGTTATAGTTTGAGTTTGATGCACTGAAACCAGACAAGGAGGTCCCAGTTCTTACCTAATGGATGTGGAAAAGGTGTCACGTCGATTGTCTTATGTTATTGGGCAAATGGAATAATGTCTGGAAGAAAAAAAATACAGTACGCCTCTATCACGTCTGCACAGTGTAGACATCATATTATTTTCCTTCCAAATAAATACTAAAGTTAATTAGGCAGTCAGGAGTTTAAATGGAGAAAAAGTAATGCAACAGATAAATATGGAATAATCATGAGAAAATGTAATTTTAAATATTGTCTGAGGAAGCCAGGCCCATAAAGGATACTAAGAACAGCTTGAGTAGAGCTGGATGTCTAAGAAAGGACACGATCACTGAAATGTGGAAGAAGAGCATGGGAAGAAAAAACAGAATTTAAGATGAACTGCCCAATGTCATGTCCGATTAGTGCTGCTGACTCATCTAGTTGGGACCTGAAGAATTTTCAAAATGGTAACGGCACTTTCCCAGGGAGAGTGTACGACGTAGTGGAAAGATGGGCTTTTGTGTCAGACAGACTGGAACATGAACCTTCACTCAACTACTCCTAGTAGTGTGACTTTGAGTAAGTTACTTAAATTTTCTCATCCTGTTTCCTCATCTGTTGAATAGTTGCTAATGCCTCCTCAGGATTATGTGAGGACTATTTGAAATAGCATATGCCCAACCTTTAGCACTATACCTGGCACACAGTAATGCCCACTCAGAAATACCAGCTGTCCCTTCTGAGTTCATGAAGTGGTTGTCCATTGTGACACACTTTCTAGAAATGAAAGATTATGAGACAGAAATACTTTACAGAAGCACTGAAATAAACAGGAAACCTGAATTCTAGTACTGGCTTTCCTTTTGGCTTATCATTCAACCTTGGGCACGTAGTTCACTCTCAAAGGTTCCTTATGTTCTCATATAGAGAATAGGATCACATTATTTCTAATGGGCTTCCTGAAACTTACATTCTGTGATTCCTCCCCAAAAAGGGAATTCTAATAGATAAACTATGGATCAGACATATTTCATTTGTAATAGCAAAGAATAAGCTCTAAATGAACCATGTAATAAAATACTTTAACTGGATTATAAAAGAGTATTTTTAAGAGGTAAAACTATTGCAACCCATAAATACTCTCTAAAAGTTAAAACTGCATTTCATACAAATTCTTAATTTCCTTCAAAAGTATAGCCCTCTCAGCCTAGTTAGAAAGAAACATTCATTATTGTGATTGTTCTTGTATAAATTCATTTTGGGTTCACTTTTCATTGCAGGATCTCTGCACAATTTTCAGATATCATGAAGGCATAAACATGATTACACCTTTCTCATTTTACAGGTGAATAATTAAACTATGATGCAGAGAAGTTAAATAAATTACCCAGTGCCCACCCATGAGGGACAAAGCTGGAATAGAGCCTAGTTATTCTGATGCCAAAAATACCATTTTCCCTGCTGCATCCCCCACCATTATTACTCACTCCCAGATTCCCGAAGGACTCATTTGCTTTTGATAAGCTCAGACATGTCATTTTCTCTCTCTAAAAAGTGCTGCTTCAATCTTTTGAAGGGAGAGGATATCTGTAGTTGAAATTCGGAGCAAATAGCACCATCTCAAGTGAGAAGATCACCTACCCGCACCCACCATGTGCACTACTTTACTTTGTAGTCCATAGTTTGGCACTTTGTGTAGAAAATTGATCTTTTACAGCCACTTAGTAGTATTTCTCAAAGTCCTACAAGCAGTACTCTGCTAAATGGCATCTAGCTCATCTGGATATGTTGAGTTTCCAGATCATAAACTCCTAAAGGGCAGAGTCTACAATTATTTGGCTAACTTTATATCACTTGCAACTGTGGATGCTTAATAAATACTATGTCATGGTAATGATGAGGATGACAAGTTAATGCTCCTCAAAGTGTCAACCAACCAGTCAATTCAGTGAAAGTCAAACTGGTCATTTGATGTCATAAAAAAATCCAGTTACTTGATTGAATTATTCAAATTGTAGCTGGTTGCTTTTATGCTTGTATAGATATAACATTAAAGTTGCTTCCATATTGAGAAGAGAATGGTGCAACATATTCATTAGTAGTCACTTTTATCTCATCAAATTAATAAAATATAATAATATAGTGGCATGGAATCTCAGGAATTTCCTTTAGGTAGCCTTTCCAAGCCATGAATTTATGTCACAATATTCTTGGCAGATAAATGCCCTGGCTAAACTTCATTAATATTGACCTAGTGCAATTAAAATTGAGTACCCTAAGAAGCAGGCTTCCGTTTACCATTTTTTGGTTTATATAATTTTCACCTCCATATCTACATTTGGAAAATAAAGTGGAAAAATAATTCCATTGAAGACAATGAGCAATGGATAGGACCAGCAACAGTATACTGAGGATCATCAGAATTATCTTGATAATTGCTATAATGTACCCCTTTACTTACATATTAATATATACACAATTTGGAAAAAAAAAGAATAAAGCTGGAAGACTTACTACCTCACTTCATGACTTATTCTAGATCTTACATGTTCTTACTACAGAAAAGAAATGATAATTATGTGATGTGACAGACGTATTAGCTAATGCTAAATGTTCATAGCAGCTCTACTTGTAATAATCTCTAACTGGAAACAACCCAAATGTAGTAATCATTTTGCAACATGTAAGTGTATCAAATCAACACATTGTATACCTTAAAGTTATACAATGTTATCTGTCAAATTGTATGTTAATAAAGCTGAAAAAAAGATAAAGTAATCAGGGCAGTGTAGTGTATATGGATGTACAGACACATGGATCAATGGAATAGGAAAGATTCCATATAGAGAGTCACTCATATATAGTCAATTAATTTTTGAACAAATTTGCCAAGGTAATTCCTGGTGACAAGATGATCTTTTGAGAAAATGGTGCTGGAAATATTAGATAGACAAAAGAAAAATTTAACTTCAACCTCAATCACACCACATATAAAAATTAATAGAAAATGTATCACAACCCAAATAGAGAAATGAACATCATACAACTTTTAGAAGAAAACAGGAGATAATCTTAACCTTGGATTTAACAAAGATATCTTAAGTACAACAAAAATGAATAAAAAAATACTCAGTAAATAACGGTTCATCAAAAGTATATCTTGGGCTTCCCTGGTGGCGCAGTGGTTGAGAGTCCGCCTGCCGATGCAGGGGACACGGGTTTGTGCCCCGGTCCGGGAAGATCCCACATGCCGCGGAGCGGCTGGGCCCGTGAGCCATGGCCGCTGAGCCTGCGCGTCCAGACGGATCCTGTGCTCCGCAACGGGAGAGGCCACAACAGTGAGAGGCCCATGTACCGCAGGAAAAAAAAAAAAGAAAAAAGAAAAAAAAAAGTATATCTTAAAAAGACAATGATACACAAGTGTGAAAAGATGAGCCATAGACTTGGAGAAAATATTTGTAAAGCAAATACCTGACCAAGAACTTCTAAAATATCTAAAAACACTTTTATAATTTGTTAGAATAGAAACCACTGAATTAAAAATGGGCAAAATATTTGAAAATGTAACAAAAGAAACTCAGCAAATAAGCACATTAAATTATGCTCAAGATCATTAGCCATTAATAACGTGTCTATTAAAACCATAATAAGATACTGCTACATACCTACTAGAAAGGCTAAAATTAAAAAGACTGAAAATACCACACATTGGTAAGGATGCAGAAATCAGATACACTGCTGGTGGGAATGCAAAATTACACAACCACTTTGAAAACAGTAAGCAATTTATTATAATGTTAAAAATAAACCTGCCATACAAATCAGCCTTTGCATTCCTAGGTATTTACCCAACAGAAATTAAAGCATATGTTCCCTACTAAGATTTATACATAAATGTTCATAGCAACTCTATTTGTAATAATCTCAAACCGGAAACAACCCAAATGTCTTATTGATATAAGTGAATGAATGAACAAATTTCAGCGTATCCATATATTGGAATGCTACTCAGCAATAACAATAAGTTATTAATACAGGCAACAATATAGATGAATCTTAAAATAATTACGCTGAGTGAAAAAAGCCAGAAAATAGAGTGTAGGATCCTATATATATAAATATATATATATAAACCTTGATAAAATGAAAACTAGTCTATAGTGACAGGAAGCAGATGAGTGGTTGCTTGGGGAATGGTGGTTGCATTGGCTAGGAAAGAGAGGTTATAAGTGGACACCAGGAAACTTTTGAGGGTAAAGGATATGTTCATTATCTTGATTGTGGTGATGGTATACATATACAAAACAAATTTTACACTTTAAAAATTGGGGGGATATATACATGTGTATATATATATATATATTTTAGTCATCTGAATATATGTGGTATTTGAAATCCTGGGAAGGATTATAAAATTAGAAGACAGTGGGGTCTAGGAACAATCTTGATTACAACATATAACAGCTGGGTCGAGGAAGATGCATTTGCAAAGGAGAAGAGAAGGAATGGGCAGAGAAGCAGAGAAGTAAAATAAGTATTGTAGAACCTGAGGGAAAAGAGTTTTCAGGAAGGATTGAGTCGTTTGTCAACAGTAAACATTGCTGCTAAGAGGTCAAATAAAATGAGAATAGTAAAATCTATTTAACTTAGAGACACTGGTAACCTTAGCCAGATCTGTTTTTATGGAGGAATGTGGCAGAAAACTAAATTGTAGTGGGTTGATGGGAAATAAAGAAATGGGGAGAGTGGATAAAAGTAACTTTTAAAGATTTTTGGCTGATAAAAATAGAAAACAGAGATATAGGTGGAAGTGGCCAGAGGGAGAAGAGCAGTTATGGAAGGCTATTTTAAAAATTGAGGGCATGGGAATTCCCTGGCAGTACAGTGGTTAGGACTCGGTGTTTTCACTGCCGGGGCCTAGGTTCAATCCCTGGTCAGGGAACTAAGATCCCCCAAGCCATGCAGTGCAGCCAAAAAAACAAGGGGGGGGGGGCGGAGCAAATACTACGACATTTATAACAGTGTTGTGCTTGAGATGGCTCTTGAGAGTCAATTGTTACGTTTTCAAAAATTTTGCAAGCCATTAAAAAATAAGTTATATAAACTTAGAATTAGGCAAATTATATTAAAACCAAAGAAATAAAAACTCAAAACTCATCAGTTAATTATATTATACTATTATTTATACATAAGGTTGTATATATTGATTGTGTGGTGGGAATATTATCTGTAATGTTTACTGCTACATATCTCAACTCTATGTTCAGTGACATCATGTGGGTCATTTGAACTTGGCCATGGAGTTCTGGAATATTTACACCACAGAAATTGGTAAATACTACAAATAATGGCTTGCTTTATTTATTTTTGTTGTTGTTTTTATTGTCTAGCAAAAACATGATAGAGAAAATCTTAATGCTGATTAAACTTTAAAATTAGGTCTGTGACCATTACACTCTAAATAGCACAAAAAATTGAGGAATTACTATTCCAGTATTCAAAAACTATTGGGTGATTCAGCAGAAAAGTCACTCACATCACTGGTGAACATGCTATGTTCTGACACTTCCCATGTTTTCACTTTCATCTTATTCACTAATAGAAACAAAAATATCAGTCAACACTCAATGCCAGAACTACATTCGTTTGTTAATTACAACCACAGCTTGGCTATTAATACACAAGCTCACCAAAAACAAAGACAGCATTCAGTGAGAATCAATTGATTATATGGAATTTATGATAGAGTATATTTTATTTGTAAATTGTGTGCTATACATAGTCTTTGTTAGTGAAATTTACAATCATGCACATATATGCATGTATGCATGTTTCTAGATAGCCAGTTATTAAACATTTATTAACACATTTATATGTCAATAAGCCATAATAAAACAGACCAGCAAAATCTTAAAAATCCATCTATATCTGTTGAATTACTATTCCTTGAGAATGTTAAATGACTTTAAAGCACGGACAAGACAATATGGGCCTGGGGCAAGAGTACAGATATAAAATATATATCTGAGAGGTATCCAATATAGTAAGGGACATGGCTGGGGTAAAGTTCAGAAGACACTGAATTTACCAACTTGGATCGATAACCTAGACTCATACCAGACCATGATTAAAACTCAAGCAGTTCATTTGTCATTCGATTAAGGCTCTATAATAAAAGTAATAAATACTTAATGTGGACCAGATGCTGTGCTAAATATTTTAAGAATCCTTATGCAATAGGTATTATTATTACTACAGCCATTATATGAGCAGAGGAAAGTGAGGCTGACGGAGATTTATTAACTTGCACAAATTTATAGAGCTACTTAGTAGAGGAGCTAGCATTTGAACAAAGTTCTGCCTGACACCAGTTGTAAAGTTGCTGGTGCACCTAACCACTGTATACCACTGCCTCTTTCTAATCTTTTTTCCAGCTTTATTAAGGTATAATTAACGAATAAAAGTTGAATATATTTAAAGTGTACAAGTTGATGTTTTCATATAGATATTCTCTGTGAGATAATCACACAATCCAGCTAATTATCACTTCGCACTCTCCATTTTCTTTTTCTTTTCTTACTTTGCAGCGAGGACACAGGATCTACTCTCTTAGTAAATTTCAAGTATAAAATACAGTATTGTCGACTGTAGTCACATTGCTGTATACTAGATCTCTAGAACTTATCTTCTATAACTGAAACTTTGTACTCCTTGACCAATATCTCCCCACTTCCCCCTTCACCCAACCCCAGGCGACCAACATTCTGTTGTTTCTATGAGTTTGACTATTTTAGATTCCACATTTAAATGAAATCATATATTGCATGTGTATGTGTGTATATATATACATACATATCTCACATATATCTCATTTTCTTCATCCATCAATGGACACTTAGGATGTTTCCATATCCTGGCTATTGTGAATAATGCTGCAATGAACATGGGAGTGGCGTACAGAGATATCTCTTTGACGTACTGATTTCATTTCCTGCGGATATATACCCAGAAGTAGAGTTGCTGTATCATTACCATAGTTCTATTTTTAATTTTTTGAGGAATCTCCATTCTGTTTTCCCTAATGGCTATACCAATCTACATCCCCACCAACTATGTACAAAGGTACTCTTTTCTCCATATCCTTGCCAACACTTATCTTTTGACTTTTGATAAAAGGTATTCTAACAGGTGTAACGTGATATCACATTGTGGTTTTGATTTGCATTTCCCTGATAACTAGTGATGCTGAGCACCTTTTCATATACCTGTTGGCCATTTGTAAGTCTTCTTTGGAGAACTGTATATTCAGGTCATTTGCTCGTTTTTTAAATTGGGTTATTTGGGTTTTTGCTACTGAGTTGTATAAGTTCCTTATATATTTTGGATATTAATCCCTTATCTGATATATGGTTTATAAACCTTTTCTCCCATTCTGTAGGTTGCCTTTTCACTCTGTTGATTTTGTTTGCTTTGCTGAGCAAAAGCTTTTAGTTAGGTGCAATGCCACTTTTCTTTGCTGCTTTCATAGTTCTCTCTTTTTCCTTGAATTTTGACAATTTTATTATAGTGTGTCTAGGTGTAGTCTTCTTTGGATTTACCCTCTTTGTAGTCCTTAGAGATTCATGATACTTGATGTCCATTTCCCTTCCA
The DNA here is from genome assembly GCF_949752795.1 of Hyperoodon ampullatus. Taxonomy (NCBI): domain Eukaryota; kingdom Metazoa; phylum Chordata; class Mammalia; order Artiodactyla; family Ziphiidae; genus Hyperoodon; species Hyperoodon ampullatus. The sequence goes on along the minus strand of NC_136913.1, from coordinate 101,483,893 downwards.
AGTTTTGGAAAGTTTTAATTCATTATTTCTTTAAATAAGCTTGCCTTTTTCTCTCTCTTCTCTTGCTGGGACTTCCATAATTCATGTTTTCTCATTTTGATAGTGTCCCATAAGTCCTATAGGATTTTTTTTTTACGCTTTTCATTCTTTTTCCTTTTTGTTCATCTGACTGTATAATTTAAAATGACTTGTCTTCAAAGCTTAGTAACTTAGGATTTACTTTTGTAAAAGCACGTTGACAAGTATTAAATGTTATACTTGCATTTTGACAATTATAGTATAAATATAAAACACAAAACATCCAGTGTTAAACACTGATCTCCCATGGTTGCCTTGGATTTAGATATTGGTAGTTTATATTTCATAGAAGGGAACTTTCAAAGTTCTGTCAGTGCTTATAGCATGTAATATTATTCCTCATCAAAATCTTCATGAAATCTAAAAGGCTGGTATTAAAAGTGGTTATTATTTTTTTCTTGAATATTCTAAAACATGCCAGTTTGGAGTAGCTTTCAGAGTTTCAAGGCATGAAGATATACTGAATACTCAAGAATATGTTTTAACACATTAAGTATAAGTTTGTTTACAGTTACAATAGAAATACCTTCAACTTTCAGCTACTGAAAGAAAATACCCAAGAAAACATGAAAGGTATTTTGGGCCAAGTTACTTCTTAGTGAAAATAATATATCATCTTGATCAATTTTTAAACCAAATTCTTGAAAGCATTAAAAATTGTTTTTTGGTTGTTTTTTTTTTTACAATTGTCAAACTATTCCAACTCCTAATAAGAACTTTTCAAATTAAAAAATTATCTCTGTTGCTTAGAAAATATGTTTTATGTTTAATCTCAAATTCACTTTAAATGCTGGACATATGATTTAATACCTAAGAAGACTCTAGCTAAATTATTTGGTAATATTTATAGGGTGATACTTTTCTGGGTAGACATGTTTCACACAACAGTTTTTAATTAATGCTGAAAAAAATCACTTCATAATTTTAAATACACTGAACGATAGGCTGATTGATGGATTAACAGTTTATTTAGTAATTTAGGGTCCAATAAAGGCAACAATCTGATAATCGCTCAATGTGCAATTCTGCCCATTAGTAATACTAAGCCAAGAACTTGATATTTCACTCAGTTGGATTACTTAGTTTCATGTATGTGATTTGATCAACAAAACAGTAGGTACACAATGTCAAGATTTTTCCTTCTTCTTTATTATCATTTTAAGAGCAGCTCAGTGATTTGGGGGGGGGTTGGTTAGTATAATACAGAGAACATAGGGAAAAAGTATAAAATGGCACTTAAAACCAATACCCATACTCATCTCATTATGGTCATAACTAAGAATATTAACTTTTGTGTAATTTGCTTTTCTTTAGAACATAAAGCATTAACTTGAACTTCAAGTATATACACAATACATAAACAACCTTACGCAAAATACTTTTTGTAAGCTATATTACATTTTAAAATATTGGAAACTGAGTATCTGTGCTGATTTGTCTTTTGACTATAACAAGAAGAGAACAACATTCAACAAGGGAGGGATATACTGATAATAAAGCTCTCAAGGTTAAAAATGTCTTCCTTTCCCTTTCTACCTAGCACAGACTATTCAATGTCCCAAGAGGACTTATGATGAGAAAAATGTCAATCACAGTGTTAAGCCCTTGGTTTGGAAGGAGCTAATGAGAAAGCTGATTGGAAGGTGAGACTTCATGTTTGTTTTCAAATAAGTGGTCTTAAACTTTTTCTATAAGAAGAAAAATTAGTTCATATATATATCTATATATCTATATCTATCTATCTATCTATATAAACCATTCATTTTTACAGCTTTCAGGTAAAGTCCGACACTTGGTTTATACAAAGTCTGTGAGGAAAGGTCAGTAGAGATCATCTAATCTTAAATTGTGAAATCATTCAATTTCTTAGCATAGTCTCTCCCCAGTAAAAAGCACAGCATGCCTGGGTATGCCACTGGCGATCTCTAATAAAAGTTAGTTCCAAAGACTGGGAGATTTCTGCTACAGTCATGCATTCTTTTTACCATCTTGTTTATTAGCAAAAATCAGCAATCCAGCTTTCCTTAGGTCCTCATGGGCTAACATTTTATAGAGTTCTCTAATTACAGAAATTCTTGGTCTGTACTGTCCACAACAACTATTACAAAATCTCTGTTAGTACAGTAAGTGTTCCAGGAAGAATGAAGAGATTCTTGGCCACCAGTATTCCACATGAGGAAGCATGTATTATTAATCACTATCTCTTCTACATTACTTCCTATTGTAGGGATGTATGTACAATTTCATTCACAGAAAACTGGTAAAGGATGATACTTTTCCTTGCGTTATCCACCCCAACAATAACTTTGTGCTCCTGGTGCTTGAAGAGTCTCCATATCCTGGTGAAGAGAATTCCCATTCTTGGGTAGCTGACCCCCTTTCCAGCCACCTGGGTGACCTGGACACCCCCAGCTCAGGCTGAAGCAGAGGAGGAAGATGTGCTGGAGCCTACACCTCTGCTGCTGCTGCTTCTGCACTGACTGTTGGCCAGCTTCCTAGGAACCAGAGGGAGGGAAAAGCCCAGGCCTCCCTGCCACACCCATGGCCTGGATGCTGCCTCTGGGGCACTCTTCTGGCTTGCACACATTGCCTCCATATTGTCTGCAATGAGCCTCGTGGACCACTTTCCTCCTCTAGCTCAGGTGACTTGCCTTGAAATTCAATAATTCTTTTTTCTGATTGATCAAGTCTGCTGTTGAAGTTCTCCACTGAGTTATTTTTTTTTTTAGAAGATGTTGGGGGTAAGAGTTTATTAATTAATTTATTTATTTTTGCTGTGTTGGGTCTTCGTTTCTGTGCGAGGGCTTTCTCTAGTTGTGGCAAGCAGGGGCCACTCTTCATCGCGGTGCACGGGCCTCTCACTACTGCGGCCTCTCTTGTTGCGGAGCAGAGGCTCCAGACGCGCAGTCTCAGTAGTTGTGGCTCACGGGCCTAGTTGCTCCACAGCATGTGGGATCCTCCCAGAGCAGGGCTCGAACCCGTGTCCCCTGCATTAGCAGGCAGATTCTCAACCACTGCGCCACCAGGGAAGCCCCTCCATTGAGTTTTTAATTCTTTATTTTTATTGTATTCCTCAGCACCACAATTTCTGTTTGGTTCTTTTTTATGATTTCTGTCTCATTGTTGAAATTCTTGTTTTGTTCATGTGTTGTTTTCTTGATATTGTTATCTATCTTTGTTCTCTTGTAGCTCACTAACAACTTGGCAATCTCTATAAAAAATGTATAATGCATGTACTGTTTGATTCAAAAGGAATTTGTCATACAAAACTCTCACAAGCAGGCAAAAATAGTTTTCAGTAGCATTGTTTTAGTAGGGAAAAGTTGGTGACAATGTAAGTGTTCATCAGTATCAGACTGGTTAAATTAATCATACCTCAATTATGCTATACAGCTCTTATTATATATAGAATATCACATAGCTAATAACATGGTTTATAATATTATATCTATATATACTGCCCTGAAAAAGTTACTGGAGATATATTGTTAAGCAAATAAAACAATTTACAACACGAAATGCATGTTATGATGCCAGGTGGCCACATAAACAAGATATATGAGACCCAATGGGTTAGTTAGATATAGCTGATTGTGGATGCATAGAACCATCCTGAAAGTATATACATATGCTAAAGTGAGGACTTCAGAAAAAAGAGTGGAATGAAAAATGGGACTACACTTACTTTTCCCTTTGTTGCCTATGTAATACATTAAAACAAAATGGGCCTATCTTTATTTTAAAAAATACTAGTCTGCACATTGTGTTTTTGCCACTGCCAGAATCAATGGGTATGGAGACAGTAATCAATAATTTTAGTGTGGCTGGTACATAAGATAAGGATGAAGCACTCTCTGGGTTTACTCTCTGTCTGCAGAGCCAGATTAAGACACAAAGTCAGGTTAGTTAAATACATATATAAGAGGGTCTAGAATGTTCTTGACATTCCCAGATGCCAGTGGCAAGAGCTTTATTTGAACACTGAAGTAGAAATATAGAAGATAGAGCATAAGACCATTAAATCTTCCCATTTCCGTAATGGAATGGAATATGGAAAGGTGAGGAAAAATCATAAATTGCTTCTTAAACTCACAGAAATGTATATTAATGTTCAAACTCCGCCAGCTTCCAACTTTACTACTGTTAGTGTGCAAAAAAATGAGAGCAAGTGTGTTTCTGACACATTTTGACAATTTTTTCAATGCATATAAGCAGGCAGAAAAATAGCATCCTCGAAGAGCTTCAAGTATCACGTAGGCTACTCAGCTGACACCCATAAAGTCATTTCTGGATGCGATTTCTCTTGTTCTAATCTACAGTCTCATAGTACTGTTAAAACTTGACCCCATCTTAATACTGATTTCATGGTCTTTTAATTAAATCCAGTTCAAAGAAAGGACTCAGTTCTCCAACCATATGCATCACATCTGGGGTAATGGAAATAATTATGCTCTTGATTTAATGCAGTCTGTCTCTTTCCTGAACATTTTTGGTGGGAAACATAGGTGAAAAGCTAATGGAAGAGGAGGAAAAGATGGGCATCCAGGGAAAGTTATACTAAATATTGAAAGGAGAATGATTTTAAAGGAGCACACATTCATGAAAATTATACTTAAGCATGGAGAAATCTAATATGAAACTTCTAAATCGATAACATGAAACTTCTAAATCGATAACATTTCAGAAATGGATCCTTAACTAATAATTTGGGTTTGACAAAATGGATGAATAGGTATCTCTTGCTTTCCTCCATTTCACTTCAGGTAGGCAGTCCCTCAAATGGCCCCAAAGGCACCCGCCTTCTGAGATGAATGCCCTTGTGTAATCCCTCCTCCAGTGTGGAGTGGAACTAGTGACTTGCCTCAAACAGAATACAGCAAAAGTGATATAATAGGAAGTCATTTCTCGAGGTTAGTTTATAAGAAGACTCTGGCTTCCATTTTACTTGCCATCTCTCACCCTATCTCATTCATATTCTCTCTCTGCCACTGCTCTGGTGGAAGCCAACTATCATATTTTGAGTAATTCTTTGCCAAAGTAGTAAGGAACTGATATCACTAGCCATAGCCATGGGGAGGGACTTAGGCCATGTGAGCAAGCTTGACAGCAATTCCTACCTCTTTTGAGCTGTGTTAGAGATCTTCAAGCAGAGGCTGCTCCATATTCCTGACCCAGAGCAACTGTGAGATAATAAATGTTTGCTGTTTGAAGCCACTAAGTTTTGGGGTAACTTGCTATGCAGCAATAAGTAAATTAGTGAATTTTTTTCTGAAAAGTATTTAAGTTTCATAAATCATTCCATTTTATATGTATGAGAGGAGTAAGCTCCCTGTTTAAAAATATCCAGGGGTCTTATGTTTTTCTGAAAAGATAATTTAGTAAAATGCAATCACCCCAATCATTGGTTTTATTAAATTCAGTTTTCTCATAACAAGAATTCCTAAGGTATGGCATACTTTTGGGTGTACACTGTAATCTGAAATATGGTGGCTAGGTCACAAATGAAAATATGCATACTAATATGTCAACTTTTGCTGAGGTCTTTATGTACGTCAGGCACTATTCAAAATGCTTTTTTTAAAACATGTATTATAATACTTAATCCTCACCCAAAAAAGCTAATAAAGTAGATTTTTTTCCCCTCCCATTTAACACATGAAGAAACAGGCATGGAGGGCAATGGAGGTTAAGCAACTTGCCCAAAGTCCCACGGCAAGAAGATGCAAACTCTGGCACTCAGAATCCAGAACCCACCATCTCAACCACAACTCTCCTGAGAACCCATGTTCAATTCTGGGACTGCATTCTTTGTATGGAGCATTCTGTTCTCTTTGATCACAAAGCAGAGAAATTTTAGATGATAGATGTAAATGTTCACAAGGACGAACGCTAACCTGTAATGAATCAGAGACTTCCTGGGAGATAGTATAATTTGAGTAGTTAAGAATGAGGACTCTATCCTATGACTACAAAAGCAGAAAGAGATGGAGGCGGAACTAATGTTACCAGAGCTTGGTGAAAGCTGCAGCTGTGACCACAGAAGAACACGGCCACTGTCAGAAGTGTGCCAAGGCAAAGGGGAGGTGGCAAGAAGAAATATCCCAACTGGTCTCTTCCTCCCATCTTTAATCTCCTGACACTTCCCCCCACACTGGCCAAACCCAACTACAAACCAGAGGGCAAGGACCCCTGGGTGATAGAATCCACTGAGGCCACTCTCTTGGGGCACAGAACAGGGCAGAGATGGGAGAAGATGGATTTGGGTGGCTTACCACCTCACCTAATTAAAAAAGAAAAAAGAAAGAATGAGGATTCTAGCGTAGAAGAGCCTAAATTCCAATCCCTCTCAGCCAATAGTTATTTGTGTAATTTGGGCTAAGTGACTTATCCTCTCTCAGATTCATTTCATCAAATGTAAACCGCTGACCACATCTGTCCCTCCCTCATAAAGCTGGTGTAAGCATTAAATGAGATAATACATGGAAGGGTTTGGAATAGTCCCTAGATACAGTAAGCAGTTAATAAATGTTAACTATTATGATGATGATAATTAATATCTGACAGAGGAGAACAGAACTGAACACAGAGTTTTAGGCTCTGTTCTTTCCAGAGGAAAACAGCTATCCAAATAAGTAGAGAAAGTAGGCTAAAGGATAAATACAGTGAAAGACAATAGGATGTATTGATATTCTACAACGCCAAATGTGCTTTGCCTACATAATTTTCTTTAACCTTCACAGCAGACTATGTAAATAGTATTCCTCTTTTACAAATGAGGAAGCTTTAATGGAGGAATTTATCCAGGGTTTCAAAAGCTGCCAGGTAACAGGTAGCACCAGTGGGTATTCAAATCAAGGCACATCTGACTCTCTCTCTTTCACCATGAGAGACTTCTGTGTTTAAAAACCAGAGGGATTGGAGGAATTACCCTAAATTGTGAAGGCATGGCCTGCAATTTAGCTAAATTTAGGTGTTCCCTATATTCTGTCTGTATACATATATCCACTGCCTGCCTGGTGCAACCTTCTGTGCAAGATACACACAGTTGCCAGGCAGGGCTGTGTCCAGCCATGGGAGAAAAGGGATTGAAATCCAGCCCGTGATCCATTCGCCAAGCCTTGAACCTAAGGGCATACATTTGCCAAAGAGGTACTTTTTCTAGTTTACACAATAGTGAAATGTGAGCTAATGGAGACCCTAAAATTATGGTCAAGGGTATGACCTAATCCCTGCAATCTACTGAAAATTCAGATTGTGCCTAGATGATCTGATAGAGAGAACCTCAATTCTTTAGTATCTAGAGATGTTGAGTGAGAGCTACCTGGCCTAGGGGTAAAGAAGCAGGATGGAATTAAAATGTACAGTCCTGAAGAGGAGGCTAGAGGTAAGCTGTACCCAAAAGGATCTTAGGTAAAGTAACTAAACTGACCTGGAAATGTATCTATCTGTAGCCCAAGATTACTCACTCTGTGAGATTAATTTCTTACACTCTTAATTATTACCTTAATACTGATGGAGAGAAATGGCAGGCAGTTATGGCATGGGGTGTGCAGATTGTGTTTACAAGGCTATTACTTAAAGAGGAGACTCGGGCTTATTTCAGCCTGGGGGTGGAAGAAGCAAAGTAATGCAGGGTGGCCTCTGCTGTTTCACCACAATTTATTTCTTACTCTTTACTGAGTGATTTGGAGCATTGTTTTCTTTTTTTTTTAAGATTTTAAAAAAATTTATTTATGTATGTATTTATTTTTGGCTGCATTGGATCCCTGTTGCTGTGCATGGGCTTTCCCCAGTTGCGGCGAGAGGGGGCCACTCTTCGTTGCGGTGCACAGGCTTCCCTTTGCGGTGGCCTCTCTTGTTGCGGAGCACGGGCTCCAGGCGCGCAGGCTTCAGTAGTTGTGGTGCACGGGCCCAGCTGCTCTGTGGCATGTGAGATCTTCCCGGACCAGGGCTCGAACCCGTGTCCCCTGCCTTGGCAGGCGGATTCTCAACCACTGCGCTACCAGGGAAGCCCTGGAGCATTGTTTTCTACATCTTTAATTTTACAATTCAATTTTCTAAATGCAAGTATAACAATATAAGGCTAACTGTGACCATAATTATATACTTTTTCATCTCATGGAACGTTGACACAAAACTCTAATGACGAGTATTTCTCATGAAACAACAAAGGATTTCATTTTATGTTTTAGAGAAAGCATTTGATCAGAAGTTTAATTCAGGATTTTGAATGATCAATAGCGATGTCACTTCAGTTGTGAAAGATTCTTCTACTTTCTGAGGACCTTTCAAGATATATAAGAGGGCTTCCCTGGTGGCACAGTGGTTGGGAGTCCGCCTGCTGATGCAGGGGACATGGGTTCGTGCCCCAGTCCAGGAAGATCCTACATGCCACGGAGCGGCTGGGCCCGTGAGCCATGGCCACTGAGCCTGCGCGTCCGGAGCCTGTGCTCCGCAACGGGAGAGGCCACAACAGTGAGAGGCCCGCGTACTGCAAAAAAAAAAAAAAAAAAAAAAAGATATATAAGAGGGTATCACCTTTAAACGTATTAATATTTAGGGGAGAAAATGCATTTCTGTTTTAGCTTTGATATACATATAATGTCACAGTTGTAAGAAATTACTTCCTAATTTTAATTGCAATGCAGTAGTCACACTTATTCCAAGACATCTTCCAGCTGTTACTATATTGGGTTGGCCAAAGAGTTCCTTTGGTTTTTAAGTAAAAATAAGAGGCATCTTTCATTTTCACCAACAACTTTATTGAACAACGCATTCACCATTTTATTTCACTACCTTCTGCCATTTTTCAGGCAACTTCATAATTCCATTTTCCCAAAACTTTTAATCTTTTTGAGCAAAGAACTGTTCCAGGTGCCTTTTACAGTCTTCCAAGGAATTGAAATTTTTTTCCATTAAGAGAATTTTGTAAAGACCGAAATAAATGGAAATCCAAAGGCACAATGTCTGGTGAATATGGCAGATGAATCAGAACTTCCCAGCCAAGCTGTAACAGCTTTTGCCTGGTCATCGAAGAAACATGCGGTCTTGCGTTATTCTGATGGAAAATTATGCATCGTCTCTTGACTAATTCTGGACGCTTTTCATCAAGTGCTGCTTTCAGTTGGTCTAATTGGGAGCAGTACTTGTTGGAATTAATTGTTTGGTCTTCTGGAAGGAGCTCATAATAGAGGACTCCCCTCCAATCCCACCATATACACAACATCACCTTCTTTGGATGAAGACCAGCCTTTGGTGTGGTTGGTGGTGGTTCATTTCGCTTGCCCCTCGATCTCTTCTGTTCCACATTATTGTACAGTATTTTCATCGCCCATCACAATTTGTTTTAAAAACGGAACGTTTTCATTACATTTCAGTAGAGAATTGCATGCAGAAATACGGTCAAGAAGGTTTTTTTTCGCTTAACTTATGTGGAACCCAAACATCAAAGTGATTCACATAACCAAGCTGGTGCAAATGATTTTCAACGCTTGATTTGGATATTTTGAGTATGTCAGCTATCTCCCACATGGTATAACGTTGACTGTTCTCAATTAATGTCTCAATTTGATCGCTATCAACTTCAACTGGTCCACCCGACCGTGGAGCATCGTCCAGAGAGAAATCTCCAGCACAAAACTTCGCAAACCACTTTTGACACATTCGATCAGTCACAGCACCTTCTCCATAAACTGCACAAATCTTTTTTTGAGTTTCAGTTGTGTTTTTACCTTTCTTGAAATAATAAAGCATAATATGCCCAAAATGTTGTTTTTTTCTTCCATCTTCAATATTAAAATGGCTACACAAAAATTCACCAATTTTGATTTTTTTAAAATGCACACTGATATGACAGCTGTCACAATGCAATCTAACAAAATTGTTTCAAATGAAGTTAAAGACAACTAAGTGCTGCTAGAGCCACCAAACGAACTTTTTGGCCAACCCAATAGCATATTCAAAATAAGCGAAAACCATAGCAGTGTGAGAAGATGTGGGACAGAGATTTAGGTATAAAAAGAAGAATTTAAGTCCTGGAGTTGGGGGGTTGGTTGGTATGCAATGGAAACTCACACTAACATAAGCAACGGGGAGGTTTTATTATAAAGATGTACTTCTTTCTCCCAGACCCCAAGGGCAGAAATACAGCCAGGCCTCATGAGGTACTGGAAGCATGAACTGAAAAGTCATCTGAGAACTATTCATCCTGTGTGTTTGTCTTTCTCTTTTCTTGTGATCTCATGGTCTTTCATTGTTGCTTCTATTTGATGTTTTCATTTTTCTTTCTCTACAGACTGGATCTCACAGCTCATCTCTACATCCAGCATGAGAGGGTTACCCCACAACTTTCAAGTCATCTTTATGTTCTATAAGGAGACTAAGATCATATTAGGCCAAACAGATTTGCTATTAAACTATGATGACCAACAAAAGAATGGAAATTGTAGAAAGAAGAGAACGATCCTTTGTATCTAGTCCTGCAGTGACCTGCTACTGCTATTGGGACCACATGCATACACCCATTCTCCTACAGTTTCCCCCACTCCAAAGGGATAAATTGAGTCCCTGCTTATACTATTTTAACAAAGGCTTTTATCCACTTATAAATAGATAACGAGGTAATCGAATGTTTCAGTGACAAATCCTTCCATTGAAAATTAAGAAAAAGGTAAACGGTGAAAGAAAATGAAATAGAGACAATGTCCTACTGAAAGAGAATAAGCATTGCTCTGTAATAGTTACCACTCGCCCAGTGGTTCTGAAAATTGGGAATAACCTTGAGAAATTGTTAAAACACAGATTACTGGACCCAGAAACTCCCAGAGGTTCTGATTTAGCAAGTAAAGCATAGGCCATGAGAATGTGTGTTTTCACCAAGTTTCCCACTGTATGTGATACACTGCATCAGTGATACCCCTGTGTCAGCATATTTGTCATTATGGTGTTTGGCTGAGTGCAAATTGGCTTTCAATTTTTCTCATATATAACTTAGAGATACTCTGCTGTGCTGAAATCAGACAGGCAGGGACTAATACAGGAAGGAAAAGGAAACCACCCAGAGCCTAACTGGTTTTGTAAAATACTGACTTATCCATTAAATACCTGCTGATATTAGACTCTCTTGCAGTTCCTTTCTGAACCTACTACTCTGTATTTCTATTGCTGCAGAAAAAGGAAAATGAAAACAAGGACAAAGCAAACAAACAAAACCTGGCTTGATAAAATATGATACTGCAGAGTAGATTGCTATGTTCCATAGAGCAATGCACCACATAGGGATATTAAAATGGAAAGAACACACACTTGAGATAAAAAAATAAAATGTTTACAGTCTCATAAGGCACCATTTTATAAAAAGATTAAGAATTAACTAATTCACCTTCCTTTCAGGAGAAAAATACCTTTCAGGAAAATAAATTCTTTTTAAATAAATAAATTCTTAAAAAATAAATTCTTTTTAACTAAATTCTTTTTAAAATGTTTTAAAGTTATGTGTTCACCGAAAGCATCAGTTTTGAAAAAAATTTCCTCTACATACAATATGTCCTGGTCTCGTGTGTTAATATGATCAAGTGCCAAAGAGCTGTATCTGTAGATACATGACACTATGCGTTTGTCAAAACCCACAGAACTTTACAGCAGAAAGTGTGAACCTTAATGTCTATAAAACCAAAGTAATTTAGGAGGCAATGCAGACTGTGACAAAAGAACGTAACTGTTACAAACATGTGCAACAACCTCACTGAAGGAAGAAGGCACAAGAGATGCTGACAAAAGTAATTTTGGAAATGAGTGGATGGTAAGATTAAAGGCAAAAGGAATGGTATATAAACACTGTACTCTAGTGGATAAAATTATTTCCCATGGAAATACAGGTTAACAATTCTGAGACCACTATACATGTATACTAGAATTGAACAATTAAGTAAACGGATGGCAAATGGTGGGAGCCGGGTTTCTTCCTGTTGGGGAGGGAGGTTACAAGCAATGGGAACAGGTGTGAATAGTCACGTGGTAAAGGATTAGAGGAGGAATCATCAGTTTGAACTCATGTTTAGTTAAATACTGATAGATGCCTATAGAAATCTTTATAGACATGTATATATACAGATTGGTATAGACACATGTTTCTTTGCTCTATCAGCTGAAAGGGCCTGGAAGCAATGACACCCCAGTGGTAATGAGCATACCCAGCACACAGATCTTGGTTTCTACTATTCTCCAATAAAAGGAACCAGGGATCTCTGGAGAAAGGCTGATTCAAGGACTGTGGCAGGTAACATACGAGAGAAGCCTGGAGCATCTTTTAGTGCCACAAATTAAGGAAATGCTCAAAGAATCAATGACGGGAATATGTCAAAGGGACACAGGAGCCAACAGGAAGAGCTCTCAATGGCCAAAGCTGGAACAATTTGAGTAACAAAGTGGTATTAAATTACAGCCCAAAGTACAAAATATATAACCTGAGTCTATATTGATATAAATGATTAAATAAAGAAATGAATGGGGGAGAATAGCCAAGTCTCCCTTTGGAAGATTTATCTAGATATTCTGCTCTCAAGGAGCTCGGACACAGTGGAGGTTGTGCATAGTGACTTCCTTCCGAAGTGTAGAATATGGAAAGGGGGTGAAATTGTAACTTTACAGTGGAGAAGCCTGACAAACACTACCTCAGCCCGGTGATCAAGGTTAACATCATCAGTGATAAGACGTGAGAAGCATGGACGCTTGATGTGATGTGGTGAGAATGGCACTTTACTTCTGTGGTCTTCCTCTCCAAAACCTATAACCCCAGTCTAATCATGGGGAAAATATCAGAAAAATCCTGATTGAGGGACTTTCCACAAAATACCTATCAGGAATCCTAAAAAATGTCAAGGTTGTTAAAAGCAAGGAAAGTTTGAGAAACTGTCACAGCTATGTTACTTTCACGTAGGAGAGACTGGCTAAAATTCTCAATCCTTTTTTATGACTTTTGCTCGCCTCAGAGTAAATCCTAAGAGTTCCCATCACAAGGTACTGCACATGGCAGTGGTTCAGATGGCAGCTGTTGCCAAGGCATCTCTCTCAGATTTCACCAAGTTTGAGTCTATCCTGAGAGGTCAACCTGCACCTAAAGAGTGAGAATTGCCTCCTGCTCCTGAGCCGTCCTCCACCTTGGCTACCAACTAAATCAACTCAACAAAAAACTATGGGGGGAGAAACACAACAAAAAAACCGCATTAAGACAGAATGGTGTAGGAGGAGTGGCCAAGATGGCAGAGCAGGAAGACCCTGAGCTCATCAGCTCCCATGGGCACACCAAAATTACAACTCTTTACAGAGCAACTATCAGTGAGAATGACCTGAAGACTAGCAGAAAAGATCTTCTACAACTAAAGATATAAAAAAGGAGCCACAAGGAGACGGGTAGGAGGAGTGGAGATGTGGTATAGTCAAGACCCACACCCCCAGGGAGGTGACCCACACAGCAGAAGATAATTACAATTGCAGAGGTTCTCCCCAAGGAGCAAAGTGTCTGAGCCCCACACTGGGCTCCCCAACCTGGGGCTCCTGCACCAGGAAGATGATACCCCAGAACATTTGGCTTTGAAGGCCAGCAGAGTTTACTTTCAGGAGAGCTAGAGGGCTGTGAGAAATAGAGACTCCACTCTTAAAGGGTGCACACAAAATCTCACATGCTCCAGGACCCAGGGCAGAAGCAGTAATTTGAAAGGAGCCTGAGTCAGACCCACTTGCTAATCTTGGAGAACCTCCTGGAGAGGCAGGAGGCAGCTGGGGCTCACTCTGGGGACATAGATGCTGGCAGCAGCCATTTTGGGGAGCTCATCCTACTACAAGGACACTGGTGCTGGCAAGTGCCATTTTGGAATCCTCCCTCTAGCTTATTAGTGCCGGGACCACCAGCCAGTCAGTACAAGTCGTTATATGATGACAGATAGCAACTAGATTTATCATAATGATCATTTTGAAATGTACAAAAATATTGGATCATTATGCTGTGTACCTGGAATTAACATAACATTGTAAGTCAATTATACTTCAAAAACAAAAAATAAACTCTTAGAAAAAGAGATCAGATTTGCGGCTACCAGAGGCGGGGGTTCAGGGGAAGGGGAGTAATTGGATGAAAATAGTCAAAAGGTACAAACTGCCAGTTATAAGATAAATAAGTACTAGGATGTAATTTACAACATGATAAATATAACACAACTGTGTGTCATAGATGAAAGTTGTTAAGAGAGTAAATGCTAGGAGTCCCCATCACAAGGAAAAAAGGTATATTTTCTCTATTCCTTTAATGTTGTATCTCTATGAGATGACAGATGTTCACTAAATTTATTGTGGTAATCATTTCATAATGTACACAAATCAAGTCTTTATGCTGTACACCTTAAATTTATACAGTGATGTATCTCAGTTCTATCCCAATAAAAATTCAAAAGAGAAAAAAAAGGAATGATGTAATAGGGAGTGAAGTCTGAGAAGAGTCACTTCAGGAGGTCACAATTTGAATTGTGACCTAAATGGGGGCTGGCCATGTGACTGAGGGAGGGACTGTTAGGGCAGAGAAACCACAAGGGTAAAGACCCAAGAAGGGAAGGAGTCTGATAATGAAAGGAAGATGTAGAGACACAAGAAAGGGTGCTAGTTGAGATTAGAGAGGCAGACCGTCAGGTCAGGTGGTACTTTGAAAGTCACGGTCCATTGTTTGCATTTATCCCTAGTGCAATGGTAATCATTTGAGGATTTTAAGTACCAGAGGGGTGTGACACGATGATCTTTTTTTCTTTGACTTTTTTTAAAATTGAAGTAACACATACAAACATACATTAAACTGAATCATATTTACAGATTAAAGAGCTAATTAATGGATGACTATCCAAGTGTTTACATGTTCATTGTCCTCCAGCATCAATATCATAACTCTGAAAGCTATCTCCTTTCTCTTTGCTTACAGAAGAAAAATCATTTTAATTGAACCATGTAAAAAATTACAGGTCATATGTGGCCTATTGGCACAGATTTTTGTTCCTGCCCCTGGATTTTCTTTTGGCACACTCAAAAGATTAAAAGGTAGAATGGAGTGCAAAATAACTTCCTGCTAATAACCTTTTTCTGCTCAGATATTTTATCTCCATTTTATATCAATAACTAGGTTGCTGAGTGCCACCAATGGCAGAGAATTCTTAAAGAGAAACATTTTCTACAACTTTTTTTTTTTGCTATCAATATTTTGGTATATTTTCTTTAATCTTTTGTTACACATTGGTTCCCTTTTGAATACAATTTCTTACTGAGATATAATTCACATACTATAAAATTAACCCCTTTAAACTATAGAATTCAGTGGTTTTTGGTATATTCACAAAGAATGCAGCTATCCCCACTATCTAATTCCAGAACATTTTCATTACCCCCACATGAAACTCTACCCTTTATCCTTCATCAACCAATCCTCTCATCACTTTCCCATCCAGCGCTAGGAAACCACTAATCTACTTTCCTTCTCTACAGATTTTTCTAGTCTGGACATTTCACATAAATGTAATCATACAATATGTTGACTTTTGTGTCTGGATTCTCCCACTGAGCATAATGTTTTCTAGGTTTATCTAGTTTATAGTACGAATCAGTACTTCATTCCTTTTTATGACTGACTAATATTCAGCTGTATTGATATACCACATTTTGTTTATCCATTCATCAATTGATGGACATTTGAGTTTCTTCCACTTTTCAACGATTATAAATAATGCTACTAAAACATTCATGTACAAGTTTTTGTGTGGACATATGTTTTAGATCCTCTTGGGTATATATCTAGGAGTGGAATTATTGGGTTATGTGGTAACTGTGTTTAACATTTTAAGGAACCTCCAAACTGTTTTCCAAGAGGCTGTACTTTTCATATTCTCAACATCAATGTATATGGGTTTCATTTCCTCTACATTCTTGCCAACAATTATTATTACCTATGTTTTTGATTATAGCCATCCTAGTGAGTGCTTTCTCATTGTGGTTTGCATTTCCCTAATGAGTAATGATATTGAGCATCTTTACACACTGTATGCCTATCAGCAAAGATTTTCATTATTGCTTTGTGCAGTTGTTTTTTTAAATCAGATAAAAACTTATAAAAATACATTTATAGTGTCTATCACATTTCCTATTATCTTGCCTTTTTGGATGTTCTTCACTTATTAATGAGGATTTACTTATGTGTCTATATCCCTTCATTTCAGCCTAAAGAACTCTCTTTAGTATTTCTTGTAGGACAAATTTGCTAGCAACAAATTCTATTAATTTTTGTTAGTCTATTGTGTACCCCAGCAGTCCCCAACCTTTTTGGCACCAGGGACTGGTTTTGTGGAAGACAATTTTTCCACGGACGGGGAGGTGGGGGGTGGTTCAGGCGGTAATGCGAGCGAGGGGAAGCGATGGGGAGCGGCAGATGAAACTTTGCTCGCTCGCCAGCTGCTCACCTCCGGCTGTGCAGCCCAGTTCCTAACAGGCCGCGGACCGGTAGCGGTCTGTGGCCCACAGGTTGGGGACCCCTGGTGTACCCCAACTATTATTCACCCCCTCAGGCAGCCACAATGTTCAACAATTGCCTCTAGTTGCTTTCAACAAATGCTCCCAAGAGAAATAGTGTTCAAACTGGGCAACTACTTCTTGTGGTCTTCCTATGCATCACATATCTTTTCCCTAAAACAAAAAAGATGGCAAGAATGAACTTCAGAATGAGTCTTTCAATCACTGGGATGAAACAGCACTTAGAGAAAATGGAACAAGATAGTATGCATGGGATATAATTTATGTCCAAGAAGCTCAAATATTGATCATGTCTCACAAAAATAAACTAGCTATCTTTCATTTTTCCCTAATAAGAATGAAAAATCCCCCAAGATATGCTGAAACCCTTACTTACATTGAGATGAAGAATGTATGTCCCAGCCATCTATTAATAATAATATTACATGTGCTTTCAAATCCCTACCCTCCAACATGTATAATTACCCTCTACAACCCAGGAAAAAGTATCTGCCTGGAAGTGGTTTGTTGCTTTTCCAAGCTTAATTTAAAATAGAAAATTGTAAGGTACCAGAAAGCACAACCTGAGGATAGTTAAGAATATGCAGGAAATACTGATTATTTATATGGAAGTTTGGCATCCAGAGTTCATCCAAAGCAAACTAAAGACAGCTATAACAGGCTATTAAAGCTCTGTAGGCACATCTGCCAGGCATTGGGGAGTGAAGATACTTGTAAACTTTCTGAGTTTATAGCAGGTTAGCATTTTCTCACCTCTCAAAGCATGAAAGCAGCACTTCATCCACATACCATAATGACAAGCCTGGCTTACTGTCTCCACTGTCAAGATCTTCAGCAAAAGCCACTTCACTTCTGCCTGCAGGTTCAGCCTGGTTTGCTGCTCTAGGGAAAAACCTAGCTTCTAGATGAGTTAAGTATAAGAACTGCACTCACAGATCCAAAGTTCTGAGGTTTACTATCAAGTCAGAGTTACTGCCTTTCAACTGACCTGCCTCCTCGTTTCAGTATCAGGATACTGCCTTTATCCCTTATGTTCCAGGCCTTGCCTAAACCATTATTTATATACCATTATAGCATTAGGTACATTCAACTTAAAAGGAAATCCAAAGAGTCAAAGCAGAGGAAATACAAGTTCCAGAGACAAGTCCTTTCTACATCACATTTTTTCATCTGGTTTCAATGAAAGAACATGCATCATTATACTTAGTGTGCTTTGGTTGATCAGATACTCATGTCAGAAACCAATGAATTAGCTCTTAGGAGGCCTATGTTCTAATTGTGGCTCATCACATATTAACAGTGTGATATTTCACTCTCCTAGACTCAGTTTTCACATCTGTTTAATGAGGATAATCATCATTGTACAAATTAAATGAAACTGGATTTAAAGCACTAGGCATCATTCTCAGCACCTATTAAGCTCAATAAATCCTATTGGTGGATGAGAAGGTAGACGAGGGAGAGGAAAAGATGGTGAAGGAAGAAGAGACAGATGGAGGAAAAGAAAATACAGAAGGAAGAGAAGTAGAAGAAAGCAGTAGTGGTGGTTGTGCAATGGTGGTGAAGAACACAGGTTTTGGCCACAGTGCCGTGTAACCTCGAGCAAGTTAGTTCATCACTTTGAACTTGCCTCAGTTTTCTAATGTGCACACCTAGAATCTGATGATGATAATTGGTATGCCTACCCACAGGACTGTTGTAAGAATTAAATGAGATAATGGATGTGAAAGTACTTTGATACCTACTAAATTCAATAGAAGCCTAAAAGATTATTACTACAAAAAGCAGTCATGTGTTAGGCAAATATGTAATAAAGATGTGTCACTTGACATAAAGCTTCTTCTTAACATCATCCATAGCATTTATATGGACCTGAATTGGGCTTAGAGAAGAAGCCAGGTGTGATCTAACCACTCCTTGGAAAGTTTTTCTATGGACAAAACAGAGTCCTGTATTTGAAGTTGACTTGTACCTGAAACATGTTGCAGGGTACAATTAGTCCTTGTATTAAATGAACACCCTTATCTGTATGCATGGATGATCTCTTCCACATCTATTTGAGTTCTGTGGAGGACAATACAGTTTGGATAAGTATATGAAACTGGATCAAATGCTCTGGGAATCCATTTATTTAAAAATCAAACATAGCAAACTGTTTTTGTTTTTTAATGAATTATCACACTTTTAGCACCCAAAGAAACAGCCCATGAATGAATTGAACCAATTACCTTTAAACCTTCAATCTCTGGAGAAAACATTTTTAACAGTTTGTCTAGGCCCTTCTATTCTTAAGATGGAAGGGCGTGTGGTGGCATGGCCCTCGTCCCCTACCCACTCGACTCTGCCAGTAAACACATTTTTTTTTGAAGCATAATGGAAAGCTTTCCTTTCCATGCTCAAACCACCCAAACTCTAGGATCCTGTTTTCAGACTGACCTGTCATAGTTCCTAAAACCTCATACTTTGGGAAATTAGCAGAATTGAGGTCTCAGAATTCCACCCATGCGCTCTTGGTTAGCTGATGACTCTCTGTGAGATAGGTCCGTAGGAGGCAGGTAGGTAGATAAAAGGATTTTCAGGAAGTTCTAAGAAGAAGGGGAAGTATATATATAAAATCATAATTGTATAGAATCATGTTTCTTTTTTATTCTTGTGATAAACTAAGTAGCACTGGATGATTTATGAAAAGAAGACACTTTGATGTATAGTAATTTCTCTGTTCTAAAATAAATATTCTAGGTCTTTAGGCATTTGCAAGTTAGTTGATACTATATTTATGTATTTTTACAACAGTGTTTACTTGTCAAAAAAGAAAGCCTTGGGGCTTCCCTGGTGGCACAGTGGTTGAGAGTCCGCCTGCCAATGCAGGACACACGGGTTCGAGCCCTGGTCTGGGAAGATCCCACATGCCATGGAGCAGCTGGCCCTGTGAGCCACAATTACTGAGCCTGCGCGTCTGGAACCTGTGCTCCGCAACAAGAGAGGCCGCGATAGTGAGAGGCCCGTGCACCGCGATGAGGAGTGGCCCCCACTTGCCACAACTAGAGAAAGCCCTCGCACAGAAACGAAGACCCAACACAGCCATAAATAAATAAATAAAAATAAAAAAAGAAAGAAAGCCTTCAGTAGAGCAGAAATCAATGATTTATAGCAAAGGTAGAAACTAAAGTCCTAGAAATCCTAGGGACAGCATAGCATTGTAAAATGTCATTTCAGCTTTCTGGAACTCAGTTTCATCATCACAGGTTGCCAGATAAAATACAGGACTCCCAGTTAAAATGGAATTTTCAATACACAACAATTTCTTAGTATATTCCAAATATTGCATAGGACATAACTATGCTAAAAAAATTACTCATTGTTTATCTGAAATTCAAATTTAACTGGGAGGCCTATCTTTTTATTTGCTAAATCTAGCAACACTGTGGTAAAATGGGAAGTTCAGGAAGGGATGACATAGGTAACTTCTAAAAGTTCTTCCAGCTGGAAACTTCCAGATTTCTGTTGCAGGACCAGGCTGGCAAACTATGTGCCTACGTGGATCAGATATGAGTATATGCTTGTAAGGCTGTGGTTCTCAAAATTCACTCTCCTCATGAATCCCTTAGGGAATTTCTTAAAAATGTCAAGTCCTAGGCTACACTATATGAATTTCTGATTCACTAGTTCTGGGGTGAGGCTAGGGCATCTGCACCTTTAACAGGCAACCCAAGTAATTCTGGTGCAGGTATTCTAGGACCATACTTTGAAAAACACTGCAACTTTCTCCTACAAATGCAGAAATCATAACTACCTGGATGTCAGAATTTCCCCACTCATCATTCATTTATGAACATACTAAAACTTGAACACTGCTCTTCTAACCACACAAAAGACTCACTCTGAACTACTCTGCTAATACTTCTTTGACTAACACATTTAATGCTAAATTGGTCATGAAATTGGTTTTCATTAATTTTTGTGAAAGGGAGGAAAATTCAACTAAATCACATTCAGATATGAATTAAAGCATTCTCAACAAAAATAAAATGCAGTTTCCCTTTAATAAAGGGAAATGACTTGTTGAATATTAGGCATGGCAATGATAGAACAAACCAGAATGGAGAAGCAGCAGCATGGGGAAGTATTCTGACAAGAGAAAGCTAATTATTTTAATCTGATTCAATCTGCTATTTGACTAAAAGGTCAGAGAACACTGCATAAAACTCCTACATGAAGCTCATCTCCAGTGAGGATTCAATATTCTGCAATAGTCTGGTATTTCCTAATTTGGTATTTCAATACTTCCCCTTTTAGAGCGTGTCTAAAGTTAACATTTAATACCCTCACCAGAAGTTGTTATTGTAAGCATAGCTAGTTCAACTTTAGTTGTTCATTAGACAAAAAATTGGCCTAATTTGTCATTAGACCAAAGATTGACTGCTTTAGGGGCCAGAACTAGATTATGACTGACCTGATTATGAATGGTTTAAACCCTGGTGTGTACAAATATCACATAAGGACACATCCACACATCCAGAGATAGCTAGGAGGGGAAAAAAGTTCCTTAATTGTTGTAAAAAAAAACATGTCTTTGTAAGATTATCTCACTATAACAAATATCTTTGATTCTCTACTCTGCGTTAACTCTAAGAGGTCTGGATTTCCATCTTGTCAGAAGGAACTAAGATGAATCTATTACAAAATGGTGTGGCAGCATTTCTTGGGTAATTGTTTTTACTATGTGGGAATGAAAGCAGTGCATTTAACATAACAGAAGTCTGATTCTGGAGGCAGAATTCCTGGGTTTCAATCCAAAATCTGCAACCTATTAGCTGTATGACCCTGGAAATGTATGTAGCTTCTCTTTTCCTCAATTTCTACCTCGCTAAAATGGGGCTAGAACCTTCCTCATGATTGTTCTGAGGATTAAATGAGATAATGTGGGTAATGTTCTTCCAGTAGTGTCTGGTGCATGGTAGGCGGAGAAGTGGAGAAGCAGGAGGGACTGTTATCATTATGCTTCCAGTTCGTGGCCTTTCCAAACATTTTCCTGGCTGGTGGCAACCCTCACCTACCATTTTGTTCACAGTTCATTCTAGGGGATCAAATATTCTCTGTTGTAGAATGTTGAATTCTCAGAGTACAAACTATGTGAGATGAAACTACAAAGTAGGCAGCTTACTTTTATCCATTGATTATGTATTGGGTTGGCCAAAATGTTCGTTCGGATTTTTCCCTGACATCTTACGGAAAAACCTGGATGAACATTTTGGCCAACCCAATAATTAGTTTCTTGGCCTCGTCAGTACATTGTGTGTGTGTGTGTGTGTGTGTGAAAGATAATGAAAAAGCACACCATCTCACAATGCTGAGGTTGGCACAGCTCTGAAAGATAGAACCATTTCCTTCCCAGAGCCCCAACATTTGAGATAATGTTTTATTTGTCTTTCAAGCCCAAGCCTGCATGTTCACTGTCTGTTTGCTTATGTCTTCATTCCTAAGATTCCCTGCCTTTCATTGTTACCTGTAGTCCTAGAAAATCTGGCTTCTATTTTGAATGAGTTCCTGAGTTTTTAGTCCAAATAGGTTCTCACAATTCCCTTTTCTTAGTCTGTTCCTCCAACAATTCTGACTCAGTGTGACTTATGCTCTGAAAGAAACTCTACCAGGCCTTTCTCAAGGTTCTGTGTACCTCTTCCAGCAGTTTCTCTGAGTGAGTATGGAAGTTTCCTGAGCTGTCTTATTCATAACTATGCCCCTAAGACGAATGACAATGCCTGGAACACAATAGTCAACATAATGTGCTAAATGAATGAATAGAAATTAGTGATTTATCTCAACTGAGGAGAACCTACTGTATAGCACGGAGAACTCTACCCAATGCTCTGTGGTGACCTAAATGGGAAGGAAATCCAAAAAAGAGGGGATATATGTATACGTATAGACAGATGATTCACTTTGCTGTACAGTAGAAACTAACAACATTGTAAAGCAACTATACTCCAATAAAAATTAAAAAAAAAAGAAATTAGTGATTTATCTCCACCAACACATATATCTCCTTTTGCTTATGTCCTTCCCTCTTTATTGCCTAACTTTGTGCTTAATTTTATTTTTTATTATTTTAGTGAACTCATTACCACCCAGTCTCTCCACTAATACGATTCCACTTTTTACTACTGAGTGTTATTAGCAGATCTGTTCATGCCCAGATGTGCTATTTCTACCCAAGAAAATCCCATCCACATCTCCAAAGCTTGGTTTGCCATATAGGCAATTAACATACTAGAGAAACTCTTAATCGATGCATTATATTTTAATTCCAGACCAAGTCCTCTATTTCTAACCAGACTCAAATGCATCATGACCGTTAAAGAAAGGAGATTTATTATAGAGGCCAACTCCATGATAAACAATTCCTACCTTTGTCTCGAGTTCATATTTGCCCATCAACCCATAATGCCAAAAACACTATCAGATTAATACTTAATGATCAACATCTCAGGTAATGGTAGGGAATGCCAATACAGTTGTATAGAGGATAGACAAAGGCAGATTTGGGACACACTGAGTGACATTTAATAAGAAAGTAACTGGAACCTGCAAAGTAGTTTGTTAGGTGTTTCTTATGACAGGTTGGTGAAACCCTTCGGTTTGTGTCTTGGGGAACAAGAGCACCTAAATAAATGTCACATGGAGTCAACAAAGAGATCTGTCCCACCCAATATTGAATCTCTGAAGTCTTGTGGGAGATGACCTTCAATAGCTAGGCACAGTCCCAACTCGGTCTGCCAGAATACCCTCCAGGGGGCTTCTGAAAAAAGGGTACTCAGCTTAGATAGCAGGCTTGGCTGGAGGGGAGAGATTTCTGTTGACTACTCTCATAAAGCAGAGTTGATCAGATTTACTTATTCATTTAACATTTCCGTGTGGGTTACCTATAATGCCAAATCTTTTTCTTTCAAAAAGTTTTTGTTTTTTTTATAATCTAGATAGTTTAAAACATCTCTAACTTTGATGAGGCATTACACTCCTTTTTTTAGAAAGTGAAATTGCTGTTCTCAAATGGAAACAAATTTTACATCAAAGAGCTTGAATTCAATGCAGAGGGGAAAAAAGCCAAATATGTAAAGCATCTAGCAGCTGGCACTGATATTGGAAAAGTCTGTCTTTAAACATGCAAAATGAAGAGATATGAGGTGGTTTTTAAATAATTCCAGAAGTTTCACACCTTTATTAAAATTAGCCGAACATTTAAACTAAAGTGTATCTTAGGCTCGAGTGACATGAAGACCTAACTCAAAAGTCCCCCTAATTGTATATAGAGAAAGGCAGACCCTAGCTATGATACTAAATACCTATTTGTTTAGAAAAATCTAGCTAATTGACTGCATTTTGTAATCTTCATCCAGATACTTAGCAACAGGGAACCAAAAAGAAGGCCAGTGAGAATATCTGTAACCTTTTCCAAAGGGCAGAGAAAACTGTTGTCAAAATATTTTGTGATGGAGAGAGAAAGAATCGGGTTATGCCAGTTTAATACAATTACAGTGGTAGCGTACTCATAGGCATAAAGTTGCCTGGATACCCAGAGCCTAGGCAAACTCTTAGAAATGCAGCTAAGACCCTCTTACTATGATCTGTAATCACTGTTGGCTAACTCTTTGTAAGCAAATATTAGTTTAGTTAGAAGGCTACGTTTTGACAAAAAGATGATTAAAAAAGTGAAAGAGGTATTAATAATGTCTCTTGAAAAATTGCCTAAATTCTCACTAAAGAAGCAAAATAATTCAATAATTGAAAGAAAAAAACAAAACAAAAACCCAACAACAACCAGACCCTGCGGCAGTGTTGAATTTCAAACCATTCAATTTCAAAAATCCCCATGACTAGTTTTACTAGTACTGCGCCTCTGTGTAAGTGACTGCATGGGAGAAGGAGAGAGACAGAGAAGGAGGGGCAAGGGAGAGTGGGGGGAAGGGAAGAGGTAGGAGGGAAAAGAGAAAAGACAGAATTTTCATTCAAACAGGAGGATCTCTGTTTCAGTGTGGCAGAGAAAACCAGTTTAGATATTGTCAAGTAGCTCAGGCTTCTGTTAAGGCTGTCTGCCCGTGGTTGGATCTAATTGATAGATGTGTCTGGTTCCCAGGCCCACCCTGACCGGGTTGGTATAGGGAAAGAAGGCCTAGAAGGATCCACCCTTCTCCAGATATGGGTTGGCTAGCCAGCCTTTTTCAGCAAGTTGATGGCAGTCTCCACGGTTCCAGTCAACTGAATCAACCATTTCCATTGTACAGACAGGGCCACCCACCAAAGCACTAATTTGACCCAAAAGTCTTTTTTGTTTTGGCTGCTGAGCAAATGAGTGCCCATAAAATGACTGATTCCTTCATAAGGACAAGATTCTCATAGCTGAGCAGGAATGAGAGACAGAATGTATCTCTTCATTTTTCACAGGGAAATGAGGAGATCTCACTGGTAAGGCAGAAACAGAACTCTTTGCCAGTGATGTAACAGCCAGTGTGGTTGAGAAAGGGTATCTGAAAACAGAGAAGAAAGGAAATAAAGAAAATGAGACTACCAGCACAGGATCTGAATACGAGTTCAAATCAATGTTAGCAGAATGGAAGAAACAGCAGAAACCTGTGTGACAAACCACATCTATAACTGATTTCCAATAGTCTTTTATGTGAAAATATTTGGGTGCATAATTACCCTGTCAAGCCAGCTATTCAAAATTCTATACCAAGGTTTTCTTGGTGTGCGAATATAGTTTTCTATTTCCTTTGTGACAAGATATATTTGACAGATGGATTAACTCCATAAGACATGTTATTTGGGCATTTTAAAATTCAGTTTGTTTGTTTGTTTTCCCTTACTAGCAGCATACAGATTATGGAACCATGAATAATTGTGACCTCAACCCCCATTATTTTAAAAATATGATCCATGTGATTTCTTTCTGGTTCCATAGGTTAGCAGAAAGGAAACAAACTGGTCTTTCTCATGTGGTTGTTAGTTTGAGGAAATGTCTTAAATATAACAATTATGTCTCGTAGAAAAACAATCCATGAGATCTTCAATCCAGCCACCCAAAAGAAACATTAGGTTAAATTATTGCTATGCCAAGCACACAAGGTTTTGAATTTGATCAATTTCCTTTGATCTGCCCATCTGAAAGTCTATCTTACTTCGATGTTTCCAAGGTGAAGTTTCTTTGATCTCATATGACCATGAGAACGCAGGTTCTCTTTATCTCTGGAAACCTCTTGCAAACAAACTTTTTATAAGGCTTTGTCTACAGGACACTTTCAGGAAAAAAAAAAGCTTTTCAGGACACACTAAGATACTTCACAGCCATCTATTCAATTGTACTTGTTCAAACAAACAAGCAAGTTGTACTAAGTGATAAACACTAATGAGTTTGGCCTAACATTTCCCCTACACAGTGCATCTAGAAAATAATAAGCAATGAATTGATAATGAGATATTGGATGATTGATTTGCTTGTGCACAGAATGATCAACCCTCAGAAATAATCATTCATCACTATAAAGCAGGCAGGTGTTACACAGGGAAGACAATTTTTTTTTTTTTTCGGTACGCGGGCCTCTCACTGTTGTGGCCTCTCCCGTTGCGGAGCACAGGCTCCGGATGCGCAGGCTCAGCGGCCATGGTTCATGGGCCTAGCTGCTCCGCGGCATGTGGGATCTTCCCGGACCGGGGCATGAACCCGTGTCCCCTGCATCGGCAGGCGGACTCGCAACCACTGCGCCACCACGGAAGCCCAGGGAAGACAATTTTTAAAGAGGAATAGAGGGAGGAAATGCCTAACATGGATCTTGGATAGAGAAACACACTTTATGCTCTGGCTTGAGAATTTCAGTTCATTTAAATTCAAGTGAGTTGACTCTCTTAAATATAACTGTGTAATTCCTAGAAATTGAAAGACTTAAGACCATCCACTGGGGAAAAGCCTATGTTGCTGTCTTTGAAATCACGAAATCTTGCTTCCATTCGGGAATGTCAAATAGCTTTGAAATTGATGTGTTCAGTCATTAAGCACGAACACTTGACAAAGCTTCTTTGATTTCATAGACTGTTATTCCCTGGAACACTGCAAGAAGCCATTTATGAAATTGAGCTATTGACTGTGCTAATCTATACAGTGATTACTAGAGGTGGCCTAATGAGAAGATGCTGCCTCTAAAGTATGCTTAAGAGGCCCCATACAGGGCTACAGCCGAAAAGTTTGTTCCTTTGGGCCTGAGCATTCCAGTCTGACCAAGTTCTTTATTAAAATAGCAATGTTCTTGTGTAGGGACACAGCCCCCAACATTTTTTATTCATTAGTCCATTCACTCTTTTAATAAATATTGAGTTTCTACTATGCCCAGTGTACTTTGAGAGGGTCAAAAAGAAATATGATCTGATCCTTACTTTCAAGAACTTTATCACCTTGGGAGAGGAGATATAATATGCATACACATAAGTATGAATTAAATAGAATGGGGAGGGATTCGTTGGTAATTAAGATGATGAATGAAAATCAGAATAGGCATCGGGTAGGAGGACAGGGTTAGAAAGAACCAGCTCCAAAAAGATGTAAGAAGAAACAGGAGAGAGAACTAAATGCATCTCACTTTTGCACATCCTAATTATGTTCTTTAATTTTTCCTTCCTTGAGTTAGCCAGAATGATGAGAGAAGGTAAACGAACCGCTAGGCTTTAAGCATAGCCAGCTACTCTAAGGAAGGATGTGGGGACAGTAATAGGACAAACCATCCAGTTCAGCTGAGAACATCAGCCTCGAGGGATCAAATTACAGACAAACAAATGAGCAGCTCAGGGCTAGAACGCTTACTCTAGTTTGTGTTTATTCCTTAACAGTCTAAAAGAGGGAAACAGAAAATCAACTGATATGAAAAACGCATGTAACCTGCAAGAACTGTAAATGAGACCTAGATGCAAAAGATGAGTATAGAGTTCAGTTTGGAACTGAAAATACATTTGGAATTTACTGTTTTCCATTTCTCCCTAGACAAGACTTTTAATATTGCAAGGTTTGTTATTCAACGTTTTATTTTTTTCCAAACAAAACTCTACTATCTACAGAATTTAGCTAAACAAAGAAATTTAGGAATTCCTAACAACACTGACACTTGATAACTTACACCACAACTTAGTAACACAGCAAAGGAAGCTATTATAATGATACCAGAAGAATAATAGCCATGTTATGAAATCCTTATGCAGATAGATGGTGATGGTGATGATGGTAATTCATTAATTCCAGAAAAGGCTTCTTGGCAAACAAACACTGACTGTTAAAGTGAAAGACACTCAAATGTATCTACTTTAGCTAAAAGATGTGCATCATTCTTAAATGTTGTAATATCATCTATACTTGGAAGTTTCCTAAAAGCAAATATTTCAGTGAATAGGTTCCTAGGTGGACTGGCTACATTGAGAAGAGCATTACACAGTCCCTAACCTGCAGTCTAAATATATGTACTTTATAGCCAAATGTCTAGAACTGGCTTCTTCTATTAGAAAAAATACAAGTATTAGATAATAATAATAATAATTGTTGTTGTTGTTGTTTTGTTATTATTATTCTTCCAGGAAACTTTTCATTTATTTCCCTCTTGGAGGACTTAAAGATTTTCTCAAGGTTTTTGACCTCTGGCTTCCTAATGTACAGTCATCACCCATTGGTCTCAATCACATGGACTATTATGGATAGTTCTTTCATGCATGACAAATTACCAAATAGTGGAAGAAATGCACTGTGTAACTGGGTATTTTTTAAAATATTTTTTGCTTTTGTTTATTTTTAAAAATATATTGAAAATAAAATTCAGGAGGTGGGGAAAGCAACATCCCAGTGAGAAGCAGTTTGCTTCTGACTGGAAAGCATGCTTGCATGCATATAATCTAGATATTATTAGGAATATAGGAGACGGGCTATTCTCTCACTAAGTGCTACCTGCCCCCTCCTCATTGCACATGAACAATTGCCTAATGGGTAGCCATTTTGTTTCCTTCATACACTCCCATAAAATGTCTGCTAAACCTCCTCCCCAGACATGAAAACTATGTGGCTGGATCTCACTGCTCCAATCACTCAGAGACATTGTTTGTTATTTGTCGATTCAGGTTACAACACTTATAACAACCTCAATACCACTACACAATCTAAGGTACAGAATCTCAGAATAAAATATTCCAGATCCATCTAAGATATCACATCCCATTATGAAACCCTCCTCTCTGTCCTCATGACCACCTCAATCCTGCCCTCTCACCTGCCCTCCTCAAGGCCTGAATTCTACTCCATCACAACACCACAGATCACAGCTTGGGGCCTGAGGGCAGGATTCATGAAAGGCTTCATAGAGGAGGCCGCATTTAAGCTGAGTCCTAAAGAGTAGGCACCAATATGAGCAAAAAGAATGGATAGTTGTGTGGTGAAAATGCAGTGCTAGGTGTTTTATAAACATCTTAATGTGTCTCAAAATGTAGTCGTTTTTATTTTTAAATTTATTTTATTGAAGTCTAGTTGACTCACAATGTGTTAATTTCTGCTGTATAGCAAAGTGATTTATTTATACATATATATATATATATATATATATATACACACACACACACACACATTCTTTTTCATATTCTTTTCCATTATGGTTTATCACAGGATATTGAATATAGTTCCCTGTGCTATATAGTGGGACCTTGTTGTTTACATTTTTTTTTTTAGGAATTCTTTTTGCTTTATTATCTGATAAACTGCTAATAAGCTCCCGTTAGAAGTTCTTTAGACATTACACCAAGTCATCTTGGTCTTCTGATCATATATATATTCACATATATATATGCATTTTTTCAAGTAAAGAAATGTTTAACAAATGTAAACTATTTATTGAATATTTGCCACCAAATACGTAGTAGATTTTAAATATTAAGATTTCTGAGCTCAACCCTAGCCCTAATGGAAAAGAATCCCTTGTAAGTGGGGTCCAAGAATCTGCAGGATAAGAACATCTCTCAGGTGATTCTGATGTACCTCAGGAATCTATATTACAGAATATAAAATCAATGTCATAAAATTTTCCATGCTCTCAGACACAATGACTCATGGTTTTGGTGATGGTATCAGCATATCAGTTGGCTCCCACCATTTCTAAGAAAAAGTGGCCTGCTTTAATATTTTCCCTGTTTTTTCAAGACATTTTTGAGAAAGGCAACGTTACATGCAGTTGGGAAATAAAGGAGTTTGGCAGACTACTGCAAAAGGAGATGAAAAGTAGCCTAATGGGTTGGTGAAAACATTTGAAAGACTATTTTGCAGAGAGAATTTGATGTGACTTAACTCAATGCTCAGGCTTTAATCTGAGTATGAACATTTACATTGTATATTCCCAATTCATTTTGGAAGGACCTCTGGCTAAATGACATTAAATATAAATTCACTATATTTACATAGAATTTGAGATAAATGAAAATTAATTGCCCTTTCAGGAAATTCATAGTGGACTCATAAAAATGCTTTTTTATTCTGTAAGGCCCTTCAATATTCAAACTCCTCCAGCACACCATCTGTTCAGTCTTTTGGTGCATCTGCAAGTTCCATCTCAGTGACAGAGAGATCGGAGAGCTGTACAGCTTTAGAATATTTTAAAAAGACTGAAGTATTTAAAAAGTATACCACTACTGAAAAGTCTCATGATGCTTGTTCCCTAAAATGTGGGAATTTTAGTCAATAAAGTAATATTTGTACAGCCGGTACAGACTTCGTTGATGTTATTTGTCTTGATTCAGAAATCAAGGAGGTTACTTTTCTTCATCAGACATTCTAGTTGAAATTATTACAGACAGCACTGTGAATCTCATCAAAGTTTATAAACTATTAATCAAAAAATCCCAAATGTCAGTTGATCTCATGCTTCTATTTGGGGGCAGATTCCTTTTCTAATTTTAGATGCCAGAATTTATTTGAATGAATTTCATCATTACATGTAATAATTCATTAGGTATTCAGGAAGCTTTTATAATTTCAATTTTAAATGTTCATGTCAGCATTTGGAATCTCTTTTCTTTCCCCCCAGAGAGAGTATATTTTTCAGGAGTTAAAAGTTCTCTGCCCCCAAAATTTGAAATTAATCTGAATCAAAGAAAAGTCTAGATTCTTAAGAAAAACCATTCTCACCAGCTATCTTATTAAATTAAAAACTGCAAGTTGTAAAATTCCCACGACATTTTTCCATATGACAACTACAAAATAATTTAATGACTAACTCATTAAAATGTATTTTATTGTTAAGTATTCAATATTGCAGAACTGACATCTATTTATTTACTGATCTTTGATACTAAAAACAAAGATACTGTCAAGGTGGTGTCACAGATCCTTTTCTTTTCTCCCTGGTGACACCAAAAGAAGGCATGCAAAAATAATATTCTGGGATTTCAAAGGTGACTTGAGACACTATGCTTAACATAATACAAGAGAGCAAACTTAGAATCTTCACCGCTGCTTCTACTAATTGTTGACCTAATTTATCAGTTAGCGAAAGGAGTAGACGTCAATCTTCTTGATCAATGTGATGAATAGAACCTGTGTGTTTCAGAGAACACCTTACAGGAAGGTCAGCAAATTCTTAAGGGAAAATGTTTGATAGATGCTATTAAATGCACAAGGCCTGGGTGTATTGCTTATTGACATGTTCTTAAGCTAAATGATTTTCACTCATGCTTGAAGGTCAAACCAGCCACCCTTTGATAAATCACCAGCGACAAGACCACTCTTGGTGAAATGCTGAACTGTTAGTCAGAAATTTAAGAGTTTTTCATAAGCTTAAGATAGGTCTGAGGGCAAAGGAGGGAGAAAAAAACAAAAGGGTTGTTAGGGAACGACAGAGAGAAGCAGTTTCTATCTGCAGTTGTTTTTCCTCCGGACAATAAAGCAGGAAGTGCCTCTCATGGCCTCCTAATGAGGGTGTGAGAGGCTCCAGCCTTCCTAATTTGCATATGCAGACATCATGGCATTAGTACTGAGCATCATGGTGCTCAAACATCTCCCTGGTAGTCGAATGCTGGTTTTCAAAGTGCCCTTGGATCCCAAACAGCTAAAAAGGCATTTGTGAGCAGATGGCAATTGTGTGATGAAAAGTCTGATTGTATTTGCCTTCTCTAATGGACTGAGAGCCAGGACAGTCAGGCAGGTCAAGGCATGTGGGCAGGACTAACATATTCTGTGAAGAGAAAACTTGGAAAGCTCAGTGTGATAGCTAATGAGATAACTTACAGGGCCCCTGGCTGATTGTGTGCCTGCAGAGTGATGAAGGAAAGGCAAGAGTTGAAGCACTAACCCAGAAAGTGCAGGCCCATAAGCCAAGCCTCCTGAACACTTCATAGAACACAGGAGCACTGAAACCAGACAGAACTGTGTTCTTGAATCCCAGCTCTACTGCCTAAAAACTGGGACACTAGACAAACTAGTTTACCTCTCTAAGCCTTAGTTTTCTCATCTATAAAATGATGATAATGATAACTCTACCATAAGTTGCTGTAAGGATTATGTGAAATAATACAAATACAGGGACTTCCCTGGCGGTCCAGCGGTTAGGACTCGAGCTTCCACTGTAGGGGGCGCAGGTTCGATCCCTAGTCAGGGAACTAAGACCCTGCAAGCCACGGGACATGGCCAAAATAAATAAATAAAATAAAAAATACTACAAATACAAATAGCACTTAGCAAAGTGTTTGCTTCATAAGAGCTCAATAAACATTATCAATTAGTTTTAGCAATTATTGAAATGATGAATGCAAAAAATATTTGGGTGGGGGGCTCTATTATGTTGGGTTTCCAACAAGCAGAGCTTGAGGTAGGAATTATTTGTAATGGAGGACAGCTTCACATACTGAGGTATGGGGAAGTCATTCTGGCTTATACATGATTTGGCTTGAGCTTGATGCTAACTAGAGCAGCCTATCTTATGGCCTGTCAAACATGCACTGTATGTCTGCTTTAACCATTTGAGAAAATAATGCATTTGAAAACCCAAAATGGAAGAGCTGTGATTCAGGCATCCAAAATGGAGCTGGGTGGCCATTGTGAATGTGGTTTCAGACATGTTCCTGGATCACTGAGAACTTGAATTTCCTGAACTATATCGCACTCAAGGACACCACCAACCATTCTCAAAATCATATCTGCTAGCAGCTGCCAGCTATAAACTTATAGTCTCTCAAGGTCTCCCCTTGTAACTATGCAACCATTCTGGACCCCAACCAATCCTTACTTCTCGCCAGCTCTAATTATAATTCTTGACAAACAACTTATGTAACTTTGCAGTTTTTGCCTATATAAGCCTCCTCCATTTTGTAGTCTGGCAGAACACAATTCAAGTGCTTCTTGAATCTGTGTCTCCTGGGTTATAGTCCTCAGTTTGGCTCAAATAAAACCCTTTTCTATTCCTATTATAGATTGTTTATTGCTTATTTCTGTCAACAGTTGGAACTAAATACCAGTGGCAATTTCAGGGTGACTTCCCAGGTTTTCGCAGAATCAACAGTGATCTCAAAAGTTGGTTGTGCACATCCCTTCCTGAGTATGTGTTCAGGGATGTTATGTCGGTAGCTTGAAATCAGCTATGGTGGGAGTATTTATACCATAGAAGTCAGCAAATGTTATAATCAGCCTCCCTCACTCTGCCCCCTCCAGCCAGTTGTTAAAACATTTACCAGGGGCTTCCCTGGTGGCACAGTGGTTGAGAGTCCACCTGCCGATGCAGAGGACACAGGTTCGTGCCCCGGTCTGGGAAGATCCCACATGCCGCGGAGCGGCTGGGCCCGTGAGCCATGGTCGCTGAGCCTGTGCGTCCGGAGCCTGTGCTCCGCAACGGGAGAGGCCACAATAGTGAGAGGCCCGCATACCGCAAAAAAAAAAAAAAAAAACCATTTACCAACACACCACTGTTTGTAACTAAATAAGGAAAAGATATTTCAAAACCTGATCTCCACATATGATTTCTAAGGTGGGATAAGGCTGAACAGGGAAAGGTCCCAAATGTCTAGAAACAGCCAAGATGTTTCCGGCTAATGGCTTTTTTAGTACACAAAAATATTCTTCCACAGAGTCGGACCTCCAGTGCCCCGGGTTCTGCATATGGGGATTCAACTAACAGGGGATCGATTTTCCATGGATGTGGAACCAGCTGCTAGGGCCAACTGTACTACACGTTTTTATATAAAGGACTTGAGCATCCATGGATATTGGTATCCATAGGAGTCCTGGAACCAATCCTCTGCAGATACCAAGGGATGACTGTATGTATACCTAATTTAATCACTTTCCCTTATTTCTGGTTTTTGGTTTTTTTTCTTTACTCACCCTTCCCCACATCTCTGCTAATAAATAATGTGGCTCTAGTAATGGACGGAGCTGCTACAGTAACATGACTCTAACAACAGACTGGGAAGGAACAGCAGGATAGGAACACAGAACTGAGTCACTTAGCAACCTGAAGTCACTCAGAAGAACAATGGAATCACTTACGCCACAGTTGATTTTCCCAAAAGGATACTATACCCTGACCCAAAGAGACAGTTCAAAGTTTGTGGTACTACTTCCCAAACTGAGTAATCAGATTCACTAGAAATGTTTTCAAACCATGCCTAATATCCTTGCAAATCAGTCTCCCTGTCTGGTGGACAGCAGCTATACAGCAACAACTGTAAACTGGATCAGACCGAGAATGCAGCAAATATCAGCCCCAGGGATTCCTTTCAGTGCTACATACAATAATATAAAGTAAGAAGTTCTGCCTCCCAAATCCCTGATCATCATCTCACCCTTTGGGAAAAACAAAAACTAAGCAAAAGATAAAAACAGTGAAACTTACTTTCCAAATTCACGTATGTCTCTTCAGGGAGTTAAGAGGCATTTAGAAAAAAAGGGTTGATTATACCCCTCAAGATGCCCCCCACACCCCAACTACATACCAGGCACTGAAAGAATAAGAAGCTGCTCAGCTTCATCAAACAGCACATGCTATTGATGGATTGCACTGCTAGGTATCCTAAATCTAATATAAAAAGCCGTTAAGAAGTAGCTTTTTCAAGTTCCCCTGAAACCCTAGGAGCAGCACATTCTGAGCCCATGAGCAATCTGACACTTGGATGGGCCCTTAGGTTTATCCATGGCATTATGCAGTGTCATCATTATTACATCTTAGAATAATAAATACTGGATATAAAATAGCAAGTATGGTGGGTTATTTTTTTAAATAACTATTGGTTAATGAGATTTTAAATTATACAAACAATACAGGCTCATGATTTTTTAAAAAGTCAAGTCATAAAAAACTTATAATGTTCTAGAAAAATTCTAATGGCCGGCTCTTTCCCATTCTTTAGGACTCAGCTTCAGTATGATCTCCTCAGAGACGCCTTCCTTTTCTAAAGCGGCCATTCCTATTCCTATTGTTCATTCTCTCAGGTCCCATTTTTTCCTTTTTTGGGGGTCTTTAGTAGAAATTACAATGTATGATTATTTTATTTATTTAGCATATCTCATAAAACATAAAATGCCATTAATTATTATAAGGTCTATTATTTCATGAATTGATATAGTGCTTTCTTATCATGTGACTTTTAAAATGCCCCCTCTGTAATGTAAACTTCATGGGGGCAGTGACTATGTCTTTTTCGTTGTCGGATTTTCAGTGTCTTGCACAATGCCAGGCTCACTAAGTGTTTACTGAATGAATGAATCAGATCATGTTAATCATACTGCTCTGAATCTTCCCACATCAGTATGTAAAAAAGGGTCTGTTTTCTTTTTTAACAGTTTTATATTATTCCATTGTATTTATTTAATAACTCCTTTTTGGATGACTATTAACAGTATTTCCAATTTTCCTATTAAAAAATGTTCACTGAACATCTGGTACGTATGACTTTTGGGTAACTGTAATCTCTTTAAGATAAATTCTTAGGAGTGCAATTGTTAGGTCAAACATATATGTATTTTTAATTTGGGTACATTGCCAAATATAAGATTTTGTTTCTGAAAGAACACACAGCATAGAGGAGGTGTTCCAGAAAGAGTTATGATTTGAGTGACCTATTTGGAAGAACACACTTCCCCCTTTATAATTTTATTTTTTTTGCCTACACATGGGTCCCGAGTGGCAACTATTTCTCTACATTTCTTAGAGACACGCTCCAAGATGTTCTAAGTTTCACCAACCTCTCTGCTTTGGAAGAGACCAAACAACTCTCATCCCCTTCAATCTATCCTGTACACCATCACCAGGTTAATTTACCATAAACACTCTTTCAACTTGTTGGAAAACCTGCATTGGTCTGGGAATACATGCAATTACAAACCTTAAAACTCCCTCAAGGCCCAAATCAAGTCTTACTTATTTGGGAAAGACTCTTTGTTTTTAATGAGCTTACTCTGAAAACTTTTTTTTTTTTATCATGTGAGATAACACTAAGTTGACTATTTTTGATTCTGATGAATTATTTAGCTTTTCATATATGTAAGTATTGTCTAAATAATTTTAAGAACTGAGAGCTGCGTTCTTCAATAAAGTAGTCACAAGTGATTATATTTAAATTAAATTAATTTATTTTAAGTTAGCCAATTATTGGCTGATCACTAAACTGACCAAACAAGACACTTCAGTGGCTACACGTGACAAAGAATACAGACTTTACAGGATTAGTTCAGAAATACCACTAAACAAACAACAAACAGCAACAAGAACAAACCCTCGGGAGGAGAGAGAATCTGATTTCCAGAGTTTCCATGTTACTTAAAATGTCCAGTTTTCAACAACAAAAAAATTGTGAGACATGCAGAAAAACAAGAAAGTACTACCCATACACAGGAAAAAAACAATAGATACCACCCCTTAGGAAGCCCAGGCATTGGACTTACTAGACAAAGGCTTGAAATGAGCTTTTAAATATGGTCAAAGAAGTAAATGAAATGACTAAAGAACTAAAGGTAAGTATGAAAACAATGACTTACCAAATAGAGAACATTAATAAGGAGATAGAAATTATCAAAAAAAAGAATTAAGTAGAAATTCTAGAGTTGAAAAGTATAATAACTGGAGTGAAAATTTTACTAGAAGGGCTCAACAGCAAATCTGAGCAACCAGAAGAAAGAATCCATGAATTTTAAAACAGATTGATAGAGATTATGCAACATGAAGAACAGAAAGGAAAAAATGAAGAAAAATGAATTCAGCCTCAGAGACCTGTGGCACAACAACAAATACACTAAGATACACACAGTGGGACTTCCAGAAGGAGAAGAGAGAAACAAGGGGGAAGAATGAATGTTTGAAGAAAGAATAGCCCAAAATATCCCAAAATTGATGGAAAAAAACATTAATCTATAAATCCAAGAAGCTGAAACTCCAAGTAGAATAAATTAAATACAATTAAAAAATAAATCCCCAGTTACAAAGCCACATTTCAAGTGTTCAATAGCCACATGTGGCTAATGGCTACCATATTGGACATTGCAGATATAGAAAATTTCAATAATTGCTGAAAGTTCTGTTGGACAACACTGACCTAGAATACAAGGCCAGCGTCTTTTATGTAAATTTTTGGTCCTTCCTAGCTCCCAGTTCCTGAATCCCTTTAACTCCTTATTTAAAGCTACTCCTCCCACTCTCTCCCGAGATGTCTATAAACTTACTCTTATTTATAGAATAAATCATAATCCTGTAAATTGGGAGGGATTTTAGGAGCTCTAACCAGGGTCACAAGACTCAGTATTATGTTACTCTTACTCATAATCCCACCCTTGTTCTGCACTCTAGTTCTGATGATGGGATTTTTTTTTAAACATCCTTATTGGAGTATAATTGCTTTACAGTGGTGTGTTAGTTTCTGCTTTATAACAAAGTGAATCAGCTATACATATACATATATCCCCATATCTCCTCCCTCTTGCCTCTACCTCCCACCCTCCCTATCCCACCCCGCTAGATGGTCACAAAGCACTGAGCTGATCACCCTGTGCTATGCAGCTGCCTCCTACTAGCTATCTATTTTACATTTGGTAGAATATATAAGTCCACGCCACTCTCTCACTTCCTCCCAGCTTACCCTCCCCCTTCCCTGTGTCCTTAAGTCCATTCTCTATGTCTGTGTCTTTATTCCTGTCCTGCCCCTAGGTTCTTCAGAATCATTTTTTATAGATTCCACATATATGTGTTAGCATATGGTATTTGTTTTTCTCTTTCTGACTTACATCACTCCATATGACAGTCTCTAGGGTCCATCCACCTCACTACAAATAACTCAATTTCGTTTCTTTTTATGGCTGAGTAATATTCCATTGTATATATGTGCCACATCTTCTTTATCCATTCATCCGATGATGGACACCTAGGTTGCTTCCATGTCCTGGCTATTGTAAATAGTGCTGCAATGAACATTGTGGTACATGACTCTTTTTGAATTATGGTTTTCTCAGGGTATATGCCCAGTAGTGGGATTGCTGGGTCACATGGTAGTTCTATTTGTAGTTTTTTAAGGAACCTCCACTTTTTCAGAGGTCTGCCCTTCAGGCTACTAGAGTCTACTTTGCCTATAGTCTGGCAGAAATGGAAACAGGTGAGCAGACAAGCCTCTCAGGCTGGTGAGTGTTGGTCGGCTCGGATCCTCTGTGTGGGAATCTCTCCGCTTTGCCCTCTGCACCCCTGTTGCTGCTCTCTCCTCCATGGCTCTGAAGCTTCCCCGCCCCACCACCACTACCTCCCCATCTCCACCCGTGAAGGGGCTTCCTAGTGTGTGGAAACATTTCCTCCTTCACAGCTCCCTCCCAGAGGTGCAGGTCCCGTCCCTATTCTTTTGTCTCTGTTTTTTCTTTTTTCTTTTGCCCTACCCAGGTACGTGGGGAGTTTCTTTCCTTTTGGGAAGTCTGAGGTCTTCTGCCAGCGTTCAGTAGGTGTACTGTAGGAGTTGCTCCACGTGTAGGTGTATTTCTGATGTATTTGTGAGGAGGAAGGTGATCTCCACGTCTTAGTCTTCCGCCCTCTTGAAGGTCTCCCCCCATTATAGTATTATTGACTATATTCCCTATGTTCTACATTACATCCACATGACTTATTTTATATTTGGAAGTTTGTACTTCTTAATTCCCTTCCCCTGTTTTGCACCTCCCCCCACATCCCCTGCCCTCTCTGGCAATCACCAGTTTGGTCTCTGTATCTATGAGTTGATTTCTGTTGTGCTTTGTTTGTTCATTTGTTTCCTTTTATAGATTCCACACTTAATTAAAATAATATGGTATTTGTCTTTTTCTGTCTGACTTACTTCACTTAGCAGAATACCCTCTAGGTCCATCCATGTCACAAATAGTAAGATGTCATTCTTTTCATGGTTGAATAATAATCAGTTGTGTGTATATGTATGAATGTGGCGTGTGTGTATAGATGTATGTATTTTTCCACATTAGAAAGATAGATTGTATCAATCTATCGATGGACACTTAGGTTGCTTTCATAGTCTTAGCTATCATAAATAATGCTGCAGTGAACATTGGGGTGCATTTATCTTCTTGAATTAGTGTCTTCATTTTCTTTCAATGAATATGCAGAAGTGGGATTGCTGCATCATATGGTAGTCGTATTTTTAATTTTTTGAGGAACCTCTATACTGTTTTCCTTAGTGGTTATACCAATTTATATTCCAACCAACAGAGCACAAGTGTTCCTTTTTCTCTACATCCTTACCAACAGTTGTTATTTGTTATCTTTTTGACAATAGCCTTTCTATCACGTGTGAGGTGATAGCTCATTGTGGTTTTGATTTGCATATCTCTGATGAGTGATGAGCATCTTTTCATGTCCCTGTTTGCTACCTGTA
Organism: Hyperoodon ampullatus; assembly: GCF_949752795.1. Lineage (NCBI taxonomy): Eukaryota > Metazoa > Chordata > Mammalia > Artiodactyla > Ziphiidae > Hyperoodon > Hyperoodon ampullatus. The sequence goes on along the minus strand of NC_136913.1, from coordinate 101,444,371 downwards.
TATCATCTTTGGAAAAATGTCTAATCAGGTCCTCTACCCATTTTAAAATCTGAATTTTTTTTTATATTTAGTTGTATGAGTTCTTTATGTATTTTGGATATTAACCCCTCATCAGATATATCATTTGCAAATATTTTCTCCCATTCAGTAGGATGCCTTTTTGTTTTGTCGATGGTTTGTTTTCCTGTACAAAACCTTTTCTTTCTTTCTTTCTTTTTTTTTTTTTTTGTGGTACGCGGGCCTCTCACCGCTGTGGCCTCTCCCGTTGCGGAGCACAGACTCTGGATGCACAGGCTCAGCGGCCATGGCTCATGGGCCCAGCCACTCTGCGGCATGTTGGATCTTCCCGGACCAGGTCACAAACCCGTGTCCCCTGCATCTGCAGGTGGACTCTCAACCACTGTGCCACCAGGGAAGCCCATACAAAACCTTTTTAATTTGATGTAGTCACGTTTGCTTGCTTTTGCTTTTGCTGCTCTTGCCAGAGGAGACAGATCCAGAAAAATATTGCCGGTGTTTGGTAGGTGTTCTGTAGGAGTTGCTCCACATGTAGATGTATTTCTGATGTATTTGTGGGGAGGAAGGTGATCACGTCTTACTCATTCACCATCTTGAAGGTCTCCCCTGATGATGGGATTTCTAACTTGTTTTTATGACAAAGTGGCCACCTTTAGTCCTTGTAGTTGGATTCCTTATTTGTACTTTTCCCCTGTGTTAGAGTACAGTTCCCTGTCTTATAACCAGCCTAGGGCCATCGTTCTAAGACTGAAGTCCTGCTTTGCCCTTGCCAGTTTCCTTCCCAGAGACTAAAGACCTTCAAAATGAAAGCTCAAAACTGGAGCTTCTACTACCTGATCACAACTTTAGTAAACACTAATAAGGGAACAGTCCCCTTAAATGCCAGATATAGTCTAGCTGTTTTAATTCTGTGTACAATCCTGAATTGTTGATTATATATATTACTTCTACCTTAGAGATAAGAAAATCAAAGGTTAGAGAGATTATATAATGTGTCTAAAATCATCTAGCAAATAAGTAAGAGACCTGGAGTTTTAACCACATTCACCTGGCTTCAGAATTCATGTCTCTTCTACTATTCTATATGCTGACTATCAAGGACCAGCTCTTTTTTTTTTTTTTGGCGGTACGCGGGCCTCTCACTGTTGTGGCCTCTCCCGTGTGGAGCACAGGCTCCGGACGCGCAGGCTCAGCGGCCATGGCTCACGGGCCCAGCCCCTCCGCAGCATGTGGGATCATCCCAGACTGGGGCACGAACCCATGTCCCCTGCATCGGCAGGCGGACTCTCAACCACTGCGCCACCAGGGAAGCCCAAGGACCAGCTCTTAATAGTATATTCTAAGTGAGTGAATGGGATCATGCAACCAGACATGGTCTGTTACATGGTCACATAGCAGACATCCCTTATTCCAATTCTCTGCCTCAGTTGACTTTCTACTGATCCAGGATTGCTTATTGCTGTCCTGGGCTCACTTGATTGCTTCCTGAATGGATTCTTTGATGTTGACTGACGTAGTGAACTACTTGCATGTGATGTTCTCTCCTGATTATCATGATTGATTTGTTGACCTGGACTTCTTTCTAGGACCTACATTTGAGTTTGCCTCACAGAGCCTACTCCAATCCAAGGGAGACATCTAGTTCCCTGGTCCTGACCCCTCTCAGTCCTTTCCATTTTAATGCCATTAAAAAAATCAAGCCTGATCTAAACATGACACTGCTTGACATAGAGCCTAGCACACAGTAGAGCTAAATACACATTTGAAGTGGTTATACAAATAGTGAGTTCTTAATAGGAAGCATTTAAAAATGTGCATGCAAGAAATCTTAATTGCTCAGTTTCAGGTATGGATGTCCCCTATGTGGTATAAATACCATTGGAACCAAAAGAAAAAAAAATCAAGAAGTAACATAGTGCCAGGTAAAAGGGAATGCCTTCAGTCAAGCTAAGCACAACCAATAATAAAAACAAGACCATTTATTTAGTGGTGAATATATCTCAACAATTATGGTAAATTCTTTACATATATTATTTGATTTAACCTCCCCACATTGAAACGTAGTTTAGTAAGCTATTATTACCTTTTTCAAAATGAAAGTTTAAGTACCTTTAGCAAGGTCAAAGAATAACTTTAGAATTTCTGGAAAAGAGGGCTTTAGGAATGGTAATCAAAGGGAAAAGCAAAGGGACTTGTCTTGAAGTTTTGTTGGCAGAGCAAAGATGGTGGCTTTAATTAGTGGTTAATGGGTATTACGGGCAAAGGAAGGCTGTGTTAAAGGCACTGCCCCTGCTAACCTAGTTAATTGTGTGCTGGGATTTGATTATAGATTGTCTGAATCCAAACTCAGAGCTATAGCACCACTCTAGCCTCACTCAAATCTGCATTCCAAACAGGGACTCCAACACTCTAGGAGGTGAGCACTGGGATCTGATTAGGTATTTATCTTTAAGGAACAGATTATTTCAGGAGGAACTTCATCTGGAGTTTCTGTGTTTTAACAAAGCAGTGTGTTTTGTCTTGTTGTGTAAAACAATTGACAAGGATCTTCAGATTTATGTTTGCTGAGATTTTAGGTCATTGCATGCAATGGTTTTTCCTGGCTACCCGCAGGCAGTGAGTGATCTTTGAGGAGGTCTTTCTTGATTCATCCATCAGCGTGACTTCTTATTTCCTGTCCCCTAAGAACATCCAGCTGACTGATAACCTCCACAATGCATGGGATTTCTGTATCTATCAAGAGAGCTCTGCAAAAGGAGAGTGAGATGGTTGCTAAGTTTCTTCCTTGGTAACTGACTAAATCCCCTGTCAATAGTGTTACCTCTCAAGGCAACTATGATCAAAGAGACAAACTGAGATTATGGAAAAGTTCCTAAGGAGGAAAGACATTTGAAGTCCTTCGCTATACTGATTGTCTCATTTTTGTCACTCATCTTGCAGGACCTGGTGTTCTGGGAGAAGTGCAAATGTCCTTAGTGAGCAAGTTATTGTGCAAGGTCTGCCCATTGCTGATTGCTGAACAAGTGACAACACAGAACTCCTCTGGGTTTTGGAACAGTGCTGATATCAGCCTGCCTTTGCGCTATAGTACTCAACCTAAAAAAAGGCACATGATGACTCAGGTCATATATTAATTTTTATTTTTATATTCACTGCTTATCCAAACATAGAAAAAGCAAACGAGCAGACTCCTGCCTCCTGCTGCTTTGCCACTGTTGGAAAGTCCAATCGGTATCTACAAAGAGGTGCTAAAGCTTAAGGAGGAAGCCCAGAGGGTTCAAAGTTAGATTGACAGCAGGCAATCAATCTGCTAATACATCATTCAAAATCCCTTCCTGAAATGTCTGTGGTCCTTAGTGATTCACAATAATGGAAAGCCACCGTCCCCCTTCAGCAGCTGTTCCTGTTGGGTGAAAGCTAGATGGCCACAAATCTGCTGTCAAGGAGTGCTTTCACTCAAATAGAGGGGTTTGGGTTTCCCTGGCAGCTTCTCAGTAGTATTCACTTTCAAAATGAATGTCTAGCCTTTCAGGTCATCAAGCGTCCAGTTGAGCAAATTTAAGTCGTTTATTGAAGGGTACCATGATGACCTGAAAGACCTAGTCATTCTCAAGTAGGAATGTCTAGATCCAAAGGAAGATTATGTAAACTGAATGGCAAATACAGAACAACAGGACTGCCAGAGAAAAGAAAATACAGCAAACCCCTCTCCTCCCCCATGCTTGACACCACTTCAGGCCTCCTTTCCACATGAAAAGGACTTGCCCTGGCTGGGAAGCAGGGCTTTTTATGCCATAGTGTTGCCTCTGCTTCCCTCTTTTCCTCAAAGCTGAAGTTTATGGGTGCTTCTATTAGGCCCAGGTATGTCCCAGCTCCTGACTGAGATCGACAGTTTATCTGTAATCTCAACCATAACAGTTAGTGGGACTTAAAAGTAAGCTGGGCTTCCCAGGTGGCACAGTGGTTGAGAGTCCACCTGCCGATGCAGGGGACACGGGTTCGTGCCCCGGTCTGGGAGGATCCCACATGCCGCGGAGCGGCTAGGGCCGTGAGCCATGGCCACTGAGCCTGCGCGTCCAGAGCCTGTGCTCCGCGACGGGAGAGGCCACAGCAGTGAGAGGCCCGCGTATCACAAAAACAAAACAAAACAAAAAACTAAGCTACCAGCCCCAGGCTAGATTCCAGTCACAAGTTAGGAGCCCCTAAATTGCTTCCCAGTTCAACATGGCTGACAGATATATCGGTGATTTTGTGCCTAAAGACAGAGAGGTGCCTGGCTTGCCCACAAATTGCATCTTGCCCTTGCCACTGTCATCCCAGACTGAGTCCATAGTTCTTACCTTGGTCCTTAAAGTTTAAGAGCTTGGGATCTAGAATCAGATTTCATGGTTCATATCCTAACTAGCACTGAAATGCTATGAGACTGTACAAACAACTCAATTTCTTTGAACTTCAATTTTCAAAACTGTAAAGTTAGGAAAATAATCATACATGCCGCATAGGCTCATTGGGAAGATTAAATGAGATGATACATTTAACACACTTAACCGGGTCTCAACATGACAAGGACATGCTAAATGTTACCGTTACCCATTGTTACTATTCTTAATCGCTCAACTAACCTGCTTGCTGTCCTGATCCCCTTAGGGGTCAAGAGCTTTCCTAGAACTTCTCACCCAGCCTTGTGACTGCATGGGAAGTTGTAAGGAAGAAGGTAGCTAATGGTATAGTTTTCCCTAGTCAACTATAGTCTCTCCTTATGCACAGATCTCCCAGAGCATGACTACCACCCACCTACCTATCTTCTATACATCCTACTCGGTTTTTGATTGACTGGATTCTCTCCACCTGATTGAAACGTCGAACCATCTTTAGCCTGTGCTGTGACCTGCTATGCCATGCCTTTACCCTGTACCCGATACTCTCAGCCCCATCGACCTTGACTGGACACTTACATATACCCACTCACATATGCCCTGGAACAAGATCTCAATCCCCTCCTCTCAATACCTCTTTAACACTGCCTCTAGTAATCCTGAGTCATGCCAATGAATGGTAGGCCAATAGCCACCACTGGGGTTTCCTTTTCGTTTTCTTGAGTCAGCAGGTATAAGAAAGGGGAGGTTAATAAGGCTGACCTTTCACAGAGGCATCAACTTGGTAAATATCAGAAGCATTAAAAAAATACCCTGCTCTTTCCCTATCCTGAAAAAATATGTTCCCCATCTACAGGCTGATCCCAGAAATTCCACAGCTAAAACTGTCCCTAATTTAAGAACACGATCCTTGGTTCAGGCAAAAGCACGTGGAAGAGCTAACATCAATCTACCATTCATCACATTTTCAGCCCTTTTGGTCTCTTTCAATTCTCTCTTTATCTGATGGACCAACCTATAAACTCAAGCCTGTCCCACTTCCTGAGCCAATCCCAGTAGAGTCAAGATTCTTATTATCAACATCTACCCGCTCCTACCCTAGTCCCACAGAGCATAAGAAAGACGAAATGGTCCTCTTCTCAACAGCACATACTCTTTCCAAGCCACCAGGCTATCATTTCATATGTATAGGAAGTTCTGAATGTGATCTGTTAGTTTACTGACGTTTTTCAACTGGAAGGGATTTGAGAATATAAAAAATGGAAGTTTGAGTAGGCTGATGCCACCAACACAGATTCACAGAACCAAGAAATAAGTATGCACAATTCCATACAGATGTGTATGCTTGCAAGCATATGCACCCTGTCATACTGAAAGTGATAGACTAATAGACATGGTATGTGCAAATGAAAGGGCAGGAAGATGAAGCGGGAAGAACCAAGGTGAGATGAGGCAGAACTAACAAGAGAAAATTTTAAATGAAAAATAAAGGCAATGAAATCAGGTGAACAGGGATTCATATAAAGAGAAATGATAATATCACAGAGCAGAGGAATTAGAACAAGTCCACAAGTTCACACAAACATGTCTATAGAGAAATAAATTAAAGCTTCACATTAATACATTAATGTTTTGGATATTAAGACACGTTAGATTAAAAGAGTGAGTTCTGGGCTTCCCTGGTGGCGCAGTGGTTGAGAGTCCGCCTGCCAACGCAGGGGACATGGGTTCATGCCCCGGTCCGGGAAGATCCCACATGCTGCGGAGCGGCTGGGCCCGTGAGCCATGGCCGCTGAGCCTGCGCGTCCGGAGCCTGTGCTCTGCAACGGGAGAGGCCACAACAGTGAGAGGCCCGCGTACCGCAAAAAAAAAGTGAGTTCTTCTCAATGTTGACAAATGCCACTGACACTGTAACAATCTAGCCCAATATAATATCCCTAGTTCTAGATGGGTAGGTCCATGGGGTGTAGTAAGAAGAGTTTCTTACTAAAAAATGTGTTACTCAACCAAAGCTAATGATCATAGAATTCTTTATTCAATGTTTTTGAAAATAATCACTCACATGATGCAAAAATTAAGTTTAAAAGTGTAGAAATTGAAAAGTCTCCCTCCCATACATTTTTTCATCTCTACCCAATTTCCAACCCCACTTCCAAACAGGTAAATACTCTTTTGAGTTTCCTGTATAGCTGTCTGGTGGTTTTCAGGCATAAAAATAATGATTCTTATTGCTCTCTCCTTTTTATTAAAATGGCAGCACACTGAACACAATTTTCTGCATCTTGTTTTTCCTCCTCATTTAATTGTATTATCTTGGAAATCTTCATTGGTAAATAGAGCTTCATCATTCTTTTTTTTTTACATTTACATAACAGTCCATTGTATGGATATATCATAATTTATCTAGTCTGCCCCTAATGGTAGATATTTACCTTGCTTTTGGTATTATAAACAATGCTGCCATTAGTAAACAGGTACATATATCAACACATATTTCACTTTGCACATTGTGAGAGTCAATAGTAGTCTGTAGATTACTTTCTTAGAAGTGAATGCATTTGAATATTGCAAGGTATCACCCAACTGGACTCCGTACGGATTGTGCAATTTGCACTCCCATCAGCAGTATGTGAGAGTGGCTATTTCCCCATGCCAGAGCCTCACTAGCCTTTGGATTTATTTCAATCTACAAGGTGATAATGGCATCTCAATATAACTTTAATTAGCAGGTCTCTTATGAGTGTATATGATTAAATTAAATGGAAATAAGGGCCATATGTATCTATTTTTCTGCAAACTATCTGTTCATATCCTTTGTCTACTTCTCTGTTAGCTTTTTCTTATTCACTGGAAGATGTTTGTATATTGGGGTGATTAACCCTTTGTATATGAGTTGTCTCATGCCATCTGGTATGCACTGGGCTATCCATTTCTTACTTCAAGGCTTTTATTACCAACTCTTGCTTTTGTGTATATACTTGCTCAAACTACAAATATTTACTTGTGAGTTTTTCATCTACTTATTTCTAAGGGAAACTTTGCTTCTACATATGCCCAAAAGGAGATGTCTATTGCTGCATGATGGTGCAATTCTGTGTTTAGTCTCTGCACACCAAATGTTCCTCTGCCACTGTGGTGATGGTGGTGTATTATAAGCAACTTTTAGTGAGAAAAGGTCACTTTCCCTTAGTATATGAGCCAAAAATGGAACCCCTTCTTTACACAGCAACACCTGAGAATTATGACATTTCCTGTGGCACAATATTAAAAACCCACCTGCTATATTTTTTCTTTTTTTATAATATTTTTAAATTTTATTTATTTATTTATATTTTTTGGGCTGCGTTGGGTCTTCATTGCTGTGCGTGGGCTTTCTCTAGTTGCGGCGAGCGGGCCCTAGAGTGCAGGCTCAGTTGTAGCACACAGGCTTAGTTGCTCTGCAGCATGTGGGATCTTCCCTAACCAGGGCTCAAACCCATGTCCCCTGCATTGGCAGGTGGATTCTTAACCACTGCACCACCAGGGAAGCCCCCCACCTGCTATATTATCAATGATAGCAGTTGAATATTTTGTACATGACATCAGAGATAGTGTTACCAGATAAAATTCAGGATAATCAGTTAAGTTTAAATTTCAGATAAACAGTGAATTTTTAAAGTATGTATACCCCAAATATTACATGGCATAAACATACACTAAAACATTTTCTTTTTTATCTGAAATTCAAATTAAACTGGGCCTCCTATATTTTTATTTGCTAAATCTGACAACACTGATTTTCTTTTTTTCTGAGACCAGGATCCCAAGACTATGGTTTGCTGATTTTGAAACATGTACATTGGCTGACAATATATGGAATTTTGAAACATTATTATAAAAAACTCTAGGATGGGGCTTCCCTGGTGGCGCAGTTGTTGAGAGTCCGCCCGCCGATGCAGGGGACATGGGTTCGTGCCCCGGTCCGGGAAGATCCCACATGCCGCGGAGCGGCTGGGCCCGTGAGCCATGGCTGCTGGGCCTGCACATCCGGAGCCTGTGCTCCGCAATGGGAGAGGCCACAACAGTGAGAGGCCCGCGTACCGCAAAAAAAACAAAAAAAAACCTCTAGGATGGATAAAAATATTCTTAAGATCATCAAATTCAGCCACACATTTGATGTGTGAATGCAATCTACAATATCCTCCACAAGCAGTCATCCATCTTTTAACTGGATACTTTCAGTTGTAGGAAATTGTCACTACCTAAAAGACAACTCATTTGATGCCTGCATTGATCATTTAGTAAACCATTTCTCAAATAAAGCAAATACTCCTTTCTTGACATTTTTTTCCATTCATCCCAGTCTTAGTGGTCACTGAAAACAAGTTAAATCCCTCTTCCATATATATGTCAACCCTTCAAATATCTGAAGACAGTAGACCACTCTTAAGATTCTTTTTTCTCTTTGATAAATATTTTCAGTTCCTTCAACTATCTTTTATAAAAAATTGTTTCAAGTCATCTTATGCACTACCAAATATTGATTTTTTGTACCTTCTATGTACCAGGCACCGTACTAAGTGAAATGACACTATAATGAACAGCATAAAATTCCTCAACTCTCAGGATACTCTTAGTCTAATGCAAGAAAATGACAAACATTTACAAAGCTCTTTGACAAGTGCTATAATAAAATTATGAATAGCAGTTTTTGAGAACATGGAGGAGGATTGTCCAAATCTACCTGGAAAAGAAAGGGGAGAATGGGTGACAGGGGGAAGATTCACAGAAGGCTTAGCATGTGATGTGTGAGCAGTCTTGAAAGTTACATAGGAATTTTCCATTTGAACAAGGAGACAGGAAGCAGAAATTGCTAAATTAAATCTGTATTTTAACATCTTTGTCCTATAGGAACTCTGCTACATTAGACAATGAGTTGATCAGTTACTTCTTGAAGCACTAGGTTCCTATTAAACTGCACTCTGCTCTCACTATTCCTTTTACCTTTCAGGGACTCCTTCTGGGCCTGACTCCTCCCCTTCAGTGTTGTTCTTCTCCAGGGTTCTGTTCTCTGTACACTGCTTTTCTTATTCTCTATTTATTTTTAGCAATTCCATTTACTTTTGTGGTTTTCATTACCATGTTAAATGTTGGTGATTTCCAAACATATATTTCCATCCTGGACGCCTCCCCTGGGGTTCACACATCTGTGTGTGATCCACAAGCACCTCAAACTCAACATGTCCAAACCAGAGTCCTCCTCCCATGTTCGTCACTTAGATGGAACTAGCTTTATCCACACAATCACCTATATTAGAAACCTGGGGGGTATTTCTGACTTCTTTGCCTTGTTCCATACATACAATCACCAAATCCTCAAATCTCTCTTAAACCACTACCTTAGTTCAGATTCTCATTATTTACATCTTTGACACATAATAACACCTGACTCTAGTCATTTTCTTTTAATCACTCATCAACTCTAATCACACCTACCAAAATGATCTATAGCAAATACTAATAGGGCAATTGGCTTCCGGCACCAACAGCTTGAGCAATTCCACTGATCCAGTCCTTAGTGAAATTGGTGAAAACTAAAAACAAAACAAAACAAAAATTTTAAAGCCTCTGGAAATGGTCCTAAGGGGTAAAATAGCAAATGATGAATAATCTATTCAAGAACATCTATGAAAATTCAGTAAGAAAGGCAAGAGACTGTGATATTTGAACCAAGATCACACCTTCCCTCCCCATCAGCTCAGCAAGGCAAAGATTCCACTCTAGACTGTTTTCAGCCAAGAATACAGGACACCCTCTCTACCCAATATCCTGACAGAAGGCTTTCCTCCTAGGGGGAACAGGATATCAGTGATTTTCATCCTACTCTCAGCTACCTGATATTGAGGCTAAGTCCCAGGCAAGTGTGGCTAAGAGACTGGGGCTCCCTTCTGCCTAATCCCTACTTGTGGAACAGAGGCCCTACCTTGGGTATAGAATACTGAGATACTGAGGCCCTGATCACTCTTGCCCTGACTTGTGATATGGTAGTTCCATGCTAGGACAGGTAAAGTGAAGATACCTAAGGCTGCTGCCCACCCACTCCACTGAGCAGGGTTGTCACTCAAAAAGAAGCTTGCCATTGTCCCCAACCCTCACTCCAGAACACTGACTCAGAGGTTTAACTTGGGGGAAGAAACAAACCATAGAACAGATAAATCCTAATCTCTTTCCAAAGGAGCTAACTTCATTTGCAAGAGAGAATGAAAATTTAAGCCTAAAAGCATTTTCAAAAACAATGGTGAAAGGCAACTGGGAAGAGACTGAAGATACAGACTAAACTGTAGGCCAGCTAGTTTGCTGGAGAGAACCAAAGAATAAAAGAGCTAGGGAGAGCCCTCCCAGGGTCAGAACAAAAATCACACACCAACTTCAGAAATTAATCTTTCAAAGGAGCCAGAGTTTGATGGGGTTAGTTTGCAGAGTGATTTGTGCCCCACAGCATTATTGAAAACAACAGAACAATAGGCTTCAATTAGAGGAGTTTAACAGCTGAATTTGGCCAGGGAAAGAGTAAGAGAAATCTACTGACATTGCAGAGTGATTGTGGGCATACCCAAAGCTATGCCTCCCTCAGCAACATCAGAAGTTGAATACTGTGGGGTAAGGGAGAACAGCCCTCACTAAAATAACCCAGTTAGTCACTAAATAAAGAAATTGTAAAAATAACAAGCCCCAGGGTGGGGGCAGTACCCAGAGTTGCTGCAATATAAAATGTCCAGTTTCCAACAAAAAATTGCAAGGTATGCATGAAATAGGAAAGTATAATCCATACACCAAAATAAAAATAGGCAGCACAAATTGCCTGTGAGAGACCAGATACAAAAGTTATCAGAAAAAGTCATTGAAGTGACCATTTAGTTCACAGAACTAAAGGAAACCATGATTAAGCAAGAAAAGGAAGGTATGATTACAATGTTGTATCAAATCCAGAATGTCAACAAAGAGAAAGAAATTATAAAAAGAATCAAATGGAAATTATAGGGTTGAAAAATATAGTTCTGAAATTTAAAAAATTCACTAGATGAGATCAGCAGTAGATTAGAACTGGCACACACAAAATGAATAAATGATCTTGAGGACAAAAATTATGCAAGCCAAAGAACAGGGAAAAAAGAATGAAGAAAAATAGAGTTTCAGAGAAATGTGAGACACCATATAATGCACCAACATACACATAAAGGGAGCACCAGAAAGAAAGGAGAGAGATAAAGTAGCAGAAAAAAATATTCAAGGAAGTATGGCTGAAAACTTCCCAAATTTACTGAAAAACATTAACCTACACATTGAGGTAGCACACACACAAAAACAAACAAACCCTCCAAGGATGATAAACACAAAGAGATTCACAAACAGAAACAGTACAAATGCTGAAAGTCAAAGACAAGGAGAAAGTCTTCAAAGCAGCAAGAGAAAAATGAATCATTACTTACAAGGGAGTCCCAATAAGATTAAAAGTTGAATTCTCAGCAGAAACAATTGAGTTTAGGAGGGAGTGGAATAATATAGTTAAAGTGCTCAAAGGAAAAACACTGTCAACCAAGAATCCTGTATCCAGAAAAGCTGTCTTTAAAATATGAAGGCAGCTAATGCAGTGCTGAGAAGAAAATTTATATTTGTAAATACCTATAAGAAGAAAGAAATCAATACCTAACACTTCACCTAAAGACACTGGGAAAAGAAGAGCAGACTAAACCTAAAGCAAGCAGAAGGAAGGAAACAATAAAGATTGAGCAGAGACTAATGAAATACAGAATGGAAAGTAGAGAAAATGAATAAAACCAAAAGCTAGTTCTTTCCAAAGATCAACAAAATTGACAAATCTTTAGCTAGATTGACCAAGAAAAAAAAGATAAAATTCAAATTAATAGAATCAAAAATGAAAGAGGGGATATTACTACAGACCTAACTAAATAGAAAGGCTTATAAATAAATACAATGAATAACTGTATGCCAACAAATTACATAATTCACCTGAAATGGACAAATTCCTAGAAAGATACAAACTGCTAAAACTGATTCAAGAAGAAATAGGAAATCTGAATACATACAGTTAAAACACATGAAGAGGCTGAAGTAGTAATAAAAAAGCAACTTACAAAGAAAAACCCAGACCCAGACGGCTTCATCACTGAATTCTACCAAACATTTAAAGAAGAATACCAGTTCTTCACAAACTCTTCTAAATAACAGAAGAGGAGGGAAGATTTCTCAACTCATCACAAGAAAAAAAGCTACAAACCAATATTTTTTATGTATGTGGATGTAAAAGTCCTCAACAAAATACTAGGAAACCAAATCCAGAAACATATAAAAAGAATTTTATACTATGACTAAGTGGGATGTATCCCCAAAATGCTAAACTCGTTCAACAACTGCAAATCAATTAATATATCAACAGAATTAAAATGAAAGTCACATGATCATCTTAATGGATGCAGAAATAGCATTTGACAAAATCCAACACCATTACATGATAAAAACAAACTGAGAAATGGAGTGGAACTTCCTCAACCTGATAAAGGGCATCTAAAAAACCACACAGCTAACTTCATGCTTAATAGTGAAAAATTAGATGCTTTCCTTCTAAGATCAGGCACAAGAATGTATGTTCTTCCCACTTCTATTTAATACTGTACCGGAGATTTTAGCCAGGACAATTAAGCTAGAAAAGGAAAAAGGCATCCATACTGGAAAGGAAGAAGTAAATCTATTTCTATTTACAGATGACATGATCTTATATATAGAAAACTCTAAGAAATCTACTTAAAAACTATTAGAATAAAGAAGTCCAAAAGAGTTGCAGGATACAAGATCAATATACAAAAATCAGTTGTATTTCTATGAACTTTTAATGAACAGTCCAAAAATGAAATTAAGAAAACACTTTCATTTACAATAGCATCAAAAAGAATCAAATCCTTAGGAATAAATTCAACAAAAAAGTGAAACAGATATACTCTGACGACTACAAAACATTGCTGAAAGAAATTAGAGAGCAACTCAATAAGAGAAAATGTCCCATGACTAGAAGAATTAACATTGTTAACACATTATTGACCAGGGGATTTTTGCAGAAACTAATGCCTGTGGCTGTAATACGTCTCCGGTCAAAAATGTGCTAAGGTCGCAATACTCCCAGAATTTATCTACTGATTCAAAGCAACTCCCACCAGAATCTCAGCTTATATCTTGGTAGAAATTGCAAGCTGATTCTGAAATTCATATGGAATTGCAAAGGGCCCAGAATAGCCCAATGATCTTGGTAAAGAAAAACAAAGTGTGAAAAACATACTTCACAATTTCAAAACTTAATGAAAGCAAACATAATAAATAAAGTGTGGTACAGAAAAAGGATGGACATATAGATCAATGGAATAGAACTGAGAGCCCAGGAATAAACCCATGCATCTCTGGTCAACTTAATTTCAACAAGGATGGCAGGACCATCCAATAGTATATATATATATATTTTTTTTTAGTAAAGAAAATACTTTTAGAACTTTAAACCTTTTTAGAACTTTTCTAAATCACTATTTTTGTCAGCTGATAAAGTAGGCACTTCAATATAGAAAACCCTCCAGAAGCAAGTGCCTGGGCTGGATGGCACAGCTCACAACTGTGTGGTCCCCGAGCTGTCCCACTGGACGCGGCCGCCTGCTCAGAAGCAGGGCTTGCGCTTGCGGCCGGTGTACTGAGTGTCAGGTCGTACCTCCTTGCCCTGCCGCCGGCGGTGCTCCTTCTTCTCCAGCACCCACTCTCTGCTCTTCCTCACCACCCCCTGCCTCGCCATCCTGTATGGGACCCTGCCTGTGGGGCAGGCAGGGGCCAAGCTACTTTTGGGGCTCACAAGAACCGATCCAAGGAAAGCAGGCCCTAGTCTGGCTGTGAGCCCAGCACGCTTGGTACAGACCAAGTTGGGGCTCCCAGCAACTACAGGTGTCTGAGGTAGGAAAACAAGGCTGCCCCGCTTGTGGCAGCCCTGACAACGATCCTCAAGGGGTGATCTTGGCCTCCAGTCCTGGCTGAGGAGAAAAGGGACCTCCCACAGCTCTATGGGAGAGAGCAATTGTCTTTTTAACAAATGGTGCTGGGACAACTGGATAGCCACATGAAAAATAATGAAATTGTGCCCTTACAGCACACCATATACAAAAATTAACACACCTTAGAACGATGGCATAAATGTAAGAGCCAAAACTATGAAACATTTAGAAGAAGACATGGTGGTAAAACTTGATGACCTTGAATTTAGCAAAGGATTTTTAGATATGACACCAAAAGTACAAGCATCAAAAGAAAAAATAGGTAAGTTGGACTTCATCAACCTTAAAAACTTTTGTGCTTCAAAGAATAACATCAAGAAAGTAAAAGGACATAATAGAACAAAATATTTTCAAATCATATATCTGATAAGTCACTGTATCCAGAATATATAAAGAACTCTTAATGTAACTGAGCAGGACCCTATGGGGCCTTCCGGGGAAAAAACCCCCACCACCATGTCCTCTGCCTGCCTCTTGTTTGTAGAAAAGCAGTACTCTCCCAGGCCTCCCCCAAGTCACAAAAGCCTGGCTCAAGAATTAATGATTGAAAGGATGTGAACATGTACTGACAAAAGTAGCAGTTGGGCCAGGAGAACTGGTAACAATTTAAACAGTAAATCAGCCATATGGCAGTCACAGAATGTTTAGTTCTTCCCTGAAGGACGTAGATAATAGTGTCTGATGCACATTCCTGAGTTGTTTTGCAGATACTAAAACTGCCACCAGAGGGAAACTAACTGCTAACTGCATGATGACTAGACTCTAGGCATAACATACGCTGCTTGATCTTTTTTTTGAATTGTATATATTTTTTTTATACAGCAGGTTCTTACTAGTTATCTATTTTATACATATTAGTGTATATATGTCAATCCCAATCTCCCAATTCATCCCACCACCACAATCCCCCACCCCCCACTTTCCCCCTTGGTGTCCATATGTTTGTTCTCTACATCTCTATCTCTATTTCTGCCTTGCACACCAGTTCATCTGTGCCATTTTTCTAGATTCCACATATATGCATTAATGCATTAATGTATGATATTTGTTTCTCTCTTTCTGACTTACTTCACTCTGTATGACAGTCTCTAGGTCCATCCACATCTCTACAAATGACCCAATTTCGTTCCTTTTTATGTCTGAGTAATATTCCATTGTATATGTGTGCCACATCTCCTTTATCCATTCAGCTGTCGATGGACACTTAGGTTGCTTCCATCACCTGGCTATTGTAAATAGTGCTGCAATGAACATTGGGGTGCATGTGGCTTTTTGAATTATGGTTTTCTCTGGGTATATGCCCAGTAGTGGGATTGCTGGGTCATATGGTAATTCTATTTTTAGTTTTTTAAGGAACCTCCAAAAGCTGGACATAAGCTGTTCCATCTTGCAGAATTCCAGAACTGGCCTCAGGAAATGGGAACAAATCAACCCTGGAGTTAAAGATTAACTGTGCTTAAAACAATCAAGATGACACTGACCAGACCACCACACGACCAGTTTCAAGATGGTTGTCAGAGTTGACTGTGCTGTTCTGCACATAGCCCCCTGCCTGCACACCCTTGAAGCTTTCCCTTATAAGCTCTTGCCCCCGATCGGCAATGGGGAAATGGTTTTGGGGACATTAGTCCACCATGTTCCCAGGTTGCTGGCTTCCTGAATAAAGCATCTTTCTTTTTCTACCAACACTTGTCTCTTGAACATTGACTTTGGGGCAATGAGAAGCTGAACCTGAGTTCAGTTCCGGTTCCAGCTGGTAACATTACAATTCAGTAATAAAATGAAAAATAACCCAATTAATAACGGGCAAAGGATCTGACTAAGCATTTCTCCAAGGGACATATATAAATGGCCGATAAGCACATGAAAAAGTTCTCAACATCACTAGTCATGAGGGAAATGCGAATCAAAACCATAATGAGATACTACTTCACATTCACTAGGATAACTCTAATAAAAAAATAGAAATTAACAAGTGTTAGCAAGATGTAGAGAATTTGGAACCCTCCTATGTTCCTGGAGGGAACGTAAAATGCTGCAGCCACTTTGGAAACATTCTGGCATTATCTCAAAACATTAAACATAGAGAGGTACAATATGACCCAGAAATTCCACTCCTAGGTATACACTTAAGAGAAATGAAAAAATATGTCCACACAAAAATTTGGACATGAGTATGTATAGACATAATACTGCAATTAGCCAAAAGATTGAAGCAACCCAAATGTCCATCAACTGATGAATAAACAAAATATATATCAATAAAACGGAATATTAAAATGGCCATAGAAAGGAGTGAAGTACTGATACATGTTACAACATATATGAACCTTGAAAATATTATGCTAAGCGAAAGAAGCCAGTCACTAAAGACCATACAGTATATGATTCCATTCATATGAAATGTCTAGAACAGGAAAAATCTATAGAGACAGAAAGGACATTAAGTGCTTGCTTAGGGCAGGGAGAAGAGTTTGGGAGGATAGGCATGTGATATCTAGAAAGAAGGTAAGGGGTTTATTTTTGAAATGATGACAATATTCTAAAATCACGGGAATTGTTGCACATATCTGTGAATATACTGAAAAAACATTGAATTGTATATTTTAAATGGGTGCACTGCATGGCATTTGAATTACATCTCAGTAAGGCTGTGAAAAAACAGTTAATGCTAAAATATGAAACACTGTTATCAAAGATCACTAAAATTACAAATACTAATGAGATGATTTCAATTTTTTCTTCATGAAATCTTTTCATGGCTCACTGCTGCCCATAGAATAATGTCCATGGTCCTTATGATGTTATTGTAAGCTGGGCCCTGCCTACCTCTTCAGTCTCATCTATAGTCAGCCTTCTATCTCTCGCTCTACCGTATATCAATACCAAACGTTCTGTTTTCCCACATATACTTGTCTGTTCCTGATCTTCATAATCTTGCTTATGCTCTATACCCTCTACCAGGAATTCCAGAATTGGCTAATCCCTACACCCTCTGAACTCAGGTCTCATCTCCTTCAAGAAAGTTTCCTACCCCAGCCTTGACTTACGTAGGTTTTCCCCTCTGTTCCTCCATAAGACCTCGATCTTTACACTTAATGTTATAATAATTTTATGGCTTTTTCTTTCACTAATCCATGAGCAAATTGAGGGCAAATACATGTTTTTAATCTCTAGCACATAGCGTAATATTCAACATGTGTATCTATCATAGGTTTAAATAAATACCAGTAAATGCAAAAGCACAGAGACATAAGGGAAATTTGGGGTTCAAGGAACTGCAGGAAATCTGACTGAGAAATGAACTGATGCCTGAAATTCAGGCAGTGACAAGCAGATATGAAGAAAATAAAGGGATTAAGGAGAGATGCAATGGTAGAAATGATAGGAAATTGGTAATTAACATTGGGTACATGGAGTGAGGTAAATGGAATCAAGGATAATTCCCAGGATCTTCCGATTACAGCAGGTGGATGCCATTATCAGAGATTTTTAAAAATTCGTGGAAGAACAGGTTTTATTGTGTGAGCACTGGTGTTGTAGGAGATGGTGACATATGGGTAGGAATGATGACTCTGACTTTTGACGTCTTGAATTTGAGATGTCAAGAGCACAATCAACTAGAGATGTCTGGTGAGCAACTGGAAATAAACAAATGTAGGTGTGAGAACCAGAGGAAGGTTCTGGCTGGAGATACAGACTTGGGAATCATTGATTTCCAGGTGAATTGAAACTGTTACCTTAATGTGTAGAATGAGAAGGAAAGATTCACTTAAAGGGTAAGGTTCAGAATTTAACACAATACTCCAGATGTGGTCTGTTAAGCACAAAGGACTATGAGATATGGACCTCTCATCTCACTCCATCCAGATGCTGCATTTCTATTGTAGCTTTGGGTTGCATTAGCTGTCTTAGCAGTACTGATACTGATCAGTGAAAACATTTAAGTCTTATTCACAGAGGCTGCTCCACAGTTGGTTTTCTGCATTTAAGTATATAATTTGTATCTTATTAGATTTGACCATCACTCTGGTATATTCAGATCACATCATATCTTGATTCTGTCATTTAATGTATTTACTATCCTTCCCAATTACTAGACACACACAGATTTTATAATTATGCCTTTGTTACAACATGCAAGCCTTTAATAAACTGCTGGAAGGATCAGACTGAGAATAGATTCCTTACTGGAAATCTCTCTTCAGAACAGCAGTCTATTAATTATTCTCTTTGGGTGTGGCCATTCAAGCAGCTAATAATTCCCCTCGTAATAATTGTACTAACAACAAGACACATTTCTCTATTTTTTCCACATATACCTCATTCTATACCTAGTCAAATATCAAATCTCATTGAAGAATTTCAGATTCACTTGTTTAGTGAATTTTCCTGATATCAAAGGGTATTAGGTTATACTGGTGTGACTTATTTTTAGTAAGCTAAAATTGGACACCAGTGATCATTTCGTCTAGTGGCTCACAATCTATGCTTTTAATAAATCATTCTAGAATTTGCCTCAGGATCAATGTCAGGCTCACTCTTGTCTCTTAAAAATTGAGATGCTTTCGGTCTATTTCTAATCTTCCATCACCCAGTTTGGAATGAGGGAGACAGTGAAACATTTAGCTCTATGAAACACGCTTGTAAAAAAACAATGTTAATAAAAAGTAGATACCGATAGTAGCCTTCAGGGCTGTTAAGTGATGAAGTATCTGCCAATGCTCTGGAGATGTCATTCATCTTAGCCTGGAAACTAGGATGCAACACGTGTGAGGGGTTCCTAGATTCTTCCTGCATAGCAAAGCAGTCAGGGGAAAGCAAATTCTAACTGGTTCAAAAGATCTCTCACAAGAATTAGCCAGCCATCAACAACATAGTACACAGGACAGAATACTGGGCTCCAATCTTTGCTGCACTCTGACAGAGATATACGTCTTGCCCCTTCTCTTGGGAGGAAGCAATTAAGAGCATGTACAAGGTAAAACACAAGTGATCAGAGATAATCAACCTACCTTTTGACAACCCATACCTTGACTCCTATCAGATACATAATCCTGGAACTGTTTTTATTTGTTTGTTTGTTTTTGGCTACATCTCATGGCTTATGGGATCTTAGTTCCCCAACCAGGGATTGAACCCCGGGCCCTTGGCAGTGAGACTGCAGAGTCCTAATCACTGGACTGCCAGAGGATTCCCAATCCTGGAACTGCTGAACCAAACTCACAATTACAATTTTAATCATAGCAGTTACAAATGAATATACTTATTGAGTAAAGCATATGAGAACTCAGGACATGAAATAATAAGTGATTAGAGTAGAGTGAACTTGATCAAGAAAAAGTTTTTGGAGGAAGCGAGTTTTTTAAAAAATAAAAATTGTATTTGTTTAAGGTATACAACTTGATGTTTTGATATGCACAGTGAAATGATTACTACAGTCAAGCTAATTAACATATCCATCCCTTCACATAGTTACCTCTGTGTGTGTTTGTGGTGAGAGCACCTGAAAAACTCTTAGCAAATTTCCAGTAAATCACAAAAGTAGGTGATTTTTTTTTTTTTTTTTTTTTGGCCACACCGCAGGGCATGTGGGATCTTAGTTCCCCAATCAGGGGCTGAACCCATGGCCCCTGCAGTGGAAAGGCAAAGTCTTAACCACTGGACCACCAAGGAAGTCCCAAGTAGGTGACTTTTTGAGCAGGTTTCAAAGGAAGGGAGGGACTCAGATTCAAAGACCACAGTGCAGCTGGGGGCTCTGACCAGGAGCAAAACCCAGAGGAGGGAGAAGCTGGCTGTATTGGGAAGGGTGGAGACAGCAAGTAATTGGGTACTTCTAGAGCTGCAAATCAGGAATCCTGGGAGGATGGGAGCACTGCAGAGAAGCAGAGCTGCAGAGGTTCTATAGGATGGTCTGGGAGGGAGGGGTACAGGCAATGCCAATGACAGGTTTCAGACTCTCCCGCTATTGTTGGTTACAAGGTGCCAAGTAGACAGTAAGAAGCATCATTCGCCATGTATCTCAGGACTTAAATTGGTGTCTGGAGCACTGGATGCTGAATGAATGAAATATGAACTAATTTGATAAAGTTACATGCTATCTTTCCATCAAGTTCAAATTCCTCACAGCCATTTTTGTTCTCTCCTTTTCCATGTGAAAATAATTCTCACTGACAGAACACAGGTGTCAAGTAAGAGTTGAATAACTGTGATTTCTTTTGGCATTTATAAAACATTACCTAATATACCTCAGGCAGCAAAATCTCTCTTTCTTGACCACTTTATTGTTCTGCATGTAGCTTTAATAGGGTGATCAATTTATCCTGGTTTGCTTGGGACTGTCCCAGGCTTAGCACTGAAAGTATCATGTCCTGGGAAGCCCCTCAGTTCTGGGAAAACCAGGATGGTTGGTCATCCTAGCTTTAAAAATCCTTATTTGTATTTCTAACATTTGTTGAAGGTCTCAGTTAAGTAGGGACATTAGCCTCCCAGAATCTTCATATTGGTCTGTTCATCTCTCTCCTGTATGGTCTCATCACCCCAGCCCCTTCCTGAGGAATCTCAGGAAACACTCATTTCTTTGCTTATGTCCTCCATTCATCATTATTGGCATCAAAATTTTAAAGACATTTTCCTAGCAGTAACTCCATTTTACAAAGCTAAATTAATCTAGCACTTCAGTGTGTATCATTACATTGTATCTAGAATTCAAGGAACATAACTGTATTAGTTCCCTAGGGCTGCCATAACAACCTACTACAAACTGGGTGTCATAAAAAAACAGAAATTTAGGGCTTCCCTGGTGGCGCAGTGGTCGAGAGTCCGCCTGCCGATGCAGGGGACATGGGTTCATGCCCCAGTTCGGGAAGATCCCACATGCGCGGAGCGGCTGGGCCCGTGAGCCATGGCCGCTGAGCCTGCGCGTCCGGAGCCTGTGCTCCGCAACGGGAGAGGCCACAACAGTGAGAGGCCCACGTACCGCAAAAAAAAAAAAAAAAAAAAAAAACCCAGAAATTTATTCACTCATAGTTCTGGAGGCTAGAAGTCCAAAATAAAAGTGTCAACATGGTCATGTTCCCTCCAAAGTCTCTAGGGAAGAATACTTCCTTGTCTCTTCTAGCTTCTGGTCGTTGCTGGCAATCCTTGGCATTCCTTGGCTATGGCAGCATTGTTCAAATCTCTCCCTCCATCATCACATGGCCATCTTACCTTTGTGTGTGTATGTGTCCAAATTTCCCTCCTCTTATAAGAGTACCAGTCATTGGATTAGGGGCTACCCTACTCCTGTATGACTTCATCTTAACTTGATTACATCTGGAAAGACCCTACCTCCAAATAAGGTCACATTCAGTTTCCAAGTGAACATGAATTGGGGGAGGGGCACTATTCAACCCAATACAATAACCTACAGTAATTCATACAATAATTCTAACATTATCAATAGAATGTTAAATCATTTCTCCATGTCCTCCGTTCAATAGTTCTGTATTCATTCTTAATTATACCACTTAATCATAATCATCATTATACTTCTCAGCTGTCTCTTCATTATCATGGCAGATCCAGCTTTTGGTTTCCAGAAATTCTATTTAAGTTCTGTGATTATCAGTCAAGCAGTTTGCCAGTTGAGTGTTTCTGAAGATTTTGTATAAATTCAACTGCTGCAGTTTAGAACCTGGTATCCTTAATATACAGCTCTTGACTTAGCTTAATACATAGGCTTTTCACCAATTCCACTGGACTCTGAAGTATAAATATCTTCAATCATACATATCATAAATGAAAAACATGAGGGAAAAAAACCCTTCTTGGTTCTTCAGCTCTATCCTCTGCCAATCCACTTTCAAAATAACATCCCATTTCTATATGCATCAGCGTGTCATGAAAACATTAAATTGTGTTCTTTCAAGGCCAAAGTCAAGAGGCAATTCTGTGGTCTTCCTAGTCATGTTCTCATATTCAGAATATAAGACAATCTGTGATTTTTCTGACTTTTCAATTCATGTATTTTTATGTGTCATTTTACCAGTACCACTCAGTCAAATAATACTCCAAGGTAAATCATATTGATTTGAAGCATGCATCTTCATATCAGGAAGTTACTTCTAAGGGTTAAATTCAATTTTGTCACCTACAAAGTACAGTTTTTACAAGACATTTCAAGGTTTCCAAACCTGGCTGTTTCCATCATTTTCATTTTGTTTGAAAAATATACATCGATTTGAATTTTCAGCTGGAGTGCTCACCTTTTTATATGTTCTCCAATAATTTTTATCTTGATTAGTTGACTTGGACACAACATAAGTCACAATTTGGCTTCACAAAACAATGCTCAATACAAAGTAATGTGTTTGGGCTGTTAAGACACAGATCAATGTCTTATAAATTGCATCTTCAAGAGTCATATAACTCTTTATCTACATGATAAACAGAATTAATAGTTCAAAATAGATGACAGGAAGTTAATTGCTATTGCAACATAAATTTGTACTGTAATGTATTTGTGACTGCTGAGTGACAAGACAGAAAATACCCCCATGGCTGGGAACTTATATTTCTTACACTAAGACCCTAATGCATCTTTCATTCTCTGCTAACCACTAGTCTGACAGTAGAATACCAAAGGCTTAGTTAATCTCTCCAAGTCTTGGTTTGCAAAATATAAAAATAGCAAAACAAAACAAACAAAAACCAAACTAAACCCTGGACTGTTTTCCTTACCAAGAAAAAGTATAGCCAAGAATTTCAAAAAACAACAATGAAATCAATGACATAAAATTACTTACTACTTGAGGGAGGCTATGGACACAAGGTATGAGGCCCTGTGAATATTCCGTGAAAGACTATATACATGGGCCAGGACTACTTAGAGGGCAAAAAGAAGATTTCCTTCTTGCTGGAAAATTGGATTAATTGAGAGTAGAAATCTGGGCACACCGCTTGGATTCTAAACCCAGCTTAACTACTTACTAGCTGTATGAATTTTGACAAGTAATTTAATTCCTCGATACTTCAGTTTTTTCATTTTAAAAACACTGGTGATAATCATAAAACCCAGCTTATGTTGTTGTTAGGATGAAATGCTATACTATAGGTAAAGCACTTGGAATAGCATCTGGCACAATGTAGGAAGTCAATAAACGTTAACCAGTCATACTACAGGTGGTGGTGGTGGTACTATAGTAACAGTAGTAGTAGTAGCAACAATCATAGGTAGTGATAGTATAGTATCTTTAGAATTATTGCTCTAAGTTGCCTTTGACCATGAATCAAAAAAGTAGGGGGTACTATCTATGTCAATGATGAGGATACTTCTCTTAACCCAAACACCTTCCCAAGAAGACAATCTCCAAAATCTGTGGTAAAGCATGGAAAAGCAGTAACTTCAGGGATTATTATTTCTCACCTTTTGGAGATAAGTTGGGGGAGAATTGCTAGGAACCAGGTGCATGCTGTGGGAGCGTTTTCTGGCTCTAGATTGGACTGGATTGTTTTATTACTGGTTATTATTCTTGTGGTTGCTTTTTTTGTAGAGAAATGGAATCTCACCTCTTGGAGAGAGATCAAGAGTGGCAGCAGCCAGGGATGTTGTCTTTGGTGACAATGATGAAAAAAAGGCAAAGGGAGAAGAAATAAAGCTTCAGGGGTGTCCTACAGATAGTGGTGGGTCTGTATTCTGCCTAACCTGTGCCCAACAAGGGAAGGTCAAAATACTTTGGGGGAGGGGGGCACTGAGTAGCCAAGAAGACCAAGCAACAGGAGAGATGGTAAGAAGAAGGCAGAGTTGACTGAACATTCTGAGGATTTTTTTTTTTTTTTTGTAGGGAGACAAGCCAGGTAAATTCCTTGGTGGAATGAAGGGTCAGGCTGCGCTTGAAACTGAGAAGGAAGTATCCACATGACGTTGGGACTCTCCTGGATACAAGTGAACAGAACATTCTATTATGATTTCTCCTGGCATTCCTCCCTCCCCCCCCCCCCCAGCCTATGTTACATTAAAGAGCTCTGCAAAATGTTGGGTTGACCTAAAAAGTTCGTTCGGGTTTTCCGTAACATCTTACAGAAAAACCTGAACGAACTTTTTTGGCCAACCCAATATATCCCTATTCTTCCTATACTGATTACAATCAGAGACAGTTAATCACTTCCCCAAGGTTCTAGATTATACAGCTGAACCATTCAATGGTCCTCAGACCTTAGTACAGCAACATCTACCTGGGAAGCTTTTTGAAAATATATAACCCTAGGTCCTACCTTGTAGAAATTCTGTTACAACAGTAGTTTTGGGGTGAGGTGGGTCTTAGGAATCTGTATTTTTTTTTTACCAGTTCCTTAGGCAAGTCTGATGAAAGTGATCCATAGACCACATTTTGAGAAACAATGACATATCCCTGGATCTCAGGGGTGACTTGCAATTCCCTAGCTGTCCCAAAATGTTTACTCTCATTGCCACAATTCCTGAAATTTTACCACTGGAGTAATGCTTTTTCCCTCTGTGGCAGCACACTTCCTTTAGGGAACATCTCAGAATCTCCTAGGGGCTTTTTCAAATTGCCTCTGAGACTTTGTCTCATTCCCCTTTATTGAGAATCACTGCCACTAACTGAGCCAGTCACTTATGAATGTATGCTGTATCCTTAGTTGTGTTGGAGAGGAAAAGTGTTATTTACAGTACTAATATCTAACAAGTTCTAACTATGTACTGCTTGCAAAGTACCATGATAATCACTTAATAAAAATAAATAAATAAAAACTATCATTACCCCCAACTGACAGATAAGGAAACTGAGGATTTGAGGGGTTAAGGACTTGTGCAAGGTACACATCTGTTAGTGATATAGCAGAGAAAATGTACTTCTCTATGTTATCAAATTTTATGTTCTTGCCACACTGCAAGAGTGCTTTGGAGATACATTCCAGTGGGATAAGCAATCCCTCTCCAAGAGCCTCATATAAAGGGCAATGAACCCTGAGAAGATTAGCACAATGCATCACTGACACCTCAGGGACCCAGGATAGCAAGTGAGTTGGCCCTGCCAGGTTATTATCTTTTGTAAATAATTTCTGCTTGTCTGGGCAGGGTGAACAAGTGAAGGGCAAAACTTGATAGAGAGGAAATAAATGTGCTAATTCAACTTGTCTGAAGTTTGCATCAAAATTAAAGTTTCAACTTCAAAGTAATGGATGTGAGTGCCTGAGAATTTATCAGACACACTCTAATGTCTTGAACAGCTGTGAGAAAAGCAAAATGCAAGTTTGGGCAAAAATCCCTTTCAGAGCCCTGTCTGGAGAGCAGATATGAGCCTGGAGTTTCCCCTGCACTGAATTGTGTGGAAGATGACTAACAACAGAAATCTTCGGGGCAACCAATAAAGGACATAGGCTTCCAGGCTTCCCAGCTGCATGGCACACATGTCGCCTCCAACCTCACTATGTTCAAGAGGTATTTCAATAAATCCTCATTTAAGTCAAATGAGGTTGTTCTCAATGGAGCCTTCTTCAATAATTGAAGGTTGATCAGAAAACCTGTTTGGCTTCAGACTTCATTATAGCACTAATTCTAGAATATTCATTGCACTTTCTTGCAAAGAATGATACAATGGGGAACTCCCTGGTGGTCCAGTGGTTAGGACTTGGTGCTTTCACTGCTGGGAACTAATATCCCATGAGCTGTGTGGCGTGGCCAAGAAAAGGAAAAAGAAGAAAGAAAGAATTACACAATAGATATAATAATCTTTCTCTGCCAACTAAGGATATTATAGGGCACCTGCATGATGATCATAAACGCTGATGATAACTGTTTGTAAAAGTCACCCTGAAAAGATACCCAAACAATGAAGAGACTGGCATGATGCCAGGGAATGCCACCTAGTTTCCGAGACAGGTCCTCACCAAGAGGCATCACTCTAAGTTCATCACAGTCCAAGGTTTATTCTCCTACTGCCAGGCTTGAACAAATAATTTTATTAAGTTGCAAATATAAGTACAACTCTCAAGCTTGGAATACCAAGCCAATATGATAGATACTGACTTATATAATCAGAATATCAAAGTGTTCATTTTTATTGAAGGGTAGCAGAATTTGCCACAACAAAATATGCGGCTGGCATAATGATTGTTTTGAGCTGATTGTTTTCAGGAACAGTAGAGACAGGAGACGTTCTGAAAATAGAGTAGAAACCTTTCTGTAAGGAAAATCTACATTTGGAAAGGAAATCTCCATTTGTAAGGGTGTCTCTCTCTCTGTACAAGGAAGAGAAGGATGACTAAATCATGGGGGAAAAAATCAATGGAGAAGGCACTGACTTCTGTGTAACAAACCTTACCCTTGTTTACCATGCTTTTCCTGGCAATCTCCACATAACTGTTCTACTGCTGTCCCCTTCACCCCACACCCCCCCTTTTCTTCTTTGCCTTTAGTTGAAGATGGTATTTAAGCCAGAGTTTGAAGCCATTCCTCCACAGAAGGTACACAATTGGACCTCAGTTGAGCAAAGCCATACTAAAACAAAGTAAGAATTTTGGAAATTAGAAGTTATTCATAGCAACCTATTCTTAAGGACAGATCTGAGAGGGGGAGGCTATGGACATCCAAAGGTATCACGGCCTAATTCTACCTGATTTTTAGCAAGAGAGTCCAGAATTTCAGTTTTCCTGTCCTACATATAAGGAAGTACTCGGAAAGGATCTGCACACAAGCATTTTCCGCACCTAGAGGCTTTCACCATGTGATATATGCTAATTTGCTATGTGGTTAACAGGTGTGGGACTCTTAATATATACAGTTGACCCTTGAATAATGTAGGAGTTAGGGGTGCTGACCCCCTGTGCAGTTGAAAATCCAAATATAACTTTATAGTCGGCCCTCCATATCCATGGTTCTGCATCTACAGATTCAACTAACTGCAGATCGTGTAGTACTGTAGTATTTATTGAAAAAAGTTCACATATAAGTGGACCCACACAGTTCAAACCCATATTGTTCAAAGGTCAGCTGTAGTATTTATTTAGAAATGATCTGGCAATGTAACCTAAATGGATATTGGCAAGGGGAAAGGACAGGCCACATGATTGTTTATTGGCAAACAATGGTTCAAAAAAATCTAATAGGTAATTCCAGAAGAGCCAAACCAAATAAAAAATACTCTAATCAAGCTATGTAGAACACTGACAAAGAGACCCACTTGCTTCTCACCCCATCCAGAATACTGAGGTGTGCTGCATGACTGTGGGGTGGGGAGCAGCTGAGAGAATAGCATCCACAGCTCCTGGAGGGTATCAAAGAGGCATGGATTCAATTAACCATATCTCAGGCTCCATCAGCAATCCTGCCTACGAGCTGCTGAGGACATGTAAGCTGTGGATTCCCCCCAGCTGGCCCACAGGCACTCCCAACACTCCATGTGTCCCACCCCCACAATCCACCCACCCCATGGCTAGCTCCCCATGAATGCCCCCGAGGGTGGTCAGAGAGAGCCTTTGCAAATGTCTCATGAGCATGTGCAGAAAGTCAGCCTGTCGCTGTGGGAATGGGAGAAAGTATACAGATTTGTGTATTCAGCAACACCTTAGAGAAAGCAAATAGAGGCTGTCAGCACCCAGTCTGGCTCTGCAAGATTGAGACGAGGCATACAATCTTAAGAGTTCCCCCACAAGCGAGAACAAGAATTATGGAGCAGGCATATACATATGAAAGTTCTGGGAAGGCCTCAGAACCCCTAACGGGGCTGATGGAAGGTATTTCTCTCTCAAAGCAAGTCAGTAAAGACTGGTAATTACTGGAAAAGGTGACTGCTTCTCCAAATGTGAATACAACAATGCAAGACTCCAAGGAACAGGAAAATTCAAGGAAATATGATGCCAAAGGAATATAATTTTCCAAGCCAACTATAAAGAAATGGAGATCTGCAATTTGTCCAGTAAAGCTTTCAAAATAGTTATTCTCAGGAAGCTCAGTGAACTGCAAGAAAACATGGAAAGACAATTCAAAAAAACCATGAAACTAATACACAAAAAACCATCAAGATTTACGGAGAGAGAGAAATCATGAAAAAGAAACAAACAAAAATCCTGGAGTTGAAGAATACAATGAATGAAATGAAAAATGCAACAGATTACATCAACAGCAGACTAGGTCAAGCAGAAGTAAGAATCTGTGAAATAGAAGTTATTTGAAATTATCCAGTCAGAGGAGAAAAAGGAAAAGGAGTGAAAAAGAATGAAGAAAGTCTACATAAAGTATGGTATACCATTAAGTGAAACAGCCTGTGTGCTATTGGAGGCCCTGAAGAGAGGGAGAAAGGGGCAGAAAACTTTTTAAAAGAAATATGGCTGAGAACTTCCCTAATCTGTGGAGAGATTTGGACATTCAAGTTCATGAAGCTCATAGGTCCCCCCAAAATTTCACCTTGAAAAGATCTTCTCCAAGACACATCATAATAAAACTGTCCAAAAGCAAAGACAAAGAAAGAATTTTTAAAGCCTCAGGAGAAAAATATTCTTCAAATGCAGTGGAACTCCCACATGTTTACCACTGGATTTCTCAGCAGAAACCTTGCAGGCCATGAGAAAGTAGAATGATATATTCAAAATGCTGAAAGAAAAAAACGCTGCTAACCAGTAATAATTTATCTGACAAAGTTATCCTTCAGAAATGAAGGAGAGAGAGACTTTCCCAGACAAATAAAAGTTTACAAGTGCATTACCACCAGACCTACCATAAGAGAAACGCTGTAAGCAAGTTCTTAAAGCTGAAACAAAACACCCTAATTAGTAACATGAAAACATGAAAGAATAAAACACTGGGTAAGGGCAAGTATATAGTCAAATTTAGAATAATTTGTTAATGGATACACAATATAAAAAATGAAAATTATGACATTAAAAACATAAAATGGTGGGAAGAGAGTAAAAGGGAAGAGTTTTGGGATGCATGATACTCAAAGGTAAAAGGCTGAAAGCCTTACCTCTAAGATTAGGAACAAAGTTGCCCACTCTCACCGTTCCTATTCAATATAATACTGGGAGTCCTAGCCAGAGCAATTAGGCAAGAAAAAGAAATAAAAACCTATACAAATTGGAAATAAATAAAATTGATTCTTTTTGCAGATGATATCTCACATATTAAAGATCCTAAAACTCCACCAAAAAAACTGTTAAAAACTAATCAATAAATTCAGTCAAATTTCTGGACAGAACATCAACATACAAAATTCAGTTGCATTTCTATATACTAGCAATGAACTACCAGAAAAGGCAAGAAAGAAAACAATCCTACTGTGTGATCTCACTTATATGTGGAATATAAAAAACCAAACACATGGGTACAGAGAACAGATTGGTGGCTGCCAGAGGCAAGCGGTGGGGGGGGTGGGGTGGGGGCAGGAGCCAAAATGAGTGAAGGTGGTCAAAAGGTACTAACTTCCAGTTATGGGATAAATAAGTCCTGGGGATGTAATAATGTACAGCATGGTGACAATAGTTAACAGTGTTGTACTGTACAGTTGAAAGTTGCTAAGAGAGTAGATCTTTTTTTTTTTTTTTTTGGCTGTGTTGGGTCTTTGTTTCTGTGCAAGGGCTTTCTCTAGTTGTGGCAAGCAGGGGCCACTCTTCATCGCGGTGCACAGGCCTCTCACTGTCATGGCCTCTCTTGTTGCGGAGCACAGGCTCCAGACGCACAGGCTCAGTAGTTGTGGCTCACAGGCCTAGTTGCTCCGTGGCATGTGGGATCCTCCCATACCAGGGCTCAAACCCATGTCCCCTGTATTAGCAGGCAGATTCTCAACCACTGCGCCACCAGGGAAGCCCAAGAGAGTAGATCTTAATCCTCATCACAGGAAAAAGATCTGTAACTATGTGTGGCAATGGATATTAACTAAACTTACTGCCATAATCATATTGCAATATATAAATATATCAAATCATTATGTTTTATACCTAAAACTAATACAATGTCAATTATACCTCAATTTAAAAATGAAAACAATCACATTTACAATAGTATCAAAAATAAAATCAGTAGGAATATATTTAACCAAGGAGGTAAACGAAGTATACACTGAAAACTATAAGACACTGATTAAAAACAAAAATTAAAGACACACAAAAAGTGGAAACATATCCCATGTTCATGGATTGAAATAATTAATACTGTTAAAATGTCCATACTACCCAAGTCATCTGTAGATTCAATGCAACACCTATCAAAATTCAATGACCTTTTCCACAGAAATAGAAAAAACAATCCTAAAATGCATAAAGAACCACAAATAGACACACCAATCTTAAGAAAGAAGAACAAAGCTGGAGGCATCGAACTTTTTGATTTCAAACTATATCACAAAGTTATCATTATCAAAACAACATGGTGCTGGCATAAAAAGAGACACAAAGACCAATGGAATGGAATCTAGAGCCCAGAAACACAACCATACATATACAATCAACTAATCTTTGACAAGAGAGCCAAGAATACTCAATGGGGAAAGGTAACTCTCTTCGATAAATGCTGGGAAAACTGGAAATCCACATACAAATGAAACTGGACTCCTATTTTATACCACTCACAAAAACTAACTCGAAATGGATTAAACACTTAAATGTAAGACCTGAAAACATAAAACTCCTAGAAGAAAATATAGGAAAAAAGCTCCTTGGCATCGGCCTTGGCAACAGTATTTGGCATATGACACAAAAAAGGACAAGCAACAAAAGCAAAAATAAATGAGTGGGATTACATCAAACTAAAAAGCTTCTGCACAGCAAATGAAGCAATCAATGAAATGAAAAGCAACCTACAGAATGGAAAAAAATATTTGCAAACCATTTATCTGATATGGAGTTAATATACAAAATATAAAAGAAACTCATATAACTCAACAGCAAAAAAGAAAAAAATTTAGAAAGTGGACAGAAGACCTGAATAAACGTATATCAAAAAAGACACAAAATGACCAACAGGTACATGAATAGATGCTAAAAATCACTTATCATCAGGGAAATGCAAAATAAAACAATGATATATCACCTCGCACCTATTAGAATGGCTATGACAAAAAAGACAAGAGATAACAGGTGTTGGTGAGGATGTTAAGAAAAGGTAACCTCTGTACACTATTGGTGGGAATGTAAATTTGTACAGCCATTATAGAAAATAGTATGGAGCTTCCTCAAAAACTTGAAAACAGAACTAGCATATGATCCAGTAATACTACTCCTGGGTATATGTCTAAGGAAATGAAATCCAGATGCCACAGAGATATCTGCACCCCCAAATTCACTGCAGCATATTTCACAATAGCCAAGTCATGGAAACAATTTAAGTGTCCATCAATGGATGAATGGATAAACAAGATGCAGTATACACACACACACAAACAGAATAATAGTCAGTCATAAAAAAGAATGAAATCTTGCCATTTGCAACAACATGAATGGACCTTGTAGGCTTTATGCTAAATGAAATAAGTCAGACAGAGAAAGACAAATACCGTATGATCTCACTTATATGTGGCATCAAAATAAGCTGAACTCATAGAAACAGACAGTAGAATGGTGGTTTCCAGGGGCTGGAGGCTGGGAGGAAATGGGGAGATGTTGGTCAAAGGGTAAAAACTTCCAGTTAAAAGATGAATAAGTTCTGGGGATCTAATGTAAAGCATGGTGACTATAGTTAACAATAGTGTATTATAGACTTCAAAGTTTCTAAGAGAGTAGGTAACAAATGTTCTCCCATAAAAAAAGGTAATTATATTAGGTGATCTATGTGTTAACTAACCTTATTTGGTAATCATTTTACTGTACATATGTGCACCTACACATGACATTATATATTTTAAACTTACATTATATGTTAGTTACTTATCAATAAAGTTGTGGAAAAATGGCCCTAAGACCTTAACAGACACCTCATCAAAAATGATATACAGATGGCAAACAGACATATGAAAAGATGCTCCACATGGGATTTATCCCAGGGATGCAAGGATTCTTCAATATATACGAATCAATCAATGTGATACACCACATTAACAAGCTGAAGAATAAAAGCCATATAATCTCAATAGATGCAGAAAAAGCTTCTGAAAAACCTTTTGACAAAATTCAACACCCATTTATGATAAAAAACTCTCCAGAAATTGGTACAGAGCTAACTCACCTCAACACAATAAAGACCATATATGACAAACCCACAGCAAACATCATTCTCAATGGTGAAAAACTGAAAGCATTTCCTCTAAGATCAGGAACAAGACAAGGATGTCCACTCTCACCACTATTATTCAACATAGTTTTGGAAGTCTTAGCCATGGCAATCAGAGAAGAAACAGAAATAAAAGGAATCCAAATTGGAAAAAATGAAGTAAAAATGTCACTGTTTGCAGATGGCATGGTACTATACAAAGAAAATCCTAAAGATGCCACCAGAAAACTACTAGAGCTAATCAATGAATTTGGTAAAGTTGCAGGACACAAAATTAATGCACAGAAATCTCTTGCATTCCTGTACACTAACAATGAAAAATCAGAAAGAGAAAAAGAGAAATTAAGGAAACAATCCCATTCATCATTACAACAAAAAGAATAAAATACCTAAGGAGGCAAAAGACCTGTACTCAGAAAACTACAAAAGACTGATGAAAGAAATCAAAGATGACACAAACAGATGGAGAGATTACCATGTACTTGGATTGGAAGAATCAATATTGTGAAAATGACTATACTACCCAAAGCAATCTACAGATTCAATGCAATCCCTATGAAATTAACAATGACATTTTTCACAGAATTAGAACAAAAATTTTTACAATTTGTATGGAAACAAAAAGACCCCAAAGAGCCAAAGCAATCTTGAGGGAAAAAAAAAACTGAGCTGGAGGAATCAGGCTCCCTGACTTCAGACTATACTACGGACGATACTACAAAGCTACAGTAATCGAAACAGTATGGTACTGGCACAAAAACAGAAATAGAGATCAGTGGAACAGGATAGAAAGTCCAGAGACAAACCCACACATCTCTGGTCACCTAATATATGACAAAGGAGGCAAGAATATACAATAGAGAAAAGACAGTCTCTTCAATAAGTGGTGCCGGGAAAACTGGGCAGCTACATGTAAAAGAATGAAATTAGAACACTCTCTAACATCATGCACAAAAATAAATTCAAAATGGATTAAAGACCTAAATGTAAGGGCAGACACTACAAAACTCTTGGAGGAAAATATAGGCAGAACACTCTGACATAAATTAAAGCAATTTCTTTTTTGATCCACCTCCTAGAGTAATGAAAATAAAAACAAAAATAAACAAATGGGACCGAATGAAACTTAAAAGCTTTTGCAAAGCAAAGGAAAACATAAATAAAATGAAAAGACAACTCACAGAATGGGAGAAAATATTTGGAAACCATGCGACCAACAAGGAATTAATCTCCAAAATATACAAACAGCTCATGCAGCTCAATATCAAAAAAGCAAACAACCCAATCAAAAAATGGGTGGAAGATCTAAACAGGCATTTCTCCAAGAAGACATACAGATGGCCAAAAAGCACATGAAAAGATGCTCAACATCACTAATTATTAGAGAAATGCAAATTAAAATTACAATGAGGTATCACCTCACACCAGTCAGAATGGCCATCATCAAAAAATCTACAAACAATAAATGCTGGAGAGGGTGTGGAGGAAAGGGAACCCTTCTACACTGTTGGTGGGAATGCAAATTGGTACAGCCACTATGGAGAACAGTATGAAGGTTCCCTAAGAAACTAAAAATAGAGCTACCATATGATCCAGCAATCCAGCAATCCCACTCTGGGATATCCAGAGAAAACCATACTTCAAAAAGATACATGCACCCCAATGTTCATTGCAGCACTATTTCCAATAGCCAGGACATGGAAGCAACCTAAATGTCCATCAACAGATGAATGGATAAAGAAGATGTGGTATATATATATATATATATATATATATATATATATACATACACATACACATACACATACATACACACACATACAGTGGAATATTACTCAGACATAAAAAAGAACAAAATAATGCCTTTTGCTGCAACATGGATGGACCTAGAGATGGTCATACTGAGTGAAGTAAGTCAGAGAAGGACAAATATCGTATGATATCACTTCTATGTGGAATCTAAAAAAATGGTAGAAATGAACTTATTTACAAAACAGAGTTACAGATGTAGAAAACAAACTTATGGTTACTGGGGGGTGAAGGGGGTGGATAAATTGGGAGATTGAGATTGACATATAAACACTACTATATATAAAATAGATAACTAATATGGACGTACTGTATAGCACAGGAAACTCTATTCAGTACTCTGTAATGATCTATATGGAAAAAGAATCTAAAAAAGAGCGGATATATATATATATATATATATATGTATGTATGTATGTATGACTGATTCACTTTGCTGTACAGCAGAAAGTAACAAAAGATTATAAATCAACTATATTCCAATAACAATAAAAATTGAAAAGAAAAGATGCTCCACATAATATGTTGTCAGGGTAATTCAAAAGGAAAAACAATGAAGCATCACTATATACCTACTAGAACGGACAAAATCCAAAAGTGACAACACCAAATGCTGACGAGAATATGCAACAACAGAACTCTCATTCATTGCTGGTAGAAATGCAAAATGGTACAGCCACTTTGGAAGACTGTCTAGTTTTGTAAAAAAACTGCCAACATAGTCTTACTGTACACTCAACAATACAGGACTTTGTATCTACCAAAGAAATTGAAAACTTATGTGCACACAAAGACTCGCATATGCATGTTTATAGCACTTCCTTGGAAGCAACCAAGATGTCCTTTGGTAGGTGAGTGGATAAACAAACTGGCACATCTAGACAATGGAATGTTATTTAGTGCTAAATAGAAATGAGTTATCAAGCCATGAAAAATCACAGAGGAATTTAAATGCATATTACTAGGAGAAAGAAGCCAACCTGAAAAGACTACACACTGTATGATTCCAACTATATGACATTCTGGAAAAGGCAAAACTATGGAGAGAGTAAAACAATCAGTGTTTGCTAGGGATGGTGGGGATGGGGTGGGGAGGGAATAAATAGGTACAGCATAGAGGATTTTTAGGGCAATGAAAATATTTTGTATGATCCTACAGTGGTGGATAAATGTCATTATACATTTGTCCAAATCCAGAGAATGTACAAAACCAAGAGTGAATTCTAGAGACTTGAATCAAGATGGCAGGGTAGGAGGATGCAGAACTCACCTTCCCCAATGAACACATCAAAAATACATCTATATATGGAACAATTTTCACTGAAAACTAACTGGAAACTGGCAGAAAGACCTCTGTACAACCAAGGCTCTAAGAAGGGTATATGTGGAATCAGGTAGGAAGGGAAGAGAAGTGATCATTTTGGGACTTGTGCCCCTGGGAAGAGACTCAGAGGAAAAGAGAGATTACACAGTGGAGACCCTCCCTGAGGAATGAACAGTTCAAGCTACACTTCGGGCTTCCCAGCCCTGGGATTCAACAAAGGGAAGACAAGCCCTCTTGGCAGGTTGCGGGGCTGGTGGAACAAACAGAAGGGTGATGGGAGGCCTGGATTCTGCTCATGAGGAGCACGAGAATGCTTGCTTGCTCCTGAAGCAGGGCAGATTGAAACTGCACTGCTGGCTGACTGGTTTCCTGTGACCACCCTGTTGCATGCCCCAGCCTGAGCAGAGCAAATGTTCCAGAACCATTCACCTTGTGTCACAGCTCCACACTGGAGCAAGGGCTGCCATGACCCAGGAAAACACTTGGCTGTGAGTCACTGTAGTGGCTCAGATGCTAAGAGGTGTCTGAAGAGGGAGGAGGTAGCCATTACTGTCAATTGTGCAGGTGGAGCATCAGAGTAAGACCAGATCTCTGATGGCAGCCAGACTGCCACACCTCATGCCTCGCTAAATACCCACACTGGCCCCTCTTACTCCAACACTGCTCTCCTCTGGGGGCTGGGGGTGCTGGTACTGGGAAGGGGAAGAGCACACACTTAAAGTGAGCTGAGCCAGCTAAGACCTGACCCTCAGGGCTTCTGCCCCAGCAATTTTGGAGCTGACCCCACCCTCAATAGAATGGTGACAGCCACTGAGCAGAGATGAAGCCCCACCTCACCCCTGGCTCTGGTCCTACCCCTCCTTCTCCAGCCCCATATCCTACCAAGGTAATAGCTGGCAGCAAATCCTGAGAAACGACATGACTTGTGTTCATGTCAAATCCAGCTCTCCCACCCACGCAACTGGGCACATGCAGACTCTATAGGGAAGCTCCCACATTAGGACATCCCTCCAAGACTGCCATAGGTAACTATTTCACCTATTTTCATAGAGACAGAGAAAGATAAGCAAAATTAAAAGACAGAGGAATTTGTCTTAATTGGAAGAGCAACAGAAAAGCTCTGAATAAAAGAACTAATGAAACAGAAATAAACAATTTACTAGATAAAGAATTCAAAGAGGTAGTAATAAGAATGCTAACTGAATTAGGGACAAGAATAGATGAATATAGTGAGAATTTTAACAAGGAAATAAAAATATAAAAAAGAACCAGTCAGAATTGAACAATACAATAACTGAAATAAAAAACTCACTAGAAGGAATGAACAACAGGCTTGGGAAGTTTTCAGCCATAATTTCATTCTACCAGGCCATCATTACCTACATATCAACCAACCAAAGACAATACAAAAAAAGAAAACGATAGGCCAATGTCTTTGATGAATATAGATACAAAAATCCTCAACAAATTATTAGCAAATAGAATTCAACAATAAATAAAAGAGATCATACACCATGATCAAGTGGGAATTATTCCAGGGACAGAAGGATGGTTCAATATTCACAAATCAATCAACGTGATACACCACATTAACAAAAGGAAGTATAAAAATTACATGATCATCTCAATAGATGCAGACAATGCATTTGACAAAATTCAGCATCCCTTCATGATAAATACTCTCATCAAAGTGGGTATAGTGGAGGCATACCTTAACATAATAAAGGCCATTTATGACAACCCCCCAGCTAACTTCATACACAATGTTGAAAAGCTGAAAGCTTTTCCTCTAAAAATCAGGAACAAGAGAAGGATGCCCATTCTTGCCATTTCCATTTAACATATATTGGAAGTTTTAACCACAGCAGTCAGACAAGAATAAGAAATAAAAGGTGTCCAAATTGGAAGGGAAAGAAAACTGTCACTATTTGCAGATGACATAATATCATATGTAGACAACCCTAAAGTCTCCATGAAAAAAACTATTCAAACTAATAAATGTATTCAGTAAAGTTACAGGACACAAGATTAATATACAAAAATTTGTTGCATTTCTATATACTAATAATGAACTATCAGAAAGAGAACTTAAGGAAACAATTCAATTTACAATCACATCAAAGAGAATAAGATATCTAGGAATAAACTTAACCAAGGAGGTGAAAGACCTGTACTCTGAAAACTATAAAATTGATGAAGGAACTTGAAAATGAAACAAAGAAATGGGAAGACATCCTGTGTTCTTCGACTGGAAGAATTAATATTCTTAAAATGTCCATAAGACCCTGAATTCCCAAAGCAACCTTGAGAGAAAAGAATAAATCTGGAGGTATTATGCTCCCTGACTTCAGACTATACTATAAGGCTACTGTAATCAAAACAGCATGATACTGGCGCAAAAACAGACACATAGATCAACGGAATAGAATAAAGAGCCCAGAAATAAACCCATGCACTTATGGTCAATTACTCTATAACAGAGGAGGCAAGACTATACCATGGAGGAAAGACAGTCTCTTCAATAAATGGTGCTGGGAAAACTGGACACTGTATGTAAAA
Source organism: Hyperoodon ampullatus (assembly GCF_949752795.1). Classification (NCBI taxonomy): domain Eukaryota; kingdom Metazoa; phylum Chordata; class Mammalia; order Artiodactyla; family Ziphiidae; genus Hyperoodon; species Hyperoodon ampullatus. The sequence goes on along the minus strand of NC_136913.1, from coordinate 101,406,001 downwards.
GGATGAGATTAGAATATTTCCTCACACCATATACAAAAATAAACTCAAAATGGATTAAAGACCTAAATGTAAGACCAAAACCATAAAACTCCAAGAAGAGAACACAGGCAGAACATCTTTGACATAAACCATAGCAATATATTTTTGGATCTGTCTCCTAAGGCAAAAGAAATAAAAGAAAAAAATGGGGTACCTGATTAAACTTAAAAGCTTTGGCACAGCAAAGGAAACCACCAACAAAATGAAAAGGCAACCTAGTGAATGGGAGAAAATATTTGCAAATGATATGACCAATAAGGGGTTAATATCCAAAATTTATATACAGCTCATACAACTCAATTTCAAAAGAACAAAGAACCAATTAACAAATGGGCAAAAGACTTGAATAGACATTTTTCCAAAAAAGACATACAGGTGGCCAACAGGTACATGAAGAAATGCTCAACATCACTAATCATCAGAGAAATGCAAATCAAAACCACAATGAGGTATCACCTCACACCTGTCAAAATGGCTATCATCAAAAAGTCTACAAATAACAAATGTTGGTGAGAATGTAGATAAAAGGGAACCCCACTGTTGGTATGAATACAAATTGGTGCAGCCACTATGGAAAACAGTATGGAGGCTTCTCAAAAAACTAAAAATATAACTACCATATGATCCAGCAATTCCACTCCTCCATATATATCCAAAGAAAATGAAAACACTAATTTGAAGATATATACACCCCAATGTTTATAGCAGCATTATTTACAATTGCCAAACTATGGAAGCAACCTAAGTGCCCATCAACAGACTAATGGATAAAGAAGACATGTTATATGTATACAATAGAATATTACTCAGCCATAAAAAAGAATGAAATTCTACTATTTGCAGCAACATGGATGGACCTGGAGAGTATTATGTTTAGTGAAATAAGTCAGACAGAGAAAAACAAATACTCTTATGTTATCACTTATATGTGGAATCTATAAAAATAAAACAATCAAACCCAAACAGACTCACAGATATAGAGAACAAACTAGTGGTTACCAGTGGGGAGAGGGAAGGAGGGATTAAGAAATACAAACTACTAGTTATAAAATAAATATGCAACAAGGATATAATGTACAGCACAGAGAAATAAAGACATTATTTTGAAATAACTTAAAAAACAGTATAGTCTATAAAAATACTGAATCACTATGATGTACACCTGAAACTAACATTGTAAATTACATGTCCATTAAAAAATGGGAAAAAAAGTCAAACCAAAAAGAATCATTATGCTGTACACCTTAAACTTATACAGTGCTGTACATCAATTATATCTCAATAAAATTGGAAGAGAAAAAAGAATGAATTCTAATGTAAATTATGGACTTTGGGTGATTATAATATGTCAGTATAGACTTATCAACTGTAACAAGTATACCACTCTGTTGGGGGATGTTGATAATGGAGAAGGCTGTGCATGTATGCGGTAGACCAGATAGGAGATATCTCTGCACCTTCCCTTCTATTTTGCTGTTAACCTAAAACTGCTCTACAAAAATAGTCTCTAGGGCTTCCCTGGTGGCGCAGTGGTTGAGAGTCCGCCTGCCGATGCAGGGGACGCGGGTTCGTGCCCCGGTCCGGGAGGGTCCCGCATGCCACGGAACGGCTGGGCCCGTGAGCCATGGCCGCTGAGCCTGCGCGTCCGGAGGCTGTGCTCCGCAACGGGAGAGGCCACAACAGTGAGAGGCCCACGTACCGCAAAAACAAACAAACAAAAAAGTCTCTAATAAAAATAATACAAATATAAATGTGAAAAAATTAAATGATTAATTTTCTAAAAGACTGGATTAACACAGTTAGTTAGTAGAAGATCAACATACCTGAGAAGATCAATAACCATAGGATAAAAATGGTAATGTTGTGAAACAACTACCATTAAAGAGGTTTCCAAGCCCAGATAGATCTATAAATTTTAAGTAGCATATAATTTCCATTGCATAGAAATTATTTTAGACCATAGATGGAAATGGGAGTTTCTCAAATGATTTCATGAAATTTAGATACCTTGATACCAAAATTTAACAAATACTGGAAAAAATAGACATTATAAAACAATTATACTTATTAATATATATGAACAATACTATAAAGTACTAGCAAATAATATATCTGACTTGTATTTATGCAGTGAATATAGGTATGGTTTCTTACTAGGCATACTTAATGAATCACAGTATCACTAAGACATAGCAGAAAAAACAACATAAAAATTTATATAGCTGCTCAAAAGGCATTTGATAAAATTCCACACCCATTCCGAATTTTTAAAAAATTCTGAAAGTTTTGAATAATAAGTTGCAAAAAGAAAACACAAAATTATTGGAAAGGAAATAAATTATCACTATTTATAGATAATGACTACTTAGAAAACTAGAGAATCATCTGAATAAATATGAGATGTACCAAGAGCTACTCTAGATGCTAGAAATAGAAGATATAGTAAGGAAAATTCCATTCCTTATAATATGAATATTAATGTTTTTCACGTGTATGAAATCCCACTATACATACATAATTCATTATATATACATATGTATATAAATATATGTAAATAAAAATTAATGCAAAAAATTAACAAGAAAAGAAGAAAAGTGCAATGGCTACATGAGAAAATCTTCAAAATTTTCCCAAAGGACATACAACCTTACTTTAATAAAAGTTCCTTGACAGGAAGAATAAATGTGGACAGAATTGCAAAATTTCCAAAATTTAACATATAAGTTCATTGAATTACAACACAAAGTACAACTAGATATTTTTCTTTATTTCAAGTAGCAATTCATTTATAAGGATAAATTGTAAAACTAAAAAAGTTTGGGAAAAAAGGGTACCAGATCCCAAATATATATATATATATATATATACATACATATATATTTTGCTGTACACGGGCCTCTCACCACTGCGGTCTCTCCCGCCGCAGAGCACAGGCTCAGGACGCGCAGGCTCAGCGGCCATGGCTCACGGGCCCAGCCGCTCCGTGGCATGTGGGATCCTCCCGGACTGGGGCACGAACCCGCATCCCCCGCATAGGCAGGTGGACCCTCAACCACTGTGCCACTAGGGAAGCCCTCCAAATATATTTTAAAAGAAACAATTATCAGAATATGTTACATTGACACATTATTCAGACAATGAATATAAAAGAACTGAGTTTCCCAAAATTGTTACATTTGGATGTGTATAGGAGTATGATGTCCCCAAATTGTTACATTTGGATGCGTATAGGAGTATGATATTGAAGAGATACAGTCACCTTCTATTTAACATCAGTAATCCATATCTGAAAATCAGATATTCTGTGTAAAAGACCTAACCAAGAATATTTAACTGCAATATTGGAAATAACTGCAATATTTCCAATTCTTTAAATGGGAAAAAATTATAGTGCAATATACTTTACCGAAAACCCTCAACCAATTTCCTAAAACAAAACTACTACACAGTAAAACTATCATATTATGATATAAACTGCTTAAAACATTGATTCCTAATCACCAAAAACATTTACGTGATTGATAACAAACCATTGCATCTTATTTAGTAATATGGCCTCTGAATTGCCTTTGAATTAATATTTAACTCCAGTAGAAGGTTAGGGGATGAGGCTCAAGAACAAAAAAACCCCCAATTTTTTATAGTTAAAAAGCCCTTGCAAATATATGTGTGTATATATACACACACACATACACATAGACCAGATACATTAAAATTTAATATAATGAATAAAATCATAAAAAGCAGAATAAAAGGTAAAAATGTATCTGACTCAACAGAAGAAACATTTTTTAAAAAATATAAAAGCACTGGGCCTCCCTGGTGGCGCAGTGGTTGAGAGTCCGCCTGCCGATGCAGGGGACATGGGTTCGTGCCCCGGTTCGGGAAGATCCCACATGCCACGGAGCAGCTGGGCCCGTGAGCCATGGCCGCTGAGCCTGTGCGTCCGGAGCCTGTGCTCTGCAACGGGAGAGGCCACAACAGTGAGAGGCCCATGTACCGCAAAAAAAAAATAAAAATAAAAAAAATAAAAGCACTGAAAGAAGCCATAAAGGTAATGATTCACATACTTGACTATGTTAAAAATGATAAACTTTTATGCATTAAAGCTCCATAAAGTCAGAGGCAAATCAGAGCCTGGAAAAATATATTTGTTACATACATTACACATAAAGGGTTAACGTTATATGTAAAGGATCTCTGGCAAACAAGTCAAAAATGAATAACTCAAAAGAAATTTGGACAAAAGACATGAACAGAACATTCACAAATAAAGACAAAAGGTAAATAAACATGTAAAAGTGCCCAAACTTATCCAAAACATAAGCTAAATCCAGACACCAATTTTTTCATCTATGAACCTTACAAACATGTAAAAACATGTTGGTATCCGGTGCTGATGTGACTAAGGGACAAACAGACTTCACATACTGGTTGAGAGGATGAACTGTTAAAATCTTTCTGGAGGGAAATTTGTCATTATTAATCAAAAGCCTTAAAATCTGCATAATCTCTAATCTAAAATATGTCCCTCTGAAAACTTATCCTTTAAGGTTGTCTGGCAATATTTGACAAAAGCCTTAACAATGTACATAAACATCAACCTAAAAATTCTACTTACATAAATATACACTAAGATTCATGGACAAAGGTGTTGATCAAAGATTTCTAAATGTAAAAAAACTGGAAATAAGCCAGTTTTCTAACAGTAAGGAATTGATGAAATAAATTATGTTTCCCTGCTACATGCTCCTAAGGAACCTTTAAAAATCATGTTCTCAAAAGATATTTAAGGACTTTGGGGGAAAACTTCTTTACAGCATGTTAAGTAAAATACCACCATATTGATTTATATAATGTTCCAATTTTATAACACTTGTATATATATTAAACATATATTTCTGTGTACCTGGGGAAATATATCTCCATATCAAGTTACATAGTTCTAAAAGCATAAAATGAGAAGGGAATATACCAAAATATTAACAATATTCGTTTCTAGGTGGTAGCACTATAGTCAATTTTCAGTTTATTCTTTATACTGTTTGTATATGACTTTTATAATGCATAAACAATTGAATGATATAACATTAACCAAAAAAGCCTGCATGGTGAGCATGGATTTAGAACCAGGGGAATTATTTAAAAGATTCAAATTACTGTGACTTCCTTGGACATCTATCTTTTGTGACAGTATTGTTTCTATGCTGATATGGTCCTTTGTGACTGACATGTTTTTCTTGGGCTATACTAATGTATTGAGTTTACATTCATTTCTTTCTGGTTTTGGAGAATTTCTATCTCAGGACATGGAGAGACGGGAGTACAATTACCTAACTATAGCCGATTATGTTCCATAAACACCCTAACGTGGTCTGGGACTAGAGGTAGTCCCAGACTATCTCTGGGACTAAAGTAAAGGGGATTTTGCTGTCTCCATGTAGACCCGAACTACAGTCTTACATAAAACCCAATGGTAATAACCTTATTTTTACTTAATACTTTCTTATGAGTATAAAAAAAAGCTCAGTGATGTGTGTGATTTACATTAAATGTGTTCCAGTTAAACACGGTTGGTTTTTTTGTTTGTTTTTTTCAGCTTTGCCACTTTCTCTGGTTCTTTTCTACATAGTGGCTCTATTTGATTTTGAAGCCCAGGCATTCGTTCCGCTCTAATTTCACTAAGACTTAATGATCCAGTCCTACCCCTTCCTTCACTGCCGTGAGCTTAGTTTTATCTATTACTGCTCTCTGTCATCTTCCCTGCTTGACTCTGAACACTCAGGACTGCAACACCTTTGTTAAAAGCCCCAACCGCCTAAGCCCTATACTTATATATGTGAAAACCTTCACTGTATTTTTCCCAACCAAAAGGTTTCTTTTCACCTAACCACCTCTCTAATGTTTCTTGGTTTTCTTCTCCTTGAGTGAAATGGTTTGAAGCTCTCTCCCTCCCACCTGATCAATAGCTTAGCTGGGTGTTATGTAAAACAAAGTTTGCATTCGATTGTTTCCATAGCAACCATCACACATAAGATTAGATATAAAACTGCTTTCTGATATGACTGCTTTCTGATAAAGGGCTTAGAGTTGCCAAACTAAGCTTTCTAGAACAAAACTTTGAAAAACACATTTAAGCAGAATTTATAAGTATAGTGAAAGTTCGCTGTCAAAATGCAAATAACTTTAAGGGTATTTGTATTTTAATACCATAAACCTTTTAATCTAAGAAAGAGTCCATAGCTTAGCAGATGGAGTTGCCCCCTCCTTTACAGACAAGAGTGAGGCCATCTACCATGAACTCCTAAAAATTGCCTTGCTTCCATTTTATATCTTCTAACTCTACCTATCCTTTCCTCTTCCCTCCTAGCTTGAAAGAAGTGTCCTTCCTAGGTTGTAACCTTTTTGCTGTGCTCTTGTTCCCACCTCTTCCTGTCTTTCTGGGACCTTATTTCATCAATCATCTCCATCTTCAGTATCTCCATTGATTCCTTCCCCTTAGTCGACAGACATATGCAAATCTTCCTCTATGCTGTAAAACTGTTCTTTATCCCTGCTTCTTTTTCAAGTTACAGTTCTTTCTTTTTTTAATTTATTTTTTATTGGAGTATAGTTGATTTACAATGTTGTGTTAGTTTCTGCTATACAGCAAAGTGAATCAGTTATAGATATACATATATCCATGCTTCTTTAGATTCTTTTCCCATATAGGTCATTACAGAGTATTGAGTAGCATTCCCCGTGCTATACAGTAGGGTCCTACTGTACAGTTCTATCTTTCTAATCCTTCCATTTGTCATTTGCGGTCTCCATTTCCTCACCTCACATCCCTCTAATAACTTGCAATCTAGCTTCTAACCTCACTGGTTTACTGGATTTACTCTCAACAGAAATGCCCTTCCAATTAATAAATCCAGCGACCTCTTCTCTGTCCTTTTTTGGCTTGACCTCTTGACTGTTGTCAGCATAAGATGGCTACCTCCATCTCTCCTGCTTCCGAGACACTTAACGCTCCTATTCTGCATCCTGACTGTATCTCTTCAGTGCCCTTGTATTTTTGCTTTTACTGTCCACTATTTTATCAATATTACAGGCATTTCTTAAGGGGCTACCTTTTGCTGCCTCCTCTTCTCATTCCACAATTTCTCTACATCTTTTTTCCTCCCATGGCTTCAAAACTGCCATAATCTATCTTCTTATCCTCGATCTCTCTGCTGAGTTTCAGGTCAGTATATTCAAATGCCAGGAAATAGATAGACCTATCTATGTATCCCAGAGGCTTCTCAAACTCAATACATACATCTCTGAATTCATCTTCCACCCACCTACCCCATCCATCAAACTTGCTTCTCTTTCTTATTTTCCTTTTCTAATTCAGTGCCATTATCATCCTTCAGTCACTCAGGCTAAAAATCCTTGAGTTATCTTCAACTTTCCCTGGCCCGTACTCCTCCCCTTTCTATATCCAGTCAGTAAAAAAAAAAAAAAAAACAAAAAACCATACTAATTCTACCATGGAAGCATGTCTTGCCTCTACCCTGTCCTTTCTACTTCCAATTAGGGAGCTCAGATCATTATCTCCTGCTTAGACTACTTAAAAATTGTCCTAACATTCCCTGTTCCCTGATTCTCTCCCTCCTGCAATACATCCTATAAACTCCATCCAGACTCGCCTAAAGCAAATTAATCAATCGTTCATTCATACAAATTTTTATTGAGTGCCCATTATGTCCATTATTTATAAAACTGCACAACTCTCAGGGACAATATTTGCATTGTAGTGTATGTGAATGCCACCCACTGAAATTATGCAGGTTATAAACCTCAGGGCTATAGACAGCAGCTCTAATTATATTCTAGACACTACTCTGGTTACTAGGGGCACAGTAGTGAACTAAACAGAAAAGAATCCCTGCTCTCTTGGAGTTCTCAACCTACCGATGGGAAGCAGACAATAATAAGCAAAGGCACAGGTCTGATTGTGTCCATTCTAAGCTCAAAACCTTCAATATTTCCTCATTAAAAACAGAAAAAACTCAACTCTTTATGACACTGGAGTTATTCCAGTGTCCAGCTCTGTTTCCTATCTTCTTTTTGTCTGAGGTTCCTTACAATCTAGCCATACCAAACCACTTCAACCCATTCTTCAAAATATGCCTTGTACTACACTGCTGTCTCTGTGTTCATCCTGCCACCTTAAATATTCTTCTACTCCAACTCTACCTGTGTAAGTTCTAGCCATTTTAAAAGCCTATGTCAAATGTTACCCTTTCTGAAAGCCACCTGCTCAAGATCTTCATAATTAATCTCTTCTATCCCTCCAATGAGCAGTCGCATTGTAAAAAAAACAGGCCTTAGAATCAGATAGACCCAGATTTGAATCCTAATTGTTCCAATAATAGTTGTGATCTTGGAAAGTTATTACATGTCTTTCTCAGTTTCCTGGTCTGTAAAATGATGGTTTTAATACACACCTTGCAGAATTATAAAACATAAACATAACTCATAGCAAGCATCTAGCAGGCACTCAATAAATGATAGCTATTAAAATGCTATTGACTGTGGGTTTAAATTACTCACTTTGCTACTTACTAACTATATAAACTCAGTTTCCTCCTATGTAAAATAGAGATAATAAAAACTAAGCCTCAGGGTTGTTCTGAGAATAGGGAAAGTTCAAGTACAGTGCCCGGGCGACAGGAGGGCCCAGAACGGATGTGAGTTTCTGCTTACCACACTCCGACTGCAATCATGGCCTGTATGTGCTCGCACACATGCACATGCCACATTCGGGTCTATTTCTCCCACTAGATTATAGACTCCTTAAGACAAGTATTGTGTTTTCACCCACCCTTCTATTGCCCCCACTACTTTTCACAGTGCTTCCCAATTGGCTGGCATTGAACTGTTACTTGCTATGTTTCCCTTCCTATCCCCAACTCCTCCCTTTCTTCTTTCCTCTTCTGAAATTATATAACAGGTCATATGCATTTTTCTACAACACTAATCACAATCTTCCTCATCATGCCCTTGTCGTATCTGTGCCACCATCTCTTTCTCCCCTCACCACTACCAGGTAGGTTATGTTTGGGTAACAACATGATGCTTGAGTGATGTATTATTCTCTGTGTCACCCAAGAGGAGTCCTGGAACTGGGACTTTTAAGGAGTAGGAGCTAAACATCTTGGTTAATTTGAATTAAATCCACTCTACCTGTACCATAAAAGCCTCTAATGAGAGCTTTAGCTTGGGTTAAACAGGGGAAGTACAAGTTTATTAGACATTATCCACAGAGTGTATTTGTATGGAAATGATCAATTGTTTGGGCCCACACATGCTGAGCATCTGTGTGATGAGTGATGCATTTCTTAACTTTCAGATATATTTCAACCACAAAAATGAACATCCACGACAATTTTCCCAAGCAAGGCCCAGGTGATTCTTTTGACTTTGTCCACTGCATCTGTATTTTGATAAAGTGATATAACTTATTGCAATTTCATAAAGATATTCTGAGAACAAATTCATCTTACCAAGATGTCAACTATAAGATAAGAAATCACAGTTAGAATGTGATTATGCTACAGTTTTCTTCTACTTTCTCCCCTGTGATCTTTGATCAGAATGTTTTGTATTAAATTCGCATCAGAAAGTCACAAAGGTGACAACTTCTCATTTGGGCTTTAAACCTAATATATAGTCATAAACTGCTTTGCTAAGTCACTTTACACAGATCCATTTAAAGTGCTACCTCTGCACTGACAGATGTGCTGACTTCTGGTAAAAACTGCCTAATGTATTTTACTTCATGTTACTTGGTTTCATGTTGGATGATGAAAGTGTACCACTAATGCTTCTGCTTTTGTCAGCAACCAAGTTTTTCTTTATATCCATCTTCTCTTCTCATAATAAAAATCCAGAAATCAGTGTGATGTAAACAAAAATGGCCACACTAAGGATTCACAATAAAATAAAGAATATTAGAAGGTAGAAAATGGCCCTGGAAATCCCACACCAAATTCTTTCCACTTGTCTTTATTTTATTAGATCTGTGCATAGGGACTTAATAGTCATAGACTGCTTTGCTAAGTGCAAAGCCCAAACTCCAAACAATTGGAGAACAGTTATATATCTAAATTATAATATGTGTATAAAATATTATGCAAACATTAAAAATGACACATATCTCCATGGAAAAACATTCAAATCACATTATATTTAAAAGGAGGAAATAAAACTGCACATATATACGTAACACACCGCCTGAATGTCCCATTTTTTATTAATTTTTTTGCAGGGCAAGATGTATTTCCTCCTCACAGCTGTCTTCCTGGAGATTATGAAAGCTGGAGGCTATAAAAGGGAACTTTTGTGACATAACTTGAGGCTGAAAAGAAGATACAGTTTTTTTAAAAAAAAAAAAAAAGCATGATAAAGTGTAGGATATAATGCTGAGAGGAGACTACTTTTCCTACTGTAAAGGGCCTGGTTTTGTTTTTTCAAGCATTCACCTGCAGCACAGACGCCACTGAGAGCTTACTTTTGTCCCTTCCTCCCACCTCAAAGATCCAAAGTCCCCAGCTCTCCATCCAGTAGCTGAACGGAACAAAGGACACAAACTTACTAACAATTTCTACCATATGGCCCGACACAAAAGGCAGGACTTTGTTTGGTTTTCAAATGATCGAGAAACTATGAGGGATGGAAGAAAATAGATAGAACTGAAGCGCTGGCTACATGATGTACCCCAAAACATTAGTATTAAGGCCCCACATCCATGAGGTTTGGGGACAAGCTGAATGGAATGAGAAAGCTATACCTGATGTCCACCACATTGCAGATTCTGTGAGATATATCATACCATTTAAACCCAAGACAAAAAAATTATAATGTGTGTGTGTATATTTTATATATATATATATATAGCATTCTTCGGTATTCCAAACATTTTCTTCTTTTGCTGACTATTTTAACATGAACTGTCCCCATCCCTCCTTCCCTCATAGAGAACATAGGACCAGTTAATCACATTCGTAATTACATCTTCCTAGGAAATGGGTACATTGAACATTTCTAGGAAAGACCTCATGATATTCTACTAGATAACCTAATTCGTATATTACTGAGCTGCAAGGATGTAAAATGTGATAGTGGCATCTCGAGTTATAGGCACAGAACCTAGAAGCCTTAAATCTGTTTAAAAACCATGAAACTGGGGCTTCCCTGGTGGCGCAGTGGTTGAGAGTCCGCCTACCGATGCAGGGGAGGCGGGTTCGTGCCCCGCCCCGGGAACATCCCACATGCCGCAGAGCGGCTGGGCCCGTGAGCCATGGCCACTGAGCCTGAGCGTCCGGAGCCTGTGCTCCGCAACGGTAGAGGCTGCAACAGTGAGAGGCCCGCGTACCACAAAAAAAAACCAACAAAAACATGAAACTGGAAACATTCCAGATTGATATGCAGTGAATAATATGTATAGTAACAGCTACCATTTATTACTGAGCACCAGGTAAACCTCATACCCACTCTATGTGAACTATGTCCCCAGTTGAGAAATGAAACAAGTTGAGAGAAGTTAAAAATTATTTTTTCCCCAAGGTAGGTAGCAGAGTAACAGAGAGCCAGATGTCAATCACAGCTCTTATTCCAAAGTCAGTGCTCTTTCCACTGTGCTGAGCTGCTGCCTAAAAACCACGGAGATATCTGTGGGAAGAAGTTAGAGAAGTGAGCCCTGTTCTCCAGAGGCACTGAAGAAACATAAGAAGTTAGAAATTGGGAGGGAAGAGAGATGGGAGCATGGAAAGAGAAGCCAAGTAAGCCGCACTCATCTTTCAACTAATTTTGACCAAATACACTCCATACTCATTCTGTGGATCAAAATAAAACCACTCTCCCACTTTATAAAATCCTTCTGAGCTTCAGGTCCCATGACGGCAAGGAGTCTAGCCAACAATAGTTTACATGACACTCTTTGGCAGTTGCTTTTTCGGCTCTGCCAAAAGTAATTACTTCCACTCATTCAGGGGTTGGGTCAAAGCAGTGTCTCTTAGGGAGCTGATTATCGTTTTTCCTTCCTCACGGAAGGAAGAAAGTGAAGAGAAAATCTACAAATAAGGTTCCTGACCATCCTCCTATAAAATTAGTTTAAAGCTTATGCTGCAGATTTGGTATTATTTGGAATACAGTGTTTTAATCTCAATCTGAGAGCTGTTCTCATCCACTAAAATTTCATAAAAAGCATCAAAAAAAAGCTTTATTGACATATAGTTTACATACCAACAAATTCACTCATTTAAAGTATACCATTCAATAGCTGTTAAGTATTTTCACAGACTTGTGCATCCATCACCAAAATCAATTTTAAAACATTGACATTACTGCCCAAAAGAAACAAACCTCCTGCTCTTTAGCATTTACCCCATAACTCTCCTAACAACCCTAACCTTATACAACCACTAATCTACTTTCTATCTCTACAAAGAAACTTAGAGATAAAATCCTAAATGTTTTCTGGTTTTGAAGAGATCAGTACTATCCTGAAAGCTATCTGGAGAATATCTGAAGTAGTCAACTTTTGCCAGAGAAAGACAAAATAGAAAGAAAAAGAATAGCACCACATTGTCTGATGTGAAGTCTGCTATCCCTATTTTCTTTTCTTTTTCTTTTTGCAAAGAAGCAGCTTTTATAATTAGGAAGTAAATCAAAAGAATACATTAATGTCTTGTGTTTGCCTGTTAATAAATTGAGAAAACTCACAAAATGGATTATTGATAGATTTTTTTTCTTTAACTAAAATAAAAGTAGGCTTTAGATTCACCTGGTAAGGCCTTACTTAAACAGGCAGTGCACCAATACAATTCACTAAACTATGCTTTCTATACAATTAGGAATTAAACAAACCCCTTTTAGAGACTGACCTGAGATGACATTTAATGCTAAAACCAAAATAAATAATCTAGCAAGAACAAAATTTTTAAAATTTCGATAATGTCAGCCTTGGAGATATTTGTTCACCAAAATTAATCAACATTTCTAAAATATCTTAATACAAAATTATAAAAGAAAAGTGAAGTTGGCATTTATTCTACCCTCACTTTGGCTTTCAAGAACTTCAATGCACTCACCAAATGGAGCCTTTCTCTTCATCATCAGGCTGGGTCCCTTAAGTTGGTTTTCTCAGAACACTGACAGCATATTCAGGTCACAGTCTTCTTCCCGGAAATCTCAGTGAATGCAGCAGAGGCTGCTGGGAGAGAGTGGTGCTCTCTGCTGGTCACATCTCCACTTACTGGTTTCTGAAAGCTCCAGGGAACCCAGGAGTTCCCAGTTTCTTTCAAGGTAGGCAAAGAAAGGTGTCTTCGAACCCCTGACCCATTGGGGTTTGACAAAATTGTGAGCTGTGTCTTCAGGGGCTTTCTCTTTGGGCAGCCCCTTCCTCCCACTTTGGACACAGCATGATGTGGTAGAAAAATCCGGTCAGGCATGCTTGCTTAGACTCCTAGGTCCATATACTAGGTGTATGATCTTAATCTCTTTGATCCTCAGTTTCTTCATCAGTAAAATAATAATGCTACCATCCCACTGGTAGAGTTATCATGAGAATTAAATGTAATGACACATGTGCTAAGTGCCAAGCACAGTGTAGTGTACATAGCAATGGACAAGAAATACTAGCTTGTCCTGGGTGAGCCTGATGTAATTAAGGGAGCCCATTAAAAGAGGGTCTAGGGGACAGAGGGGGAAGGTCAGAGACTCTCATGCTGGCCTTGAAGAAGTAAGCTTCTATGAGTTCTACAGCTACAAGGAAATGAAATCTGCCAACAACCACGTGAGCCTGAAAAAGAACTCCTTGCCTCAGATCACAGCCCGGCCCTGGCTGACATCCTAATTGCAGCCTTGCGAGATCCTGAGCAGAGGACCCAGCTAAGGTGTGCCCAGATTCCTGACACAAAAACTATGAAATAATAGTGTGTTGTTTTAAGATGCTAAATTTGTGGCAATTTACTACACAGCAGTATATAACTAATTCAGTAGGTCTTGGTGAGGCATTTCTAACAAGCTCCCAAGTGACTACTGATGCTGGTGAATGTCTACACTGAGTAGCAAGGATATATCAGTCATTCCAAGACTCATAGTGGTAATGGATATTAAGGATCAACAACTGGGTGTGCTTTTATAATTTCTTCAACCTTAAACATAAAGTTTAATGATTCCTAATCCCTCATTATAACCTCTATTTTCTCAAGTTGACTCTCATGTGACTTTTGTTGGAAATTCCCACTTAAACTTCCATGCACCTATTTCCAATTAGAATCTCAGCCCTTTAATTTCCTACACTTGCAAGAAAATTAAATATGTTCCTAGTCAAATGCAAAGAGCACAGAGATGTAATTATCATTTTAACAATTCAGTCCAATCCTCTTTAACCACACTAGATATTAAAAGTAACAAGAGCTTAATGATTACACTTGAGGATGTTAAAGACTGAACAAAAATGAATTGTTTCTTGGTTTTGCCAAATATAATATATTATTCAAAAAATAAGTTTTTTAGCTTATTATCATATTAAACAATTTTTGATGGTTCTCTTGTTTGGACCATGTGGTTGAATTCTACTAGGTGTGAAGGAACATCTGTTCTACACAGTCTGGTTGATTTAGTGGGTCAAACCATCAGGAGTCTTAGGACTGCAGGACTTACTTGCATGGGACTACAGGTTTCAGAATTCTATTAGCTGACAGCATCATTTGGTACAGCAGTTTATCCTGTGTGGTTGAAGAAGAGAGCCTAGCCTGGAGATCACTGAAGGTAGAACCAAAAGAACTCAATTGTTGCAGATCTCTTTTTGGACTTATTATATGAAAAGAGGAAGTCATTTTCTCTGGATGCTTTATTCTTCATTTGTTAAATCTCACTAAACTTTCAGTTCAGTTCAGTCTAGTTCATTTCAAAAAGTATTTAGTACATGATTGTCCTAGGAACTACAGAAACAGTACGAATAACACGTAGTATCTGCCCTTATGCAGTTTATGATCTAGTGGGAAATAGAAATTTGATTTCTAGAATCAAACCAACCAGATTAGAGACTGAATTTTCGATAGAATGAACTGGATCTTTTGGCATGTTCTGAATAGAGCCTTAATGTGTCAAGCTTACCATAACTGTTTTTTAAGAACTTAAACTTTAAGTAGAACTGGGTTTACTGAGAGGTAAATACTCTCTAAATGTCAAGTAATTATAATAATACTTTTACCTATGACATTGGAAAAAATTCTTAACTCCTTGTACTTATAGCAAAAACCTTTTTCTTTTAAAGATCACCCATCGGCATAAGGCACAACATCAACATAGTTTCAAAAAGTTCTTTCTTCTACTTTTGTAAACACACACGCACATGCACACACACAGCCCACTTGGCTATACGCTGAACTTTTATTGTTCCCTTTTGCTTAGTTAAGGACAAAGTCTGCCATTTCAGGATTGAAGCAGAGTCCTTTCGGCTTCCAGGGAGAGGTTGATAAACATTTTTCTTTATACTGCACCAGCAATGCAGGCTTAGTTGAGAACATTGCTTCTCTAAGGGCTACTTCTTAAGACTGGAAATCGATGCAGTTGTTTTGTTGGTCACCAAGCTACTCAGAACCATTGATATACAAAAATGCAAGTTCTGACTTTACAAGATACTCTCAAAGCTATGAAAAAGTGTTTTAAAAAGTAGGCTGAAGTCTGATCTGGAAAGACAATGGAAAAAAACCAAAGATTTCAGTTTGACATACACCTTTCTTTCTTTCTTTTTTAATAGTAGCCAATCATACCAGAATCATCTGGAAAGATGCTGCAGGATACTGGGGGTAAAGGAGACAAAAGGATTAAGGCAAAGCAGAGGACAGGGAGTAAGTTTGTGTTGGGCTTACAAGTTTGTCCACTGGGACATATTCTGTTCTCATGTATAAGTAATACCAAGGAGTCATAAAAGAGAAATGTATTATTCATCTCCAAGAATGAGAGGAGAAGAAGAAATAAAGGAATCTTACTTGCATATGGAATCTTATAGTTGGAAAAGACCTTAAGGACCATCTAAGCTTAGTTTCCACATTAAATGGCTTCCCAAAGGTCATACACTTAATGACAGAACTAGGACCAGAATTTCCATTTCTTGATTCATGATTTAGTGTTCTTCTTAGTTTACCATAAATCATAAGTAGAGTCCATATAAAAATTTTTATAATGTATTTATTAAATAGGCTATTTGGAAAGGAAGTTCTAAGTTATTAAAATAAGTGAGAATCCCAATATGGTGGAAATGCCTAAGATAATACCCAAATCAATTCCTGGTAGACAAAATTCACTCCCTGGTAAATCTACAAAATGCCAAACTAGAAAAAAGAACACCAATATACCCATCAAGATGCACAATAAAGGGAAAAGCCAAGAAAACAGCAAGAAGAGATAAGAGGCAGTCAGAAGTAAAAACAGAAACTTTTGCTCAGCCCAGTAATAGGTGGTGAAGACTAGAGAAGCTCAACTATGAATGTGGGAGATGTATTTCCAACTGTCTTGCCTCTTTCTGCTTTGTCTGTTCTTGAGTTCAGTTCTTACACTGAAATCTCAACTCTTACAACTCTCACTCTATCCTTTCCCTGGCTTTCCTCTTTTGACCCACAAAGGATTTGTGCTGGCACTTCAAGGTGTTCATTTAGCCATCAAATCCCATACTCCTTCCTACAGCCTTGGTCATAAAAGTAGAGAAAGACAGAAACGTATGGGTTAGCATTATGATGGATATTCTCAAGATAGCTACTACATAGTAGATATCCAATAAACATCCAAGAAGCATAGCTTACTTGTATTCATTCCACTACCAGAGATGAAGTCCTATGAATCCTAGAGGCTATAAAATCTTCTACCATCCCAATAATCATGAAAATGACTCAGGAAAATATCACACCCTCAGCTTTTATCAGCTTTTATAATAAGTTATAAAAGCTTTAATAAGCTTTTATAACTTATTAAAGTTATTTATTCATAGCTTCTGAGAGTAAGACACTAGAAGCAGGATATATGCGAGGGGGATAGGAAAAGGAGAGAGAAGGCCATGATGTAGAAAAAGGACCAAAAAAGAAGACTGGGAGAAGCTAAAAAGCAAGCCTCGGAATCCCATTTCCAGCTATGCTGATATAAGTGGTACCAGACTTGCCCTCCCACTGTAAACAGTTATAAAATTTTACAAAGTATATGAAGCAACTGTCTTCAGGCATTGAACAAAAGGCAACACAGAATGTAATACTCAAAGAAGAGCAACAGAGGAGATGAGAACCATGTTCTCTATTAGTGTACAGTTCCAACCTCAACACAGAGAGGTGGAGGCCAAGCAGAGCATGACAGAGACAATAGAGAAAATGAAATAGAATAATAAAAATATGTGATTAACCCAAAAGAAAGCAGAAAAGGAGGAATGGATGAATGAAAAGAACACATAAAACAACTAAAATACAACCAGCAAATTATAGAATTAAAATAAGTCATATCGATAAATACATTAGATATACATGGAATAAGCACAGTAAGAATCATTTATTATCAAACTGGATAAAAATGAGACTCAAAAATATACTTTCTGCAGGTGTTACACTTTAAATATAAAGACACAAATAGATTGAAAGTAAAATAATGTAAAAAGAAAGCCAGAGTGTCTGTATTAATATTGGACAAAGCAGATTATGAAACAAAGATTATTACCAGAGATAAACAGAAATGTTGCAAGTGATAAAAAGGGTACCTTAAGAGTTAAACATAATCATTCTAAATGTGTATGGTCCTAATAATAGATTTACAAGATATATGAAGTAAACACTGACAGAACTAAAAGGAGAAATTGAGAAATCTACCTTATTGGTTGGACATGTTGCACCCTTTTCTCAGTAACTGATAGAAGTTGAAAAGAAACTACCAAAACACAGAAGATATGAGCAACCCTATCAATGAACTGGACCTAAATGACATTTATGGAATACTACACTCTGTAATGCCAGAAAACAACTTTTTAACTCCACATACAATATTCATCAAGATAGACTATATGTTAAGTGCTGAAATATAACTCATTAATAAAAATGTTTGAAATCTTATAAAGTGTATTATCTGATAACAATGAAACTCAATTAGAAGTTAATAATGAGGTGTCTAGAAAGTTTTCAAATGTTTGAAAAGTAAATATCACACATCTAAAATAACCACAGGTCAAAGGAACAAAAGGAAAATTAAAAATTATTCAGCTGAAAGATAATGAAAATAAAATATATCAAAATCTGTGGGAAGTAACTAAATCAGTTATTAAAGGAAAGTGTAAAATTTAATGACTATATTAGAAAAGAAAGGTTTGAAAAAAATTATATAGTTTTGCCTTAAGAATTAAAAAAAGAAAAATTAAAATAAATGGAAAGGAAAAATAATTAAGTGCAAAATTCAATTAAATAGAAAAAATAATAATCAGAAAGAAAAATTAACAAAGTTATTTGAAAAAGGTAATCAAAATGATAAATCCTTAGCAAGACTGATCAGAAAAAAACCACAATTTGCTAACATTAAAATTGAAAGAGGGAATATCATTACAGATCCTACAGACATTTAAAAGATATGACTGGAAAAACCTTTAGGTCAATAAATTCAACAAATGGATGAGTGGAGAAATTCCTTGCAAGATATTACTTAACAAAACTGACAGAGAAGAAATAGAAAAGTTCTACAGAATTATATTTATTAGGGAATATAATATTGTAATAAAAACCTACAAAAAAATCTAGACCCAGATGGTTTCAATGGTGGATTCTATCAAATATTTAAGGAAGAAGTAATATCAATCTTATATATACTTCTTCAGAAAAATAGAGGAAGAGAGATATCTTCACAACTCATTTTAAGAGGTCAGAGTTACCCTAATACTAAACCTGACAAAAACATTACAAGAAAACTACAAATTGGTATGCTTCATGAAAATAAATGTAAAAATTCTCAACAAAATATTAGCAAATAGAATCCAGCAAATAAAAATGTTCACTGCATCAAAGAAAAGTGCAGTTTATCCCAGGAATAAATGATTTGTTCAATATTTGATTGTCAAATCATGTAATATATTACATTAAGTGAAAAAGGAGAAAAAAAACCCCACATGATCCTCTCAGCAAATTCAGAAAAAGCATTTGACAAAATTCACCACCCATTCATGATTAGAAAAAAACTCAGCACCCCCATGTTCATAACAGCATTATTTACAATATCTAAGACATGGAAACAAACTAAGTGTCCATCAATGGACAAATAAAGAAGTTATCTGTATCTTACATATAAATGGAATATTATATATTTATGGAATATACTATATATATAAAGGAAGATTATATATATATAATGGAATATTATTCAGCCATTAAAAAAACAAGGAAATCCTGTTATTTGCAACAACATGGAAGGACCTTGAAGGCATTAGGCTAAATGAAATAAGTCAGAGGGAGACAAATACTGTATGATCTCACTCATATGTGGATTCTTAAAAAAAAAAAAGAAAAGAAAAGAAACAAAAATACCCCCACCAAACTCACAGAAAAAGAGGAGATCAGATTTGTGACTACTAGAGGCAGGGGGAGGGGGAATTAAAGGGGGTGGTCAAAAGTTACAAACATCAAATTATAAGATAAATAAGGGGGCTTCCCTGGTGGCGCAGTGGTTGAGGGTCCACCTGCTGATGCAGGGAGAGTGGGTTCGTGCCCCAGTCCAGGAGGATCCCACGTGCCGTGGAGCGGCTGGGCCCGTGGGCCATGGCCGCTGGGCCTGTGTGTCTGGAGCCTGTGCTCTGCAATGGGAGAGGCCACGGCAGTGAGAGGCCCACGTACCACCAAAAAATAAAAGATAAATAAGTACTAGGGATACAATGTGCAACATGATGACTACAGTTAACACTACTATATGATACGTAGGAAAGTTGTTAAGAGAGTAGATCCTAAGAGTTCTCATCACAAGGAGGCAATTTTTTTCTTTTCTTTTTATTGTATCTATATGAGATGATTGATGTTAATTAAACCCACTGTGGTAATCATTTCAAAATATATATAAATCAAACCACCATGCTGTATACCTTAAACTTATACAGTGATGTATGTCAATTATTTCTCAATAAAACTAGGGAAAAAAGGATCATACATGATGGTCAAGTGGGATTGATCCCTGGGATGCAAGCCTAGTTCAACATATGCAAATTAATAAATGTGACATAGCACATTAACAAAATGAATGATAAGAATTACATGATCCTCTCAATCAATGCAAAAAAGAAAACATTTGACAAAATTCAACATCCCCTCATCATTAAAAACTCTGAACACATTGGATATAGAAAGAACGTGCCTCAACATAATAAAGACCATATATTACAAATCCACAGCAAGTATCATACTCAAAAGGTGAAAGTTTGAAAGGTTTCTCATGAAGAACAGGAAGACAAGGATGCCCAAACTCACCACTTCTGTTCAACATAGTACTGGAAGTCCTAGCCAGAGCAATTGTGCAAGAAAAAGAAAAAAAAAAAAAAGGCAGTCAAATTGGAAGGAAAAACATAAGACTGTCTCTGTTTGCAGATAGGATCTCATACATAGAAAACCCTAAAGACTCCACCAAAAAACTATTAGAACTAATAAACTCAGTACAGTTTCAGAATACAGAAATCAACATACAAAAATCAGTTGCATTTCTGTACATTAATGACAAACTATCTGAAAAAGAAAGAAAGAAAACAATCACATTCACAATAGCAACAGAAAAAAATACTTAGGAATAAATTTAACCAAGGAGGTAAAAGCATTATACAATGAAAATTACAAGGCATTGATGAAAGAAATTGAAGATGATACAAATAAACGGAAAGATATTCCATTTTCGTGGATCAGAAAAATTAACATTGTTAAAATGTCCAGCTACTCAAAGCCATCTATAGATTCAATATAATCCCTATCAAAATTCCAATGACATTTTCACAGAAATAGAACAAACAGGCCTAAAATTCATATGGAACCACAAAAGATCTCAAATAGCCAAAG
The DNA here is from genome assembly GCF_949752795.1 of Hyperoodon ampullatus. Classification (NCBI taxonomy): domain Eukaryota; kingdom Metazoa; phylum Chordata; class Mammalia; order Artiodactyla; family Ziphiidae; genus Hyperoodon; species Hyperoodon ampullatus. The sequence goes on along the minus strand of NC_136913.1, from coordinate 101,384,876 downwards.
CAATCCTGAGAAAGAACAAAGCTGGAGGCATCACACTTCCTGATTTCAAAGTTTATTACAAAGCTATAGTAATCAAAACAGTATGGTACTGGCATAAAAAGAGACATAATGGAACAAAATTGAGAGCCCAGATATAAATCCACATATATATGTTCATCTAATTTTTGACAAGGGAGTCAAGAATACTAAATGGGGGAAAGAAAGTATCTTCAAGAAATGGTGTTGGGAAAACTGGATAACGATGTGTAGAAAAATGAAATTGGACCTCTACCTTACACCACTCACAAAAATTAGCTCAAAGTTGATTAAAAACTTAAATATAAGACCCCAAACTGTACAACTACTCTAAGAAAACATAGGGAAAAGATCTTTGACATTGGTCTTGGCAAAGACTTTTTGTATATGACACCAAAAACCTAGCAATAAAAGCAACAATAAACAAATGTGACTGCATCAAACTGAAAAGCTTCTGGACAGCAAAAGAAATAAACAGCAAGATGAAAAGGCAACCTACGGAATAGGAGAAAATATTAGCAAACTATATAACTGTTAAGGGGTTAATATCCAAAATAATAAAGAACTCATAGAACTCAATAGCAACAAACAAAATTCGGTTTAAAAAGGGGCAAAGGACTTGAATAGACATTTTTACAAAGAGAACATACAAATGGCCAACAGGTACATGAAAAAGATGTTCAACATCACTAATCATCAGGGAAACACACATCAAAACCACAATGAGCTATCACCTTGCACCTGTTACAATGGCTATTACCAAAAAGACAAGAGATAGCAAGTGTTGAGGATGTGGAGTAAGGGACCCTTGTGACCTATTAGTGGGAATGTCAATTGTCAGTTGGTACAGTCACTACAGAAAACAGTATGGAAGTTCCTCAAAAAATTAAAAATGGAACTACTGTATGATCCTCAACAAACTTAAAATAGAAGTATCATATGATCCAGCAATCCCACTTCTTGAGATATATCTGAAGGAAATGAAAACACTATCTAAAAGAGGGGTCTGCACCTCCATGTTCATCGCAACATTATTCACAATAGCCAAGGCACGGAAACCACCTAAGTGACCATTAACAGATAAATGGATGAAGAAGATATGGTATATAAAAACAATGGAATATTATTCAGCCAGAAAAAAGGAAATCCTGCCTTTTGCTACAACATGGATGGACCTTGAGAGCATTATCATAAGTGAAATAAGTTAGGCAGAGAAAGGTAATTATTGTATGTTTTCACTTATATGAAGAATCTAAAAAAGCCAAACTCATGAAAACCGAGAGTAGGATGGTGGTTGCCAGGGGGTGGGGGAAATGGTGAGATGTTGGTCAAAGGGTTTAAACTCCCAGCTATAAGATGAATAAGTTCTGGGAACCTAATTATATTCACCATGATGTTCATTAACAGTATTTGAAAGTTGTTAAGAGAGTAAATCTTAAACCTTATCACCACACACACACACACACACACACACACACACACACACACACAGGATAATTATGAGAAAGGATGGAAGCATTAACTAACCTTATTGTGGTAATCATTTTTTAAATTTAATTTTTAATTTATATTGGAGGATAGTTGATTTACAATGTTCTGTTAGTTTCGGGTATACAGCAAAGTGATTCAGTTATACATATACATGTATCCATTCTTTTTCAGATTCTTTTCCCATATAGGTTATTACAGGGTATTGAGCAGAGCTCTCTGCGCTATACAGTAGGTCCTTGTTTGTTATCTATTTTATATAAAGTAGTGTGTATATGTCAATCCCAATCTCCCAATTTATCCCTCCCTGCCACATTTCCCCTTTGGTAATCATAAGTCTGTTTTTGAAGTCTGTGAGTCGGTTTCTGTTTTGTAAATAAGTTCATTTGTATCATTTTTTTAGATTCCACATATAAGTGATATCATATGATATCATTTTGCAATATATACATGTATCTAACCACAGTGTATACCTTAAACTCACATGTTATATGTCAACAATATCTCAATGACTCTGGAAAAGAAAGGGATGCTCAATAGCATTAGTGATGAGAAAAATGCAAATTAAAACCACAATCTGATAGCACTGCACACCTACTAGAATGGCTCAGTTGTAAATTATGTCTCTATTACCAAATGCTGGCAAGGTTGTTGAGCAACCAGAGCCCTCATGCGTCTCTGCGAGGAATGTGAAGTGATACAATTACACTGAATAACTGCTTGGCAGTTTCTTATAAAGTTAAGCATACACCTTCCAAGTTTTAGGTATTTACCCAACAGAAATGAAAACATATGGCCACCAAAACATTTGTGAAAAAATATTCATAGCACCCAAATGTCCATCAACAGGAACACAGATAAATAGACTGTGGTGTATTCACACAGTGGTATACTATTCAAAAAGGAACAATCTATACATACAACAACATGGATGAATCTCACCAACATTTTGCTGAGTGACAGAGCCACATGCAGAAGAGTATAGGTTGTAGGATGGTATTTATATGAAGTCTTCGAACAAGCAAAGTGAGTTTAGAGTGAAAGAAAACAGATCAGAGTTTGGGGGAGGGAGGTATTAAATTTGTCAAAATTAATTGAGCTGTACACTTAAAATCAGTGCACCTTATGGTATGGAAATTATACCTCATTAATCGAACAAAGGAAACCTCACATAAATTAAAATTTTGTCGAACACCAGTGGTATACTCTTGAGGCTCAGTGCATTGCAACTCTATTTGCACATGAGAAGCACCTAGGATTCTTTTTTAATATACAATCCTATGACTCATTACCAAATATTGAGAACCCCTGACCTGCTATGAGAACCATTCCTATATCAGCTGGGAAGTTGCTACCAAAATAGAGTAGTTTGATTTTCACAGCATCTTTTAGTACAGAAATCCATCCCAACGTCCAAATGAACTTGCCCATGCCTGCTTAGAACTGTGAATTGTTGATACACGGACATGGCTATGATATTAACAATTATGTCACATCTTCCAGAAATAGATTTCCCCTGCCATAAAACTGTCAAAAAAGGGCTTCCATTTGTTATTTTAGTTCTCTTCTAAGTGCACATAGTGGGAAGAGCCTACAGAAACCAAAACCATGCCTTTATATGCTTTTGAATTACAGATGGTTTTGTAAATCTAGCTTCCTCTTCAGAGCCTGTACACCATTTTGTAAAACACCTCTCATTAGCAGGCTTGTTTCTCGGAAGTGACAGTGGAACTCTTCAAGGATATACAGTCCAGCGGTAGACATTAGCAACAGAATCTTAAATAGAAAAATTCTAAAAGACAGAATGGGCCCCAGAGAACAGAAAAATGATACCACCACAAGAGGAGGAAATAGAAGCAATAGGAAACTGGCTTGGAAGGCAACGAGAAAACAGCTATGTCCTTTTCCACTTCAGAAGGACAGCCCTAGGAACAAGATTGAGAACTCACTGCTAACACAAACCAACCTGAATTGCCAAAAGCAACACAATTTAAATAAGTGGTGTAGGGGAAACCATCTCTGACTAATCCTCTGGTAACCTAGCTCAGAGGTGAAGTCAATCGACTTTTAGAAATTTCTTTTTCCTCTCCAAGCGGTTTCACCTTTTATGAAGTGAGGGGTTAGGATTATATAACTTCTAAGCCTGGTCTATTTCGGCTATTGTGATTCAGCTTCAACTCCAGTATATACTATCTTCTAGGATATGATGCACTTGCAGGATAGAGGTCCATTGCTTGGGTCCCAGTAGCAGAGAGGCAAAACCACACATGGGCTTTGCTTGGATATCATGTACAAGACAGGTTAAACGGCAACTGAAAAAATCGATGTTAATTCCAGTTCAGTTGGCTTGTTCCCCATCTTTCTCTGCACCTGGCACCTCTAAATCTCTCAATGTAAAAACTCCAGTCTTAACCTCTGTTCTGTGTTAAAGTAGTGATCAGTTTATAACTTCTATCTGCAACTTCCTCTTAGAGAATGACTGTTGTTTAAGGAGCAGTGACACTGCATTTTCATTAGAGATAAGGATTTCAAGCAATGCATTTGGGTGTGGGTTTAGCCTTGTGGTCTCATTTTGTGAATTAAATTCTCAGGCATGAGCTTAGGCTTGGAATATCCAGCGGTACGGTGGTCATGTTTTCAGGGAGGAACTATGTATGCAGACAAATGACACAGAGCAACTTAAAAAATTATGCTGTTTTGAAATTATATCGGGGCCCTTGTGTTTGTAGGTTCTAGTCAGAAGCATCACATCAAAAGACCAGAGTTGTTTGTGGTCAAATCATAAACAGCTGTGCCCTTTAAGTAAGTTAGCGAAAATGAGTTCTTGCCTAGAGACAGCAGCAGGATAATTAGCTTCTCCACTGGTAATGTTCACTCAAAAGAGAAGACAAGCTTGCCCAGGAATAAATCAATCTTGTTCTCACATCCTCTCTCTCTCTGTCTCTCTCCTTCTCTGTCTGTCTCTCTCATATATACGTATATGAAATCCCATATGAAGTCAAAACTCCCCTACAAGTCAATAATAACACAAGCAACTTTCCCCAAAACTGGGCAAAAAAACTAAGTCAAAAACTCACAGAAGATTACGTGCAAATGGCCAGTAAGCACACGTGAAAACATACAAAACATTATTCATCATTATTCCGTCACCACACAGAAAAGAAAACCCACACTAATTACAGTATTAAAAAGGAGGGCTCTTAATTGGGCATATGGGGGGCTAAAAGGAAACTCTTGAGGGCTAGACGGTTGGTGCCCAAGAGGAAATTATCCACTCATGACCGCGGATGTCTGGTGCTGAGAGTGCACCGTGACCTAGGCAGTGAACTCTCACCTAGCTAGCAGGCTAGGGAGGAAATCTTGGCACGCCCTGCAGGGCTGAGGGAAACTCTCCGCTAGTGTTCGCCACGACTAGGACGGACTTTCTCTGATGTGCACCCAGGGAGTACCGCTGGGGCCAGGAGAACTTTTAGCAGATCACAAGGCTGAGGGAAGAACTCTTGACCTGCCAGCCTCCAGGACTGGAAACACTCACCCTGTGCCAGCCTGGGCGATTCCACCGTGCTGGGATTAACGAGGACCACGTGGTCAGGAGTATGGTCATATACATGGGGATCCCGTTGGAACTGACGCGCGGCTTGGACCCCACTTGAGTGAAGGACTTGCCCCAGACGCTGCCAGTGCTGTTTGAAGCCAACCTTTAGCGGCAGCTTTGCGTAATAACCGCCCCACCCAAGGCCACGCCCCTCCCCAGGTGGCCCACATCCAATGTATGATTCATGGGGGAATGTCAGGGCCCAGTAATCTTGGCCAAATTTGGGACAGCTGTGAAGGATTGTTCTGGCTCCAGAGCTCCTTGTGGGATCTTGTTGGGTGTGCATCACAGCTTGACTTTTCCCTTTGTCTAGCCCTGCTTCCTTCCTTTCCCTTCTACCAGTGTTGCTATTAATAACAATTCTTAGTTAACCTCCTACCAGCTAAGCTCAACAGGGTCTTAAAGAATGATTCCAGAGGACCCTACCTTATGGCAGGGATTGAATAAGTAAACGTTGATAATAAAAGAAATCAAGATATATAAGATGTGAGATATCCATTAGACATTACTGTGGACATATTAAGTAAATAATGGAGTATAGGAGGTGCAGGATGAAGGTAGAAACTTGGAAATTCACAGATGTATAGACTCCCCTCCCCCATCCAGAGGGATGATGAGGGGCCAGTGGGGGACCAGCAAAGGGATCTCACACCAGTAAGCACCCAGACCAAAAATGGCCTGAGACCCTCCACCCCTATCCAGAGATACCAAGTCAGCACCAGCAAGACAAATCTCACTACAAGTCATGGACCTGGAAACCTCTGTTCATCTCCTACAGACGGGAAGCATCCCATTGCATCAAGCACCTGCCTAGGAAACTGTCTTCTTCGCATCGGGCCAGAGATTCCCTTCCCCCACCTAGAGGTACCAGGTGGCTCAGCTTGGAGAAGCTCACTTCAGCCCCTCAAAGCCCCACCAGCAGAAACCAAAGAGGGTTTTTTAAATAATGGGCTGTTTTGTGGGGAAGAAAGAAATGGGGTGGGTGGCGGGGACAAGCCTAGAAGCAGGGTGATCTACTGGGACACCACTGTAGTAATCTCAGCACCTAGAGCAGTGCCTAGTTTGTTTCACTGCATATTTGTTGAATGGATGAATGGATGAAGGAATGAAGGAATCCTCTCTAAGCCTGTTTTCATGAAATGGAGCTAATACTATCTCCCTGTATGAGTTGTTTTAAGAATTAAATAACACATGTACAGGCACACATAGGCACCCCCAAAAATGACAGTAGGAGTAGTTATTGTTGTTATTATTCCAGAGGGATTTAATTTATACCTACAAATCTGAACATCACGGGGAGAATCTCACCATGAGTGTATCAATAGGCAATAAGGATCTCTCCCCAACTCCCACAACTGACACTATTTGAGCTCACTAATTGTACTAGCCACGTCAGCCTTTTTTTTTTTTTTTTCGGTACGCGGGCCTCTCACTATTGTGGCTTCTCCCGTTGCAGAGCACAGGCTCCGGACGCACAGGCTCAGCAGCCATGGCTCACGGGCCCAGCCACCCTGCAGCATGTGCGATCCCCCCGGACCCGGGCTCGAACCCGCATCCCCTGCATCGGCTGGCGGACTCTCAACCACTGCGCCACCAGGGAAGCCCTGCCTTTTTAACCCCAGAACATCATATCTGGTTCCAGGTTAAAAAGCTGGGATTTAAGTTTTCGCTACCATAGACATACAAGTGCCACCAAAGCCTCAGTATCATCTCCACAGATAGAAATTGAATCTCTTTCCCTGGGTCACCAGATATATGGAGTCTGAACCATCTATCACACTGAAGGAAGTCAAATCCATCAGAGGAGGTTTCCAAAGCACATCTAGATTGCTGAATCCTGCACGGTCATTTTTCGGCACTCTACTGATTCTGATGGTTGAAGTAATGAGTGGTGATTATTTAAGTTAATGTAGATCGGCCCTTCATTTCCACACTCTCCTCTCCTTAGCAGATTTGTTGTTGAGTGTATAGGAGTAAAACACGTGTTTGCATTCCCTTAAACCACGTCAGACTTCATAACGGCAAAGCAGTGGGAATCAAGGAGAGTTACAGCATGTAGCAAGTCACCATCTGATTATTTCCGGACACCTCCCTCCCCCAACCCCCCGCCAAAAAAAAACATTCAAGTGTAGCCAGGGTCCCAGGGTCCTTTACTTATTTTTTTTCCAGGTCCTCATACTTCAGCCCAAATAGTTCTTAAACCTCATTATACTTCATAGTTGAGGAGTTTGCTAAAAAAGCACCCTCTAGAGCCCGTTCCATACTTTAAATCTGAGACTGATTTTTAACACTCTCCCCAAATAAATTTTTACCAAACTCTCCAGGTGATTCTGATGATAACTCAGGTTATAGAAACTTCAAACTGTTAGTGATGGTATCTCTTTCTAGCATATTTACCCCTCTATCTCTGTATGTTGAAATCTAGCTCACACTTCCGAGAACAGTTCAAATTCAACCACCAATGTGGTGAATTTCTTGATGAGATATCTACCATGGTGACAGAAAAGGGAGGCATCATTCCTAGGGTACAGGAGGGCATTGGATATGACATCCAGGAACAGGGGTGGAGGAAGAGTTCTAATGTTTCCACTGAAATTTCCCACTGGAGTTTGTGCACTTGGCTGTAGGCTGGGTCAAAACAAAGTAACCTGGACAGGCCTCTGATTTATAAAGGGACATGAATTCCAACCACCTAGCAACCTCATTTTGGGAGGAAGATTAGAAGCTACCACATAATTTGGAATTTATGTTTAAAAGGAGAAAATTTTTTAAAAAGGAAAATAATCGAAAAAAAGCACATAGATATACACGTATATATGCATAACCAAATTACTTTGCTCTGGACCTGAAACTAACACAATACTGTAAATCAATTATACTTCAAACAAAATAAAAGGAGAAAATAGTGGCTATCAAAGAGACTGCTACATAGGTGCAATAAATTGGGGGGGTGGTAAAATACTGAAGGGGACTTACCTATGGTTGAATAAGAGGTGAACAGAAAGAGGTTGGCACTGGAAGGGAGGTAAGTGCTGTCTTAACATATCCTAGGCCAGTGTTTTGTCATGTTTAGTCCCCAGATTGCCTGCATGAGTGCCATTAGGATGCTGGCTTAAATTCCAGCTCTATGAAATTAGATCCTTTGAGAGTGAGACCTAAGGACTGGAAGTTTAAGAAATTCCCAGGTGTGTGTGATAATCAGCCATTCATTTTGTCAATAACCCTCACTGTGATAGGTAAGAACCACTGTACACACCACCAATACCGCTTAAAACTATAATGTGGAAAGGCATATAGGTTCATCAAGGTGTCGGGGTATAGGTGACCTGGGAGAGTACTAAATAAAGCTTTTACTTCCTTCTTTTGTTAGCGTCCACTTTTGCAGTCTCTACTTCTTTAAAACATTTGCCTTGAGCTGAATCATTAGATTGTGCATTTTTTTCTCCCCTCCCTTCCAGCACAGGTTTTAACCTAAGCCTCCTACTATCATCTGGGTATGAAAATTACATATTTGCCCCCATGCTAGTAGGAAGTTAAATTAATGAGGAAAGAAGGGTGTCATTTGGCCAGCATTCATTTTTACACGGTCCCTCAAGAGAAGGATATTAGTGTTATCAATCTTGGTCACAGATTCGTTTGCATTTCCTTCACCAAAAACAATTTCATTATCTAATAAACCACATGATTTTCAATTCCAGTCTGTGCTAATTGATTTTTCCCTATTTATATCTTCAGCGGCTGGGAGGGCTTTTCTCCAGATAAGGTAGATTTCATTTTCAAGCCTTCATTATGTTCAGGGCTCCATTCTATCGGCAAATTCCTCCATTACAGCTGAAGATCGCTGTTCCCTAACTCCTTCCTATTAATTAATCACTATCTTTATACATGTAATAAATAGTATAACTGCCGGCAAGAGGAAAAGAAGTTTAGCCTTAAAAGACAGGGTATTTTTTCCCTCTGAAAACTACTCCAGACAGCATAAATACTGGCCTCAGTATGATGTTTTGCCATCTAAATAACAGAAATTGTCTTAACTTGTTATTTCCAAGCAGGAGTTGAAGAAAGACAGGACCACAATTGCAAACCGAAACCTTGAGCAGCAGGCGAAGGCTAGCATCAGCTCAAAATGCCGCAGTTGTAAACGGCTTCGTTAATTAGCATCCTCTCTACACTTGTCCTGAATTGTAATCTTTTGTTTCAATGGGAGTGATTTTTACATCTGAGAGGGGGTAATGTTTCATAATAAGCTTCAATCTGACAAGTTGTGAGTCTCACATCTTGCGTTTCCTAAGGAGAATCCACTGTGCTTTGTTCGCATGCAGTATTATGCCACGGCTTTGGTTCTCAGAAAGGCCCAAGTCTTAAGCAGATAATCACAAACCACAATACAATGGGAACCTCATTCATGCATTTTCTATTAGCTGTTATTTATTGACATTAGATGGTGAGCTTTCAGGTAACATGGACCTCACATGGAAAAAGGTCACAATACCAATGCAAGGGCCTAGTTCATATGTGTGGCTTTGTAATATTTCAGCATCTTCAAATTGATTTCTCCTTCAGAAGGTACCATGATGGAGGGAGGAGTGGGGAAAAACTGAAATGAAAATCTTGTGTTTTATCCCTTAAACCAGAGCTTCCAAATGATATTCCTCGAATGGGTCCCTAATGTGCCCAGACATTGTTCTCCTCGGTCCTCGGGGCAGCTGAGTGGGATCTGGGGCATCCTCATCACTTCAGGGTACCCGTGGTACACTTGTATAATTTTCTACCTATGCTGGGATGTCACAAAGGTTGGGAAGGCTTTTTTGTTACTCGAGAGGTCAGATCAGAGTTACATTCATCCTCCGATACTATGCTAATCTTTGCCTTAGTGAGTCACTGGTCATCGTGGGATTTTTTGATATCCCTCAATTGTGTTATGTGTTGGGCTGGATAAAAGTTTGAGAACAACCTTACTGTACTCCATGTGTGTGTGCGTGTGTGTGTGTGTTGGGGGGGGCGGTTGTAGGGGGCATACAAGAGAAATCCAAAGAAATGTACACTGTAAAATAAAGATATTGTATAAATGATATATTAAAAGATATTATATAAAAAGATATTAAATAAATGACTATTATAACTAGTCATTTCTGCCTGTAAGGCAGTGCCTTATCATTCTTCTGTCTCTTCCCTATCTCAGGTCTGGTCATACACCAGGTATCCAAAGAGACCGTATTATTGAATAAATTGGCTTAAGAATGAGAACCTGGTGCACTACACAAGGGTGTTGTTGGCACAGGCAGTTTCAGGGACAAATCTGTAGCAGATGCTGTTTACGATGCAGGAGATAAGTTCCTGACCGCAGGCTTTTCTGGACAGGATGACGTGGAGATTTAAATCCATGACTTTCCTGTCTTATCTGTCATTATTCTCTTTCCCTCTGTCTCCACTCCTTCATTTCCCTCACTCAGCTCCATCCTGCCCTTGTCTCCTTTTTCTCCTTTCCACCCTCTCTGTTTTTCCTCTTAACCTTCGATAGAAGGTCTGCATTGATATTGGTAAGGTGGTCAGTTCATTACCTCCTTTCTGTTATGAGTAAAAGCCCTTCCCCTGGCTTGTGATTGGGAAGAAAAGCAGGCTTGACAAATAAATGTCTTTTGTGCTCCTTCAAAAACCATGTTAATGAAATTCACTTGTTTCTTCTGCATAGAATGCTCTTCCCCCAGCTGTTTGCATGGCTCAATCCCCCACTTTCTTCAAGTCTCTGCACTTCACCTCACACAGCACTCTTCTCTGGGTCCTTACCCTGCTTCCTCATAGGACTGACCACAATCTGAAATATTCAATGGCTGTTTGTGTCATTGTTTCTTGTCTTTCTCCCTTGACTAGACTGTAACATGAGTACAGGCACTCTGTTTCATTCATTATTTTATCCACAGCTTCTAGTACATAGTCGGCATTCAATAAATATGGGTTGAACAAATTAATGAACATCCACATTTAGAAGCATAACGTGCATAAAAGCTATATTTTAAGAAAACCTCCTTAGTCCCTATGCATCATTTGAACCATGAATTTCTCCCTATTTGCAGAAGCATCATCACTAAGTGAACTGATATACAATCACAGTAGGGGCAAAGGTCAGAGAGTCAATTAAAATATCACCCTGCCCAAGAAGATTCCCTCAATATAAGACTCTACAAAGAGGTCTTTCCAACTTCTTAGTTCGTGTAGCATTTTGTACCACTTATAATAAGCTACCTCATACTATGCATTGCTACATGAGCACGTTTGATCCTTTGGTTAGATCATAAGTCTTTTATAAGGGCAGAGGGCACATCTTACGCAGTTCCTTATCTTTCATCCTGTAGCACAGTGCCTTGAATATATTAGACAGTCTCTAAATACGTGATAGGTTCATGGCTTATTTGCTGTTTATCACCCTAATGTGGGTATCAGGGAATGATTCTGTTACCTTGTCTATCCAATGAGAGGTTGACCTATATCATTTCTAGGGTCTTTCTGGCTCTGATTCTCTATGGTTCTATACCAACATACCTTCAAAACATATATCTCCTCTTTAAAAGGCTTTCTTTTACTTCAACGATAATAAGTTGGAAGCATTGCTACATGATTCTTAACAAAGGACGTTTTGTTAAATTGGTTAAAAATTAGCAACTGTCTGAGATGTTAAGCTGAGTGTAATAATGAGCTGAGTTAAAAATAATTTAATGAATTCGTGTATCCTTTTAACACATATAATTTAGAACCAGATAAAAATGACTTCCATGAAAATGGACCATGCTAAACAATCTCTACCACATAACTGTTAATATTTCTACCTTGTTAGATGAGACCTCTACTCCATTACAATGCCATTAAAAGAGAAATATGTAAGTCTGATTTTTTGACTTAATCAGACCTTTTTGGTCTCGGAATTTGAGCCCGCTTTACCCTCACCATTGTAGAGCCTCCATCTCAGATGCTGAGCTATCATTTTATTGAAATGTATCTGTGCTTTCTTTGGTCATGTCATGTTGGTGTATTTGTATGTTTTCACTCTTCATCTCATTCTCTACTCTTATGACCCCTGGGCAAACTTTGGGGCCAAAATGAGGGGTTCTCATCCCAATTCTGTAATAAGGAGCCACTGTTACCAAATAAGTCTACTCCAAGCGCCTCTCTCCTTGAAGGCAGACACAACCATCTCTGGGGACCAGCTTAATTTGTTCTTCTCCACCACCTGTTAGGGAGAACCAGAATTCCTCTGATCCCTATGGAAATGAGAGTAATGGACTGTAGGTCAGGCCGCTAGCCCTTTAGTAAGAGGTAGAAGCATCCTAGAAGGCTTCTCTCAATAATTATAATACAAGTTGAAAATTCTCTTTAAATGTAAAACCTCATTTCATCCTTATATTAATCCCAAGAGTTATTTCCATTATAAAATTATTAGCACCAATTTACAGATGTGGAAACTGGGACTCAGAAATACTAACTTGTATTCATTATTTTATACTAACACTTAACTTGTAAGTAATACACACAGTACTCAAGCCCTGGTTTAACCTACACCAAAGCTCATATTCTTTAACACCAAAGCTCATATTCTTTATCACTAAATTGTATGACCGAATCAGGAGGAGGCCAGCACTGGAAGGTGTACCGAGTGCCCCTGGACAGGGAGTTTTGAAAAGCTCATTGAACATTAGTTACCTTAACTACTCATCTATCGTTATAAACTAAAGACATGAGCAAACATCCCCCTGGCAAGAGAGAGACTTTGCTTCGTATAAGCAACTTCCCCATATGACAAAGGTTTTTAGAGCATTGGAAAGCATTTTATGATGATTCTTGGAAACAAAAGTTATTTTTTGTATACTTAAATATATACATATATGTATATATGTGTGTGTTTGGGTATGTGTGTGTGCATATATATATATTGCATGAGCATATAATTACCTGCCCAAAATCATAGGTTACTAATTATTTCACTAGATTATAGTCTAATATGTACAATGTTTTCTCTGATTTTTCCATATATTTTCTCATTTGAATAAAGCTGAGGTCCAATATTTCAGTAAGAAGATTGGCTCCTTGATCAAATGTCTGATGTTTTTCTGAACTGTATGTGCTATGGAGCTGCCTTCCTGTGGAGGTTTGGGGACAGGCACAGTATAACTGTGATATTCCACACATCCCGCCCTATGTGTGTCCACTCTGCTCCCATCCCCCATACAGGCCCAGAGCTTTCATTATGCCCAGTTCTTCCTGTCACGTGCTAAAACTTTTTCACATCTTATAATACAAATATTTCCAGGGTGTTTAACATACAAAAAAGAACTATGGAGAGAGGGAAATACTGATCTCAAATAGCAGAATTTCAGATACAAGAAAAGGAGGATGCTTTTCATCTAATTTCCCACTAAACCCCACACCCCCCTACAGCCAAACCAGTAAATTGTGACTTATGTGTACGGCCAGTCCTGGTCTCTTGGTCTATCATACTGTGTATGAATATTGATAGCCTGAAACAGTGTTTTCCAAATTTGAGCATGAGAATCACCAGGGGAGACTTGTTAAAAATACATATACCTAGATCACTCCCCAAGAGATTCTGATTCAGGTCATCTGGGGTGAGATCTGGAGCCTCCTTGTAACAAGCATTCTGGGTAAAGCTGATGTTCAGCTTTGGGAACACTGACCTTAAAACAATCCAGTGAGTGACAATGATTGTTATAAGATACGCAGTCAAATTTTTGTCATCACCATCTAGGATAAAAGCAATCAGGTACATGAAATACTTAAACTTTCAGAGCAATTTTAATTCCTTTACTGCCCAAATTGAGAGTGAATCATGTTTCCAATCTGAATTTAGTGGTCTTTGTTGGATTGCTGTACTATATTAGCAAATATCTCCACTCATATTTTCTGATGAGAAAGCAGTTCAGTACTCCTTTGTCAATAAACAGCTGGCATTCCTATTACCATAGCTCCCTCAGTATAATAGGAAATGTCCTATCATTTGTTTTTAATGGAGTTTAATGTAATAAGGAATATTTAATGACAAGCCAGACACTATTGTATTTTATAGCTATATCCTGATCTATCTAAAACTAGTCTAAACTTTAGTTTCACAGGGAAACATTTATTTTATTTTCTGCAGTAGACACCATTAATGATGTCATCATGTAAAAGCATGCTATTAAGTCAAATTAGATTTTGTTTTATAAAAGTAGGGTATTGAACCACAGTTATTAATCATAAGCTTACGCTTTTACATGCTGAAACAGACTTTAGGCCATCAAAATGTCCTCCTTTACTCCACTTGCAGAAAAGAAAACACACACACACACACACACACACACACACATGCAGATACACAAAGACCACAGAAACTACTTATCTCTAGTAACCAGTAACTGCATGATATTTCTAAGTGGAACCCATGAAATAAAGTCTCTTCTACATTCTCTGAACAGTTTCCGACCATGTTGAGGACCTAGTAGTTGCTCAATAAATGGCAGTTTACTAAAGGAAGCCAAGGGCATACTAAATTTTGCTTGTTATTTTTGTTTCTTTGGCATATGTTGTTTGAGGGAACTCAAGCAAAGCTCAGCAAGAAGGACCCTTCACTTTGAACTTTTGCCACATACTTTGGACATGGATAAATCAAGTAAAATAACCACGAAAACTTCCTTTTTCACATCGAACTTCACATGTAAAAATAAATAAATAGCCTTTGGGGATTGAGAAAAATCACTTTATGGCAGGGGTCCCCAACCCCTGGGCCATGGACAAGTACCGGTCTGTGGCCTGTTAGGAACTGGGCCGCACAGCAGGAGGTGAGCAGTGGGCAAGTGAGCGAAGCTTCATCTATATTTACAGCCGCTCCCCATTGCTCACATTACTGCCTGAGCTCAGCCTCCTGTCAGATCAGTGGCGGCATTAGATTCTCATAGGAGTGTGAACCCTACTGTGAACTGCGAATGTGAGGGATCTAGGTTGCACGCTCCTTATGAGAATCTAATGCCTAATGACGGTGGCCTTAAAAGTATGTTCAAGACAACTTCAAATCTCCATACGTTCTGGATTAAAGTCAAGGCGGAATATCCTGAGATTGCCACAAAAGCACTGAAAAGCCTGCTTCCATTTCCAACATCTTATCTTTGTGAAGCAGGGTTTTCTGCAGTGACAGCAACCAAAACGAGATTATGGAGTAGACTGAACATAAGCAACACATGTCGGGTGTCACTGTCTCCCATCACCCCCAGATGGGACCATCTAATTGCAGGAAAACAAGCTCAGGGCTCCCACTGATTCCTCATTATGGTGAGTTGTATAATTATTTCATTATATATTATAATGTAATAATAATAGAAATAAAGTGCACAATAAAAGTAATGCACTTGAATCATCCTGAAACCATCCCCCACCCCCTGGTCCGTGGAAAAACTGTCTTCCACGAAACTGGTCCCTGGTGCCAAAAAGGTTGGGGACCACTGCTTTATGGTACTCTTTTTTAATACGTTAATGAATTTTGAATGCTAGGGTTCAATAAACATTTATTACATACCTCTCTAGAGAAGGGACCGTGCTATATACTGGGGAAGGAGGGTGTATTCATTGTATTAATGGTCTCCAGAGAAACAGAACTGTTAAAATAACAATAAAAAATAATACATATTCACAAAACAGTCAATAGAATACAAGTGAATGAATGGGTGGCATCAGCAGATGAGCACTTTACCAATAATTCCAGGAAGCAGACAGAGGAGTGATAATTGATAAAAGAGGGTTCAATAAGCCACAGCTTGGAGAAAGGGTACTCAACCTTAGCTGCACATTGGAATCACATGGTGAGCTTTTGCAGCCACTAGTGCCCAGTCCAACACCCCTCTTCCCCCCTCACCCCGAGATTCTAATTCAATTGGTCCAGGGTGAGGCCCTGGCCTCTGGATTTTTTAAAGCTGCCTGGGTAATTCTCTAAGTCCAGCCAAGGTGAGAACCACTGGCCTACACAAAGCAGTACTTTTCGGATGAGTTTTCAAATATGATAACAGGCATATAAAATATGTAGGGATCTTGTTAAAATGCAGATTCTGATGCAGTAAGTCTGGGGTGGGGCCTGTGAATGTGCATTTATAATATGCTCCCAGGTGATGTTGGATACTGATGATCCACAGACCACATTTTGATTTTGTAGCCTGGTGGTTCCCAAACTGGAGGGTGCATCAGAATCTCCAGTGAGGGGGTGTTAAAACACAGATTGCTAGGCCTTACCCCTAAAGTTTCTGATTCTGTAGGTTGGGGGGCGGGGTCCCCAAATTAACATTTCTCACTAATTTCCAGGAAATGCTGATGCTGCCGGTCTCTGGACAACACTCTGAGAACCACTGTTATGTTCAGCTTAGGAGGAAGCTACTAAACCCCCCAAAACTCTGCAGAGTCTGATCTCAATAGTTGAATTAAAAGTAGATGCTTCTGGGGCTTCCCTGGTGGCGCAGTGGTTGAGGGTCCGCCTGCTGATGCAGGGGACACAGGTTCGTGCCCCGGTCTGGGAAGATCCCACATGCCGCGGAGCGGCTGGGCCAGTGAGCTATGGCCGCTAAGCCTGGGCATCCGGAGCCTGTGCTCCACAGCGGGAGGGGCCACAGCAGTGAGAGGCCCGTGTCCCACAAAAAAAAAAAAGTAAATGCTTCTTCCCCTATTTGTGTCTCTCACTCAGAACTGCAGACGGCCCGGCCTCTCCCTCTCATCCCTCTCATGTAAAACTCAAAGAGCTCTTCCCTAAAGAAATTATACAACTCCAGAGCAATCTTCTGAATTTTGGCATTTAATGAGATCCTGGTTTGTTGTTTTATTTTTAAAGTCTTCACTCAATGACCCTAAAGCAGCAGCAGCTCTGAACCCTCACTGTGCATCAGAATCATATGGTGAGCTTTAAAAAAACTTACAGAAGCTCTTGAAAAAATACTAGTGGTGAGGACTGAATCTATTTGCATAGACTAAACAAATGTGGGTATTATGGTTTTAGAACATAATGTTGTCAATCTTGAAAAAGTAAAAATAATAAAAATTTCAAGGCAGACTGAGAAAGAAGTGTTAGGGTGTTAATTTCTTCACTTTTTCACAGCAGAGAGTTCATACAGTTTGGAACTAAAAGGTGATGTTAAGAAAGAATACAATGACTTCCTCCACTTCCTAATTATTTTCCTTAATAATCTTTAATAATCTTTTTTATAACCATCGAGAGATCTTTTGGAAATGACTACCTCCTGTGCTAAAGAAATATTTATCTGAAACTCAGTACTTGTTTTCGTTTCACTTCAGTTTCTTGTTCTTATCTTAAATTCAAGTTAGGCACTTAGGAGTTTGGTTGTCATCTACTCTTTAGCAGACAGATCATTATGAATGATGCCAAGATGCCTCTGATACATTAGACATACATTAGATAACATGAGAGATTGGAGAGCTGATGGTCTCAGAGAGGCTTGGGAAGATAATGTACAGCAATGGCTGGGGCTAAGGAGGAAGATGCACTGGCAACTCTGGGCCAAGTCTTATGCTTCCAACTTTCAGGGCAGCCAGGTTCAGGAAGAAGGGCCCTGGCGACACATGGCAAGAAACCACTGGAAGCAGAGTAGGGAAGAGGTACTGGAGATAGTGCAGGTATTGGAGCCCAGAGGCAACCACAAAACTTTCTGTCATGCAGGGCAACAATGAAGCCAGAGTCCCTGGAAAATCCTGCAGCATCACATGACCCTTGCTCTGGCAGATGGGAATCTGCAACCTTGCAGGGAAGTGGAAGGTGACAGATGCTCCATGAGGGAATAAACACACAACAAGGGCTCGGGACCTGGCCTGAGAACGCAGAGGTTCCCGTCTTAAGAAACTAACCACCCACAGGGTGAGGGAAACTGCCAGAGTCAGAGAGCAGAGGCTGCCTCTGGGTAGACTGGCCAGACTTCTGAGAGCCGGATGTAGGAACCAGAGGAGCCAAAGCTGGGATGAAACGGGGTGCCCAAGCCACCAGAAGTAGCAAAGGAAAACAGTTCCTGTGCTCAGCAACTCTGCTATGGTCCGATGTGTTGTGACTACATTTTCCCCATCCCACAGTCCACTGTGCTCACACTTCCAATGTACACGTATGTTCCCATGTTACAAGTACCTAATACATTTTTGATATTGTTAAAAAAAAAACGAATGAAAACACTCCCTGTCTTTTTTTTTTTTTTTTTTTTTTTGTGGTACGTGGGCCTCTCACTGTTGTGGCCTCTCCCATTGTGGAGCACAGGCTCCGGACGCGCAGGCTCAGTGGCCATGGCTCATGGGCCCAGCTGCTCCACAGCATGTGGGATCTTCCCGGACCGGGGCATGAACCCGTGTCCCCTGCATTGGCAGGCGGACTCTCAACCACTGTGCCACCAGGGAAGCCCTCCCCTCCCCTTTTAAAATAATAATTCATTTATAATTAAACACATATAATCAAATGAATCCACTCAAAGTGTCTTTAATGATTGCCTCCAGTGTCATTACATTCTGTAGGCTTGTTACTGGATTTCCGGTTAACTTAATGCACGATTTAAACCCTTAGTAACTAGGAATCATTCCAATTTAGCCAGATTGTATTCCACGATGTTGAGGTTTACAAATATTTTCCTCTCCATGGCTATCGAGTTTTGGAGATTAATATCCCATTGACTGTTAACTGAAAGACACTTATCAGTATTGCTCTTAGTTGACTGAGTGGAAGAGGATGATCTCACAAGCACAAGAGAAGTCGATTTTGATGACATTTCACCAGTGTTTCACTCTTTTTTGTTTTCTGTTTCTTCTGGTCCGCGGCACGCAGGCTCTTCATGGACAGGGGGCGGCGGACGACGGCGCGGACCCGTGTCCTGTGCCACAAGGGAAGCCCCACCAGTGTTTCTCTGTAAGGGAAGGAAATTATACATATGTAGTTTATTGAGTTTAGTAATATCCAAATACCACCAAATAACATCCTTAGTCTTGGTTTACCAAAATGAACTGATGGTCCTCCCCCAAGGTTAAAAATCTGTTGAATGAATACACTGATTTGGAAATATGCCCTTCCCAAACACAGACTGAGAAAAAAAAATTAAAGTAGCCTTTTAATGCCCAAATGCCATACCCTTGGCTTACATTTCTTGGGCATTCCAGTAGGTCTATACTTGGATCCTGTCTGATTCCTATCTAAAGGTACTTCACTTGGAACTTTAAATATCACCAAGAAACCCACATTTTGATCTTAATTACTTGTGAATGCCCCCAAAAGCTCTTATAAAGATGGCTGAAAAGGCAAATACAAGGGAGGAAGAGGCAAACAGAAACACATGTGGCAGTAGAAGCCAAAGAAGAGAGAAAGTACAGATTCTTAAAATGGGAGGTGGTGCTGGGGAGTGGGTGCTTTCTGCTGTACTTTTCAAGTGGGTGAAAAGCTGACCATATCACTTAGTGACTTGGGGCTTTTTATAACATACTTCAGCTGTGGAACCACTGGTCAATATGAGAGAAGTGTGCGGGTAAAAACTCAACATCTGGGTCTCTTTCAAAAGAAAAAGGAATGAGGTGACCTCCCCCTTACTCTTATTTATTTTTATTTTTTGCGGTACGCGGGCCTCTCACTGTTGTGGCCTCTCCCGTTATGGAGCACAGGCTCCGGACGCGCAGGCTCAGCGACCATGACTCACGGGCCCAGCCGCTCCGCGGCACGTGGGATCTTCGCGGACCGGGGCACGAATCCGTGTCCCTTGCATCGGCAGGCAGACTCTCAACCACTGCGCCACCAGGGAAGCCCCCCCTTACTCTTATTTTACTACCTTTCTACTCTCTTAAACACGGCCCCTCCCCAGTCCATGTATTCATCGAGCTTCATCTAATTCCAATTGCTCTTGTACACTTTACCCGAAACAGGGTTTTCCAGAAGACAAACATGAAGGTGAACAGAAAGTAGCTCACTAGCAGGAACAGGACTCCGCTCATGGCTCCTCTACGGCCTCTTCACTTTTCTTGGGCACCAAAGCACTCAGCTGGCACTTGGGAAGCAGGGGGCTGCTAGCCGCCCAGACCACGGAAGCCGCTGGCCAGTATGCTAAGCGCGCCGCACCGCCTGGTGCGACTGGGACGCGTGGCAGCGTCCAGCCTTTTATACTGGAGAGGGCTTGTGACCTCACAATTAAGCACACGCAGCGGGGCGCTACTCACAACCTGATGACGTAACACCGGCTTTCAGGAAACCAGGCAACGCCTAGTAACCGCCCACCTGGTTACAGTGTTAGAGACAACGGGAGAGTTTGGGATTTTCAGGAAGCTGAAACATGGTAGAAGTACAGACTCTAAATTGACTGGTTAAATACTAGATTTTAAAAATGCTCCCCCCCCATTTTTTTGTTAAGGTAAATTTATCTTTGCTGCAACCACTCCATTATTCATTTCAAAAACAAGTTCAAAAACGAAGCAGGGCTTCCCTGGTGGCGCAGTGGTTGAGAGTTCGCCTGCTGATGCAGGGGACATGAGTTCGAGCCCTGGTCCGGGAAGATCCCACATGCCACGGAGCAGCTCGGCCCGTGAGCCATGGCCGCTGAGCCTGCGCGTCCGCTCCGCAACGGGAGAGGCCACAACAGTGAGAGGCCCGCGTACCGCAAAACAAACAAACAAACAAAGTAGAAATGCTGTAAAAGTAGTTACCTACAAATTGTGAGTCTTGGCCAAATACCTCCTCCCTACCCCCGCTGCTATTTTAGGATTCACTCCAACCCTATTCACACTGGGATAGTTAATGTACATCTGTGTCACTGTACCGTTTAAAAAGTAATTCCAGGGTCATTCCTCCACATAGTTCTCACAATAATTTTGTGCTATAGGTATTTTTAATACTGTGTCTACTTTTGGAAATGCAGAAACAGATTCAGATGTTAAGTAAACTCATTTGAAACTAGCAGCAAAAGCACGACTTGAACCCACAGAGTTTGAGTCCTGAGATAAACTCTCCCATTCCCTTACCCTCATCCCCGTCCCCAGGACTTCTACCTACACTTGTGAGCCTCAAGTATATACTATTCTCCACCCAAGGAATTGAACAGTATATTTGGATTAGATAATGAGAGGGGATAGATACAGGAATCATTGTACTAGACAAGTTAGAAGCATTCAAGAAGTTCAGGTAAATGTACAAAATGGCACTGAACTAAAACGCAGAACTAAAAGCAATAGCCAGGGTAATCTTAAGATGAGTGTCAAAGTGTAATCCAGTAACCCTGCTTGGGGAATAACTCAAATCTTCATATAGACAGGAAGGAGAGGAATTACATTTATACATTTTTCATATCAAACTTATTTCCCAATTATGAGTTCAGAGCTTAAAGATTTATTTAACACGTATTTATTGAACACCCACATAAAGGGTGGGCACTGTGCTGTATTCTAGGAATATGACTTTGAGCAAAAATAAAGTCTCGGGGCTTCCCTGGTGGCGCAGTGGTTGAGAGTCTGTCTGCCGATGCAGGGGACACGGGTTCGTGACCCGGTCTGGGAAGATCCCACATGCCGTGGACCGGCTGGTCCCGTGAGCCATGGCCGCTGAGCCTGCGCATCCGGAGCCTGTGCCCTGCAATGGGAGAGGCCACAACGGTGAGAAGCCCGCGTACCCAAAAAAAAAAAAAAAAGTCTCTGCTCACCTGGAATGTGCACTCTAGTGTGAGAGATAGACATTAATCAATCAAATACTCACAGAAATCATGTAAAAGTATTAATGAGATAAGTGATAACAAGAAGTACATGATGACACAGGAGCTTATACTAGGATATGAGATGTAAAGGAGAGTGAAGGTCCTGGCTTTATGGCCTACTCAATTGAATGGATGGGAAATAACCAAGTATGGGGGTGCTGATCATGAATTTGGTGTTGGACATGTTGAGTTTGACTTTGAAACATAAAATAATTGATCTCAGGGAAATAAGTGAAAACATACATTTGGGAGGCATCTGCATATAAATGACAATTGAAGCTCTAGATGTGTAAGAAATTCCCTCATGTCAGTGTAGGGCGTACAAACTGAAAGAGAAGTAAGAATAGAGCATTGAAGCATTTAAATATTTAATAGTTGGGTGATAACACTTCCTTTGGCATGTAATTGTGGTTATATTAACATTTAATTTCTTATTTCATCAAATAAAATTGAGTGAAGCCCAGTAACATTGTCTCTAACAATAGCATTTTGAATTTTGATCTTACTGGTATCCAAGGGAGCACCTCAAAGATTTTGGAAAATATTCTCATCATGCACATTGACTGTTGCTAACATTGACTTTTTCTGGCATTTTTAAAATTGTCATAAAGTATATAAAATATACAACTTAACATTTTAACCAATTTTAAGTGTACAGTTCTGTGGCAGTAGGTACATTCACATTGTTGTGCAGCCATCACCACCATCAATCTCCAAAACTTTTTCATCTTTCCCAACTGAACATCTGTACTCATTAAACACTAGCTTCTTATTCTCCCCTCCACACATGCCCTGGAAACCACCATTCTACTGTCTGCCTCTATGAATTTGACTATACTACGTACCTTATATAAGTGGAATTACACAATATTTGTTGTGTTGTGACTGGTTTATTTCACTTAGCATAATGTCTTCAAGGTTCATCCATGTTGTAGCCCTTGTCAGAATTTCCTTCCTTTTAAAGCTGAATAATATTTCACTGCAACAATAACTTAAACAAAAAGAGCTGATTAAAAGACAAGCAATTCAGTGTGGGCACGGGAGATTCATAAACGTATTGGGAACCCTGGTTTGTTATACTCTGTCGCTTTGTCATCTTCAACATACATCTTCCACCTCGTGGTCCAAGTCGTTGCTGAACTGTTCTTTTACCAGACTGGTGGAAAACGTGAAGAAGGACGTGTGTCCTTTCTTTTAAGGACATCTCCCCAAAGCTGCACATGATACTACCACTCTCATTTTACTGGCCAGAATGTAGTCCTTATGAAATTGAAAGTTAATTCTGAATGCATCTCAATTGTTCAGATTCTTCTACCAAAAATAATGTTTCTTATTAACGTTGAGTGAAGACCCTTATGACTATTTGGAGAATACTGAACTTAGCTGCAGTAACTTCCACTTTGAACCACATTTAACATTTGAACCCTAAGTCTTAAAAACTTTATTTTTTAAGGAGAAAGGAGGGAACTTAACTTTAAAAATATACTATGTGCCTGCCCATTTCGCCAAGTGTTTTCACATAGGCTCTGTGATTTAACCCTTACCACAAACTGATGAGTTGGCATTGTTCTTCCCATTTATGAGGAACCCAAGGTTAAGAGGTTAGGTAAACTGCCCCAGGTCACATAACTGGTATATGATGGAGCCAGGATATAAAGCTAGGGCTATCTGGTCCAAAGCCTGTGATCATTCAACTTCTCTGGATTGCTTTTTACGGGCTATCGTTTTTTGTTTTTTTTTTTTGCGGCACACGGGCCTCTCACTGCTGTGGCCTCTCCCGTTGCGGAGCACAGGCTCCAGACGCGCAGGCTCAGCAGTCACGGCTCACGGGCCCAGCCGCTCCATGGCATGTGGGATCTTCCTGGACCGGGGCACGAACCTGTGTCCCCTGCATTGGCAGGCAGACTCTCAACCACTGCGCCACCAGGGAAGCCCAACACTCTCTGTCTTTATTCCCAGCCGAAATTACTGTCTGATAAACTACATTGCTACTGAGAAATCCTTAAAATGAAGCAGTTTTGTATCTTACCCTGGATGGGTGGTGCCTGATAAAGCTGGGAAATATTTATTTCATCCTTGTGTCTGCTTAACCCAACCCCGTTTAACAGTTAGGTACTGATACCTACAATGGGCACAGTCCTCCCTCTCCCTCTTACATTATGATAAGCACCCCACAAATAATTCCCCTCCTTGTGTCCACTTCAAAAGTCCCAGAGCGCCTCGCAACTGAATCCATTCAAATTTTTACTTATTTAATGCAACTGCCACCAGAGACTTTTTTTTTTTTTTTTTTTTTTTTGCGGTATGTGGGCCTCTCACTGTTGTGGCCTCTCCCGTTGCAGAGCACAGGCTCCGGACGCACAGGCCCAGTGGCCATGGCCCACAGGCCCAGCCGCTCCGCGGCATGTGGGATCCTCCCGGACCGGGGCACGAACCCGCGTCCCCTGCATCGGCAGGCGGACTCTCAACCACTGCGCCACCAGGGAAGCCCCAGAGACTTTAAAATCTACATTTTTGTGCTATTTTTAAGTTTAAAACAATCATAAGTCGTATGCAACAGCATAATTATACCACTAAATCAGTGTCCCTTAATAACTTTGGCTTAAGCCTTCAGGTAAAGGATATGTAAAAGGTCAGAGGGCATATAATAACTACTTTCACACTGATTGGGAATACTAAAATAATTCAGAAGGCAATCATCAGTCCAGGGATATTTGCAGTCATTGCTTAGAACTTGGTTTGCAATATTTGCCTTTTGAGGGTCTTTTGTTTCTTCCTGACCTCACTGCTTGAGATTCACAGAAGATGCCAGTAGGTAAAGGGTGATACAAGGTCATGTTCATATCGTCAGAAGTGGGATTCCCTATAGACATGGCAAACAGAGTAAAAACTGTACATATGTAATACTTTCCCCCATAAGTAAGTTTTTGTAAATCAAGCACTATTATAATCATGCCATCTACTTTAAGAATTATAAAATTTAGAGACTGATAGAAATGGGCCCTGAGGCAAAATCAGCTTCCTTACTCCACCTAAATTTTTAGCTTTGTTTCATCTAACCTCACTGTCTTAGCTTTGGCTACTATAACAAAATAGCATAGACTGTGTGGCTTTAAAACAAATTTTGGGGGGACCTTAAAGATGGCAGAGGAGTAAGACGTGGAGATCACCTTCCTCCCCACAAATACATTAAAAATACATCTACATGTGGAAGAAATCCTACAGAACACCTACTGAACACTGGCAGAAGACCTCAGACTTCCCAAAGGCAAGAAAATCCCCATGTACCTGGGTAGGGCGAAAGAAAAAGAAAAACCAGAGTAAAAAGAATAGGGATGGGACCTGCAGCTCTGGGAGGGAGCTGTGAAGGAGGAAGAGTTTCCACACACTAGAAGCCCCTTCACGGGCAGAGACTGCGGGTGGCAGAGGGGGGAAGCTTCGGAGCCACGGAGGAGAGCACAGCAACAGGGGTGCAGAGGGCAAAGTGGAGAGATTCCCGCAGAGAGGATCGGTGCCGACCAGCACTCACCAGCCCGAGAGTCTTGTCTGCTCACCCACTGGGGTGGGTGGGGGCTGGGAGCTGAGGCTCGGGCTTCGGAGGTCAGATCCCAGGGAGAGGACTGGGGTTGGCTGCACGAACACAGCCTGAAGGGGGCTAGTGCACCACAGCTAGCCAGGAGGGAGTCTGGGAAAAAGTCTGGACCTGCCTAAGAGGCAAGAGACCATTGTTTCGGGGTGCGCGAGGAGAGGGGATTCAGAGCGCCACCAAAATGAGCTCAAGAAACGGGTGTGAGCTGCAGCTATCAGCGCGGACAACAGAAACGTGCATGAAACGTGGAGGCTGCTGCTGCAGTCACCAAGAAGCCTGTGTGCAAGCATATGTCACTATCCACATCTTCCCGGGAGCCTGTAGAGCCCGCCACTGCCAGGGTCCCATGATCCAGGGACAACTTCCCTGGGAGAACACATTGTGAGCCTCAGGCTGTTGCAACATCATGTTAACCTCTGCCGCCGCAGGCTCACCCTGCATTGCGTACCCCTCACTCTCCCCGGCTTCAGTGAGCCATAGCCCCTGAATCAGCTGCTCCTTTAACCCCCTCCTGTCTGGGCAAAGAAGAGATGCCAGAGGGTGACCTACATGCAGAAGCGGAGCCAAATCCAAAGCTGAACCCCAGGAGCTGTGCGAACAAAGAAGTGAAAGGGAAGTTTCTCCCAGCAGTCTCAGGAGCAACAGATTAAATCTCCACAATCTTCCCTACATCTGTGGAATACCTGAATAGACAACGAATTGTCCCAAAATTGAGGTGGTGGATTTTGGAAGCAAATGTAGACCAGAGGTTTGCTGTCTGTGACTGATTTGTTTCTGATTTTTATGTTTATATTAGTTTAGTTTTAAGTGCTTGTTATCATTAGTGGATTTGTTTACTGGTTTGGTTGCTCTCTTATTTTTTATTATTTTTAAAATTTTTAATGAATTAATTAATCAATTAATTATTTTTCATTGTTTTTTTCTACCTTTTCTTTTGAGCCATGTGGCTGAAAGGGTCTTGGTGCTCTGGCTGAGTGTCAGACCTGACCCTCTGAGGTGGGAGAGCTGAGTTCAGGACACTGGACGACCAGAGACCTCCCAGCCCCAAATAATATCAGCTGGTGAGAGCTCTCCCAGAGATATCCATCTCAGCGCTAAGACGCAGCACCACCCAACAGTCAGCAAGCTCCAGTGTTGTACATCCCATGCCAAACAACTAGCAAGACAGGAAGACAACCCCACCCATTAGCAGAGAGGCCGCCTAAAATCATAATAAGGTCACAGAAACCCCAAAACACACCACCAGACACAGCCCTGCTCACCAGAAAGACAAGACCCACGCCCACCACCAGAACACAGGCACCAGTCCCCTCCAGCAGGAAGCCTACACAAGCCACTGAACCAACCTTACCCACTGGGGGCAGACACCAAGAACAACAGGAACTAAACACCTGCAGCCTGCCAAAAGGAGACCCCAAACACAGTAAGTTAAACAAAATGAAAAGACAGAGAAGTATGCAGAAGATGAAGGAGTGAGCTAAAACATCCCCCAGACCAAACAAATGAAGAGGAAATAGGCAGTCTACCTGAAAAAGAATCCAGAGAAATGATAGTAAAGATGATCCAAAATCTTGGAAATAGAATGGAGAAAATACAAGAAACGTTTAACTAGGACCTAGAAGAACTGAAGAGCAAACAAACAATGATGAAAAACACATTCATGAAATTAAAAATACTGTAGAAGTAATCAATAGAAGAATAATGGAGGCAGAATAACGGATAAGTGACCTGGAAGATAAAATAGTGGAAATAACTACCACAGAGCAGAATAAAGAAAAAAGAATGAAAGAATTCAGGACAATCTCAGAGACCTCTGGGACAACATTAAAGGCACCAACAGGGCTTCCCTGGTGGCTCAGTGGTTGAGAGTCTGCCTGCTGATGCAGGGCACATGGGTTCGTGCCCCAGTCCGGGAAGATCCCACATGCCGCGGAGTGGCTGGGCCCGTGAGCCATGGCTGCTGAGCCTGCATGTCCAGAGCCTGTGCTCCGCAACGGGAGAGGCCACAACAGTGAGAGGCCCACGTACCACAAAAAAAAAAGGCACCAACATTCGAATTATAGGGGTTCTAGAAGAAGAAGACCAAGAAAAAGGGTCTGAGAAAATATCTGAAGAGATTATAGTAGAAAACTTCCCTAACATGGGAAAGGAAATAGTCAATCAAGTCCAGGAAGCGCAGAGAGTCTGATAGAAGAAAAATCCAAGGAGAAACACACCAAGACACATATTAATCAAACTATCAAAAATTAAATACAAAGAAAAAAATCTTAAAAGGAGCAAGGGAAAAGCAACAAATAACATACAAGGGAATCCCCATAAGGTTAACAGCTGAGCTTTCAGCAGAAACTCTGCAAGCCAGAAGGGAGCAGCAGCACATATTTAAAGTGATGAAAGGGAAAAACGTACAAATAAAATTACTCTAACAAGCAAGGTTCTCATTCAGATTTCACAGAGAAATTAAAACCGTTACAGACAAGCAAATGCTAAGAGAAATCAGCACCACCAAACCAGCTTTACAACAAATGCTAAAGAAACTGCTTTCAGCAGGAAATATAAGAGGAGGAAAAGACCTACAATAACAAACCCAAAACAATTAAGAAAATGGTAATAAGAATATACATATTGATAATTTCCTTAAATGTAAATGGATTAAATGCTCCAACCAAAAGACATAGACTGGCTGAATGGCTACAAGAAGAAGACCCGTGTATAAGCTGTCTACAAGAGACCCATTTCAGACCTAGGGACACACACAGACTGAAAGTGAGGGGCTGGAAAAAGATATTCCATGCAAATGGAAATCAAAAGAAAGTTGCAGTAGCAATTCTCATATCAGACAAAATAGACTTTAAAATAATGACTATTACAAGAGACAAAGAAGAACACTATATAATGATCAAGGGATCAATCCATGAAGAAGATATAACAATTGTAAATATTTATGCACCCAACATAGGAGCACATCAATAGATAAGGCAAATACTAACAGCCATAAAAGGGGAAATCGACAGTAACACAATCATAGTAGGGGACTTTAACATCCCACTTTAACCAATGGACAGATCATCCAAAATGAACATAAATAAGGAAACACAAGCTTTAAATGAAACATTAAATGTGATGAGCTTAATCGATATTTATGTGACATTCCATCCCAAAACAACAGAGTACACTTTCTTCTCAAGTGCTCATGGAACATTTGCCAGGATAGATCATATCTTGGGTCACAAATCAAGCCTTGGTAAATTTAAGTAAATTGAAATCATATCAAGTATCTTTTCCGATCACAATGTTATGAGACTAGATACCCATTACAGGAAAAAAACTGTAAAAAATACAAACACATGGAAGTTAAACAACATGCTATTAAACAACCAAGACATCACTGAAGAAATCAAAGAGGAAATAAAAAAATACCTAGAAACAAATGAAAATGAAAACATGATGACCCAAAACCTATAGGATGCAGCAAAAGCAGTTCTAAGAGGGAAGTTTATAGCAATACAATTCTACCTCAAGAAACAAGAAAAATCTCAAATAAACAACCTAACCCTGCATGTAAACCAATTAGAGAAAGAAGAACAAAAAAACCCCAAAGTTAGCAGAAGGAAAGAAATCATAAAGATCAGATCAGAAATGAATGAAAAAGAAATGAAGGAAACAACAGCAAAGATGAATAAAACTAGAAGATGGTTCTTTGAGAAGATAAACAAAATTGATAAACCACTATCCAGACTCATCAAGAAAAAAGGGAGAAGAATCAAATCAACAGAATTAGAAATGAAAAAGGAGAAGTAACAACTGACCCTGCAGAAATACAAAGAATCATGAGGGATTACTACAAGCAATTTTATGCCAATAAAATGGACAACCTCGAAGAAATGGACAAATTCTTAGAAAAGCACAACCTTCCAAGACTGAACCAGGAAGAAAGAGAAAATAAAAACAGACCAATCACAAGCACTGAAATTGAGACTGTGATTAAAAATCTTCCAACAAACAAAAGCCCAGGACCAGATGGCTTCACAGGCAATTCTATCACACATTTAGAGAAGAGTTAACACCTATCCTTCTCAAGCTCTTCCAAATTATAGCAGAGGGAGGCACACTCTCAAACTCATTCTACAAGGCCACCATCATCCTGATACCAAAACCAGACAAAGATGTCACACAAAAAAGAAAACTACAAGCCAATATCATTGATGAACTTAGATGCAAAAATCCTCAACAAAATACTAGCAAACAGAATCCAACAGCACATTAAAGGATCATAAACTATAATCAAACGGCGTTTATCCCAGAAATGCAAGGATTCTTCAACATATGCAAATCAATCAATGTGATACACCATATTAACACACTGAAAGATAAAAAACATATGATAATCTCAATAGATGCAGAAAAAGCTTTTGACAAAATTCAACACCCATTTATGATAAAAACTCTCCAGAAACTAGGCATAGAGGGAACTTATCTCAACATAACAAAGGCCATATATGACAAACCCACAGCCAACATCATTCTCAATGGTGAAAAATCGAAAGCATTTCTACTAAGATCAGGAACAAGACAAGGTTGTCCACTCTCACCATTATTAATCAACATAGTTTTGGAAGTTTTAGTCACAGCAATCAGAGAAGAAAAAGAAATAAAAGGAATCCAAATCAGAAAAGAAGAAGTAAAACTGTCACTGTTTGCTGCTGACATGATACTATACCTAGAGAATCCTAAAGATGCTACCAGAAAACTACTAGAGCTAATCAATGAATTTGGTAAAGTAGCAGGATACAAAATTAACACACAGAAATCTCTTGCATTCCTATGAACTAATGATGAAAAATCTGACAGAGAAATTAAGGAAACACTCCAATTTACCATTGCAAAAAAAGAACAAAATACCTAGGAATAAACCTGCTTAAGGAGACAAAAGACCTCTATGCAGAAAACTATAAGACACTGATGAAAGAAATTAAAGATGATACAAACAGATGGAGAGATTTATCATGTTCATGGATTAGAAGAATCAACATTGTGAAAATGACTCTACTACCCAAAGCAATCTACAGATTCAATGCAATCCCTATCAAACTACCAATGGCATTTTTCACAGAACTAGAACAAAAAATTTTACCGTTTGTATGGAAACACAAAAGACCCCGAATAGCCAAAGCAATCTTGAGAAAGAAAAACGGAGCTAGAGGAATCAGGCTCCCTGATTTCAGACTATACTACCAAGCTACAGTAATCAAGACAGTATGGTACAGGCACAAAAACAGAAATATAGATCAATGGAACAGGATAGAAAGCCCAGAGATAAACCCACGCACATATGGTCACCTTATCTTTGATAAAGGGGGCAAGAATATGCATGGAGAAAAGACAGCTTCTTCAATAAGTGGTGCTCAGAAAACTGGACAGCTACATGTAAAAGAATGAAATTAGATCACTTCTCAACACCATACACAAAAATAAACTCAAAATGGGTTAAAGACCTAAATGTAAGGCCAGACACTGTAAAACTCTTAGAGGAAAACTTAGGAAGAACACTCTTTGACATAAATCACCTTAAGATCCTTTTTGACCCACCTCCTAGAGAAACGGAAATAAAAAGAAAAATAAACAAATGGGACCTAATGAAACTTAAAAGCTTTTGCACAGTAAAGGAAACCATAAACAAGAGGAAAAGACAACCCTCAGAATGGGAGAAACTATTGCAAATGAAGCAACGGACAAAGGATTAATCTCCAAAACATAGAAGCAGTTCATGCAGCTCAATAGCAAAAAATCAACCAACCCAACCCAAAAAATGGGCAGAAGATCTAAATAGACATTTCTCCAAAGATTATACCGATTGCCAATAAATACATGAAAGGATGCTCAACATCATTAATCATTAGAGAAATGCAAATCAAAACTACAATGAGGTATCACCTCACACTGATCAGAAGGGCCATCATCAGAAGTCTACAAACAGGCAGACATGGAGACACAGATGAAGAGAGCAAACGTATGGACACGAAGGGGGGAAGTTGTGGGAGGCGGGGGTGGAGTGGTGGTGTGATGAATTGGGAGATTGGGATTGACATATATACACTAATATGTATAAAATGGATAACTAATAAGAGCCTGATGTATAAAAGAAAAAATTCAAAAATTCAAAAAAGTATCTACAAACAACAAATGCTGGAGAGGGTGTGGAGAAAAGGGAACCCTCTTGCATTGCTGGTGGGAATGTAAATTGATACAGCCACTATGGAGAACAGTATGGAGGTTCCTTAAAATCTAAAAATATAACTACCATACGACCCAGAAATACCAGTACTGGGCATATACCCTCAGAAGATCATAATTCAAAAAGAGTCATGTACAACAATGTTCATTGCAGCACTATTTACCATAGCCAGGACATGGAAGCAACCTAGGTGTCCATCAACAGATGAATGGATAAAGAAGATGTGGTACATATATAAAATGGAATATTACTAAGCCATAATAAGAAACGAAATTGAGTTATTTGTAGTGGGGTGGATTGACTTAGAGTCTGTTATACAGAGTGAAGTAAGTCAGAAAGAGAAAAACAAATACTGTATGATAACACATATATATGGAATCTAAAAAAAAAAAGGTTCTGATGAAGCTAGGGGCAGGACAGGAATAAGGACACAGATGTGCAGAATGGACTTGAGGACATGGGGAGGGGGAAGGGTAAGCCGGGACGAAGTGAGACAGTAGCACTGACATATATAGACTACCAAATGTAAGATAAATAGCTAGTGGGAAGCAGCTGCTTCACACGGGGAGATCAGCTCGGTGCTTTGTGACCACCTAGCCATGTGGGATAGGGAGGGTAGGAGGGAGATGCAAGAGGGAGGAGATATGGAGATATATGTATATATATAGCTGATTCACTTTGTTATACATCAGAGACTAACACAACATTGTAAAGCAATTATACTCCAATAAAGATGTTTATAAAAAACAAAAAAAACAAATTTTTTTCTCATGGTTCTGGAGGCTGGGAAGTCCAAGGTCAAGGTGCTGGCTGATTCTGTTCCAGATGAGAGCTCTCTTCCTGGATTGCAGAGAGCAGACTTCTTTTTGTATCCTCACATGATGAGGGTTGGAGGGCAGGGGTCACAGAGGGATAGAGAGAGAGAGAGAGAGAGGGAGAAGGAGAGGAGAGGGAGACTGAGTGGGGAGGTGGGGGGTAAGAGAGAGAAAGAGAGAGCATGCATGCATGCATGTGAAAGAGAGGTGGCAGGGGAGCATTCTGATCTCTTATTAGTTTATTTTATTTTTTTACAACTTTATTGGAGTATAATTGCTTCACAACGATGTATTAGTTTCTGCTTTATAACAAAGTGAATCAGTTATACATATACATCTGTTCCCATATCCCTTCCCTCTTGCGTCTCCCTCCCTCTCACCCTCCCTATCCCTCCCCTCCAGTCGGTCACAATGCACAGAGCTGATCTCCCTGTGCTATGCCCCACTAATCCTATCATAAGAACCCCACCCTTTTGACCTCATCTAAACCTAATTACCTCCCAAAGGTTCATTTCCAAATACCATCACAGTGGGAGTTAGGGATTCAATGCACGAATTCTGGAAGGACACAAACATTTAGTCCATAACACTCACTGAGTTCCATTGCTCAGGGTTCCAGCCCTGAACCCTTTGCTCATATTGCTTCAGATAGTAAGGGACTGTGGACCTAAACAAACATATACGGGTGCCCAAGCCTCCTACCCCAGCTCTTCAGGTTCAAGTGCTGCTCTAACTCCAAGATAAAGATCTGTTGTTAACAACACTCCTCTTAAAGCCTCATAGCCTCAGGAGGAGATTGTCTTTCCATGTCCCTCCCTTTTTGAAACAAATAAACAAAAACAGCAAAAGAAATATTATAAATGCAAATTTATACCATGATTACATATTCCTATTGTAATTTTTGCTACAAGACTTTTTCTGTCCTTAAGGCCTATTTTTATTTAAAATTGTAATTTCCAACAAACACTTAAGCTTATTGATTTGCTACTTGGAAAGGTCTCCCAATTTCTAACAGGCTTCTTTTTGGATGTTGTTTGTTGGAATACGTCGAGATGGTTTCCCATTGTACTTAAATTTAAGGATCTGTAAGTAATGCACAGAAGTCTCTTGGTCTCAAAATCATCTTTGCAACTGTACGTAGATGATTATACCAACCATATAATCTTTCAATATGCCATACCACACTAAAGATGCACATTCATTACATGTGTAATCTGTGTGTATTAAATTATTTAGATGTCTATCAACTGTTAGCATACAAAATAAAGGAAATGTTGTGACCAAAGCAATAATATTCTAATTTGATAAATCACTTTTCTTAGTCCTCTATAGTTAATTCTGTGGCACTATTGCATTTTATCTTTCTCTAAAATTTTATCTAACTGATTTGCTTCATATTCATCAGAAATTCTTGGCTACTTCTGCCCTCAATACATTGAGATAAATTTACCTATTACCTGATTTTTGCCTCATGGTATCCATCTAGGCTCCTATTGCCTCTGAGAAATGACTCATATTTTGAAAAATGACACATAACAGGGTTGCAGTGAAGTAATGAGCAGAAGTGGGTAGAGTTGCGGGTGAATTGATAACATAGGAAAAATACAAAAGAACTGCCTGGCTTTAGTAATTCTTTTCCTTGGGAAATAAAACTCTACATTTACCTTTTTGGAGAAAGACATCTCGTCACTTAATCCCATTACTTATGATGGAGTATAGCACAAGATCATTTTGAGGCTTAAGTGAGAATGCCGGGGAAGAAGCTGCATGATGGCCACATGTGCCATAGGGGGTTATTAAAATACAGGTGACTACAGAAGGGTAATTTTGCTTTCTACTTTGTATGTTTATTATATATTTTATATATAGTGTGTATATCTATATTATTTGCTTTTTATGACTAGCATATACTACATTTATGATTGGAAAAATAATAGTTTCATTTTTGAACAACTAAATAAAGATGAGACTATTACAAGAAAAAAAATAAATAAAATGCAGGTAACTATCTTGTTGTACAAGCACCTGATTATGCTGCTTCTAGTGAGCTCATGGCTTATTTTTGTTGTAGAATTACAAGGTAATATTCATTTGTCAAAAATTATTTTCCCTCACTAATATCATCTATAAAATCATAACTAAAAAACAGCAGATGTGTCTCATTTTCCCCAGCTGCATGTGCTATCTTAGCAAGCAATCGCTTGAAAGATTTCTGTGTGCAATGACTCCAATGAGGAAATTCTGAGCAGAGGCAAGATAGTTTAATGGTCACTTCCCTACAGTGCCCTCTGAAAGGCATCAGGGGTCTCTTGAGCAACTAAGATAGTATTCATTCATGCCTCAAAACCATCGATACCATCACTAACAGCCTGAAAGCAGTTTTGGTATCATGTCAACCAAAACAGCCACATGGGGGCCTGGCTCATCCCCTTCCTTGATGGCAGATAGGGCTAGCCTTAAGCATACAGACCAGGACAAAGATGTATACCTAATCAGCCCCTGTATAAAAAGAAGTGCTCTCTATATTAAAATTGTGAGCACCTAGCTACACTTTTGAGCTGGTCCAAAATTAGTTGGCATTCCACTGACACCGTTCAAGCTTCTGAAATACAGAGATTTAGGTATCCATTCTAGACATATGTTAATCATCTTGGAACAGTACTCACTCAGTGAGAGAACAAGCCAAGCTGGTCTGGAAACAATCACAGTCTGCCTTACATCAGAGAACTCCCAGATGTTTGCCTGCTGCAGGCTTCCCTGGCAGGTGTTACCATAAAAAGGGAGTTCCAGCCAGGGTGCTGTCAGCACTGAAAAGGCATGTCATACACCTTTTCACAGTGGTGGAGAAATCAGCCATTTCCTCCAGATTGGAAATCAGGACCATATGGCATTTATTTTTAAAGGATGTCACTGAGGTATCTTTCAAGGTTACCAAATGATTCCCCCACCTCCCTTTTGATAATAGACAGTTGCTAATTCTATCACCTGTGAAGTCTGAAGGTAAAAGTTTTCTTTCTGAGGTTCGTATTTATTAAATTCCACTGTGTATAACAAAGCTCAGTGCTCATGGATCTTACGGGTAGGACTGCTTGAGGCTTTGGTCAAAATATAAAGGAGGAGGAAAGTGATTTTTAAGACAAAGAAAACACAGATGGGAAGCCAAAGAAAGATTCCTTCTCTCACATTAAGCTTTTCATTTCAAGTCTCTATTTTCATTTCATGTCCCCCACTTAGTAGTAACATGCTAGTGATTCTAAGAGCAGGCTGGAGCAGGGGTGCATCTCAAAGGAATAGCAAACCTCCTGGTGTTTGCTTATTACACATCGTGGTACACATGTGAGTATGTACACACACACACACACACCAGTGGACTACAAACTCAAACACTGTGCCTGCAAAAAATTTAAAATTCTCAACCGTAGGGACAAGATTAAGCTAAGAAATCTGTAATCAGTATAAGATGGTGTTTCTCAGTGAAGTCCTTGAACTGCTTGCATTAGAATGTCCTGGGGTGCTTGTCAAAAGATATCCAAATCTGGGTATCCACATACTGATATCTATATTACTGATAGTCGTCTGGATCAGTAAGCTCCTGATGCTCTGGGGTGAGGCCCATGGATCCTCAGTGACTGCAGGCTCACTTGCAGTATAAGCATCACCGCCCTAGGACAACCTAAATGCTGTTTCATTCAAGTGAATTTAGGACCCCAGTTTGGTCTTTAAATTCACCTCTTATCTCCTCTATTTTACCAAAAGAACCCAAGACCTTTCTCGGAAATTAACTCACTTAGGGTACCCCCAAGGATTCTAAAGGGGCTACAGTTCAGAAATAAGTCTTCCAGTACAGTTCCACTGTGGAATAAGACCTAAAGCAACTCTGAGAAAAAGTGAAAGCAACCCTAGGGACTGTAGGGGCTAGAAGAGGTCTGCTTTTTAAAACTAATTGGCCCCTAAAGCATGAAATCCTAGTGCTTTTAAAGGGGCTTAACATGCACCCCTATGTTCACAGCAACACTATTCACAATAGTCAAGACATGGAAACAACTTAAATGTTCACTGACAGACAAATGGATAAAGAAGATCTGGTACACACACACACACACACACACACACACACACACACACTGGAATATTACTCAGACATCAAAAAGAATGAAATAATTCCATCTTCAGCTACATGGATGGGCCTAGAGATTATCATACTAAGTGAAGTAAGTCAGAAAAAGAAGGATAAATACCATATGATATCACTTATATATGGAGTCTAAAAAAATGATACAAATGAACATATCTACAAAACAAAAACAGACTCACAGACACAGAGAACAGATTTGTAGTTGCCAATGGGGATGGAAGTGGGGGAGGGATGGAGTGGGAGCTTGGGGTTAGCAGGTGCGAACTATTATATAGAGAATGGATAAACAACAAGATCTGACTGTGTAGCACAGGGAACTATATTCAATGTCCTGTGATAAACCATGATGGAAAAGAACATGAAAAAGAATATATATGTATGTGTATATATATATACATATATATATATATATGTATATATATATATAAAAAACTGAATCACTTTGCTGTATACCGGAAACTAACACAACATTGTAAATCAGCTATACTTTAATTAAAAAGGAGGGCTTAGCAATTTTTAGCTGGAAGAAGAAACTCTTCTCCCCGAAATTCAAGCTGAAAATTTCAAAGACATCTTATTCTTCTTCTTTGAGCCATTGGCGTCTATATTTCAAGAGCCACTCCCACCTCCACACACACAACTTCCTTATTCCACTTTTTAAATATTTCTTTCATATGTCTTTCTCTTCAGCTTTACTTCTAAAGACCACAGTTTTAATGTCCATCATTTTATGGCTGGATTATTACAAGACCTCCTAACTGCTCCCTTTATTCTTATATCACTCTTTCCCACAATTCTTATGCACTGCCACCAGACAAGACTGGCAAAAACACAAACCTGCTCAAAGACTTCTGATGATTCCCCATTTCCTAAAAGAGCAGTCTAGACACACTTGTATCTCATAGTCATGAAGTACGTCACGAATTTTCCCTTTTCCTTCTGCCAAGGTAAATTGTCCTCATCTTTTCATTTGGCGCCAGTCTATCTATGTGAAAAGACAAATAATCATACCAAGCAGTACATATCCTTCCTCCTTAATTAGGTTTAAACTCCTTAAGGGCTGAGAGAAAGTCTTTGCAATCCTCTCAAAACCAAACATATTGCTCAAGTATTTGTTAAATAAATCAAAGGCTGAACGATACTGGATTAAGCCACCAACAGCCAATCTCACCTCCTGACCTGAGGTACCACTGGGCAGTCTGTGAATTTTCTGTGTGCTGAGCAAGGGTAGAAGTTCAATCCTGTTAATTTCCTCATCACTTACTCTTCTACTGGAAGAAATTGGTCCCAGAAGTTTGGGACTTTTTCCCCACACATGCAAAAACCAAACAGTTCTGCAAGAAGGATTTATGTTGGGAAAAAGATACAAATTCTTTGTCTAGCTGGTTCCTCCTAAGAGTTCCAAATTCCAATGTGTGAAAAAGATTCCGATCTTTACCACAGTGGAAAGTCTGTGATGTGAGAACTACTTGAAGAAATTTTCCATCTCAGATCAATGACAAAGTAGACCATACACAGCATTTAGTGGCTACAGATGCTACTGATTTAAAGCATTGTAATAATTCCTTCAAAGGCAGTTAAGACCAACCATGTCAAGCAATGTTTTGGTGCTAGCGTGAGTGAAACCAACTCAAATGCCAAGTTTGGCTGAGTAGCAGAATTGCACATGTTGTTTAAAGATATTGCTGTATTTGTCAGAAAAAAACTTGTGTCAAAATATATTTTATGGCATCATTATAATTATAATTATTATAAATTGTGATCAGAGACCTGGAAAAAAGAGTTATGTATACGATTTTTATGTATGATTAAAAATCAGAATTTGTCTATTTACACTTACTAGATTATCTCCAACACACACACACAGACACACACACACACACACACACAGAATTTGCTTAGCACTTAAATTAAAAAATGTTTTTAGGGCTTCCCTGTTGGCGCAGTGGTTGAGAGTCCACCTGCCATTGCAGGGGACACGGGTTCGTGCCCCGGTCCGGGAAGATCCCACATGCCGCAGAGCAGCTGGGCCCGTGAGCCATGGCCGCTGAGCCTGTGCGTCCGGAGCCTGTGCTTTGCGGCGAGAGAGGCCACAGCAGTGAGAGGCCCGCGTACCGCAAAAAAAAAAAAAAAAAAAAAAAGAAAATGTTTTAAAATTGAAATTAAAGCTAAATTAAATTAAAATTTAAAAAATTGTTTTGCATTTAAAAATTGCAGTTGAAGTATAAATGAGGATAACCCTGCGACAAATCACATATTACAAATTTAGGGGCAGATTGGGTTTTAAAATGTGATGTTTAGAATGCTAAACTTTAACATTATACATATTCTGACTTGACTGTCACACTTCTAAATTTATCTTTTGAATATTTGTACCCAAGAAAATGATTTCTCTTATGAAGTTTTAAGCAGATTAAATAGTATTTAAGATAAATATTGTTATTTTGAAAATATTTTCAAAACTATGTTTGAATTTCACAAATTCTCCCAGAATAATCAGAAAAAATTAAATGTTTGTAATATCTTTTTTAAAAATTCACTAATTCCTCGATTAAGCCATAATTTCCTTTAAAGCCCTTTGAAGAACAGTGGTTGAACTTGGCAGTTACACCAATGAGCATCCAGATGCTGCCATTTCCTGGATTTAATTTTACATGACAGTTTGTATTTAGTGTCTTGTTACCCTAACTTTAATTAGGATAAGCTCAAGGGGAAAAAAATGTTTTTGGACAGAGGTTGTTTCCAGTGGGTACTTCAGAAGCATGAGGAAGGTGATTGCAATTAGGGGAACATCTTTCAAAATGCTACACAATGGAATAAAACATAATAAAAGATCTGCAAGAGTCCTTTGGACTCACAAGTCTAACCCCTGTATCTTATACCTGGGGAAAATAAGTCCAGAGAAGTGAAGTGAATCATCTTGTGGTCAGCCTCCAAGACAGGATTAGTTGTCCCTTCCACTATCTCATGTTTTCTCTTGAGGATAAATTTCTAATTCCAGGTTTGATTTGCTGGATGAACTCAGGTACTTGCTAAGCTAAATTTATAAAATAACAGAATATTGGTCTCAGATGGGCACAATAATGTTTTCTCAACTGTTAAAAATACAAGGGAATTTAAAAGCCCGAGGGTAGAGCTTAAGTCTAAAATTTCCAGTCTCAGCTCTTTGACTAGTTTAAATTTTACAGCAATTTCTGAAATGCACCTTTTCCCCATTACAACCATGCCACCAAATGATCAGTCCAGTTTGTTGTCCATAAATACAACTTACAAGGTAACTAAGAGGGTCAGTTTTGTCTTGCCAGAGGGCTCAGAGCAGGGGTCTTCTAATAGCTTACAATGGGTTTAATTTACAGTAACATAATTTATAAAACGGCATACAGAAAATTTTAAATGAACATTGCTAAAGAAAGGATCAGCCACATCCTTGGTGCCTTTGCATTCAAGCATTGTTCCCCAGGCTTTCTTCTAAAGCCAACTCTGCCTCTCCTGACACCTTCACCAACTGACCCGCCATAACAAAGCTGCTGAAGAGTGAGAAGATATGGCTGCTTGCACCACCATGCCTTGCTGGTTTCAAACCCTTCACACCTATGTCCCTGGTAAACCCAGAAAGGATGCACTGCTGAGAGAAAGCAAAAGAAAACGTCAATCACCTGAAGGATGACTGGGACAATAAGCCTAAGCCAAGCAGCGAGCAGGAAGTGGAATGAGTTTGCCTTTCATCTATGGTGCATACCACAAGGATGCCTGCTGTTTCATTAGAGCAATTTTTTTTATTGTGATAAAATTTACATCACATAAAATTAATCATTCTAAAATGTACAATTCAGTGGCACATACTACATTCCAAATGCTGTACAACCATGACCTCCATCTATTCATCACTCCTATAGAAAACCCCACACCCATTAAACAGTCACACCCAGTTACTCCCTTCCACCATCTCCAGAAACCTTCAGTTCATTTTCTGTCTCCTATGGATCTACCTATCCTGGACACTTCATATAAATAGAATCAAATAATATGAGACCTTTTGTATCTGGTTCCTTTCACTTAGCCTAGTGTTCTGAGGTCCATTCATACTATAACATGTATCAGCTCTTTTTTATTGCTGAATGATATTCCATTGTATGGATATACCACATTTTGTTCATTTATCATTTGATGAAATTTGGGGTTATTTCCACTTTAAGGCTACTGTGAATAGTGCTGCTATGAACATTTATGTGTAAGTTTTTGTTTGAATACCTGTTTTCAATTATTTTGAATATTTACCTAGGAGTGGAATTGCTGGGTCATATGGTAATTTTATGTTTAACTTTTTGAGGAATCATCAGTCTGTTTTACAAAGTTGCTGTACCATTTTACATCCCCACAAGCAATATACAAGAGTTCCAATTGCTCCACATCCTTGCCAACACTTGTTATGTTCAATTTTGTTTATTATAGTCATCCTACTGGATGTACAGTGACACCTCCTGGTTTTGACTTGCATTTCCCTAATACTAATGATCTTGAGAATCTTTTCATGTGATTTTTCATCATTTGCATATCTTCTTTGAAGAAACGTCTATTCAAGTACTTTTTTCATTGTTTAATTGGATTGTATGTCCTTTTGTTGTTAGAAGTCATTATTATATTCTCTATAATAGGCCTATACCAGAAATATTATTTGCAAATCTTTTCTTTCATTCCATATGTTGTCTTTTCACTTTTGTAATAATATCCTTTGAAGCACATTGTTTTTAATTTTGATGAAGTCCAATTTGTCTTTTTTTTTCTTTTTGTTGCTTGTGCTTTTGTCATCATATCTAAGAAATGATTATCAATTCAAAGGATATGAAGATTCATCCCTATGTTTTCTTCTAAGAATTTTATAGTTTTAGCTTTTTACATTTAGATCCTTGATCCATTTTGAGTTAATTTTTGTATATGGTGTAAGGTAAGGGTCTGCTTCTCGCTTTGCATGTGGATATCAAGGTATCCCTGCACCATTTGTTGAAAAAACTATTTTCCCCATTGAATGGTCTTAGCCCCCTTGTTGAAAATCAATTGTCCATAGATGTATGTGATTATTTCTGGACTCTCAGTTCCACTCCATTTTATCCATATGTCTTTTGTTGTGTCAGTATCACACTTTTCTGATTACTGTAGATTTGGAGTAACTTTTGAAACCAGGAAGTGTGAGTCCTCCAAATTTGTTTCTCTTTTTCAAGACTGCTTTGTCTATTTTGGGTTCCTTGCAATCCCATATGAATTTTACGATCAGTTTGTTCATTTCTGTGAAAATTATCATTGAGAATTTGATAGAGATTGCACTGAATCTGTAGATCATCTTGGGTAGTGCTGCCATCTTAACAATATTAAATCTTTGAATAAATGAAAATAGATGACTTTCTATTGGTTTAGGCCTTCTTTAGTTTTTTTCAGCAATGTTTTGTAGTTTTCAGTTAACAAGTCTTACACTTCCCTAGTTCAATTTATTATCCCCAGTATTTTATTCTTTTTGATGCTAATATAAATGAAGTTTCTTATAAACTTCATTTGGAAGAAGTTTGGAATGTTCATTGCTAGTGTATAGAAATAAAACTATTTTTTTTGTATGTTGAACTTGTATTCTGCAAATATGCTGTATTCATTTATTAGCCATAAGTGTTCTCTTGGTGTGTGTGGATGTTTTAGTATTGCTATATATGAGATCATGTCATCTGCAAATAGAGATAATTTTAATTCTTCCTTTCCAATTTGGATGCATTTAATTTTTTTATTGCCTAATTGCTCTAGTTAGCACTTCAGTACAATATTCAATAGAAGTGGTGAAAGGGGGCATTGTTGTCTCAGTCCTGATCTTAGAAGAAACATTTTAGTTTTCATCATTGAGTATGGTTGTCAGCTATGGGTTTTTCATAAATTATCCTTTATCATACTGAGGAAGTTCTCTTCTATTCCTAATTTGATTTCTATCATGAGAGTATTGGATTTCTCAAATGCCTTTTCTGCATCACTTGAGATGATCATGTGATTTGTTTCCTTCATTTTGTTAATATAGCATATTACTTTATTTTTGTATATTGAACTACCCTTGGATTCCTGGGATAAATCTCACTTTTTCATGCTGCATAATCTACTTAATATGCTGCTGAATTTAGTTTGCTGGTATTTTGTTGAGGGTTTTTACATCTATATTTGCAGGAGATATAGGGCTATATTTTTCTTGTGATGTTTTTATATGGATTTGGTACAGGGTAACTCATAGATCTGATAAAGGGTTAATATCTAAAAAAGATAAGAAACATACAATTCAGGACCAAAATACAAATAAGCTGAATAGACTTCTTTCCGAAGAATACATACACATGGCCAACAGGTATAAGAAAAGATGCTCATTGTCACTAATCACTGGGGAAATGCAAATTAAAACATCAGTGAGGTGTTACCTATACCTTTTAAGATGACTATTATCAAGATGGCAAAATATAACAAGTGTTGATGAGAGTGTGGTACCTTTTGTGCATTTTGTATTTCAAATATTGCACTTTTCAACTCTAGAACTTCTATTTGGTTTCTTTTTAAAATAATTTCTGTTAATAGTATCCCTTTGTTGAAACATCATTGTCATACTTGGTTTAATTATTTAGACATGATTTATTTTGGTTCTTTGAATATATTCATAGTAGATGATTTAAAGTTTTTGTATAGCAAGGTCAACATCTGGACCTCCTCAGGGATAGTTTCTATTAACTGCTTTTTTCTTTCCTGTGTATGGAACCTATTTTCCTGTTTCTAGTGTATCTCACAATTCTTTGTTGAAAACTAGACCTTTCAGATAACGTGGCAACTCTTGAAATAAGATCTCACTCTCTCTCACGTTTTGTTGTTACTACTCTGTTTTTGTTGTTTTTGCTGCTCTTTATTTAATGACTTTCCTGGGCTAATCCTGTAAAGTCTGTATTCTTTGTTGTATGTGAGTGTGTGGCCAGTGTAAGTTTTGTTTTGTTAGTTTACTGGTCAACTAATGATTGAGCTAAGACTTCCTTAAAAGCTTGGATCCAGTAAGTCTCCCAGAATTTGCCAAGGGGTTCTGTGTATATTGGATCATGTCTTCAACACTCAGTCAGGTAGTTTACAAGTCTGCATATCCTGCTTGTACAAGGCCTCAAAACCAGCCAATGATGAAAGACTGGCTTCCTCTCAGGTATTTCCTGAGCATACACACAGCTCTGCATGTGCACGGGGCCTTTTAGATTACCTGGGAATATTTCACAGCTTTTCAAATTTCCCTATAAATGTCTTTTTTCCCCACATTATTTTAAAAAAGTTTTTTGGTCTGCCTCTTCTTGGCTCCAACTGTTATTGCTGCCTCAGGCAACTGAGATGTTAAACAATTGCCACTGATTGTTTTTGACAAATGACCTGGGGATAGGGCTGTTCTGCAAAGCGAGTGCTGAGTCCGGTCCTAATAATGATAATACACTTGGAGTGGGGCTTTTTCAGGGAGCTGTGAGACAGGTCATATAGTGTCAAAGCTCTAGAAATGGGAATGCTCCAGGGATGGGACTTTTTGAGGAACTTTATACACAGTCTCCTCCTTCCTGTAACTGCAAGTGGGCTCATTTTCATAGTGACCAATATTTGTGAGGCTTCTGACTTTCAAGGCTACTGCAGAGCTGCAAAGAGGGAGATGGGGAGTAGATTAAACTACAAGACCATAAACCCTGCTTTCCTTACCAACATTCAGCAGTTTTTCTTAAAATAAATGATCCTCAGATTGTTGAAAGACTTTGGTTCATTTCCAGAGTTGATTTTGAAAAAGTTAATTTTGATGACTTTGACAGTGTTTTTGCTGTTTTTATAGAGGGGCACATTTACAGAGGTCTTTACTCCACCATCCAGAAGTTGTACAGTGGTTCACATTTGTGGCAATTATTATTCAGTGTTCTTGTGTGACTTGACTCTTCCAAACTCTGGTAGTAAGCTTTATCTTTTTGTCTCTACACCAGATCAAAAAGAGAAGATATTAATGTATTTAGAATATTAAA
Organism: Hyperoodon ampullatus; assembly: GCF_949752795.1. Classification (NCBI taxonomy): domain Eukaryota; kingdom Metazoa; phylum Chordata; class Mammalia; order Artiodactyla; family Ziphiidae; genus Hyperoodon; species Hyperoodon ampullatus. The sequence goes on along the minus strand of NC_136913.1, from coordinate 101,340,232 downwards.
TATAATCCAAGAATGGTAGCAAAGTTACTAATGGGACAGTCTTATGGAAGATCTCTCTCTCACATACCTGCTAAATACTATCCTCTCTCTACTGAAATGATGCTGCCAATGCAACACAAAGCTTGTTAATAGAGTAACGTGATGAATCTACACCTGTTTATCTGCATTTCCAGATCCAGTCTCTTCATGATAAATAGAACATAGCTGTCAGGAAAAGGGGTAAACTTAATTGGTCTAACAGGAATAGAACCCACAACATTGGCCTCCATTGCATGATGGTCTGAGTTAATTAACTCTGTGATGTTAGAGTACACTCTGTTATTCTTGCAAGGATGGAACATGCATGAAAGAAAAAATAATCTTTGTTTGGACAGGGTTTCAACCTCCCTTAACAAATATTTGACTAAATCCTTGGGTTTCTTTCACATAGTTATCTTCTGATAAAAGAGCTAACAAAGAGAGAAGCAAACCCACTTACCAAATAATTGGCTATTGGAAAACTGAGAATTGATATTAAGAAAGCTACATACATTTTCGGGGATCCCTCATTTGACAGATATCACCTAAAGGAATAAACTGGCATACTATTCCAGTTTCTTATAAACAAGAGGGAAAATTGCTTTTGTAATTAGATATTTACAAGTACAGAGTCCTTTTAACTAAATTGCCTTTCAATCTTGCCAATTTGGGGGAAAATGCCTCTTCTTTGGCTTAATAATGAAACAGAAGTAGAAATGGGTCAATAAATCTCATTTGCACTTAGCTATAGTTGTTGGAGCAGTTTTATTCTTCTTACATCAGGATTGCAAAAGTGGTTAAGGTATGCTCTACACAAAATAATCCCTTACCTACACACTCCTGCTATATCTCAGAACAGCCTACATAATTGGAAATATAGAAATAGTGGCGCATATGTGCCATGGGGAAATTTAGAGACACGTTGAGCAACGAACTATGGCATGCTATAAAGCAGCACATCTCAAACTTTCATATGCATGCAAATCACTTGGGGGAAATTGTCAAAGCACAGATTCTAATACAGGAGTTCTGGGGCAGGGCCTGAGATTCCACATTTCTGAAAAGCTCCCATGTGAGGCTGAGGCTGATGTTTCTTGGACCACATTTTTTTATGTCGTAAGAAAGTGAAGAAATCTGAGTTCAGGTTTTGATTTTATTATAACACATAATGCTTGTAATTTGTATTTTTCTTGTTTATTATATTATTGTTACAAGTTATATCCTTTCTGGGACTAGGAAAGACATAAAAAATGGGAAAATATCAAATTGCCAAAAGCATAAATAAAAATAATATATCTAATGAATAAAGTAAGACGTGCACACAATTCAAAAACTGAGGAAATATGTCAAAATATCCAAAAGGTAATACAGCCAGATGATTTAAAAGTTGCTATCCCAGTTTTGCATAGAGCTCTAGGAAAAAGAGCCCTGGATTTGGTGTCAGGAATCCTGAGTTTATAGCATGGACTCTACCTTAACTAGCTCTATGCGTGGGAACTTAGGCAGTCTGTTAGCCTCCTTTTTCTTTGGTCCAAAAGAAAGGATTTGAAATAGTTGATCTTGAAATAATGCCACATGCAGCAATATGGATGGACCTAGAGATTCTCATATTAAGTGAAGTAGGTCAGACAGAGGAAGACAAATATCATATGATATTACTTATATGTGGAATCTAAAAAAATGATACAAATGAAGTTACTTACAAAATAGAAACAGATTCACTGACCTAGAAAACAAACTTATGGTTACCAGTGGGGAAAGGGGGGTAGGAGGGATAAGTTAGGAGTTTGGAATTAGCATATACACACTATTATATATAAAATAGAGAAATAATAAGGACCTACTATATAACACAGGGAACCATATTCAATATCCTGTAATAAACTATAATGGAAAAGAATCTGAAAAAGAATGTATGTATGTGTATGTGTATATATATATATATATATAGATAGATAGATAGATAGATAGAGAGAGAGAGAGAGAGAGAGAGAGAGAGAGAGGAAGCTGAATCACTTTGCTGTACACCAGAAAATAAGACAACATTGTAAATTAACTATAATTCAATTAAAAATATTTTAATTAAAAAAAAGAAATAGTTGATCTCTAAGTTCTACTGTAGCACTCACACTTTTTTCTCTCCTCTTATGAAACACTTGGCCAATGCAGATGATTTTCTCCCCTTTGAAATCTCTGTTTTAGCCATTTTTTCCTTAAATCTAAGAGATGCCATAATTTCTTTAGGTTGAAGGAAAATCTAAAGTTACTTTAAGGTGGATAACTAAGCCACGCCAGGTTTCCATACAGGCAGCATTCATTTGCTGGCCTTTCAAGTCTGGTGAACCCAATGGGCTTTTACTCCCCCCGATGGAGAATCAGCCCAGCTGGACTTTGCCCAAGGCCACAGTTCCAAGTGAGGGTTCTGCCAAAGGCCAGTCCCTGAGTTGAGAGGAAAATCTACCTCCACCACTTCCCTGACTTCTCAGTCTGGATTGTTAATCAATTACAGATGAAATTTTCTGACCATTTATGTCCATGACAGGCCAACACAAAGACCAGCCAAATCCTTCCCAGACTTTCCTGGTGACCACTACTGTAGGAAGATCACCTGGTATGTCCAGTGATAACTCATCTGTACAACTGACCCTTCAGAGAAGTATGGAAAACTGTCATATAAATGTAAAAGTATTGTTTTCTTCCAAGTATAAATGAGGATCAGTAGTGTTATGGTTATGAGGATGAGATAGGGTTTGAATCTTCATTCTGCCACTGTATGACAATGGGGCAAATTGACCTTTCCCTTGCTCAATTTTCTCCTCTGTACAATGTGTTTGTTTTGAGGACTAAATGAGGTAATGCACGTCCTTGCTATACTAACTGTAGTCCACAGACCAGCAGCATCAGCATCACCTGGGAGTATGATAGAAATGCAGAATCTCAGACCCCTCCCCAGACTTAATGAATCAAAATCTTCAGTTTAAACAGAATTCTCATATGCTAAGCATTCAGCACAGTGCCTGTTTCATAGTAAGTATTCCTACATCAGAAGTGACTGCTATTAGGATATTCTTGATCTCCTTTCTCACTTTCTCCTCACCACCATCCTGAGAAGTAAGCATGATAGTTATTTCTAGATTGCCTGGCTCCCTGCCTTCAGTACCAGAGCCCACCACGGGCCTCTTTGTCACCATAAGACCATCTGGCTTTCTTCTGCTGTCTTGGCCCAACTCCCTTCCATCACTCCTAGTTTTTAAGGTGTGAAGGTCCATTTTAAGGAATACCACACTGCCCAATATATGGAGATTCCTAACAGATTTTGTACTCTTATCACATATTTATTCTCTGCACTCGATCGTGTCACGTTCTACTTCATGTTTTAGTTATTTTTGATGTAGTTGTTCACATGGGCTCTGAAGTTGAAATTCTGTCTCTACCACTTACTAGCTTTGTAATCTTGGGAGAGTCACTTAACTTCTTTGAACTTCTTATATGAAATGTAATTTAAATGCGGTGATGTAGGTAAAGCATTCCATAGTCAGTGCACAACAAACGATAGCCCTTAATATTATCGTTACTGTGCTTATTGTTATTTTCATAATCACGTCGTCTCTGTCACTTTATCCTCACAAAAGCAAGACAAATAGTATTGTATCTACTTTCAGATAAAGAGATGTGAAGTAATAACTCACCTAAAGCCATACAGTTAATTTGTACAGAACCAAGTTTAAAACTCAGTCTGCCTTCTTACCATATCACACCACTTCATAGGGTAAGTAACATGGAACGTTAGAGAAGAGTCTGGATTTGGGCATGAGAACAGGATAGAGAATGTGAATGAGGGTACAACCAATTGTCAGTCTGCTTTAGTCCAAGTGTATCAAAATTAACTAAACTACGGTCCAAGTTATAAGCCTAAAATTAGAAGCCACAGCAGGATTCTAAATCAAACAGCCATCCCCACAAGATCAACTTCAGGAATAGCCCAGAGACTACTGACTAAACCAACAGCTTCTTTCTTCTTTGCCTTCTTTAGAGGACCACACACCTACTGGGCTTTTTGAGCATGGTCAACCCTGGGAGGCAAAGTGAGTTAATGAAGGAAGAATTATTGGCAAGTCCAAAGTATCTAACCCCTCTACCCCTCTGCTGGGAATGGCTTTTAAAAAAACATTCAAACTCACAGAGAACAGACTTGTGGTTACTAAGGGGGATGGAGGGATGGGGGAGGGATGGAGTGGGAGTTTGGGGGTAGCAGATGCAAACTATTACATATAGAATGAATAAAGAAGGTCCTACTGTATAGCACAGGGAACTATATTCAATATCCTGAGAAAAACCATAATGGAAAAGAATATGAAAAAGAATGTATATATGTATAACCGAATCACTTTGCTATACAGCAGAAATTAACACAACATTGTAAATCAGCTGTTCTTCAATTAAAAAAACCCCAACCATTCAATATGGATCAAAAGGGAAGGGCACATGAACACAGGTGGAGCCATGTTAAGTTCTGAAGAGAAGAATGATCACTTGGTTCTTGAGAGGCTAAAGGGAAAGAGGGAACGACATGTGTTTGGAAAAGTGTTGATAGTCGGGGGAGTGCCTCCCCGACGATCTCATGATTGCTAATGACAGTGGAAATTGATACAGCCCCTTTGGAGAACAATTTTGCAGTATATGTATCAAGAGCCTTAAGATATCTTTGGCCCTGTAGCTTTTACTTCAGGGAATCTGTCTTTGAGGGAAACTACTAAATATAGGGGAAAAGTTTTATTCTTTTTTTTTTTTGGCCACGCTGCACGGCATGCGAGATCTTAGTTCTCCAACCAGGGGTCGAACACGTGCCGTGCCCCCTGCAGTGAAAGCACAGAGTCCTAAGCATTGGACCACCAGGGAAGTCCCCAAAAGAGTTTTATTCTTAAAAGACCTATGACAGATCTGGCAATTTTGGTAGCATGATTGATGAATGTGAAGCTTGAAAATGTTTTTTCTTCTCGGGCTCTAGCGGTCATGCTGGAAAAAGGGCCTAATCTGGCAAGGACTTTACTACTTCTTATTTTTGTCACATAAACATGAACCTCTGATTTTAACCTTTTACATGTGTCCTTACACTAAGAAAGGCTGATATCACTGAGGGAGTAATCACTTTATGAAAAACTTTGTTGCAGATTTCCTTAAATATCAAGTACTGTTCAGCATGTTTATTTCTTTACAGAGAAATTTTAAGCTGAAAAGTCCATCTGCCTGTCTTATCCTCTGTAAGTTTCTCCCATGGAACAGTTAGAGTATGGGCAGCATTGCCAGTTGAAAATCAGCCAGCAGTGTTATTCCAAAGCCATTTTGTCCTTAAGGAAAATAAATTTCTATGTAACTTTTTAGGAACATAGTGATTTCATAAAGCTGAGTACATCTGGAGTTCTTTTCCTGACTTAGGTCCATTCTCCACAGCAAGATTTCATGCAAATTCTCTGTTCCTTTTACTTTGAACACATATCTGAATACAGAGCACCTTCTTGGCTGTTACCAAAAGGCCTGGAGTTTCAAAAGTTAGAATAGGATGAATAGGTTTGGAAAGGCCAGAAAAAGTTACACACTAAGCCCCTATAATGTTAATAGTCAGAGAATATTAAAGACTATTCTGAATGGTAGTTTCACGAAAATAGTCTCTTACCTTTGTTATCTGAGCATATCCTTGGGTTCTAGGATAAAATTGATTTTTAGTTGATCATCTGTTTATGTAATTAGCATAATTATGCTTTATTACATAATTAGTGTAAGTGCATGTAATCAGCTATAACATATAATTACATAATTGAGTCATTGTAAAAAAAATCCTTGTGAAGCAGAATATAATGTTTTCTGCATCTGCCAAAGATAAATACTTCTGTTTTTTTAATTAGGATTAGTTAAAATGGGTTTTTGTTTGCTTTTGGAGTGGTTACCTTGCTCAAGGGTTGAGAGATTCCACATAGCATTTCAAAGAAATGACTACGCTTTCAGTTCCCTATCTTCCAAATTTCATGGTGAAAATCAGACTGTCCTCCAAACCCATTATTTATCTGATGCACAGTAGATCATTTAAAAATAGCTCTATCTACACTGTTTGGGGCCCTGAAGATGCTGAGGTGCAACACAAGATGAAACTAACAAGAGAAAAATAATGATGCATTTCAAATCCTTTTACATGTAACTATGTACATATGCCTACACTGGAACGTTTTCATTATTTGAACTCAGGATACCAAGTTTGAGCTCTTTTGGTTTTCAAATAGTTTAATGGAAAAGAAATTTATTATGTTCTTTGCCCATAAGGAAGGTTTAAGATGGGAATTTTTAAATCGTATCCTGTCCATCTAATTTTTTATGTTTTTGCTTCTAGGTTATATAAATGAATTAAATTATTATTTACAGGTAATTGTTAACTTTTTTAAGTTTTAAAAAAATTAATCTGTCCTGATCTAAAGAATAAAGGTGGGTCATAAGGGTTTTTCTTATTTGTTTGTTTGTTTTTGTTTTTTCGTTTTTTTGTTTTTGGAAGAAGGGGGTTTCCAGTCACTAAAATTATTCAAGCAAAGGTGCTTTTTGAAGATGTCTTAAATGGAATCCTTGCAAGGGATTATAAATTTTACTAAGTGACCTCTAAAATCCCTTCCAAGTCTTGGATTCTACAGTGTCTCTTTTCATAAATCCCGGCAAATGAGAGAATCAGTTTAGTTATTAATGAGCAGGAAAGCATCACGTTGCTACAAATGTGTCTGCAGTCGGGGAATAGATGACTGTCCTCAAGCCACTGGGAAATGAGCAAAACTGAAGAAGGCAAAGATTATCTTTGTCTATTAATATTATTTTAAGTAAAAATGACTCTGAACCCATATTAATCTCGTCCTTAACACCCTATGTTGAATTAGTCATTCTCTCTCTTTCTTCACAGGACTGTGTTCCTTGAGGTTACAGATTGGGTAATCATTCTACCCCAGGTAACAAACAGTGTCTAACATATAGCAGCAAGCCTCTATTTTTCTTCCCATTTTTAAGGGATGACTGTTTGGATACATTAACTGGTAAATTCAAAATAAGTATTTATGATGTTGTGTGTTTTCCTTCCCAGGAACAATTTTATTTAAAATGAACTCTGCATGGAAATGATTGTTTAAAACAAAGAAATGGATCACTAATGGTGGAATTCTAGGCACCAGTAGGGAAGATTTTGATCCTCAGAGTCTTATCATATAATACCATTAACACGCATACCTATTCTCCTGGGGTGTAAATGTAAGACCACAGGAGAAAACAGGCTCCTATGTCAGATTACACATTCCTTCTCAGCTCCAGCAGGTAGGACATGACAAATATGTATAACCTCTTTCAAATGGCTCAGACTCAGGATCTCCCCAGTGCTTCCTCCTGTGCTTATGACAAAGCCCAGGTGATCTCACACTGGTGCAATTTCATCTCTCTTTCTGAATGGCCATTAACAGCTGATAGAAGACAGGAGGTCACCAAAGAACAGTGCTAGGTGGTCACTGTCATTTCCCCACTGCTGTACACAATCACTTCCAGCATGGATTACCAATCCTTGTGCATCACCATTTCATGTAAGGAAAGCAGATCATGTTGGAGTCATTAGCTTTTACAATTCTCAGGAATTTTCCAACTACATTTTCCATGAAACCTTTTCTACAGTGATGTTATATTATTATATAGTAGGCCTTCCATAGCAGCCAGTCTTTCTGGTTTGGTTTTGTCATATACATATTTTTTACAGAAGCAAACAAGGATCAATGATAAGCACAGAAAAATCTCTGATACTTCATTGAAATGGATTTTTTTTAATTAAGAAACTCAGTTTTATTTTTTTCTGAGTACACACTGTTGTATGAATTGCCTATATACAAAATATTTCGGATTCCAGGTTAAACAGTGCTTGACAACTAAATAGAGAGGTTTCATTTATAATTAGGACTTTTTTAAACATCTTTATTGGAGTATAAAAAAATATGGAATGCTTCACGAGTTTGCATGTCATCCTTGCGCAGGGGCCATGCTAATCTTCTCTGTATCGTTCCAATTTTAGTATATGTGCTGCCGAAGCGAGCACTGAAATGGATTTTAAGGGCATCAAAGATAAAGCTAAATGAGAAGAGGGACAATGTAGGGAAAGTTAAGACAAGATGGAGTTGGAAACCAAATCTCACAGTTGGCATGTTTTGTGGCAAATCAAATACGGTCAAGTACAGGGCAAGTTCTCTCACCACCACTCTCCTCACCTGTCTTTATCATCCTCCTTCAGACACCAATCAGGCTTGAACCAAAACAGAGAGTGGTACCTCCCTATGATCTGCAGAAGCCAGCAGAAATCCAGGATATACCAAGTCACTACTGGAGCCCAAGGATCCTAGGGTGAAAGGGTAGTTCAATACAGAATCCACCTCAGGGGAGAGTGTTAAGTTTCACTCTGGAATAGACTTGGCCCGGCCTTAGAGTATCCTGGGACAATGGAAACCTCAGATGTATCTGCTATTTGGGGAGGATGCAAAACCATGGCAATGTTTTTGTTTTTTTGTTTTTTGTTTTTTTTTTTCAGAATAATTTTTTTAATTAACTCCTTGTAAGTCAAATGGTAAGCTCTAGAAAAATAATTCTGCAGAAGACTTTATATGTTAAAAATAAGCATCATTAAAATTAAATTTTAAAAAACCTATATATATATATATATATATATATTTTAACCAAACTTACGTGTTCTTTTCTTATTATAGGATTAACTTTATCAAATGCTCTTTTCCTATATCACTATATTAGTTTATGACCTGTTTACACTTTTTTGTAATTTATTTATTTATTTATTTATTTTTATTAGTTTCTGCTTTATAACAAAGTGAATCAGTCATACATATACATCTGTTCCCACATCCCTTCCCTCATGCATCTCCCTCCCTCCCACCCTCCCCATCCCACCCTTCCAGGCGGTCACAAACCACCGAGCTGATCTCCCTGTGCTATGCGGCTGCTTCCCACTATCTATCTACCTTACGTTTGGTAGTGTATATATGTCCATGCCTCTCTTTCGCTTTGTCAGAGCATACCCTTCCCCCTCCCCATATCCTCAAGTCCATTCTCAAGTAGGTCTGTGTCTTTATTCACATTTTACCGCTAGGTTCTTCATGACATTTTTTTTTTTAATTCTATATATATGTGTTAGCATACGATATTTGTCTTTCTCTTTCTGACTTATTTCACTCTGTATGACACACTCTAGGTCTATCCACCTCATTACAAATAGTTCAGTTTCGTTTCTTTTTATGGCTGAGTAATATTCCATTGTATATATGTGCCACATCTTCTTTATCCATTCATCCGATGATGGACACTTAGGTTGTTTCCATCTCCGGGCTATTGTGAATAGAGCTGCAATGAACATTTTGGTACATGTCTCTTTTTGAATTATGGTTTTCTCAGGGTATATGCCTAGTAGTGGGATTGCTGGGTCATCGGGTAGTTCTATTTTTAGTTTTTTAAGGAACCTCCATACTGTTCTCCATGGTGGCTGTACCAATTCACATTCCCACCAGCAGTGCAAGAGTGTTCCCTTTTCTCCACACCCTCTCCAGCATTTATTGTTTCTAGATTTCTTGATGATGGCCATTCTGACTGGTGTGAGATGATATCTCATTGTAGTTTTGATTTGCATTTCTCTAATGATTAATGATGTTGAGCATTCTTTCATGTGTTTGTTGGCAGTCTGTATATCTTCTTTGGAGAAATGCCTATTTAAGTCTTCTGCCCATTTTTGGATTGGGTTGTTTGTTTTTTTGCTATTGAGCTGCATGAGCTGTTTATAAATTTTGGAGATTAATCCTTTGTCAGTTGCTTCATTTGCAAATATTTTCTCCCATTCTGAGGGTTGCCTTTTGGTCTTGTTTATGGTTTCCTTTGCTGTGCAAAAGCTTTGAAGTTTCATTAGGTCCCATTTGCTTATCTTTGTTTTTATTTCCATTTCTCTAGGAGGTGGGTCCAAAAGGATCTTGCTGTGATTTATGTCATAGAGTGTTCTACCTATGTTTTCCTCTAAGAGTTTGATAGTTTCTGGCCTTACATTTAGGTCTTTAATCCATTTTGAGCTTATTTTTGTGTATGGTGTTAGGGAATGATCTAATCTCAAACTTTTACATGTCCCTGTCCAGTTTTCCCAGCACCACTTATTGAAGAGGCTGTCCTTTCTCCACTGTACATTCCTGCCTCCTTTATCAAAGATAAGTTGGCCATATGTGCGTGGGTTTATCTCTGGGCTTTCTATCCTGATCCACTGATCTATCTTTCTGTTTTTATGCCAGTACCACACTGTCTTAATTACTGTAGCTTTGTAGTATAGTCTGAAGTCAGGGAGCCTGATTCCTCCAGCTCCGTTTTTCGTTCTCAAGATTGCTTTGGCTATTCGGGGTCTTTTGTTTTTCCAAACAAATTTTGAAATTTTTTGTTCTAGTTCTGTGAAAAATGCCAGTGGTAGTTTGATAGGGATTGCATTGAATCTGTAGATTGCTTTGGGTAGTAGAGTCATTTTCACAATATTGATTCTTCCAATCCAGGAGCATGGTATATCTCTCCATCTATTTGTATCATCTTTAATTTCTTTCATCAGTGTCTTATAATTTTCTGCATACAGGTCTTTTGTCTCCTTAGGTAGGTTTATTCCTAGATATTTTATTCTTTTTGTTGCAATGGTAAATGGGAGTGTTTTCTTGATTTCATTTTCAGATTTTTCATCATTAGTGTACAGGAATGCCAGAGATTTCTGTGCATTAATTTTGTATCCTGCTACTTTACCAAATTCATTGATTAGCTCTAGTAGTTTTTCGGTAGCATCTTTAGGATTCTCTATGTATAGTATCATGTCATCTGCAAACAGTGACAGCTTTACTTCTTCTTTTCCAATTTGGATTCCTTTTATTTCCTTTTCTTCTCTGATTGCTGTGGCTAAAACTTCCAAAACTATGTTGAATAAGAGTGGTGAGAGTGGGCAGCCTTGTCTTGTTCCTGATTTTAGTGGAAATGGTTTCAGTTTTTCACCATTGAGGACAATGTTGGCTGTGGGTTTGTCATATATGACCTTTATTATGTTGAGGAAAGTTCCCTCTATGCCTACTTTCTGCAGGGTTTTTATCATAAATGGGTGTTGAATTTTGTCGAAAGCTTTCTCTGCATCTATTGAGATGATCATATGGTTTTTCTCCTTCAACTTGTTAATATGGTGAATCACATTGATTGATTTGCGTATATTGAAGAATCCTTGCATTCCTGGAATAAACCCCACTTGATCATGGTGTATGATCCTTTTAATGTGTTGTTGGATTCTGTTTGCTAGTATTTTGTTGAGGATTTTTGCATCTATGTTCATCAGTGATATTGGCCTGTAGTTTTCTTTCTTTGTGACATCCTTGCCTGGTTTTGGTATCAAGGTGATGGTGGCCTCGTAGAATGAGTTTGGGAGTGTTCCTTCCTCTGATATTGTTTGGAAGAGTTTGAGAAGGATGGGTGTTAGCTCTTCTCTAAATGTTTGATAGAATTCGCCTGTGAAGCCATCTGGTCCTGGGCTTTTGTTTGATGGAAGATTTTTAATCACAGTTTCAATTTCAGTGCTTGTGATTGGTCTATTCATATTTTCTATTTCTTCCTGAGTCATTCTTGGTAGGTTGTGCATTTCTAAGAATTTGTCCATTTCTTCCAGGTTGTCCATTTTATTGGCATAGAGTTACTTATAGTAATCTCTCATGATCTTTTGTATTTCTGCAGTGTCAGTTGTTACTTCTCCTTTTTCATTTCTAATTCTATTGATTTGAGTCTTCTCCCTTCTTTTCTTGATGAGTCTGGCTAATGGTTTGTCAATTTTGTTTATCTTCTCAAAGAACCAGCTTTTAGTTTTATTGATCTTTGCTATTGTTTCCTTCATTTCTTTTTCATTTATTTCTGATCTGATCTTTATGATTTCTTTCCTTCTGCTAACTTTGGGGGTTTTTTGTTCTTCTTTCTCTACTTGCTTTAGGTGCAGGGTCAGGTTGTTTACTTGAAATGTTTCCTGTTTCTTAAGGTGGGATTGTATTGCTATAAACTTCCCCCTTAGAACTGCTTTTGCTGCGTCCCATAGGTTTTGGGTCGTCGTGTCTCCATTGTCATTTGTTTCTAGGTATTTTTTAATTTCCTCTTTGATTTCTTCAGTGATCACTTCGTTATTGAGTAGTGTATTGTTTAGCCTCCATGTGTTTGTATTTTTTACAGATCTTTTCCTGTAATTGATATCTAGTCTCATAGCATTGTGGTCGGAAAAGATACTTGATACAATTTCAATTTTCTTAAATTTACCAAGGCTTGATTTGTGACCCAAGATATGATCTATCCTGGAGAATGTTCCATGAGCACTTGAGAAAAATGTGTATTCTGTTGTTTTTGGATGGAATGTCCTATAAATATCAATTAAGTCCATCTTGTTTAATGTATCATTTAAAGCTTGTGTTTCCTTATTTATTTTCATTTTGGATGATCTGTCCATTGGTGAAAGTGGGGTGTTAAAGTCCCCTACTATGATTGTGTTACTGTCGATTTCCCCTTTTATGGCTGTTAGTATTTGCCTTATGTATTGAGGTGCTCCTATGTTGGGTGCATAAATATTTACAATTGTTATATCTTCTTCTTGGATCGATCCCTTTATTGTTATGTAGTGTCCTTCTTTGTCTCTTCTAATAGTCTTTATTTTAAAGCCTATTTTGTCTGATATAAGAATTGCTACTCCAGCTTTCTTTTGATTTCCATTTGCATGGAATATCTTTTTCCATCCCCTTACTTTCAATCTGTATGTGTCTCTAGGTCTGAAGTGGGTCTCTTGTAGACAGCATATATATGGGTCTTGTTTTTGTATCCATTCAGCCACTCTGTGTCTTTTGGTGGGAGCTTTTAGTCCATTTACATTTAAGGTAATTATTGATATGTATGTTCCTATTCCCATTTCCTTAATGGCTTTGGGTTCGTTATTGTAGGTATAGTCCTTCTGTTATGTTTCTTGCCTAGAGAAGTTCCTTTAGCATTTGTTGTAAAGCTGGTTTGGTGGTGCTGAACTCTCTCAGCTTTTGCTTGTCTGTAAACGTTTTAATTTCTCCATCAAATCTGAATGAGATCCTTGCTGGGTAGAGTAATCTTGGTTGCAGGTTTCTCTCCTTCATCACTTTCATTATGTCCTGCCACTCCCTTCTGGCTTGTAGAGTTTCTGCTGAGAGATCAGCTGTTAACCTGATGGGGATTCCCTTGTGTGTTATTTGTTGTTTTTCCCTTGCTGCTTTTAATATGATTTCTTTGTGTTTAATTTTTGAAAGTTTGATTAATATGTGTCTTGGCGCATTTCTCCTTGGATTTATTCTGTATGGGACACTCTGTGCCTCCTGGACTTGATTAACTATTTCCTTTCCCATATTAGGGAAGTTTTCAACTATAATCTCTTCAAATATTTTCTCAGTCCCTTTCTTTTTCTCTTCTTCTTCTGGAACCCCTATAATTCGAATGTTGGTGCGTTTAATGTTGTCCCAGAGGTCTCTGAGACTGTCCTCTGTTGTTTTCATTCTTTTTTCTTTATTTTGCTCTGCATTAGTTATTTCCACTATTTTATCTTCCACCTCACTTATCCGTTCTTCTGCCTCAGTTATTCTGCTATTGATCCCATCTAGAGTATTTTTCATTTCATTTATTGTGTTTTTAATCAATGCTTGATTCATCTTTAGTTCTTCTAGGTCCTTGTTAACTGTTTCTTGCATATTGTCTATTCTATTTCCAAGATTTTGGATCTTGGAAATAGAATCTTGGATCAGCTTTACTATCATTATTCTGAATTCTTTTTCAGGTAGACTGCCTATTACCTCTTCATTTGTTAGGTCTGGTAGGTTTTTATCTTGCTCCTTCACCTGCTGTGTGTTTTTCTGTCTTCTCATTTTGCTTATGTTACTGTGTTTTGGGTCTCCTTTTTGCAGGCTGCAGATTCGTAGTTCCCGTTGTTTTTGGTGTCTGTCCCCCGTGGCTAAGGTTGTTTCAGTAGGTTGTGTAGGCTTCCTGGTGGGGGGGGACTAATGCCTGTGTTCTGGTGGTTGAGGCTCGATCTTGTCTTTCTGGTGGACAGGTCCACGTCTGGTGGTGTGTTTTGGGGTGCCTATGGCCTTATTATGTTTTTAGGTAGCCTCTCTGCTAATGGGTGGGGTTGTGTTCCTGCCTTGCTAGTTGCTTGGCATAGGGTGACCAGCACTGTAGCTTGCTGGTCGTTGACTGAAGCTGGGTGATGGTGTTGAGATGGAGATCCCTGGGAGATTTTCGCTGCTTGATATTATGTGGAGCTGGGAGGTCTCTTGTGGACCCGTGTCCTGAAGTTGGCTCTCCCACTTCAGAGGCACAGCACTGACTCCTGGCTGCAGCACCAAGAGCCTTTCATCCACCCGGCTCAGAATAACAGGGAGAAAATGTAGAAAGAAAGAATTAGTAGAAGAAAGAAAGAGAGAGGGAAAGAAAGGAAGAAGGGAAGAAAGGAAGGAAGGAAGGAAGGAAGAAAGAAAGAAAGGAGGGAGGGAGGGAGGAAGGATGGAAAGAAAGAAGGAAAGAAAGGAGGGAGGGAGGGAGGAATGAAAGCAAAAGGAAGAGTGAATGGAAGAAGGTAGGGAGGGAGGGAGGAAGGAAAGAAAGAAAGAAAGACAGGAGGGAGGGAGGGAGGAAGGAAAGAAAAAGAAAGTGGAAAGAAGAAGGGTGGGAGGGAGGGAGGGAGGAAAGAAAAAGAAAGAAGGAAAGGAGGAGTGGAGGGAGGGAGGAAGGGAAGGTAGGAAAAAAAGAAAGAGCAGGTAAAGTAAAATAGAATAAAGTATGAAATATAGTAGTGTTATTAAAATTAAAAAGTAATTATTGAAAAAAAACACGGACCGATAGAACCCTGGGACATATGGTGGAAGCAAAGCTATACAGAGAGAATCTTACACAGAAGATTACACATACACATTCACAAAAAGAGCAGGGGGAAAAATCAAAAATCTTGCTCTCCAAGTCCACCTCCTCAATTTGGGATAATTCGTTGTAAAAAGAGGAAAAGGGCGAGAAGTCTGAAATCTTGCTAAGTTCACCTCCTTAATTTGGGATAATTCGTTGTAAAAAGAGGAAAAAGGGGGGAAAGTCTTAAATCTTGTCCTCAAAGTCCACTTCCTCAATTTGGGATGATTCGCTGTCCATTCATGCACTCCACAGACGCAGGGCACGTCAAATGGACCTTGGAGCTTTAATCCGCTGCCTCCGAGGCTGCACAGAGAGATTTCCCTGTCTCTGCTCTCACAACTCCCGGGTCTCAGCCTTGGACCTGGCCCGGCCTCTGCGCGTAGGTCGCCGGAGGGCGTCCGTTCTTCGCTCAGACAGGACGGATTTAAAGGAGCCGCTGATTCGGGGGCTCTGGCTCACTCAGGCAGAGGGGAGGGAGGGGCGCGCAGTGTGGGGCGGGCCTGCGGCGGCAGAGGCCAGCGTGACGTTGCAGCAGCCCGTGGCGCTCCGTGCACCCTCCCGGGAAAGCCGTCCCCGGGTCCCGGGACCCCGGCAGTGGCGGGGTGCACAGGCCCCCCGGAAGGCGGGGCGGACAGTGACCCACGCTCGCACACAGGCCCCGCGGCGGCGGGCGGCGGCGGCGGCCCACGCCCGTCTCCGAGGTCCGCGCCTTACCCGCGGCTTGCGCCTGTCTCCGTCGCTTCCCCAAGCAGCCCTCTTAATGCCCTCTCCTCGCGCACCAGGCAACAAAAGGGAAAAAAGTCTCTTGCCTCTCCGGTAGCTTCAGACCCTTTCCCCGGACTCCCTCCGGGCTAGCCGTGGTGCACTAACCCCTTCAGGCTCTCTTCCTGCCGCCAGCCCCAGTCCTCTCCATGGCAATGTTTAAGGAATCAATCTTTAGAAACTATCATAGACATTTCCAGGGCATCAGAGGTGAAGCTGTGTTTCAGAATGGAGGAGAAATATCTGAGCCAAGTGCTGAAGCCCTTGGGGAGGATATAATCATTTCTGGGGCCAAAAGACAGTAGCAAAATGACTTAAAAAGAATTGCAAGGCAGATAGAGAGGATTCTAGAATTAACATTGGAGAGTGATGCTGATCAGATCCTCTCTCTTTTATTCCCTATATCTATAAGAAAAAGTCTTTGCAATCTTGCCCCAGCACCAGAGAACTGGCAGGGGGAGGGATTTCTACCCGGCGAATAGAAGGAGCCAAGAAATTAGTTTAGGAGCATGGAACTAGTGAGACAATGAAGATGGATGGGAAAACACAACATGGCTTTAAGGCTTCTTAGTAAAGCAGTGAAACAAATGATGGAGAAGAGAGGAGCACTAAGGCCTGGAGGCAGAAATGAGGTGCATGATGTGACTATAGGTTGTAAGTTATGCATCAAAAAATGTATAGTAGATGTTTCATATCCAACCTTACTACTATTGTTCCAAACAAAAATAAGTTTACCTTGATTTTTCTCTAAAGATAAAGACAATAGATATTATGGTTAAAAACTGAAGCAACACAAAATAGTTTACAGAAAAAGATTCACCCTGCTCTCTCCAAAAAACACAATGACCCCAAACTTAAATGTCTAGAGATGATCACTGTGAACATTTCAATGAACAGACCTGCCAACATCTCTATTGGCATGTATAAAAAGCCACGAACAAAAAATGATTACCTTATACGTGTTCTTTTGTAATCTGACGTTTCCTGCAATAATATATATATAATATGGAAAATTTTTTTATATCAGTAAATATTGATCATTTAAAATAGATATTACTGAGACTTCCCTGGTGGTCCAGTGGCTAAGACTCCATGCTCCCAATGCAGGGGACCTGGGTTCGATCCCTGGTCAGGGAACTAGATCTCACATGCTGCAACTAAAGATCCTGTATGCTGCAACAAAGATCCTGCATGCAGCAACGAAGATCCTGTGTGCTGCATGAACACCCGGCAGAACCACATAAATAAATAAATAAATAAATAAATAAATAAATAAAATAGATATTATTCCACTGTAACGTTGTACCGTAATTTATTTAAATAATCTTGTATAAGGAATATTTAGGATGTCTCCTGCTCCTGCTTTTTCTCTATTATAAACAAAGATCCAGAAAACATATTTTTACACACATCGTTGTGCACCTAATTCCTTCTTTGGGATAACACTTAGACGTGGAACTGCTAGGTCAAAGTGTACACATATTCACAGTTTTTATCATACTGTCAAAGTGTTTCCTGCCCCCACCAGAAAGCTTACGCTAATTACGTCTCCTCCTTTGATCTGTTTCAATTTGATGAGTATTTCATGATATCTTGTTTTTTGTTGACACTCCTTTTATTTCTAATAAACATATGAAACATATTTCCATGTGTTTATTGATCATTTATATGAACTCTACTGAGTGGCAGTAGAGAAATAGGGTCAGCCAATTATAGGCTGTGGGCCAGAATCAGCCAATGTGCCAAACTTGGCCTAGTACCCTCTGATGTTGTATGGTCTGCAAGTAAAAATGGTTTTTAGGGACTTCCCTGGTGGTCCAGTGGTTAAGACTCCATGCTTCCACTGCAGGGGGCTCAGGTTCAGTCCCTGGTCAGGGAACTAAGATCCCACATGCCGTGCAGTAGGGCCAAGGGAAAAAAAAAAAAGAATGGCTTTTATATTTTTGCATCACTGGTAAAAATATCCAAAGAAGCAGAATATTTCATGACACATGGAAATTCCATGAAATTCAAATTTCCATGTCCATAAATAAAGCTTTATTGGAACACAGCCACATCCATTCTTTCACATAATATCTCTGGCTGCTTTCTCACTACGACAGCAAAGTTGAATAGTTTTGACAGGCACTGTGTGGCCAGAAAGGCCTAAAATATTTACTATCTGGTCCTCACAGAAGAAGTTTTATGAACCTGTGGTAGAAAGTAATGATTAAGAGGACAGATTTCAGAGCCAAGACTTCCTGAATTCACATACCTGCTCCACCATCTGCTATTTATTTGACTGAGACAATATATTTAATTCTCTGTGCCTCAATTTTTATTCATCTGAACTCAACTTAAAATATTTTGAGGGCTTCCCTGGTGGTGCAGTGGTTGGGAGTCCGCCTGCCGATGCAGGGAACACAGGTTCGTGCCCCGGTCTGGGAAGATCTCACATGCCGCGGAGCGGCTGGGCCCGTGAGCCATAGCTGCTGAGCCTGCGCGTCCGGAGCCTGTGCTCCGCAATGGGAGAGGCCACAACAGTGAGAGGCCCGCGTACCGCAAAAAAAAAAAAAAAAAAAAAAAATATTTTGAGGATTAGGTGAATTTAGCACTTAATGCCTAATGTGAGTGCTATATAAATATTATCTATTATTTATATTAATTTTAGTATAAATTTATTTTCTGTATTCTTTGCCTAGCTTTCCTTTATTGTCTATTAAATTAAGGAAGCTTTTACATAGTAGAGAGTTTAACTCTTATCTATGATGTATTGTAATTTTTTTCCAGTTTGCTGGTGATTTTTCAACCTTGAAGGTAACTTCAGTCGACTCTAAGCAATTTCCTACCTTAATTGTAGTTGTAATTTTGTAAAATATTAGTGAACAAAGGGGGTTGAAATGAAGTCATCTAGTCCAAGTACCCTTCTCAAGCTTAATCATCCCCCTAAAATGTCAAGAAGTAGTTGAGAATTCACTACCTCCTAAATTGGGCTCTCCCACTGCTCCCAATTTGAATTCACATGATCACAAAGGACAAATCTAATACCTCTTCATTGTGTAAAACCTCCAAACATGGGGAAAATCTATCCTCTCATCTTCCCCTTAACCTTCTCCCACCCACACCTCCATTCCAGGACTTCATTTTTGTATGCTGAACCTGTCAAAGGCCTTCAAGTGATTTTCCTGTGACATGGATTCCCTGATCCTGTTCACCATCAACATTCTTCCTCTTAAAACAATCCAATTTGTCATGAGGCCTTTTGTTTTGTGTCTTATTCTGCAATGGGAAAACAGCAGGTTTAACACAGTCTTGTAATTAACTTCTAATACCTCATCACGTCTCCTATTAGAGCTTGGGGAGTTCACAGCTCCAAATTCTAGAAGCCTCTCTCTTTTATTGATCTAAACCATTTATATGGTAAATTGCTTGCTCCTGGGATTTATCCAGACATCAGCATAGCACACACTCTGTAAAATGGGATCCAGAGGCTTTGTACAGCATATTAAATAAGTACTTGTGGGACCTTTGGCCTTCATATATGGCACTAGAGTGAAAAGTATACTTAGAGTTGCTTTTAATAATTTGGGGCACTGACACAGTTTCTCATGATCATAATGATGTTTTGGGCTTTGATGCAGACACAGCTCAAAACTTAGAACTGGGATGTGCGTCTATTGATATAAAATGATACAGACTTTTTGCCTCCTATAGAGTGAGAACAGTGTATATATATATATATATATATATATATATATATATATATACACACACACACACACACACACACACACACACACACACACACACACACATCTCTCAGAGATGGGTTCTTTTCCTTCCAGAATCTTAAAACAGGCTAGCATGCATTTCCCAGTGGCCAACAGAGCTAAGAACTGACAGAATATATTTCAGACATTAAAATGTTATTTGTCTTGACTAATCATGAATAAAATTTACCTAAACATATTAATAATTTTCTCCTGCTATCCAAATGGCATATGGAGTCACATTTGTGACTTCATAAAGCTACTATGTAGGGACTTCCCTGGTGGCGCAGTGGATAACACTCCATGTTCCCAATGCAGGCGGCCTGGGTTCAATCCCTGGTCAGGGTACTAGATCCCACATGTATGCCGCAACCAAGAGTTTGCATGCCACCACTAAGGAGCCCGCCTGTTGCAACTAAGACCCAGTGCAACCAAATAAATAAATAAATAGATAAATATTTTTAAAAAGCTACTATATAAGGTGAAGCTGGTCCAACAGAAAACAAGTTTATGAAAAATAAAGTGACTTGGAGTAACAGTTTATTTTTTCCCCAATTACAATGAAATAAACTTTTAACCCTCAAGCAAAAATAAATAATTAGATATGTGTTTTACCTATACAGTAAGAAAATAGGCTAAAAATCAAGGAAAATGTCTTTTACTTTCCTATTTTGTAAAATTAAAACGTTAGGATTTCACATCCTTCCTAAATATACATTATCACTAATGCTTAACACATAATAAAATAGGGTGCTTTGAAATAAGAAATGCTGCAACTGAGTCAGTCCAATGGTCTTATCTATTACCAGTACAGGGTCCCCATATTCTGTAGCCCTTACTGGTGCTATAACATCTCTGTGAAGCCAGACACAAGTTTGGCTGGCAGGATCAGAAGAACCTACATATACACATATATAGCTCTACACAGTTAATATACATCTCAATGAGTTTGGGGATAGGTGTACACCTGTGAAACTATCACCACCATCAAGGCTTTAAACATACACATCACCTCCCAAAGTTTCTTCCCACCCCCTTTATTATCATTTTTTTGTTCAGAAAAGCTTTTAATTAATATTTTTCCTGTCTTGCCACAGGAGTAAGATAGTCTCCTGCCTAGCTCTGAAGCCTATATTAAAAAAAGGCTTAATACAAAAAAGAATGAAATAATGCCACTTGCAGCAACATGGATGGACCTAGACATGATCACACGAAGTGAAGGAAGTCAGACAGAGAAAGAAAAATATATGATATCATTTATGTGTGGAATCTTCAAAAATGATACAAAACAGAAACAGACTCACAGACATAGAAAACAAACTTATGGTTACCAAAGGGGAAAGGGGGGGAGGGAGGGATAAACTGGGAATTTGGGATCAACAGATACAAACTGCTATATATAAAACAGATAAGCAACAAGGTCCTACTACATAGCACAGGGAACTCTACTCAATATCCTGTAATAAACTATAATGGAAAGGAATCTGAAAAAGAATATATATATATATATATATATATATATATATATATATATAACTGAATCACTTTGCTGTATACCTGAAATACTGTAAATCAACTATACTTAAATAAAAAAACAAAAAAAAATTTCAAAAGGCTTAGAGAAAACGTCATATTCCCATTGTAAAATTGCATAACCCCTTTCCAGGTCAGCACCTTCTTATTACCATAACAACCAGAGAGGTAATGAGAATTTATGACCTTCCACTATGACCTCAATCTGGACAGTCAGTCCTGAGGGGGACCCTTCTTATCTCCTTGTGCACTCAGAGCACCTTGTTAACAATCTGCTGAACATCCTTCCATTTGCATTTCTCTCATTTGTCAAGAATCAATAGATCAGACAAATACTCCCAGATTAAAAAGATCCTACTTATAAACTGGGAGAAAAGTGAGAGGCATTTTAAAGTGATAAGAAAGTACGTCTACTGATAGCCGCTCAACTTAATGAAATAGGAAATTCTCGATGAGCTATAACGTGACCCAATCTTAGGGAACAATGGGGAAGCTTTGCTAAACTGAGCAAGTTTGCATCTGGACTCCTACTGTTTGAGGGAGGACAACAGTCTACCACCCTTGATTCCAAATGAAGTCATTCTCTTTATAGTTATAGGGATGGGGCTTCCAGAGCAAGAAGGGGTGTTATAGAAAATAAAGCTACGTCTTGTACCTCTGAGTTGAAAGTTATAAACTTTGACATGTATATGCTTATATACACATAAAAACACATAGGTGCATAGACTTAAGCCAATTCCCCATACATTCATCCTCTGTCTCAATAAAAGTACATTGGTATCCTCCTTCCTAGGTGGGTGAAATGAATAATGTAAGGACTGGGAGGGAGGGGAAGAACATCTGAAAAATGTTTTGTACAATGACAATTTATTGAAAAAGTAACCTCTTTCCTCCCAAATCTTTACATCTCTACACATAATAAATATTAGATTTTTTTTTATTAGAAAACAACTTTTACAAAATAGTATATTTTGTTTTACACCTGAAGATACAGGCCAAAAAATTGCAATAAAAGCTTGTACAAATTTAAATAGAACACATCTGGTGATTACTTCCTACTCTCCACCAGTCCGTGTTTTCAAAGTGGGTTGGGCTAAAATTCTTATTTTCTGGGAGAGATGGGCATTACCATTGATAGGGAGAGGAGGGAAGAGTATGCACATTCCCTTTTATTTCCCACAGTGATGTGCTCGTGGGGAAGAGAGTTCTGAGTGACTGTCAATAAGTTCAAGACTTCCCAAACCGGACTGCCCCTCAGAATCACTCCAGGAGTTTGTATTTTTCCTCCAAATACACATTTATGAGCCCCACCTTGACCTGCTAAATCAGAATATTTAATTACCTAGGGATTTGTTTATTTATTTGTAATTGGCAATGCATAAATATGGTTCTAAATTCACAAGATACAAATACAATTGTTGGTATCCAATAAAAAGTAATCTTGTTCACTCCTCTCTTCTAGCCCCCCTATCCTGAGGAAACCACAGTTATCAGTTTAGTGAGTATACGGGTACCGGTTTCTTGAGTATTTTATGAAAACAACTTCTGTATATTCAAGCAAATATGTGTGTATATATCATTTTTTTTTACAGAGTAACAAGCTATACATACCACTTTGCACTTTGATTTATCTCTTCCCATAATGTTTTGAAATTGTTCCATATTATTACACAAAGGAATACCACTTTTTTTTTTTTTTACAGTTGTACGGCATTCCATTGTTTGGATAAGCAACAATATATTTAAAAAGTCTTCCACTGCTGGAGATTTAGATTTTATTCCCCATGTTTTTGCAATCACAAAACAATGCTACAGTGAATATTCTCATACTTAAGATATTTGCACATGTGCAAGTGTCTACATAGTATAAATCCCTAGAAATAGAATTTTCTGATCAAAAGGTATGTGAATTTTTTATTTGAATGAATATTGCCAAACACCCTTCCACAAAAAAACATGGCAATTCTCATTAGGAATTGTAGATTTTTACAAAATCCCCCAAGTGATGCTAATGATCAGACAGGATTAGAGACCAGTGGTCTAGAATATTGGCTAGTGTGCAAAGCTTGAATTTGTAGACTTGATCCTCTGCCTGTGTTTATGCAAAGCCACTTCTTCTTTGAAACTTTCCCTGTATCATCTAGCCCAATACTCCTCAAACTTTAAATGTGCACATGAATCATTGGGAGGATGGTGGCTCTTGTTAAAAGGTAGATAACTTGAAATTCGTATTCTAATAAGCTCCTGGGTGAGGCTAACGCTGTGGTCCATGGACCATACTTTGAATAGCAACGTCCTAAGGAACTCTCACAGTCAGCAGCACATAGATTAGTGCTTAGATTGTATTGTTTAGTGTAGTAGTGTTCAAATATTTTAGTCTCAGGACCCCTCAGAACTCTTAAAATTATAGAGCCCTGTCCCCACAGTAAAGCTTTGCTGATGTGGTACAAATGGAATATTATTCAACCATAAAAAAGAACAAAATAATGCCATTTGCAGCGACATGGATGGATCTAGAGATTGTCATACCAAGTAAAGTAAGGCAAACAGAGAAAGACAAATATATGATATTGCTTATATGTGGAATCTAAAAAAATTATACAAATGAATCTATTTACAAAACAGAAATAGAGTCACAGATGTAGAAAACAAACATGGTTACCAAGTGGGAAAGGGGGAAGGGATTAAATTGGGAGATTGGGATTGACATATATACACTATATAAAATAGGTATCTAATGAGAACCTACTATATAGCACAGGGAACTCTACTCAATACTCTGTAATAACCTGTATGGGAAACAAATCTAAAAAGGGGTTGATATATGGATATGTATAACTGATCCACTTTGCTGTAAAGCAGAAACGAACACAACATTGTAAATCAACTATACTCCAGTACAAATTAATTTTAAAAATGTAATAAAAAAAGATTTGTTTATATGGGCTGAATCTTTTAATATTTACCATATTTATAATTAAACTGGAATTTTAAAAGCTGTTTATTTCATTTCAAATAACAATAATAAACACATTACATGTTAACATAAATAACATATATTTTATGAAAACATTTTTCAAAAGAAAGAAAGTTAGTGAGAAGAATGGCATTGTTTTACATTTTTTAAAAAATCTCTGACATCTGGCTTAATAGAACACAGCTGGATTCTTATATATGTTTCTGCATGCAATCTGTATTGCACGTCATGTAGCCTCTGGAAAACTACACTGTACGCTTGTGAAAGATCAAGATTGAAAAATGCAAATAATGTCTTAGTATTATAATGAAAATTGCATGGACATTTTAGATACCCTAAAATGTTCTTGGAGGTTTCCAGGGGTCCTTAGACCCTACTTTGAGAACCACTAGCTTAGCGTGCGTTCCTTTTGCCTCATCCCATGGAGACTACAAACGTCTTAAGAATAGAGATTGTATTTTATCATTGTTCTTTATTTCCATAGAGCTATCTCAGATTAAGTGACGAACCAATGTTTCTTGATGTGCTGATTATTAGAATCAGATTTTGCAAGGTATTCTCATTCTATTCCTTTGCACAGGCAGTTATAAACTTGAAAATGGGGATATCAGTGGAGAGGGGGAATAAGCCTCCTTTCCCTCACCTTCTCCATAAAGGAGGGTTCACAGTCACAGATATGAGGCTCAGCTGTAAAGAAAGTAATTCCATCATGGTATTATTACAAAGTACCTTTATATCAATTCTTTGATTTGATGCTAAAAATAAAACTGCCAGCTAGGTAGAACCATTGTTATTATCCTCATTTTACAGATAATGAAGCTGAGACTCAAACCAATTTGCCCAAGTTTTTATAGCTAGTAAGTGACTCGTGAGCCAGGGTTGAGAAAATAGAACTCAACCTTGGATCATGAATGGACTGAAAGAAAGGTTTAAGTGTATTTTATTGCATGCTCTTCTTTGTGTCATGGGATGTAATACCATTCAGAGTTGAGAATATTTACAATAAGGTGCTTTTATGGTGATCAAATGTTTCCAGTTCTTAGGGAGCATTCAATCACCTGCTGAAACTGTTTATTTCCTGATGCTTGACAGTAAACATTATCCTTCAAATTGCTTTCTGCTATACTGCTGTTGCATAATTAGGTTTTCCAAGAAGTCTGTCTTGGTGTCATCATAATTTTCATTAGCATAGTGAGTAAGGACAGCTTCTTCTGCTACCAGACTGATGTGATTATTTCTCAGTAAGCCTGGTATGTTACCTTCCAAAGGAGAAGACCAGGGTGGCAATTCAGGAGTTCAGAGTCCCTGTGGAGAGCAAGGGCAATTTCTGTTTGGTAAGAGTAGGAAGGTCTGTAGTCACTGAAGAAACTCTAGAAGCATGGTCTAGAGTGCTGATCCTCTCAATCACATCTCCCATCCCCAAATCCTAGAAAATTGGAACTGGAGTCCTATTGTATTATTCCTAGGTGGATTCTGGCCTTCTTTGGCCATTTTCAATACTTGGAGCTCTTAAAACCTATAGTAAGAAATGCCAAGAGGCAGAAAGTGGAGTAGAGACTAGTATGCTCTTCTAAATATGCCTCAAAGCTCACTCCACGGGTCTGTCAGTTGCAAAGTAAAAATGAATACAGTTCACTGGCAAATGCTGGTTCTACACAATTCAGATTTCAGTTGTCATCTGAAAAATCCAGTTAGAAAATTTGGTGGTTAGTCTTAGTTAGACAAAATATATAGACACACGGTGTGTGTGTGTGTGTGTATGTGTGTGTGTGTGTGTGTGTGTGAGAGAGAGAGAGAGAGAGAGAGAGAGAGAGAGAGAGAGAGAGAGAGAGAGAGACGTGAGATGAGATTTAGGCCTTTCCATTTGGTATCATCCAGAAATTGCCTTTATTAAAAATCAATTAGTAAAAACTTCAGTTTCAAATGTATTATTTTCATTTAGTTTAACCATAGTTAGGGATATAAGTAAAAAGAAATACTTGGGAAGATATCAGCAGGACTCTTTTATTATCTAACTAATCTGTAAAACATGGAGAGTCACAAATGATACTTCAGTTTAAGATCTGATGACAGGGTTTCCCTGGTGGCGCAGTGGTTGAGAGTCCGCCTGCTGATGCAAGGGACACGGGTTCATGCCCCGGTCTGGGAAGATCCCACACGCCATGGAGCGACAGGGCCCGTGAGCCATGGCCGCTGAGCCTGCGCGTCCGGAGCCTGTGCTCCACAACGGGAGAGGCCACAGCAGTGAGAGGCCCGCATACCAGAAAGAAAAAAAAAAAATATATATATATATATAAAACTGATGACAATGAAGTGCTGTGAGTACATGTGTGATTCCTTTTACTGAGGATACATCTTCTGGCTTATTAAATAGCTCACTTTGCAGTGAAATTGGTTCATATGATGCTTTTCTATATAGACACAGCAATTGTCTTTTTTTTTGAGATAGATATTTTCTTACTGACCTTTCTCTTAAGCTTCATGTATTCAGTGTTAGAAGTCTCCAAAGATAAAATGGAATTGGTACTTTGCCCATTAAGTTTTTTATTGGGTGGCAGGGATTATGTATTTTGCTTAGGGGCAAAACACAGCAGATCCTTGAAAAATAATATAGTCAAGTATGTGAAATAACTATCATTGAGTGATAATCTGCTTTGTCATTTAGAATCCAATGCATAAAGAAAACTAAGGCCCTTTTCTAGACTTATTATGCAAGATAAAAAATTCCATAATTGTGGACCAAGCCATAGACAAGTAATCAATGCAGGATTTATGTAGCCTGAAAACAGCAGCAATCAGGGAAGAGGGAATGGAGATGATTCTACTTAACTCTCATTAACAAACACGAAGAACTGTGAGAAATATGTTTTTATTTGATAGAATCTAATGAGATTAAAAGAAAATTGCCAGTTTATCTACAACACAGACAACTAGGCTTCAGAATCAATCCTCTAAAATTGTCTCGCTCTTTACTTTCTCTCTTTAAAAGAACCAGGGTCTACTGCCTAACAATTCTCACCAACTGTTTCTGTCACCATAACCCTCTTAAGGTCACTGTATTTTAGCAAGTTAGCATTTACTGACTGCTGACAATGAGCAGGTGGGTCGCTATACACCTGAGTATAGGTGGTTATAAAAAAGTGGAGGATGGATTGGTTGCCCTGATGGCTTTTATAATCAATGAGAAAGAAAAATGAATAAAAACAATCATGCCAGAAATATATAAATGTATGTATTACTGCCCATATGGAGAAACTAACCTAATCTTCTAAAGAAGATCTGTACATTTCTAATCAGCACCTGCTTAAGTGTAAAGAAAGGAAGATTTAGAGCTCAATACAAAAAGTGATTGTTTAGTACAAAATTCTAATTGCCATCGTAATTTGAATCGCTGAATAAAGAATTTTTATCTGTGTTTGTACATGTCATGTTTGGTAGCAGTTTGTAAATAGATCAGTTGAGAATTACCATTTTTTCATTATGTTATTAAAGTACCTACTATATACCCAGCAATGAGCTACACTTCATCATAAACAAGCAAACCAGGAAGTAGGGTAGAAGACATAAAATATTTGGATAAATTACAGGGCTCTCCAGTTCCAACATTATACGGATATATGGAGTGAGTATCATTTCCACTCCAGTTTGGGGAGTTCTCAAGGAACATAGAGATCAACACCCTTCAGTTCAGTATTAAAAATGTGAGAGCATCGGTATGCCCAGGCTCTCTGCATGTTGCTCCAAAGTGTATGAAGATGAATAAGTTCCAATCCCTGCCCTCAAAGAACTCATAAACAATTATACAAAGAGCTCTAATTTGAAGCCAAGTGTTATTAGTAGCACTAGACAGGACCACCTAAGATACTAGGGGGACCTTATAGTAAGGATAGTAGGAACACATCATCTTGTGATAAGGAAAGCCTTCACAAAAGAAGCAGGAATGGGGCTTCCCTGGTGGCGCAGTGGTTGAGAGTCCGCCTGCTGATGCAGGGGACACGGCTTCATGCCCCGGTCTGGGAAGATCTCACATACCGCGGAGCGGCTGGGCCCGTGAGCCATGGCCGCTGAGCCTGCGCGTCCGAAGCCTGTGCTCCGCAACAGGAGAGGCCACAACAGTGAGAGGCCCATGTACCGCAAAAAAAAAAAAAAGAAGCAGGACTGACAACAGACTTTGAGAGATGGACAGGATTTCAGAGCAGTGTTGGCAAACATATAGAGGCAGAAAAGCTAAGGGTGAATTCAGAGACAAATGACTACTTTATTTTGGCTAGAAAGGAATTGGGGTGGAGGGAGTTAGTGGAGTACCTGTACAAGCTAGTGGTGTTAGGACCATTGTGATGCTTTACTTTGACTCCTGTCATGGTCCCTGGCTGAAGTATTCCCCTTCCTTCTAAACTCCTCTGCTCCACTCAATTCCTCCCCTTCCTTCAATAACCAGCTTAATTTTTTAATTTTATTTTTATTTCCTTAGGTTTCCTTTGATGAATCCAGGCCTTCTCTGATCAATCATAGCCTTTAATATGTATTTAGCATTTAGCACTTCATGAACAACTGTCTTGTACTGTTCACAGTTATACCTGTTATACTGGTCATGAAC
Organism: Hyperoodon ampullatus; assembly: GCF_949752795.1. NCBI lineage: Eukaryota > Metazoa > Chordata > Mammalia > Artiodactyla > Ziphiidae > Hyperoodon > Hyperoodon ampullatus. The sequence continues at coordinate 101,311,587 of NC_136913.1, read as the reverse complement.
ATCCCCCTGGAACCAAAGCAGTCACAAGGTCTATCAGCTCAGGGCTTAACACCACCTTCAAAACTGAGTTACTCAGTAGCCCGAAGCCTCTGGGCCGTCTGTCCTACTAGTCTGTTATGGTCCAGGAAATGGTTCCCTCTTGAAGCGTCTTCCCATATCTAGAGTTATACTATTACAATCACTGATCTTATAGAACTATGTATTTGACAATTGTTTTAGGCACTGTCCTGTGCCTGCCCGCCTTTCCTGGGAAGGACCTGCTCCTGATTTTCTGAGCTGAGAATCTGACTCTGTTCTGTTTTACACACAAGTTATTTCTATATGGCTTTAAGATATGCTGAACTTTGCAGGAATAGAACAATGATGTGATTCTTGGAAAGCTTGTTCTCACAGTTCTTCAGAACTTTACCAAGAATTCTCTGACATTTTGGAAAATCAAATCTCCTGGTAAAGCGGCTCAGAGTTTCTGAATTGCCAGTAAATGCACCAGGATTGCTGTCACCACAGTAATTCGAATTCTATACAACAATGCCTATATGTCCTCATTTAAAAATATAAAATATAAAATTAGAATTGAGAAAAAAAAACTGAGTTACTAACATAGTATCTATACTTTTCCAGAATTTTCTACAAGATGCTGCTCCTAATGGTCAAACATAAGGCTATCACCATCATTATGACTCTAATTTTAATAACCTCAAATATTCATTGAGTGTTTCGTGTCTGTCGAAAGCTAGGCAGGTGCTGTGTATGGTTTTTTTCACCTAACTGTTGCAACAACCTAGTGAAGCAGGTACTGTTATTAATCTCATTTCACAGATGAATAAATTGAGGTTCTCAACTTGTTAATAGTAGCCCTGAAGTTGGAAAAACTTCTGTTTGACTTGAGGACGCTGGCTCCTTATAATCTACTTCCCTGCCTCTCATTCACAGCTTAACTCCATTCAGTGCTACTTTAATAAGAAAAAAAAAATTACAACCCATTAAATAAAATATAGCAGGAATCTGATTTGCATACATGAAAACTTCACACACACATGAAAGAGTCTCTTCTGAATGGCACTATAGCTGCCCCTGTAAGAACGGCAACTTCTTCAAAGGACCATGAGAGCTAAAGTTCTTTTTCAAAATATTCTCCTAATAAAGTGTCCGCTCAGAAAGGTGCCACCCTTCAGGGAAGGCTTGCTGATCCGTCAACCCCAGCTAATACTTTTGTTTGTTTTTGCTTCTCACATCATCTCGATTTCTTAAGATAAAACTCTAAAAATACATATTTAAATAGAGCATAACAAGGCTTGTACTAAAAGCTAAAAAATAATTTCTCCATTTGTGTAAAATAGAAACATATATCCCCCATTAACCTCTTAGCTATGAAAACTTAAAGGGTAGCTATTTGGGAGAGGTACATCATTTAAACTAAAGTTGGGATAAAATTCTGAGCGTGATGGTGTCCTAAGACTATCTAGGGCATCAGGGGATGTGTCCATTTAGAGTAAAGTACCACAAATTTGGTAGCTAAAAAAACCCTCAATGTATTCCCTAACAATTCTGAAGACCAGAAGTCCAAAATCAGTTTCACTGAGCCAAAATCAAGGTGTCAGCAGGGTCATGCACCCCCTGGAGCATCTAGGGTAGAATCTCTTCCTTGCCTCCTCCAGCTTCTGGTGGCTGCTGGCATCCCTTGACTTGTGGCCACATCACTCCAATCTCTGCCCCCATGGTCACATTGTCTCCTCCTCTTCTGTCTGTCATCTTCCTCTACTTCCCTGTTATAAGGGTACATGTGATTTCATTTAGGGCCCACCCAGACAGTTCAGGAAAATCTCTCCATCTCAAGATCCTTAATTCAATCATATTTGCAGGGATGCTTTTTTTCCAAATCAGGTGACATTTATAGGTTCTAGGTATCAGGACCTTATAACTTTGGGGGCCATTATTCAACCTACCACAGATAGAAAAATAGTCAAATAAGACAGCTTGTTGATTTAACCATGTTTATACTGATGATATAGCCCATTTATTCACAGACATCTTACTACAAAGAACAGTAACCTCCATGCCTTCAGTGATTTCTTTCCTCCTCCAGCCAAGCATTGTCCACATTACATTCAGTGTGGTTTTTCTGAAACACTTATTATTTCCATGGCTCCCTGCTGCCTAAAGGAAAATAACATACAAACCTGTTATTATGGCAGATGGGTGCAAATTCCTTCTTCAGCTAGCCCCAACTCTTTCCTTTCTGGCCCCATCCTTTGTCATTGCCTCCTACACCTCAGTCACACTGAATTGGTCTTTGCTGCCTGAGAAAGTCATGCCCTTTCAAACCTGGTTTTCCCTCCGCCTCCCATAGCCTTTCCTCCTTCACTTACTGAACTCCTTATCTTCTTTTAAGACTCCATATAAACATCTCCTCCTGTGTAAAGCACTTCCTCAGGGCAGTCTGATGTTTTCTCTGCTGTGTTCCCATCCTAACTTGTACAGAGATTATCTTATAATTTATCACATTTAATTATGAAAATCTGTTTACTGTCTATCATCTTATGCTATATTATGAACTAACTCAAGAGCAAGATGTCCATAGACTAATCCCCAGAACCTTTGAATATGTTACCTTACCTGGCAAAAGGGACTTTGTAGATACGTTTAAGGTTATGGGCCTTGAGATGGGGAGATTATCCTGAATTATCCAAGTGGGACCAAGCATCCTTACAAGAAGGAGACAGGATGGTCAGATATATATAGAAAGAAGGTGTAAGGGGACTTCCCTGGTGGTGCAGTGGTTAAGAATCCGCCTGCCAATGCAGGGGACACGGGTTCGAGCCCTGGTCTGGGAAGATCCCACATGCCATGGAGCAACTAAGCCTGTGCGCCACAACTACTGAGCCCTCGTGCCACAACTACTGAAGCCCATGCTCTGCAACAAGAGAAGCCGCCACAGTGAGAAGCCCATACGCAGCAATGAAGAGTAGCCCCCGCTCGCCGCAACTAGAGAAAAGCCCGTGTGCAGCAACGAGGACTCAATGCAGCCAAAAATAAATAAATAAATAAATAGAAGGTGTAAGGATAGAAGCAGAGGTCAGGTAGGAGAGAATATGTGATGCTGCTAGCTCTGAAGATGGAGGAAGGCACCATGAGCTGAGGAATATAGGTGGCCTCTAGAAGGTGGGAAAGGCAAGAAAACAGATTCTCCCCTAGGGCCTCCAGAAGAAACATAGCCCTGCCAACAGATTTTTTAGGACTTTTGATCTCCAGAACTATAAGATAATAAATCCGTGTTGTTTGAAGTCACTAAGTTTGTAGGAATTTGTTACAGCAGTCATAGAAAACGACCATGGGCACTGTCCTCCTCTCACTTTGAATCCCGAGCACAGTGCCTGGCACACACTGGGTGTTCAATTCATCTGCTGAATGAATGAACAAAGACAGTAATTGCTATGTTGGTGGAGGATTCCACTAAGATATTTGGTCAGTATTGTAGATCTGTTTTTTTTTTTTGAAGTATGGTTGATTTACGATGTTGTGTTAGTTTCAGGTGTACAGCAAAGTGATTCGGTTATACATATATATATCCTTTTTCAGATTCTTTTCCCTTACAGGTTATTTATTACAAAATATTGAGTATAGTTTTCTGTGCTATACAGTAGGTCCTTGCTGGTTATCTATTTTATATATAGTAGTGTGTATATG